>NC_043759.1:29898977-30603455 GCF_902148845.1 Salarias fasciatus | reverse complement strand
TTTCAATGTACTTTTTTTGAATTGGTCTTAAGAAACCAAATTTAAATAAAGCACAGAGACTGATCAGACTTCTTAGTAATCTACTCTCGGACTGTGCAATATCAGCAAAACACAATCTGTAAGGAACTGAGATGGAATCATAGTGATTATGAACAGGTAAAGTGAATAGCTCATCTTATTGTGGCAGCATGACTGGTTTATATTATAATTGTTATTCATATTAATCATTAATCGATATTGCCATTCAATAATCTTCTCTACAGCTTATCGTCTTTAGGCTTGCTCATCAATCTATCACTGGGCAAACACACACACACACACACACACACACACCACACACACACACACACACACACACACACACACATCCACAACCAGGGACAATATAGGGTCAACGTTTACTCATATGCATGTTTTTGGACCGTGGGAGGAAACCTATGCACACATTGGGAAAACACGCTTTTCATATGGAGTGTCTGTCTCATCATGCCTGCCTCATTAATCTCTTCTTCACTTCTCAGCCCTTAATGTTTTGGTTTGTACTTGTACTTGCATACCAAACTTTGTAGTCATGCCACAGAGTTTGTGAATTTCTGTGCATATAAGAAAATATTCCTTTATTCCTTATGAATGACAACTTCCATCACCAGTGTCTGTCTGGAAAAATTGAATGTCTTACCTGGTCTTGGTGATGACTTTGGCTTATGGCTATCATGCTCTTCATGCGATTTAAGAAAGCTTTGCAGCGATAGATGACCAGATTCACAGTGGAGGCATCTGAAAACACAAGTTGAGCAAGTTACAGACATGCTGAAAGTATTTTCCAAATCAGAAACTTTAGTCCAATGACTTTACCTCCTGTCAGTTTGGAATGGCAGTTGGTGAACTCCGTCTTTTTAGGAGGATCATAGCGCCTCAGGTTTCTGTGATATTTGCTGGAATCTACTGAGAGCTCATGAGGAGCATGTTGACTTGCTCGTCTTTGTTGGCCTGCCTTGTTGATCTTACCAGAGATGCCAAAACTGCTTATTTTGGTCTTCCAAAAGTTTTCACAGGCATTGTACAAGATTTGGACAAACATGCACTTTTCTGCTGATGAGCAGGTCACCCACTTGTCCACAGTGTTGTCAAACACTAAATCAAACTCTGGGGTATCCTGGAGGAATGGAGTCCACAAAAAATAAATATGTCATCAATGAAAATACATGAAAAAAATGTAAACAAAAATCAAATTCCCACACAGCCATGGTGAACACAAAATATTGCCTTGTAAGATGAAGAACCACAGTCTGGGATGGACTTTGACTGTGAAAATACAGCATACTGCAGTCTTTAATAGGGATGGGTACCGTTCACATTTAAAAGACAGGGTACCAATTCCCTACCTGAGAGTTGGTACCGGTACGCAATGTTAACAATTTTCCGTACTCTTGTGTGTTTTTATGTGATCTTAAATGCCATGTTGCTGCTGGCAGCAGACTAGTCACCTGCATGCTAAAAGTGCCATATTGCATGAGTTGTAGCTGTAGATCTGAAGCTGTTTAAAATGCTGCACTCCTCAGTCTTGAGAAAAAATATTGTGCTTGAGAAAAAAATATTGTGTCGGTACTCTGTTGTACCAAAGAAATCCAGTTGGTACCCATCCCTAGCCATTAGAGAACACAATTACTGTGAGCTCTGCCTGAAGGTTGTTGATCACCTTTTTTGGGTTGATACCATTGACCTGTTGGAGCTGCTCCACTGTCCACTGGGACCTCCTGACAAAGGAGGAAGAGCCACCAAACTGCTTCACCTTTGTAATCAGGAGCTGATGGGGTTTCGTGTTGGTCACTAGGTACAGATACAGATAAAATTCGGTAAAGATGCAGATAATGTTAAATAATGTTTTTTTTTTTTTCTTATGGAAGAAATTGAAAAAGAATCATTGGACGGACCAGCTAGCAAACTGCTACATTATTGAGGCAAATCACAAAAAAAAAGAAAAAAAAAAACCTGAGTAACAAGTGTTCATCCAGACTGCAAGTCTTTCTGGTTGTTTCCTGGTTGGTATATTTTAACTATTATGTTAGAACATAATAGTTAAAATATAGCAAGTAGGAAACAATCAGCATATACTGATGGTTTATTATCAGTAAATATATGAGTGTATTTTGTTTTCCTGTTTGTTTTTTTGGGTGGGGGGTCATGTTTAATCAATAAGTATTCTATGACACACATATACAATGAAGCCACTACCTGACTGAGTGGACTTTCAAGATACTTTACTCTTAAACATAATTGTGCAAAAGCACAAAAAAACAGAAATTAACTTAAAGCAGCATGTTGCTCATGGCTAAATGGAGGAAATAAGAATTTAATCTTGTTCAATTAGCACTCTCTCACGGCAGCACATTTAAAGCAGAACTTTGCAACTTTTTACCTCAATAAATGTGTTTCAGAATTACGGATGAGCGAGTACACTACTATCTTATCTATCTGTTTACCCATCTAAATTATTTGTATCCGTTCTGTACTCAGGGGGCGTGGTCTAAAATGGAAGTGGGCATGGTTTAACTGGAAATGGGCTGGGGCAGAAATTGGTGCACTATTTAAGTCTGAAATTGATATGGATTGCTCAGAAGTTGCTATATTGATTCTTCATTTGAAAACTATTTACAGAACAGTCTCAATGATACAATGTACAGATTTTTGTTTCTTTTTTTATTTTAGTCAGAACATGAATATTTTTAAAGTTATATAAATGATTATTTATTCACACAAAAGCCTCAGAAATAAAATTTGAATATTTTTGGTCACAATAGTAAAGGAACTATTGACAGAAAAAGTATTTTTTTTATTGAGTCAGAACATGAATATTTTAATTGTATGAATGCCTCCCCCCATGATCCCCATCGGAATCTCCCCGGCGTCCAGGGAAACCTCTCATCCCCCTGCTGAGCTTCCTGGTCATGTCCACGGCTGCAGTGCCAGGACATGACCGGGACGTGGACCTCGGTCCAGTTATCATCTCTCTCCCACAGATCACAGCCTCCCAGTGGAGCACAAGCCCAAATTATTATGAAAAAAGAGAAAAAAGAAAAGAAAAAAAAAGGGAAAGCGAAACTTAAACCCCTCCCCCCAAAAAAAACCCGGAGCATGCACAATCGCCCGACGTTTCGACCTTAGGTTTTTCAGGCACAATGCACGCTACAAAGAAATAAAATGCCGCATTTTTAATTTATCAGGTCCGATTGGCTTCTCTCACAAGGATCCTGTCGTCTCAGTCCAGCACGGAGCAGAATGAAGGACCAATGAGGATCTCCCATCAGCATGAGTACGAATAATGACTGACAATGCTCGGGCTGTACTCGGATTCGGAAAAAATGCATTATCTGTAACGAGTACTCGTTTAAAACGAGGATACGGCTCATCCCTATTCAGAATCCCTGTGGGGGTAAACAAAGACTTATCACGGTGATTCGCCGGTCCCTCCCCTCCCCCCGGGGTCTGGGTCCTGAAAACAGCGCTTGCAATTTCAGAGGAGCGACCCGACTACATCTGAGAGAACAAACCTGCTTTACGGCACTCATCCGGGATTACAAGTATAAAAGCTGTTGGAGTGCGAGATCTGTCATTGTGTTGCAATACACAATCTTTGCATGATGTGTTGATTGGTTCTAATTTCTGTTTGGTAACTGAAAAATAAAGAGGAGTGGCACCTCCTCTCGTAGAAGTGAGCGCGAGACAGTGAGTGAGTTCGCTGCACTGAGCTGAAAGCGGTAGCTCTCCGAGTGTGTTTATTTTCCAATAAGTTTGACTGTGGGAAGCAGGCACGTCTACGACAGAGGGAGCAACCAGAGGAAGTTCCCGGGCAGTGCGAGGAACCGTCGCTGCAGAAGATTTAACAAAAGCGCGTAAAACAAACATGAAACCCTTGCTAGCGTTAGCAACGCCACCCTGAGGTGCTCACGGATGGCAGAACCAAAATGACAGAAAAAAAAAACTTTGTCTAACGAGCGGAAAAAAGGAAACGGGAGTTGGACGCTCTCTGCACGCGGGTGGGGGGGGATTTGGAGGACGTTTACGACAGTGAGCTTTCACAGGAGACCAGTAGGGGAGCGCTAAAGCAATCTTGCATAGTTCTGCTTTAAAGATGAGGAAAGGCTGATTGGTCAAGACTACACTCGACTGGATTAAACCCACTCTCGCCTTCTCTTCTCTCTCTTTGCTACTTGCTCTGGTGGAAAGGATGGAGGGTGTGCTGTGCTGCACTGGACTGTGCCTTGCACAAAAACTCAAAAATGCCCTGGACACACGCTGTTGATGAGGTGCAGGTGAGCCTGGTCTACAAAAACAGAGCCCTAAATGTGTACATGAGATCTTATGAAACATGACCCATGAGCCTAAAGACTGATTTAGACCTGAGACACAGATGAATGTGGAGTAATCCTTGGCTCCAACAGGCAGGAAGGACATCCTCTTTCTCTGTCTTCTCCATACCTCCACCGCCACCAGCAGCCGCTCACCCTGAGGGATGAACACTTCTTTGTTGATAGTAGACTGAATATTCATCAGACGGGACCTAAACAGGTGATGGATTGGACTATATTTTTATTTTTGTTTTACATTCAGCTCAATGAAAACACAAGACAAGAGAACCTCAAAAGATATTCTCACATTAGAACTCACAGGTGGCAGGTGAGAAAGCTACAAAGCTTCTCCCAACATGTACAGCAGTGGGACTTTCTAGACATACACAGACCTTGAAAAAAGGAATCCGATGCAACTTTGCAAATACATGTAGACTATGTTTATTGTTCTGCAAATGTGAACTATGAAGTGCATGAAGTTTATATTCCATGTATTTTTTTCAACCCCACAAAACAACAGCACATTTCACATATTTGAGGCACTAGCCTTCATTTAACTAGGTCAGTCCCATTAAAGCACAATGATCTCTTTTTCAATGTCTGGGCCTGGCCAAGACAGCAGATTAATACATTATTTCAAGTACTATAAAACACCCTGCAGAGGTCACATAAAATACAAATCAGGCAAGATAAAAAAACAAAGCACAACAGCAACAACAAAAACCAGACAGATCAGAGTAATAAAGTCTATACTAAAGTAATGCAGCTATGATACAGATTACAGTTTCCCAACAAGGTTTTAGAATGTTCCAAGAGACTAATTCTTTCAGGTTCAAAGTTTTTTGGAGTGAATTCTAGGTAGAGTGCAGAGTACATAACGGAGTGCTTACAGAATTTACTGTGAACTTCAGGGACTTTTATAAGTTGACCTTGAGCTTTAAATTTTTGATCAAGTAAAATGAGAATACATTCAACCCCGTCATTCAAAGGCAATGAAAATTTTTTGTTAGATTTACATTTTTTTATCCTACACCTGAAGTGACACCTACCTGTTCTTTTCAGCTGGAATTAGTTGTAGTCTTTAAACTCCTGGGATAATTCCAAACTCATGTATTATTTGTCATCAATGTAGCTGAACACTACAAAACACAATGCCTTGCTGTGGAGGCAAAACCCTCCCGCATCCTTTTTAGAGCAGCTGACACGTGGTCTGGGTGCTGCGTGACTGTCACTGAGCTTCATCACAAAAGACACTGCTGACCCTTGTCAATGATAGATAAACAAATTGAAAATGTATTCACTGTCATGACACGGTCAGATAATTCTTTGAAGTCTGACCATTCACCATGATTATTTCCATGTACTGGGCTGATCTTTTTGAAATATTCTCTGTTAGAATTTCAAATTTCATAAACAATCAGAAAATATTCAAGACAGAAAGATGGACCCTCATTTATCAAGTGAACATACAGCAGAAAACTGCATGGCACACTAGGATCAGCATTTATCAATTTGGATGTGACCATAACATAAGATGAAATCTCACAGCGGGTCTAACGTCATGTATGCATGTTTGAGTCAGTGTGGATTTGCAGTAACCTGACACGCCAGATGGACAGTTTCATATGTCCGCCATGGAAATATTTCACAAGTCCATCTGGGTAGCCGCTCTTCCGATTTGATTTCAGAGGCGGGACCTTCAAAACAATCCGTAGTTGACGATTGGACGACCGTTCGAACCAAAGAAGAAGCAGATTGGACGACCGTTCTGATTGACACGCGACACACTCTCCACAGGCCAATCCACATCCAGCCGCGGTGTGACGGCGCTCTGTGCTGCTGAGAAGCAGGAGACATCGTTTCCTTACAAAAAGACTTTAAGTGATGTTCTGTGCTCCTCTTTCAAAGAAGAAACTGAGTCGCTTTCTTATAAAACTGCAGACATTGCCATGTCCACGGAGATCGCTTCGCATGCCGCCATTGTTTTCAAACTTTCATGCGCTTCCCGCTGTCGTCACGTCTTTTCGTCACTTCCGCTCCTCCCGTAGCTCCCGCCTCTTTCCCCTGATTGGGCCGGTGACATTTTAACCCGGTGAAATCACTGGTCTATGGAGCGCTACAAGATGGGATCTGCAGGATTTAGGAACTGAATCAGGCCCATCTGCTATGCAAGGTTAGATTTGCAGTGCAGCACAGAAAAATCTGGCTGGGTCTGAAAACAATTATCAACATGTCAAAAAATAATTAGTAAGCGCACACATCAAAACAGGTTCAAAACTAAAAGAAAAATCAAATGAAAAAAAAATCATCTATTTTGGGTGTTTTGATGGATATGACTGCAATTTCTGGTAAGCTCTGTGGTTGGTCAGATCCACTTCCCTGTTTTTTTTTTGTTTATTCGAACATCTTAGAGAAAAGAAAAAAAAATAAACAAGAGAAACACAAAAGAAACCTCTGATATACATATGCATACACACGCATACACATATCGTACATATACATACATATACATACGCGCACATAATCATACACATACATATACATACATATACACATGCACATACATACAATATATACATATACATATACACATACAAACATATATATTATATATATTATATATATATATATATATATTAGGGGTGTAACGGTACACAAAAGCCACGGTACGGTACGTACCTCGGTGTAAGGGTCACGGTTCGGTACGTTTTTCGGTACAGTTGGGAAAAAGTAAAAAAAGCTCACAAATGTACCAGAACATTTTTCCCCAGCTTTCCCATGCGACACATTATTGGCCCAGTTTACATGGTGTTTTTTTCAATCCGATTGTAAACAATAGTATTAAACGCGAGTGTATTCATGTACAGCATACAAAGCATCCACGATGAATCCTCGTTTACAAGGACCCTGTGACATGCGCACAAAGTCTCACGAGGAACTTGCAGGTCTTCCTCTCTGCAGCAGCAGTCCTCAGCGCCAAGCAGAGAGTTTTTATCTGCTGATATCTGCTCAAATAATGTCCCAAAATCTCCATGATACCTGCTGAAGGAGCGGCTGCTCCCCTGACCGCAGCACCGCCGTACGGAGCAGCACGTCTCGGTGTGAGCTCTGCGCCGCATGCCGATGTTTCGAATTAACTGGTGCCCGTGTTAACTTGTGACCAATAATGACTGTGAAACATCTAGTCGTTCTGGCGAACGTCGGTTATCGACAGTCACAGTGACTGTATACGTTTAAGGTCTTTTGTGAGTCTTACTTTAACAACTGCTGTAATCAGCATGTGTTTACACAGACCTCCGCTGTCATTCGTTAACACGGGAACCAGTTAATCCATAACACCAGCCGGCGATCGCTCGTATTCTGCTATGGAGCTCTTTATACAACTCGCTGTTGCGCGATTTGGTTCCATCTCGCCTCTCCAATGTTTTTTATGTCGGGGTTTTGTATTAAAAAAGTGTTTTTCCATTAGGGGTGTGAGTCCACAAAATGGTTTGATTCGATCTCGATTCACAGGCTACGATTCGATTCAGGGGCGATTCATAAGAAATACTCAGCAATTCGATTTGTTTCAATCTAATCCAGTCCGATCCGATTCGGCTCGATTTGAATCAATACAAATTGACAATTTACTGTAACTCTCAGGCACTCTGTAACTAAGAAAGAGAAAAACGAAACTTCAAAACAGCTTTTGTATATTTTTTTGTATTTAGAGTAAACCAAAAGACTTCAACAACTACAGTAATTTCAACAAACTCTGCCTGTACTTAAAATATACCAATAAAAAAAATTAAGGCGGAAAAAAAAATGATTGAAAAATAAATTGATAAATAAAAGAATAAGAAAAAACAAAAAGGAATTACGATGTCTTACCAAATGAAAAGCAAGTGCTACAAATAACTTAGATATAGTGTATTATAGAAAATGCAACAGTTTTTTAATTAGCAAAAGAAATCAGTAAACAAGTCGCTAACAATGAAAACTACTGTTGTTTTTTCTCCATCTGACAACATAACTTTTTTCTCCATCTGACAAAGTAACTTTTTTTTTTCTCCATCTGAAAAAATTTCATTTTTGATGTCTACTTAATACAAAAAAATATTTCAAACTGCAAGAGTAGTGTATGTGTGTGTCTGAATGGATAAGGTTGTTGTGTCCGTGTGTGCATATGTGTGCCCCTAAGTCAATCTTATTTTGTGTGTGCCTGCTCCTTACCCCTAATTAGCAAAAAAGAAAAAAGGAAAAGGTTTTCTCCATCCCAACATAACATTTTATCAGTCTCCTTCAAGACAAAATAAATGGCTGAAACAGTAATGGGGTGTATCTGTGTGCACAAGAGTGGATCTGGGTGTGTATGTGTGCTCGTCTGAGTGGGTGTGTGTATATTTACACCACACAACTCAAGGAGTTCATTCATGCAGGTAAGATTCTATTTGAGAAACATCAACTCATCGACATGGTCATGTCTGAGAACACTGCGTTGCGCAGAAACGATATCCCCTGCTGTACTAAAAACTCTCTCTGATGCTACGCTGGTTGCTGGTATACAGAGGTACCTTTTAGCCAGAGATGAAAGCAGTGGGCGGTCTAATTGCCTTTTCCACCAATTGCAGTGGGTTGTCTTTGAGGGGCAATGGATTCCGCTCTCTGTACCTCATGACTTCTTCACTGGCCCTCTTCGCACATGAAGATCTTGTTGTTCCCTTCACTTCGAATGTCTATCCGAACAGTAGGTCCACGACTGCACTTTTCCTATTGGTTTACTGGTCATCATCTGAAAGGGAAATGCCACTAATTACTGGTCTTGTATGTATTAAGGTCTGCTTTTTTCCTTATTTTACCTACAAAGTTTAACCTGCTTTAAACAGCTAAGCCAGAGGTATAAAGTAGGAGTAGAAGTATTATTACTGAACCCTAACCCTAACAACCCTTACAACACTATGATATGAGTGGCAGGATTTCTCAGCCCACTTCGTCAAGCAATCTCAGTCTGAATCACAAACACAATACAGGTCAGGCTTGACTGTCATTGAATAGGAATACAGTCAGGTTGGCACCAATCCAAGTCGGCCCTGGCCAACTCGGCACCGCAACCGGGATACAGTCAAGTCAGCATCAAGCTCAATCCTGGAGCTGATGCTGGCTGCGGCACAACAATTTGCACAGTTATAATTATAATGCAGGCGAGTGGTTTGATCAAACGCCGCCTGGTCACATGATCTGGTCACATGACCAGACAGCTGCTCGCGCTGCGTGCTCGTAGCTAAGCTACTTGGTTCAAACAGAACGTCAAACATGAAGCTCCAGGTCCATTCTCCACCTCTAACCTGTCAGTCACCATAATCACACAGTTTGTCCTCCAGCCCCCCCGCCTGCTAAGTGAGGAGAAGTGGCGCTGCCGGCACGAAAAAAAACTGTGCAAATCGTTGTGCCGCAGCCGGCGTCGTGATTAAAATCAAAAGAGGCTTTTGGCTGAGTTGGTAAGCATCTTACGAGGGGGTACCCAAAAGTTCCCGGAATTTGGTCATAAAATACTAATAATAATGAGTTTCGACTTCTGGCTGTCGTGCATATCTGTGAAAAGCTGAGCTCCCAGAGTGACACTGACGCCTGTCAGGCGCCATTTATAGTAACAGAGTGCCGCTGCGGTCTGCGCTTTTTCCAAAATGGCGACATTGACTGGGAAGAACAAAAAAACTGAAAAAACGCAGCCGGCCCCAAATGGCACAATTACGCACGGCTGTCACGACACATTCGTGAAGTGGGAGACATGGCTGGAGCGCTGCATTAATGCGGATGGAGATTATTTGAAGGCGACGGTTTTGTTTTGTTTTATTTTGAAATGTCAGAAATAAAAAGTTACAACCAAATTCCGGGAACTTTTGGGTACCTCCTCGTACAGTCAAGTCTGCACCGACCAACTCGGTCACTTGAGCACACCCCCCGAGGTCGACTTGTCTAGATGCCGACTTGGCTTGATGCCGACTTGGCTTGATGCCGACTTGACTGTATCCCGGGGCCGGTGTCGAGTTGGCCAGGGCCGACTAGGATTGGTGCTGACCTGACTGTAATCCCATTGAATAAGGGGTACAGTCAAGTCAGCCCATAGCCAAGTCGGCCCCAGACAAACTCGCTCGGGGCTCTCAAGGGGCTGAGTTGGTCTGGGCCGACTTGACTGAAAACTGCTTACCAACTTGGCCCCAAGCCTCTTTTGTCACGCACTCACGCCACACACTGTATTTCTCATGCTGAAAAAAAAAAAAAGCGGTAAATAACTGGGAGGGATCAAACGTGTCTGTGTTGGAGCCCGGACTTCCGTCCCGCTGACTCCACCCGGTTCTTTTATTCTATGCTTGGTATAAAGAATGCCAAAACAACTGACTTCAGATTATTACCATTTATTTAAGTATAGCCAAATGTAATGTTCAGCGCTGGACCTTACAGGGAAAGATACAAAGTATTTTGCCCCGAAAGGATCCTGATTGTTGATGAAACAGAGTTTTTATTCCATGTTCTTCTGGGCTGGGCCCCGACAGAGAGGCTGGACTTTGTTCGCAATTGGACAATTTGGTATTGATGTCAGCTGCCAACCAAGAGCTGATATCCTTATCCGGTATGTTTTGGAACACTAGTGAGTGTGTGTTGGTTTCTCCGGAACGTGTGGGTATGTTTACACTTCAGCAGAGCATCTTATAACCTTGGTGTACTTCTCTCAGGAGAGGCCTAATATACAGTTAATACAATTATTCCATAGTAGTAGTGCTGATTAAAGTATATCCCTAACAGTTCCCCCCTTTGATATGATTTCATCATATCACCAAAAATGAACGTGTGTGATTGTGTGTGAGTGCATGTGTGTGTGAGTGGCAATGTGTATGCCGAGGTAGGTAAAATAGCCTCTCGTCAATCCTCTATGACGTAGCCCCGCCCCCTCTCGGTACATTCCGATCTCAGACAGGATCCTTACCATCCCAAGACATATGCGACTATGTGTAAGCGTGTTGAAAAGGCAGTTAAGAGCAGCAAGCGTTCTTCATTGCCGGATGCGTATGTAAATATGCATGTGTAGGGAAAGAAGATGAAAAGAGAAAAAATAAAGGAATAATAAAAAAAAGAAGTTTGAGATAAAAGAAAACAGCAAGCGTCCCTTCACTGATCTGGGCCTGTCTACCTCCGTACTGACGGAAAACCTTTCCTCAGGAGCTCTAAACCCTGAATTACCACAGATCACAGCTCCAGCAATTTGCACAATTTTGTTTATATGAAACAATAAGCATGCAAGCTATCTTCTAATGTCAATATGTGAAATTAAAACTTATTAAAGATTTTAATGCTAATCATTTTTAATCATTACAGGTGTCCAAAAATTATCTTAGTCTTAACATTATCATATGTATTTTCCCGATCATTCCAAGCAAAATCTGTTCTCTAATAACTATGTGATTTGTATTGCTATTACTGTTACCATTATTTACTGATTTTACCGATCCAGTGATTGATTTTTTCCCATTTTATTGATTATTATTTATTTATTTTTTATTATTATTATGATTATCTTTTCCTTTTTTTTTTATTTTTTTTTTTTATTACTATTCCCGGAAAACAAATATAGCTAATGATTAATTATTTCCGTTTTAAACAGTAACTTTAATTTTAATACAATGTAATTTTCCTGATTTTCATTTCTCGTGATTATATCTGTTTCTGTAAAGTAATATATGTGTCACTAAATCAAACTAATCTACTGAAGGAAAAGAGAAAGAGAAAGAAAAAGAGAAAGTGTGTAACTGAATCAACGCCATTAATCAACCTCTAAATCATCATAAAAATCATCCCATAATTTAATCACTCTAAAAGTAATTTAAAAATCATCCTAAAAAAAATTTTTTTTTTTAACCTAAAATCATCCTAAATAATCAAGCTCAAAATCAAAGTTCCGGAGTTCTACATGTGTGCAGCGTGAAATATATGTGGGTATGTATTAGCAGTAGCAACGCAAATGTTATACTCAATTGGGGAGGGGCGGGGAGGTGATCTTCATCAGACGGCGTCGTCCTCTTCATCCTCTTCATTCTGATATCGCCATGGATCCTCCAGCGGCCCACTTGGTCCTGGTCCTGGTCCAGGTAGTCGTCTTCTTCAATGTCAGGGACCTCCGGCTCAGAGGGAGACATCAGTGGGGCAATTTTTAGCCATTTGAAAAGGTGGTGGTGGATCTGCAGTGGAGCTTTTAGTCAAGGCCGAATCGATGCATCTAAGGCAGAGCGCTCTGATATGAGGGACACAGCACCCCCTGCTGAGGAGTCTCCACCACTGTGACGACAGTGAGCGGCTCCAACAGAGGGAGAATATATGATTTCTTCTTCCTAAAGGTTTTCTCCCCCCTTAGAGAATTTATTAACGCCAGAGTGTTCAGCCAGTCGCATCTGACACTGAGCTCAGACCTTCGAAGGCCTTTGTGAGAAACTTATCAGGAGCCGAGTTGTTTGGAAAACATGAGCAGCAGACTGTTCCAAACATGCTGCTCCTCCACCTTTTTCAGCCAATACAGAGCCAATGTTCAAACTAGTCTCCCCTCAGATTATTCAGGCTCCAAATGTCATAATGTCATATTTTATTTGTTTGGTATTCTTCTCTCATGCTTCTGGGCCTCCCACCACAAGTGAGTGACGGCCAGGATTGTTGATAACCAGCAGGGTGATCAGGCCCTGACTGAATATCACAACCCGATCTACACAACGGCTTATCAGACCTCCTGTGAGGCTTGTCCGTCCTCGTCCTCAGGGTCTCTGTCCAGGTCTTTCAGGTGTCGTCTGGTGTCAGTCGGTGGGTCAGTGAAGACACGTCGAGTCCTGTGCCATCAGTGACTCTGTTATCGTCAAGTCAGACTGGTCGGTCTCCTGGGTCACATGTTGATTGCAGCCTCTGTTGTTTCCTTGGGACCCGTCGCCCACTGTCCCTGGTGGGGCTGGTCTTGGAGCTGGACCTCCTGATCCTGTGAAGATAGACCTTCCATGGTTCAGGTTAGAGTTTGATTTAAACTGAGCTCCGGTTGATTTGGTCACATCGTTGTCAGAATGTTCTCCATCACCAACAAGATCTGTTCTTTTCACTTAACTGAAATTGTTGCTCTGATTTGTGGAGTTTTCATTAAAAATCATGCAGGATGGTTTATCAGTAGGCTGTCTTATACTCCCTGTTTCTGCAGTCTGTCTGGTAGCATGAGCTGCTGCTCACACCAGCGGCTGGATAGCCAGTAATGATTTAGAATCAAATGTTTACGTCTGATATCGTCCCCTGTAGACGTTCCTCTGTTTTTCTATATTCTCCAAAAATGAGTTAAGTTGAAAGACCATATTAAGTATCAGTAAATTTTGTGTTCTTGTTCCAGTTTAGGCTGAATGTCGAGACGGTGAAGCTGATACTAGTTATGAAATCACAACATGATCTGAGTGTGCTGTGTGTCCTGAGTGCTGCTCTTTTCCTGATCCGACTGTCTGTCCCTGGTTGTGCTGCAGCTCTTTGAAGGTTTTTCATTGTTTTATTTCATGTTGTTAGTGATCAAGGTCTACTTGTGTTTCAGCTGTTAGTAATTTAGCTACTTGTCATTTATTTAGCAGTTTAATCTAAATATTTTAATTCATATTACTACTTTAGAACAATTCATCAAACAATTTTTATTCGCTGCATTTTTTAAAAAAAAATCTATTTATGTTTTTTTTTGTTACATTTTTTTTTCTCCCAAATTAGTGTAGTATACTCACTCTATCATTTTCATTATCAGTTCAGTGAGCAAATAAGCCTCTCCTTAAGTTTATCTAAATCTTTACGACAAAACCCAAATGAATTGAAGGTTCTAAGATTACAAAAAAATATACATGTCCACATTTGATGTGTAGTTTCTTTCATTCTAATCATTACTATGAGGATCTTATTTCTCGCTGTTATTTTCCCCAGGGGCCTTTTGGGTAATTTTTAGTTCTTTAAGTTGTTTTTTTTATTTTATTTATTTAAATACTGTCCCAAGAGAGATCCGTTTACCCTCTGATAACTTCTTTTAATGTATCCAGAGTATATTTGGTTAACTTCTCTTCAGACATTAATCGGAGAAAGGTCTGTATTTCAGGTTTTATTTGTAGTATTGCTGTTTTAATGTAAGCTCGGATTCAGAATCCAAAACAGTTTCTTAGGCAAGCTGGTGAATGATCAGAGAAGTTTCTGCTTTCTAAATTCCATCTTATAATCTTGTGTCCTTCATGCTGACATAAATATCCTGCAGTCTGCTCTGTGGGGAGCAGAGTGTAAAGTCGTCTAATGGATCCAAGTTTTTCTATGACTGTTTGGTGTTCAGCGGAGAACAGTGACTGTGTCCATCATCATAACGTCAGATCAGGTCTGATCACTTCTTCTGTGGT
Organism: Salarias fasciatus; assembly: GCF_902148845.1. Classification (NCBI taxonomy): domain Eukaryota; kingdom Metazoa; phylum Chordata; class Actinopteri; order Blenniiformes; family Blenniidae; genus Salarias; species Salarias fasciatus. The sequence continues at coordinate 30,588,694 of NC_043759.1, read as the reverse complement.
TAGAGTGTGTGTTTGATATTCTTGATAGAGTGTGTGTTTGATATTCTTGCTGTGACTCGCTGGCGGTCATGTGGTTCATTCTGTTTTATCCCGAGGCCGTGTTATCAGCTGCCTCAAAGCGAGCGTCAGTCTGATGGAGAAGGAGAACGCTCTTCAGCCTCCTTGTCTGGTAAAAGTGAAGCTCTTTGGCTTGTAATAAACTTGTTACTGCATGGTTCGTGTGTGCGTAAGTTTCATGTCCCGTAGTTATATGAGTTGTTTTCTGAATGGAGTTTGGCGATGGCATCACCCCCCTTACGCAGCTCGGTTGTCCTGCTTCAGGTCCAGGTGGAAAGGTTCGCTGTGATCCGGGTTGCAAGTTCAGTGGCTAGAAGAAGTTTTTGTTTTGATTTGATGAAGGCCTCTTCTCCCTCCACGGCTCCCATTTCTTCTAAGCCTCGTGGAGAGGCGTCTCACCAGGACGTCTCAGCCTGTCCCACCATGTCTCTGACCTCTGACCTCTGACCTCTGCCTGTGTGAGCTGAGCTGCTGTTCGTATCAGCTGATGGGATGTTTGTCTCAGAGACGCCGCCTGATTCTACCATCAGGGAAAATATGTCAGTGTGTTTTTATTCAACAGATTATTTGTGCTTCATGGTCGCTGTCACGACCTTCATCAGCAGATTTACAGGAACAGTCGGATCAGAGTAGAACGTCTGCTCCAGTTCATAACCTCCCATTTGTGTTTTAATTTCTTTAAAAAGTGGCCATAGCTCTGTTTTTTTGCTGGAAAATATTACAGCTGGTGTGTGTGTTGAGGGGTGTGTGTGGCTGGTGTATTGTGCTGTGTGGTGTTCCAGAGTGAGGGTCAGGATTAGTGAGGAGTCCAGGATTTTTCCAGTCCATGTTCAATTCTACAGCAGGGAATTATTTTGGATCGGACACAGTCAGCCACTTCTCCCCCCTTGTAAGACCTTGGCACCCCAGGGCATCATGGGATGGTTTGGGGGCTGGTATGGGCTGGTTGTTGTGGAGGTTCCTGAGGTTGATACCCCCCTTATGTCGGTGGGGGGGGTCAGGGGTCAGTTAATACTGTTGCGGCCTGTATTTGCAGGAAAAATAATCTATAAGTAAAATTTGGTTTGATTTGATCTTTTCTCTCCATTGATGCAGTGGATCTCTGTGGTCTGAGTCTATTTGATTTTCACTGCAGGTTGAGTTTGGCAGCAGATTTATCTGATCAGTGAATAAAAACTTTTTGTATGGTTTTGGAAAGAGACAGACCTTAATTATTAACCTGGTGTCTGTTTGTAGATTTGCATATTGCGATGACTTTTGCAGTATTTCATTTCTCTTTATTTATTTATTTATTTATTTTATTTTATTTATTTAATTAAATTTTTTTCTTTCCCCCATTATACTTAGTTAGATTATTTCTATTTTCAAATTTTCTAAAATGACTTCTATGTGACCACCAACTCTGTGAGGTCTGGTCAGGAATGTTGTTTTTATGTTACCTGTTGTTAATGATAGAAATATTTCATCTTTGGCTTTTAAACAGTCATGACTGTCAGGACAGTTTGTGTTCTTATTCATTCATTCTTAATTATTGTCACTCAAGGCCTGATGTCTAGTTTTAAAGTCTCTTCACTAAACAGTTAACCTATTGCAAGGTTTAAGGCCGGTTCTGAAAACTTTAAAGTTATAGAATTTCACTGCCAACGTGAAAATTAAAATTATTTGATCTTCTCGAGGTGAGATCCAGTCCAAGCTTCCTCTATGGGTCAGTGTGAATGTTTAAATGTTCTCACTTGGATGGTCACCACCTGTGTGTGTGTGTGTGTGGTGTGTGTGTGTGTGTGTGTGTGTGTGTGTGTGTGTGTGTGTGTGTGGTGTGTGGGGTGTGTGGGTGTGTGTGTGTGTGTGCTCCTCTCTGAATGGAGAAGAGTGAGAAATGCTGTCTGTGTGCTCGCTCTCTCAAGGTCGGCTCAGGCGTGTTTACTGCCAGCCGTCCTGTCTTCTCTCTCTCTCTCTCTCTCTCTTTAACTTCCTCTTTCTTTCTGTCCTCTGAAAAAGAAAAGTCCCTTCTCTCTTTTTCCTTTTTGATTTTCATCAGGTTTTGTATCCTCAGCGGTTCTGGATGCGGCCATTCTCATGTTCCCAGCTCTCCCTCTGTCTGAGGCTGTTCTGTCCAGTCAAACGTTCTAACGCCGGTCCTCGATCTTTCTTGTCAGTCTGCTGTTTGTTTAAGATTAATTTTGAACATCAGACCTCCAGGCTGTTTGGCTGCTGTTTCTGCCAACACTTAAGAGTTGTGTCTTTCATTCTGTTGTTCTTCTACACCTGTCAAGCTGAAGTAAATTACCAAGTTACACAATTTACGGATTCTTTTGGTCTAGTTTTAATAGTAGCTTGCTCAAACCTCCGTTTTTAATTGTTCGATTGTAGTTCTTTTACCTCAGCACCCTGTATTAGGGCCACATATATCTACAGGTTTTTCAGTTAGTTTGCACTCCGTCAATAACCTTTAAACCTAAGTTCTACACAAAATATATTTAGGCAAGGATTGCCACACACACATTGAACTGCTTCCAGCAGTGGTTTTGATTCAGAGGAGGTGAGAGACTCAAAAGCCAAGAGGTCACACGCCTTTCTGCGGCCGAGTGAATTCAAGGTATGAGGTCAGTTCTCCCAGCATCCTCTTCGTCAGGGAGGTGATGACTTCGCTACTAGAGGGCCAACGGTACTGCGATCACGTGAGTGTCAAGGAGTGAGGTTCTGCTCTACCGATGTCCCCACGTCTTGGGAGGCCATAGACTCAAGCCAAGAGGTCAAGCCCATACAGCAACCGAGTGAGTGTCAAAATAGGAGGTCTGCTCTACCAGTGTCCCCTGGGCCTCTGCCACAGATTCAGTGAAAATACACACACGCCGATAAAAGGGGTTCCACACACTGCTCGTATTGTCTGATGTTGGTCTACAGTGGGGGACATGGTGTCCCGCTAGCCACCGCGCCGGGAGGCAGAGGGCTCTGTTTCTACCTGGGGGTGGCCCAGGCCCGAGTCGCCGTTTGAGAGTATTTCCACTTTTAGTCCCGTAGAACTGGGAAATCTGCTAACCTTCTCTCACCCTCTGGTCTCCCTTTTACAACAGACTCAGAGTCAGTGTCCTATGGTACCATTCAAATTATGCCCGTATTTATTGTTTTGCACTATCACCAACCACAATGTCCCCACAGAAACTGTTCCTGGAGACCCCCGTGCAATGGCCTGAGCCCCGAGGGTTTAAATTCACCTTCAGAGCACAGGAACCCCCCACAGCTGATGTGAAAAACAATAAAGATGAAAATATGTCCCTGTGTCCTTATTTCCTCTTAACTCTTCCTCCTCGGTTCGTCAACCGGTATCTCTTATTTCTTAGGCGAGTCCCTGACTCCCTATGTTCCTGACTAGGGATTTTCTGAAATTTACAAAATTGGAGGCCTTCACAGTCCCAGACTGTCTTCGGTAATTACACCGTCGGTCCCTGACCGACCTAGTCCCCATTAGGGATTTTCTAAAAATTTGGATGCCTGTACAGTCCCAGACTGTCTTCGGTATTCACACCGGCGGTCCACAGACCGATCTAGTCCCAGATTAGGAACTTCTAAAATTTGCAGGCGTATACAGTCCCCAGACTGTCTTCGGTAATCACACCGGCGGTCCCCAACCGACCTAGTCCCAGACTAGGGATTTTCTAAAATTTAGAGGCCTTTACAGTCCCAGACTGTCTTCGGTAGTCACTCCGGCGGTCCCAGACCGACCTAGTCCCAGACTAGGGTTTTTCTAAAAATTTACAGCGTGTAAAGTCCCAGGTCTACCTAGTCCCAGACTAGGGATTTTTCAAGAATTTTCGGACGACCCGTCGTTTTCCAGAGGGCCGATTCCCAGAATCATTTGAGTCCTTATGTTTCCAATTAGAATTTAGGTCGGACACTTATTACTTTCCCTAGGTGTGTTTATATGTGATTTATACATTACATTGTGGCTATATAGAGAAAAAAGACTAAAGAGTTCATCACTTACGAATATTAGGATTTTCTTCCGGACCGCTGATCGCCTGCACCAAACGACAAACAACCGAAGTCCGGCAGAAACTTTAGAAAAGGCTTTCTGCTTACCTCTTTTGTTAGAGCGCCCCTTTGTCGTTGGGTGGTGAAGACAGGCCCGTCTGGAAAGATCGTGGTTCCGAATGACCTAATACCAAGAAGAATCCGGTCACGGCACCAATTGTTGGAGCCCGGACTTCCGTCCCGCTGACATCCACCCGGTTCTTTTATTCTATGGCTTGGTATAAAGAATGCCAAAACAACTGACTTCAGATTATTACCATTTATTTAAGTATAGCCAAATGTAATGTTCAGCGCTGGACCTTACAGGGAAAGATACAAAGTTTTTGCCCCGAAAGGATCCTGAGTGTTGATGAACAGAGGTTTTATTCCATGTTCTTCTGGGCTGGGCCCGACAGAGAGGGCTGGACTTTGTTCGCAATTGGACAATTTGGTATTGATGTCAGCTGCCAACCAGGAGCTGACATCCTTATCCTGTATGTTTTGGAACCTAGTGAGTGTGTGTTGGTTTCTCCGGACGTGTGGGTATGTTTACACTTTAAGCAAGCATCTTATAACCTTGGTGTACTTCTCTCAGTAAAGGCCTAATATACAGGTTAATACAATTATTCCATAGTAGAGAGTGCTAATTAAAGTATCAATCCCTAACATCTGCAACCTCTAACTTACCTTCCATCTAAAGGATGAATTGCTCGTACAAATCCCAAGCATTTGCAGACTTTGTTAGAATGGCATAAAATATACAGGAAGCACGTCCAACTTTAGCAATCACCTGCAGAGTGACTGATGCTAGGAAGCTAGTTGGGCTAGCACTTCTACGGCAGCCAGGAAAATGTCCAGAATATCCAAACTTTTTTCCAACCACATTCAGCCATGACTCAGCAAGGTCACAGGCGATAACAGAATCATTGCTCGCTTCCTTGCAAAAGAATTTGCGACAGCATATCACACTATACCACCAATGTCTTCCATACCATTCCTACTCACACACCATTAACTACTTCACCAGCCGTGTACCCCAGAACATCATGCACTTTACAAAATCTTTGGTAAGTGGTCTCTGTTGTTCATATTCAAGGCAATAACATCGAAAGGTAAATTGGAGTAAATTAATTGTCAACGTAACCTTCCACTCATTGTGTGACAAATGTGTGACTGTCATGCTCAATGCGTGAAACTTGAAAGCCCTGCGAGTTTCACTGGGCCGACGTGGCTTGGGGCCGCTCGACAGTAAGCCGAGCTGACTGTATCCCACTTTACCCGAGTGTCCAAGACACGTGGGCGGAGATCAGATGACACGACAACAAAGTTGATCATCAACCTCTAACCTGGTGCCAAGTGCACCTTGCGGACTCCCCTATGCTTGAACATGGTGTTCGTTATGGACAAGCTGTTGTGGCTCGCACTTCTGCACCGACACCACAGAGGGAGGAGGGACAAGGCGAAGGAGAGCAGCGGCTAAGGGTGCTTTCACACCTACTAGTCCGCTGGAGTGGTTCGGTTGGGACATAAATTATTCATAAACGTCGCAGCTGTCAACTAGTTCAGTTCGCATTCACACCACTTGTTTTTGCAGATGAACTATCCACTATGACCCTCCTGCCCCTTGGTGGCGCTGTTCACACAATAGTGTGTTTTGGGTGACGGAAGTGAACCCTGATTGGCCAGCATGTGTGACGTGATGCGCCGCGCAGCTTGCTACGGAAGCCTCCGCCGACCAAAAGCCTTCTCCACAACAGAGCGGACAGGACCGAGGCCGGTCCACGTTCACACCAGCAGCGGACCGCACCGAGACCACCTCCTCGAGGAGGTCTCGTTACGGTTCTTTGTCCTGGACCAAAACTAACTGGTCCACTTTCACACCAGCGTATAAGAAGCGAACCTGCAGGAGTTGGGGACTCTAGTCCGCTTCCAGCGGACCAAATGCTGTAGGTGTGAAAGCACCCTAAGGAGTGTGGAGGGGTTTTCTCCTTCTCAAAGTCTCCACCGGTGGCGGACGTATGGGTATGTGCAAGCACATGTGCATGCGAGTGGACGTGGTCCAACGCATGCTTGTTCACGACAGACAAGTTGCGCGCTACTTTTATAAAACTCGGAAGTTAGTGGAAGGAGACAGAGAAAAGGGATAAGACAGGAGCTAGCATCAAGGTCACTGTTCCAAGCAGAGGAGGTGAGCGTGGAGCTTCTTCTCTGCAGTTTTGAGAAGACAACAGCGCGGCGTTAGCCCGTGTGCATTTGTGAATGCGCGTTCACTGCGCTCAGAGGGTAACATGAATTAACAACATACAGCACAACAAACTTTACGGTTCTGAGTTCAGCAATCACAAACAACAAGCTAAGAAACTATCACACTTCTGTCTAAGCCTGCCCAGGCACCAACCTCATGAGGAGAAAAGTTGCTGTTGTCAGTGGCCGCTCTGTGTGTGGTCCTGCAGACAAAGCGCAGTGATTTCTGAGGAGTTAAAGCTGCTGCCTTAACTCAGCTTTTCTGCTGCATCCAGCAGAACTTGGGCCGATGTGGCCCTTTTGGAGGTAATAATAATAATAATATGATAATAATAGATTTTATTTATAACGCACTTTACACTTGATTCCAGATCTCAAAGTGCTACAAACAAAACAACGAGATAAGATACAATACAATACATCAGCCAAAGAAAAAAAATACAAACATAAAAAAATCACTGCTTAGCAGTACGCTTTTCTAAAAAGATGGGTTTTCAGGTCTTTCTTTAAAGCTTCCACCATCTGTGCGGCCCTGAGGTGGTCTTGAAGAGCGTTCCACAGACGGGGAGCAGCAGCCACGAAGCCTTCAAAGGCTCGGTCCCCATGGTCTTAAACCGTGTCCTGGGGGGGAGTAGACGGTGCTGTTGGTCTGACCGGGTCCTGGTGGAGGTGTGTGGTGTGGGCAGGTCTGTGAGATAAGTGGGAGACAGTTGTGGGTGTGCAGGAGTCAACCAAAACTATATAAATTGTAAAGGGCTGCAGTTCTTTTCCTTTATTTTTCTAAATTATTGATTAATCATCCTTTATTTTATCTGTTGTTTTTCCATTAATACTTCATGATGTTCAGAAATGTAATTGAAACATTTGAAAAGATATGATCTTAAGTGTGTAGTACAAAATAAAAATTCAGACAAATTGATTCATTTATTGGTTGATTTGCAACAGAAGAACAAAATTGTTCCAGCAGTATGAATATGCTACTGAATCAAAAACAAATAATGAATGAGCCTTATTTCAAAAATCAAAACAGAAGTTATTTAATCACAGAAGGGTATTTTTGGACTAATAAAATTAGTTTGAGAGAAAAAACTCAATCCGTTAAAAAAAAAAAAAAAAAAAAAAAGGCTCTCTCACACACATCAGCTTCTTTCCGGCTCGTGGGTCAGAGTCCTTCACAACCAGCATACCAACCAGCAGAGCGATAGCTCTGCAGAGAAAGTTGTCAGAATGTACGTGGTAAAGAAAACCTGCAAATCACATGCAAAAACTGAGTGGATACTATAAAGATAAAGTGTATATTTGTCTCTAGAGAAGCATTGTGTAAATTACAATACAGATATTTCTCCATTCTGTAGTTTTTATTGCAGGTCATTGTTTAATCTCTTTCAGAAATTATTTCAAAGATTTTTTATTTTATTATTTTTTTTTTTTATCAAACTCAAGTCATTCAATGAAGTGAATTGTATCTGTGGTTAAATGTAACTACTTTTATGGGTAACTTACTCTGCAAAAAAAAATAAAATAACAAACACTCACTCCATACATGGCCACAAGGAGGTGATTGATGTTAAAACGTCACTCTGCGTCATAATTTGGTGCATGAATTCACTGTCGTGGATGTTTGAGTTGGAGGACAAGGACATCAGGACAATTTTTCTTGGGGGCACTTGAATTGTGGGGATTTAGGTACACCACAATGCACTCAGGAAGGCATGCTTTGAATTCCTCCAGCAGAATTAACTCACGCAGTGAATCAAAGTCATCCACTCTTCAAGCATTGCACCATTTATCAAAGAAGATTCCCTTTTCCCGTGCAAATTCGACGTAGGTCTGAGCTGGGGCTTTTCTGTGCTTTCTAAATTTCTGCCTATATGCTTCAGGGACCAGTTCGTAAACGCGTAAAATGGGCATCTTCACACTTTCATAATTTAGGCTCTCCTCCAAAGGAAGAGCCATAACAGCTTCTTGGGCTTTCCCATGAATTTTACACTGAAGCAAAAGTGGCCACACATCTTTGGGCCAACGTAGTGCAGAAGCAATTCGTTAGAATGCAGGGAAACAACTGTCAACCTCCGTCTCCCTGAATGATGGCACAAGTGAAACGCTCTTACCAATATCAAACGAGTCATGGGTAGAGCTGGTGGAAATGTGGGATCTGTCTGCATCTGCAGACGCGCTCGGTGCAGGAGCTGCTCTGGGCTGAGCTTCAAGCTCCAGCTGACGTAGGCGGACTTCTTTGTCAGCCTCGATTTCCATCCTCCTGATCTCCAGTGTTAACTGGTCCTGCTGACTCTCAGCCCGCTCCTGGGCTTCCATCTGGAGTCGTGCCAGTCTGACCTTCACTCTGGCTTCATCCAGAGAGCTTGCACTCGCTGGGGAGCGAGGATTAAAGTGAGGCATGGTGGAGTCTTGGGCTTCTCAGCCCCCTCACTGATCTCCCCAGGTGCAGCATGATCAGCAGCACGTCTTGCAGCTGCAGGTCTGTGGCTGCCAGCCACCTCGGTCTCAGGTGCCCACACAGGAGAATCAAGGAGCACCGGCAAAACGATCAACCCCAATTCCACCAATATACCAATGACGAGAGTCTTTAATCTCTCTTCAAAACATTTTTATCAAAAAAGACACGTCCATGACTGATGTGACTTCATATGAGTTATTGGTGGCAAAATTACAAAACCGGAGAGAGCAATATCTGGAGGTCTGGGATTTGTTTCGGTGTTATTTAAGGGGTCAAATGCATTAAGTCTTGCCTTGTATTCTAATTTTTTATTTTTTTTTTGTGACTGTCAGTGACTGTTACAATCTATAGTCGGTGGTTTGTTTGACCTGTGCTTTTCCTTTTCACCTTTTTTTTTTCTTCTTTTTTTGGACGGGCACTTTCATGTAGTTTAGTTTTGTGAAAAATCAAATAAAAAAAATTTGAATAACAAAAAAAAAAAGACACTTAAGTGAACAGCTATTTCTTTTAGATTATCCTTTGTGCACCTACTAATTAAATCAAATGAGGGAGCCGCCAACAAACTTTTCAAATCAAATGATGCCATTTTACAAACACAAAAAGTCTTACTTTAAATAAATAAATAGCGTCCAGGTCTCCTTTAACGGAAACGGTTCCCGGACGAGCCCCCACTTAGGTTACGACCAACTCGTTTAGGAGAGGGGTTAAGTAAGTAACAAAAGTCCACAGATGGGAAGTGGAAATTAAAGTTATTTAACAAAAGTTAGATCAAACGGAAACAAAAAGAGACTCTAACCTAGAGTTGTAAACCCAGCAACACAAAACCAAAAGGTAACTAAACACAGCAGTAATACAGAAAAACGTAACGGATTTCTGAGGCCAAAACCAAACCAAAAAGATGCTTCCAAGCACAGAACCAAAACCACAAACAGTCAAACCGAAACGAGTGCCTCACTATCTGACAGCAGACAACTAACTCCAAGCTCAAGAGGCACGTGAGCGTGGCGAGCTACAGCCAGCTCCAGACTGTGTCCTGTCAGCCTCTTTTATCCCCTCAGCTGCTCCGCAGGGTTGGTTGACGAGGTGCTCTTGGGCCGGGCTCCCCAGGTGCAGGCAATGGAGATGATTGTGTCCTGCAGCAGCCTGGAACCACGCACTCTGACAGACACACACACTCACATGGGGGGGGATTCGGCGACGGCCGTAACAGCGCGCGTCCATACACGGGGGGGTGGGGGGTTGGCGGAGGCATACAGCCAAGGACTAGTGGGGGGTTGCGGAGGCATACTTCTGTGGAGCGGGGGACGGGGGTTGTCCATTCAGGAAGCGTACGTCTGCTTGCGGGCCCAGAGGGGCGTGCGTGCGTGCGTGCGTGCGTGCGTGCGTGCGTGCATGTGTTGTAATCCAGTCGTGGGCTGAATTGGACGGTTCGGCAGGCCGGACTTGGCCCGCGGGCCGCAAGTTGCCAACCCCTGGTTGAGACCATCGTGAGACAGATTAGTTTTACCCTACTAATGATGTGTTGTTGCAATAGTAGTGAACACATTATCTATCCACCACTTTGTGAATTCTGCTTCACAATGACATGAAGAGGAAGGATAGAAAATTGACACAATTATAAACGCTTGGACGCCACATGCCAGATCTCCTTGTGGTAACTTTTCTGACACCTCCTGCTGAAGACCCAAAGAGTCTGAAAGATGGTGAGGCCTGCTATCACGGTCTGTATTCATACTGAAAATCAAGGTCAAACAAGCTTTTGCCCTTCTGCTTTGGTTGAAAGTGAACAAAAAATATTTTTCAAGGACTCACAACAGTTTCATTTCACTCAAGCAAACTAAGCCTAATTTAATGTAGACATTCCAAAAATAACTGTAAAGAAACTTAAGTTTCACTGAGAGAACATTTGAGCAATCAACTTGTGATAGTAGCAGTGATGATAAGAAAGGAGGGGTATTATGCAAAATCCAGTTTTTTGAGCTTTGTATAATGCTATATAGTGTCATTTCCTCATTAAAAAGATGCATGGAGTTGTTTGCTAAACTATTCATGCATATTTGAGCAATCCCTGAATCTCCCCCGGGCAGACATGTTGAGCGCTGAAACGCTCGGTGCTGCACAGCTCCGCCCATAATGCACAACTCCACCCATAATGCACAGCTCCGCCCATAATGCACAACTCCACCCATAATGCACAGCTCCGCCCCAGCTCTGACTAGTCTGCGCAGCTCGTCCTGCACAGCTCGCTCTCCCCCGCCCCTCTCCACTCTCAGAGAATGCCATGGCGCTCTGAGAGGGGCGTGTCACTAAGCTGAGGAGATTCTTAAAGAGACAGGGACTCATTTCCAGTGGTATGAGGCAGCCTGACGCAGAGGAACACTTGATTTTCAGTTGTTTTTGACACATGCAGCTTTCATCATCCAACTTTGGGCAAAGCTGTTGCTTGAGTGACTGATACTAAAGTGCTAAAAAACACATAATATACGCCCCCCCCCCCCCCCCCCCCCCCAAAAGTGATTGGCCTTTGTAGCTTGTAGCTACTGTGCATGACGCAATGGTTCCTCTCCGGATCCATTCTGGATCGTTCTGCAACAAGTGTAAAATGGGCCTCAGTGAACCAGAACCATTTTGGTAGCAGATGACCATGCAGGTGCAGCTGGTTATATTGTTTATGTAGGTGTTATTGCTTTCACTGATTTAGCAGGTCTCTTTCACAGTATTAGTCACAATTACACCTTACTGAATAAGATGACTTTGAAACACACACATACAGACCAGGGATGGACGGATGGACAGACGGACAGAAGCAGTTTGTGGCTTAGTGTCTAGCTCAAACATAGATATGGTCCAGAATTATTGACGGGACGGAAATTGGTAAATGGGTCAAACCAGTAAGACAACCCACTACACCAACTGATATATAAGTTTCTGATTCTAAAATTCCTCTTTGAGGATTATTAAACCAAACGCATCAAAATGCAGAACAATAATTTAGGCAAAGGTTCACTTACGGACTCCTCCATGTTCTATTACCCTTCATGAGGTTCAGGTCAATCCCTACTAAGAAAAGTTAAGTATAGCTTCATGGCCTCTCAGTCTTAAAAACTTAGTCTATATCTGTTGGAAGTCTGTTCTGTGCCTGTATTCAGAAACTCTTGGCTCTTGGATCTGTTTGAGATTGGTTAGCATCACAGTTACAGGTGGGGAATCTTTATGAGTTATAACAGAGAAGACTTTAATGGTGGTGTGGGTGAAAGCAGAGCCCAGGTCCAGTGCTTTGGCTCCACAGGTCAGCAGGTGAACCAGCTCCCTTCTGAAGCAGCGGCTGACCATACAGTACAGCAGGAAGTTGGTGGTGGAGTTCAGATTTTGCAGCATGTTTGCCACATCTCCAGCCACATTGATGAGAATGCTGTAGTCATTCCTATTGAAGCTGTTGTTGTTGTGCACAGTCCTCAGGATGCAGTAAGTAACAAAGCGTGGGAGACTGAGGACAACAAAAGCCACGGAGACAGTCCCGAGCAGCAGGATGGTCCTCCTCAGTAAGGACCTGGTGCTCCTGCCTTGAATGAAGTGCCGCTCCTCCTTCGTAAAGAGGTTGCTTACATGGCAGAGATGGCAACCGATCATGAAGTTAAAGATGATGACCAATAAAATGGGGATTCCCCCTGACAGGAAGGTAGTTATCCACACAATAGCAGTGGCATAGTACTGCTCACGGTATCGACATCGGGGCAGTGTCACATTCTCTCCTTGTACTGTGAAGTTCACTGGTATGACCACGTTGATCCACCCCAGGGGCACAGACACCAGGTGGGACACCAGCACTATAGCCATGCATGTCAGCTTGGTGACCCCGACCTGGGAGAAATGCTGTTTGGCCGCAGTGCTGCGGAGGACCAGGTAGCGCTCAATGGTGAAGACCACAACAATCCAGGAGGAGCTATAGAGAGATCCGTACTGCAGGAAACCGAGGATAGCACACCAGGGGTGAGAGTGCCAGAAGGGCTGTTGCATCCAGAAGGTGAGTGTTAGGTCGATGAGGATAACCCACACGATGTAGAAAGTGTCCACGATGGCTAGAGAGCTCAGGTAAATGGTGGCTGTGGTGGACATTCCGCTTTTACGGAAACAGATCATGTAAAATGTGAAGAGGTTTGCTGGAGGAAGAAACAGGAAGAATCATTACAGAAACAGCACAAAGCAGCTGAGAGGCTTGTTTATACTCCATGTTAGGTATATCCATATTTGGTGAAAGCAAATGGACACAGACAATACCATGGATGGGGCAGTGTTATATTAGACAGTTTTAAAAAGTGTCTGTGGGACACCTTGAGACATTTCAAATGAACCTTTATTCCCTTATTCCCCTTGAACACAAGATTTTGTTCTGTTTTCGAAAATCAAACTGAAGTCATTCAATGCAGAAAATTGTATTTGTGGTCAAATGTAACTATTAGCCGTGTTTCCACCGGACGCATTTAACGCGACAGCATTCGCACGACAAATGACATCACGCCGCGCTAAACGCGCGTGTGTCATCACTGGTGTGGGAATTCATTCGCACGACAAAACCGCGCTGTGCTAGACGCTCGAGTTTTATTGCTGGTACAAATATGCAAAACAAAACATCCTGCAGAAACATCACAGCCCTCCTTATCACGTCTCCTGAACAGCAGCAGCGGGCAGGATTCTTCTGAAGTTTGTCCCACAGTTCTGTGTGCACCCAGCTCTCTCTGACTCTCTCTCTCTCTCTCTCTCTCCCTCTGTGCATGCTGATCGATGGTGCGGTTTTTGCTCTTTTTTGTTTTTAATGACTGTTTTTACTGTTCTGCACTTGGCGTTGTTTTTATGAATATGTGCTTTTACAAATAAAGATTGAGATTGAGATGGCGCCGACTGCCACCGTGCTGCTCTGTATTTGACATGAGGAAGTCAGCTCCGGCTGCAGGCGAGGCGCCGGCATCGCTTCTGGATGCATGCTGGAGGCGGTATGAGCTCGGTGAGTTCCACCGTCTTCTGCAGGAGCTGCGCCCGGACGACGGCCGGTTCCAGCGCTGCTTCAGGCTGATGCTGTGTTTCCACCAGAAGCGGTGAACAAGTGAAATTACGCACGCCGCATGCCGCTCGTCTTGGCATCACGCCAACTGCTTTGCATAGTCGGAGTCCTGTATGCCCTACGTCAGCACATCCATGAAGACTTCCACGCTGATAGGCTGTCCTGGCGCCAATTCGCTTGAAAAGTTCAATTATTTCAACTCGAGCGACGAGCGGTGGACGATCGTCGAGTGGCAGGCGCGATTTTTTCGCTGTAAACGCTCGCCGCCGGCTGTCGCATCATCGGTTGCCGTCCGCCACCCGCCGCTCAAGATTGAGTAACAATTGTGTCATTGTATGTAATCTCATCGCGCAAAAAATTTGCGTCGTGTCCGGTGGAATCATTGGTTATACTGAAGGCGCTAAAAGACAAAAAAAAAGAACCTCCCTCCGTCAGTGGTGTCTGTGACATTATTTACATGGTCACTTGGAAGTGCTTGAAACGTACCCAATTTGAGGCATAAATTAACGACCACTGTGGTCGTTTTATAGTGGAGGACAGTCTCGAATACGCTGTGGACACAAATAAATGGTGGCAGAGGATAAAGTCAGATATGTTTGGGGGGACAAAAATGCTGAATTTTTTCAGGAGTTAATAAAAAAAAGCAACCATTACTATATGAGTGTTTTTGTTTTTTGGCAGAGAGACACTCTCTGATGATGTCATCTCATGACGCACTCTCCTTGCAAAATAATAAATGAAACAGGCATGAGGTCACGTTTTCTTGATACGCATTTTCAGTAAATTCGTTCAAAAATTTCAAAACATGGGGATGGAAACCTGACTACTAATGACTTACTTCTTTTTCTATTTAACAATAACAAATCTCAGTACATGACCAATTTGTTCATTTAAAGCAGAGCCCTCTGGTGGACTTAGTAATAAATACTCATTCTGAGACATTGGATGCATTAAAGTGTAAAGGCAATTGAAGCAAATGTTCTCGTGTGTGTAGAGCAGAAGTCACCAACTCTGGTCCTGGAGAGCACCTGTCCTTGTCTGTCCAGGTACACCTGATGGGAATGAAGCTTATTATGGCCTTATTCCACAGCATGCGTGTCCGCTCTGCTCCACTCCAGACCAGCTCTGACTTGTATGCGAGCCCCGAGAAGAGCATGCGCAAGATTTAACAGACAACTCGATTAAAGCTCGTGTCCGGAGTTTCCGTTCGTTTCCAATGTATGGGCGAATCCCAATTCTCTGCTTAATCCTCCATCTTACTCCTCATTCCTCAAAAAGCGCACTCCCGTGAAGTTAAGTGTTGTCCCATTCCTAAACAAGTTGAGGAAAGGAGCGAGGCTAAGGAGCGTTATCTCCCTTAATTTTGAGATTCTACTAGACCTACCTTGGAGGTAAGGATGACCCAGAACGCTTGTTAAATAGTTCGTTTTGCTGTTATTTTATTAATAAAACATTTTGTATATTACTTTGGGAGTAATTGTATTAAGTTTCTATCACAGATAATATTTACAAAGGCTGTTAGAAAGAAATCAAGAAAATTAATTTGAATGCATTTATTAACAAGGTCACACATGCAAAATGTTAAACATTTCTAATGCAGGGCGCAGTACTTACAGTTATAAAGAGCGTTGTTATGGATCATTGACCAAAATTATTACTGCTGCCAGCCCCCCCCCCCCCCCCCCCTCACCACCACCACCACCACCACCACCACCACCGCGCTAAATTCTGCAGCGCGTTGACAACGGAGAGGGGGGGAAAAAAAACAAAAACAAAAAAAACAGCGCTCCACGTGTGTGCGCTCTCTCTCTCTCCTTCAGACGGTCCAAAGAAGCGTCGCGCTCGCCGCTAGCCCCCTCCTGACGGTCCAAAAACTCCCCGCTGCGCGCGCTCCCCCCTGACCAAACTTTTTTCCTGCAGGAAACACTGCACTTCTGGCTTTCTTCTACCCTCTTGCGCAGTGCTGCCCCCTGTGGTCCAAGGACGTAACTGTCTTTAAGGGCCGTCCCATTTCCAAGTGACATTACATTCCTTAACACTTGTTTTTAGGAGGCACTTAATTTGAGATTGAGGATCAAGGTTGAGGAGTGAGGATTAAGCAGAGAATTGGGATTGGGCCTAAGTATCATTTTTCAACAGAGCTTCAATGTGTCAGTCTGGTTCGATACTATAATATAATATTAGCATAAAGCAATATAAAAATGTATTTATGAGCCCCGCCTTCGTCTCATAGACCCCCATGTTATCCGAAAAAGCGCCGGTCAGCGTCAGCCAATAGATTTCGAGCTTCCGCCTTGTCGTGCCGTCAATCAACATGTGCACGCAGCCAGAGAGCACGGCCGCTCGCCCAGGCAGAGGTGAGTTAGCAACACAAGAGCCGCCGCGCTTACCTCGGATATATCCATTGTCTGCTGGACATCCACCGTAAACAGCTAAACATTTATGATGCTTTAGGACTCAGAGGCTCTCATTTTCACCCGACACATAATGCGTGTGCATTATTAAAGGGGCGTGGCTTGGTCGCTCATCAAAGCAGACGGAGGGCGGAACCTTGAGACGTTGGATTAGAAAAAACTCTCTCTCTCAAAACGCCGGACATGAGCTTTAAGGCAATGTTTTTGTAATGGGTTTGCCTCTTATTACCTAAATCAAAGTTTGGTAGAGCAACTTAATAGTGTAATGCCAAAGTACCACGAGCCGGTAAAGTATCAAACACTCATCACAAGTATGTAAGGGAATTTAACTCACCATCCTGTAAAACTCATGCTATGTCTACCCAGACTTTCTCCTCTATGTTGGGGTCTTGGTTGAAAGGATGAAAAAGATTTTTTTGGCTTTCAGCTTATAAAACGAGGGTCTCATTGTTCATTGTTGGGCTTGTGAGTGTCGATGAAGTTAATATGAGCCCTTTGAGGGTCATTCAGAATAAAACAAAATCTCTGAATATGGGGTGTGCAAATATTCATAGAGAAGAGCTTGAAAATAGTTTATTCAGTATTATTATACAAACTACTTGATGCAATAAGCACATTACACATTACATACTAAACTTTTATTTCACTACCAATTAAAAGTCTTGAAATGTAGTTAAACTTTTTAGACATATACTCGATATTATTTCTAAAATCTGCCTGTGTCCAGCATTCTTTTTCCTGTTTGGTACAATTTCATCTGTGGAAGTTGATCCAACAGCACTTTGATGGATCAGAAAATGGATTTGATCCATATTTTAATCATAATGGAGTTGTGCAGCGGGCCAGTAGCGGAGCAGAGGATGTGTTGTGATGATGATTGATTAAAATAGCAACATCTTTGCTGTGGATGGTGGAGCGGATTGGACACCTAATGCTGTGGAATGAGGCCAGCTTGCATTTGCTTGCAAAATTTTAGGTGCAGGTGTTGAAGCATGTCAGATATGCAGAAGAGGTAAGGTAAGGTACTTTATTGGTCATTATACAGTGAATGTACAACGAAATTTTGTTCTCTGCATTTAACCCATCCATCGATGCCACTGAAGCATTCCGTATGGAGCAGTGGGCTGCGGGGAGCGCCCGGGGACCCGTCTCCAGATGTGGAGGCAGGTTAATGGTCAGAATCACCTGACTGGAGGATTGACCTATGGTGCATGTTATCGGTTGACGGGGGAAACCAGAGATCCCGGAGGAAACCCATCCAGACACGGGGAGGAACATGCAAACTCCACACAGAAAGGCCCGCACGGTCCGGGGATTGAACCTGGGAGGCAAGAGCGCTAACCACTCAGCCACCGTGCTGCCACAGAGGACTCTCCAGGAATAATGACAAATTCATACTCCATGTGAGACTGAAGAACGTTTGTCTGCTGGGGGTTGTGTGCTAACATATGTCATTCTGTTCACACAGCTCCTTCAGGCAGAAGAAAGTGGCACCCTCGTCCTGTGCGAAAACTTACCGGTTTTCACAACAATCACTCATAAAGGCACTCTTGACTATGTAGTTGTTAATACTGTCATGATTAAATCCATTTATGAATTTACATTTGTAAATTTGTTTTTTTTTTTTTTTTATGAATTACTTAATGTTGAAAGGAGAAGTGCCTCTTTTAGTTATGTACACATCAGGGCTGTAAAATGATTAAAATTTTTAATCAGACTAATCACAGCTTACAAATTAATCATGATTAATCACAAATAATCGCAGTTTCTAACTTTGTCTGAAATATGTCCTTTTTTTCCTGTATTGCATTAACAAAAAAACGACATGATTATATCAGGGGTGGGACTCGATTAAAGAATTAATCTAATTAATTAGGGCCTTTGTAATTAATTAATCTCAATTAATCGCATATCGATATTTGACCCGAGATCAGTGAGAACCTTTCTTTTTCTAATGGGTTTTGGTATAGTGAATCAATATAGTGATACATAAGCTTAAGCAACAAAACACTGTTCATTTTTTCAGCAAGGAAGGAGGAATTTAACCAAGACAAATAAACCAATACACATTGATTAGTGCAACTTTTGTTGGGCTGGGCGAGGGTCCTTGAAGTAGTCGGAGTGACGTCCTCTTCCACTCTAGCTGTATGCGAGGCTTGCCTGTTGGCCGCTGCTGCGACATGCTTAGCATTCAGATGATACAGCAGGCTCGATGTGCTGCGATGGGATGCAAATTCTTTGCTGCACAATGTGCATCCAGCTGTGGTTTTATCCACGCTGCCATCCGCTGGCTTTTTAAATCTACATTTTCTGTGCACGAGACCAAGTACTGTGCTGTCGTCGGGAGCAGTGTTGCCAGCTCCCCAGTAAGGAAAGTCACTATTGGCTGTCCTAAAAGTCGCCAGAAGTCGCTAGATGAGGTCGTTACCTAATTTGCAATTTGCATGTAATTGTAATGGACGCTGTAGGAGAGAGGAATAACGTCATGGGAGAAGCAAAATGTGGGTTAAAAAAAACACCCTAAATATGTTTAGAACTACAAATGAATTTTCTTCTGTTGATTCTTGGTTTGTCAGCAAGTGAGCAGCGGCGTATTTGCGCAGCGCGATTCATTTGAAGTGTGGAGGAGTGGTGTGGGTCTGCTCTCTGCTCTGCCTGCAGCAGGGGGCGCTGCTGAGACTGACCGCCTGTGAGTGCTTTGGGACGGGGGAGGGGCTCACGCAGCACCGCAGGTCATTGAGGACAGCAGCTGCAGAGCGAGACGTCCTGTCACGTCTCCAGAGCTCCAGAAAAAGTCGCTAAATTTGTTGCTAGTCGCTTTTGACAAAAAAAGTTGCCAGGAGGCTTTGGAAAGTCGCCAGATTTAACGAGAAAGTCACCAAGTCGGGAGCTGTTTCGTTGTTGTGTCACAGCGAAACATGTCCGGGTGAAACTCATCCGGTGACAAACGTTCCGCGACAATTTGCGATAATTTTTTTTATCGCGTTAAAATTTCTGTAATTAATTAATCGTAACTAACGCATTAAAGTCACAGCCTTAGATTATATATATTTAACACGTGATGTGTTTTTTTATTTAAAGGTGCATTAAGGAGTTTGCACGTTTTATGCGAAACAGCGCCCCCTGCAGGCCTTGGGCGTAATGCAGCTTAGTGAAACACTCGTGCCTGTGGCTCGCGTGCATGGAAGAGGGGAACTCCTTCCTCACTCTTTTAGTAGTGCTCGAGTAAAATTTAAGTTTCTTTAACCTGGTGGAGTCTGTGCTGGAGTTGTGGCAGTGCTAGAAGCCAGTCTTTTCTTACTTTCTGGAAGATCCTGCCCATTTGTTGCTCGTTAAGCATCTGACGGAGTAATGGCGGACAAAACGAAACCTAAATCCGGCCAGCCAGAGCACGCATTACATCACATCCTCTCAAATTCTCCCCCAAAAAATTCTGGTGCCAGACCAGCACTGCAACTTTCAAATGACAATTTAGCGCTGTTAGCGGTACATGCAATGAATATGTCAGGGCACATTGTACACATCATTAAGAATGTGGAACATATTTATGGTAGAAAATAAGTATTTTAAAAGTTGAAAAACTCCTTAATGCACCTTTAAGGCTCCAAATAAAATAAATATTCAAAAAACTAAAACATGCACACCATAATGTCTGTGCAGTGTATTTGAACGTGCTCCGCGCATTCCTCCACGCACTGCACGCCACACATCTTCACTCTCACAACTTTCATACTTAAAGCGATACTTCAACATTTTGGCAAATTGGCCCATCTAGGGCAATTCGGTAGTCATTTAGAACAGCATACTTACTTTTTTTGTGAGGGCGAGCTGTTGTTTATTCAGCGGTGCGTCTGAGGAGAGCTTCATGGCGGACATAATGGAAGTGGACGGTACAGTTGCTTCCCCTCGTCAAACTCATCAAATACACAATCCAACAACCCCAAAACACACTTTGGTGGACACGTTATAATCCGCACATTCACTACGCTGTGAAACACCAACAAATAATATTGTAGCGTTACGACATTGAAGCAAATATTGGGAACTACTTTTTCTTTTGAGATCACTACGCCCAGACGCCATGTTTAGTAAGGAGTTCCGTCTTAGCAATCTTCGCAAAAAAACGCTCAATCTCGTAATTTTGCATTAATATTTCACAGCGTAGTGAATGTGGGGATTATAACGTGTCCACCAAAGTGTGTTTTGGGGTTGTTGGATTGTGTTGGATTGATGAGTTTGACGAGGGAAGCTACTGTACCATCCACTTCCATTATGTCCGCCGTGAAGCTCTCCTCAGACTCACCGCTGAATAAACAACAGCTCGCCCTCACAAAAAAAGTAAGTATGCTGTTCTAAATGACTACCGAATTGCCCTAGATGGGCCAATTTGCCAAAATGTTGAAGTATCGCTTTAAGCAAGGTGGGTGAAGTGTCTTGCCCAAGGACACAACAACAGTTTTATGCCTGCAGGATCGGTAATCAAACCGCCAACCTTCAGGTTATAAGACAACCTGCTCTACCAACTGAACTACTGTCACCCCAAAATGGGATAAGCTACTCACATTGATTTAATATTTAAAATATGACCTGAAGTGGGGATTATGCACACCCCGAGCAAGCAAACGTTCTTCGACTTTACGTGGAGTATGAATTGGCCTTTAGATTGGTGACCCCTGATGTTGAGCATAAATGACTTTCACTTCACTTATTGATTTAACCTTCACTAAAGCACGTCTCGATGAGATCTTCACCTTTGTAAAGTTTATCATAGATTAGTTTAGCAGATACTGGCACTATACAAGCTCTCTTCCAAACCCGAAGACTTATTGTGCTTAGAGTAGAAAAATAGAAACAAACAAAAAGACAATTACTGCTCTATATAAAATATGTACTTAAGTTCATTATTTTTCCATTCCATTGCATAACCAGAAGGGCAAGTTTCATCCAGATGCTGTAAAGAAAGCTAACTGACAGCTCACAAAACAATTTGAGCATCAGGTCCCTATAAGCACCGACCTGGTACACACACTTAACATTTAAAAATGGATAAAGACATACAGAAGCATGAGAAGTTGAATGATAATACAGACCTGGAATACCCATGATGCACAGTAAAGGGTAGTAAATCTTCTGGACAGTGACAAAGACAGTGACTGGGGCTCCCTCCATCATTCAGAAGCACAGCTTACATGACATCATCTGCAAGAAATCCATCAGGAGTCAAAAACGCACACAGCTGCAGTCTCTATTACTGTATGGTTTCTGCGTCAGATCAGTTTAAGGCCAGGCTCACACTGGTTGTGGTGCGTGTCCAGTCCGGTTCCGGTCTGGACACCGCAACTAGTCAGTAGTCATTAAAACCATTGCTGTTGCTCACACCAGCCACCGTGTGGCTGCAGTCCGACTCCAGCACCGCTCCGGAGCCCATGCAATGCTCTGGAAACTTTCCGCAGGGATCCTATTTTTCTGGGTGCCAAAGCCCTGCCACGTCAATCTAAACACAAGCAAGTCGGGTGCCAGAAGGAAAGTAGATATGTGTTCCAAAATAAGTGATTTCACAATAAAATCTGTTGTGTTTTTGACTTAATATTATATATTTTTTTTCTGGTAGAATACAGAACACACAATGTGATGTAGTCATTATACCCATTAGAATAATGAACGATTTTGTACTTCATCACTGCAGGAAAGTCAAACAACACCAAAATTACACAAAAAAGGCTGAGGACTGTTATGGCAATTTCATTTAATAAAGGGCATCAGCCAGTGAGTTCGTTTTGGTCTCTTTTATTATACTGTAGAGCAGGAGAAGTCACGCAGTCAACAGAGTACCAGAGTGAGTTCTGCC
Organism: Salarias fasciatus; assembly: GCF_902148845.1. Classification (NCBI taxonomy): domain Eukaryota; kingdom Metazoa; phylum Chordata; class Actinopteri; order Blenniiformes; family Blenniidae; genus Salarias; species Salarias fasciatus. The sequence continues at coordinate 30,566,603 of NC_043759.1, read as the reverse complement.
CTCACAGGGGCGTGCAAGCCTCTAATAACTATCTGCCACGTTCACTCCCAGGGGCCTTGACTGCACCCAGCAGTAGGCTGGACACAGGAAGACTCCCAGGAGTGCCCGCAGCTGCTACGCTAAGATTATCAGGAAAAGTAAATTCTAGACAAAGCATTCACGGTTCCCCACGCATCTGAGTGTGTGAGAGCTACAGTTATTTATAACAAATAAATCTAAGCACTGCAAAACAGTTAAGCATGCACTCATTAGAAATTTCCACCACAAGACCCAGAGCAGCTCTGTGTTGCCAGATTGAGCAGGTAGCTGCACAATCAGGCTTCTTTGAACACGTCAGGCAGATTGATGAAATGAATATGTGCTTGTGACTTGTTTTTATTATGCAAATACAATTTCTACAGTTTTAATGTGCATTTTCAACAAAGATGGAGGTTTGGGCTGCTTTCTATTGAGTGAAACGAGTTTCACACTGTTTGGGCTGTGAGAACGAGGGATCTGGCACTCTCCTCCAGTGGACCGGAGATACACCAGAGGCGGTGTGAGTGACAGTGCTGTGCTAAATTCCGTACCAGAGACCCAGAGACGGACTGGACGCGCACCACGTCGAGTGTGAGCCCGGCGTAAAAAGATGTTACTGTACAACTAAATATATATATAAAACAATCCCAAACCCCCAATCTAGACAACACCAAAACAGAGCCGACAACCAACACAGAAAATTACAGAACCATACATACTTTTTTTTTTTTTTTTTTTTCCGAGCTTACTGGAACTCTTAACCCAAAATCTTTACCAGCTGATCCTCCAGACTGCTCACAAAGGCTCTGAGAGTGTAAAGGTCACATACTATGACCCCCCCCCCCCCCCCCCCCCCCCCCAGTGTCATCAGCTGATAAAGTTGCTTCCATTCAAGTTAAGAAGCTGATTTTTTTAAGATGTTGTTTGTTTTCCCTCAGAATCACATCAGTGGTAGTTTGACTCCACTCGGTCCTTTCTGCTGCCCGTACAGGGCGCCGCAGTGTCCAGTTAAAAGAATCAATTAAACACCATCGTTTGGTCATATTTGCTCCAAATAAGCTGAGATTTGTGGGATGTGTTCACACCTCTGCCAGAAAGTCATATGCAGAATTTCGAAGCCCCGCCTCCTTCCTGAAGCTACTTCCTGTTTGTGAGGAGCTTATGAAAAAAATCCAACAGGTCATGGTTTTATAACTCCCAGAGGCCTCGCAGTTCAGGTTTCAGGTCTGTTTCTGCTGTAGAGGTCAAATAAGAGCCATAGCGCAACAGAGGTCAAAGGTCAGAACAGGCTTCATGTCTCAGAGAAAGCCTCAGAGGGTTTAGTGACTTTATGGGGCCCCTCTAAAGGACTGTCTGACAATAATCCAGCTCTCACAGCATGAAGGAAATAAACAGGCCTTGTAGTGTGTATCTTTTATACATGGACCCACACTGACCTGGAGAGAAGCCTCTGCAGCTCCGTCTGGTGGATCTTTTGTTGAGACTGAATTTAAAATGAAATAAGGATGTTTGAAACCTCTAAGTCTCAGCAATGCACATCTATGTTAAGATGTTCTCCTTCATGTTGGAGTACGCTACCATGCTGCGCACACATATTTGGCTTTTCATGGTTGGTGCCACACAGACCGGCATAAACCGGTGGGAAGGCAGTGGTGTGAAGGGAGCCGGAGCTTAAACTAATTATTCTTACAGAATACTCAAATATGCCTGAATGAAGAGAAACATCAACCAAAAAGAAGTTTTCGTGAGCTAATCACACACTAACCCTGTTAACAGCTCAGAAAAGAGTTGAGTTGATTTATCACCTTTTTCTTCTTTGTTGTTGTTACATCAATACTTCATAATCTACTGGAATACAATTAAAACAATTGAAAACGTATGATCTTAATGTTATAATACATAAATGCAGACAGAGTGATCAATTTATTGATTGATGATTTATAACAAACTTGTTTCAGCAAATGTGTGTGTAAAGATGAATACACACATCTGATTCAAAATAAATATTATTTTTCAAATTAAATACAACTTGTTACATAATGCACAGAAGCATATTTGTAGACAAATATAATTAGTTTAAGAGCAAAAACTTGCTGCGTTCTTAAAAAAAATTGCAGTCTGTGACGCACATCAACTTCCTTGCGGTTCGGGGGTCAGAGTCCTTAGCAACAGCCTAACAACCAACCTGGCGGCAGTTCAGCAGGCAAAATAGACAGATTGCGCTTTGAAACAAAAAAAACTACAGATCACATCCATAAATCGAGTGGAAAATATGAAGATAAAATGTACATTTATTGATAGAAAAGCATTTTGTAAATTACAATTTAGAGACGTCTCCGTTTTCAGGGTTTTTTTTTTTTTTTTGTGGTTCATGTATGGCTTCTGATCTGTTTCAGAAACTATTGTTAATGATTTTGTTATGTTTTGAAAGTCTACTAGAAGTTATTATTCAAGGCAGAAAATTATATTCGTGTTAAAACATAACTGCTCAGAGCAACGCCCTCTGTAAAAAAAAACAAAAAAAACCCACTCCTTTGGTCCGTGATAATATTTGCATGACCATTTGAAGAATATGCATGAATATTTGCAAGAATATGAGACACTTGATTTTAAAATGTAGCTCTTGGTCGTAATTTGGATCCTGAATTAATATTTGTATATGAATTAATGACCTATGGGGTCCTTTTGAAGGATTTTTTGTGAGGTGGAAGTAATGAGGAGCATGCAGCCCACTGCAAGGGTAAATAGTAGGGATGAGCGAGTACACTACTATCTGTATCTGTATCTGTATCTGTAGTGGGTGTGGTCTAAACCGGAAGTGGGCGTGGTTTAACTGGAAACGGGCTGGGGCAGAAATTGGTGCACTATTTTAAGTCTGAAATTAATATGGATTGCTCAGAAGTTGCTATATTGATTCTTCATTTGAAAACTATTTACAGAACAGTCTCAGTGATACAATGTACAGATATTTTTTTTTCATTTTAGTCAGAACATGAATATTTTTAAAGTTATATAAATGATTATTTATTCACACAAAAGCCTCAGAAATAAAATTTGAATATTTTTGGTCACAATAGTAAAGGAACTATTTACAGAACAAGTATTAGTTTTATTGAGTCAGAACATGAATATTTTAATTGTATGAATGCCTCCCCCCACGATCTCCACCGGAATCTCCCCGGCGTCCAGGGAAACCTCTCATCTGCCCCTGCTGAGCTTCCTGGTCATGTCCGTGGCTGCAGCGCCAGGACATGACCGGGACGTGGACCTCCGTCCAGTTATCATCTCTCCCCCACAGATCACAGCCTCCCAGTGGAGCACAAGTCCAAATTATTATGAAAAAGAAGAGAAAAAAAAAAAACGCGAGGGAAACGAAACTTAAAGGGGAACGGTCGTTTTTACAATCTGGACCTTATTTCACATTCGTCACACCAACATTTACTCACCCGTTTGACTTTCGTGTGATTTGCAGTTGGTTCGGAGATAATTAGATGCTCCCATGTCCATATAACGGCAGCGGGCGGGGCGCCGACATGCAGCCGTTACAGACGCTCTTTTCTCTTATGTTTGTTGTGGGGTGGTAGATACATGTACATTTATTAAGTCAGCATCACTTAGCGCTATTGGGAAGTCTGTAAACCGGCTAGATTGAGCAACTCTCCGGGCAGGGCCGTTTCTTCCTATAGGCCAACTAGGCGAATGCCTAGGGCCCCCAAGCCACCAGGGGGCCCCAAAGGTGCATGTTCAACCTCTTCTGAGGCTAATTGAAATGTCCTGTTTTTATCTGTAGCTAGCTCTTGTGTTTATTACACCTCTTATATGCTTAAACATAAACATCGGATTGGATATAAATGAAATAAACTGCAATGATAAGCTGTTGCTGGTGCTTCTATGGCATTTGTTTGCTGGACCGCTCTGTCACACAGCAAGTGACGTCATGTAGCGGCCGCTGACAGGTGCAATGGGAATGATTGACAGCTGCCCATCATTAGCGAGTGGATTAACAAAACAAACCATAATGGTATCAAAAAGAAATTATCCCAGCGGCGCGGAAAAACGGAAGAAAAAGAAGACTGAGGAAGAAAAAAGTTCAAAGGATAAAGGTAAGTCATCCAGACCGTAGACCCGTTTATTCAGATTATAAGGAGCAAGGACATGTTAGAGACGTCTGCTCTGTCATTGTTCAGTGGAAGTTGTCTCTCACATATTTTACACTTTATTTTATGATTAGTTAGAATCAATTTACTAAGTTTAGTGTGTATTGTATTGGGCTCTAATTAAAACGGTGCCACTTTTTTTGTTTTTAATTTAAAGAACTATTTCAAAGGTTTGTTTTTTAATCGCTCAATCAATCAGCATTTATTTAATAGAGCCCTTTACATACAGTGACCAAAGTGCGCTCCAAAAAAACTTCAAGTATATGAATAAAAATAACTACATAATTTAAAACAAAAAAAATAAATAAAACAATATTAAACCAATAAAAACAAATACAAGTAATGTGTGTCTTAAGTGATGTATACATATTAGGCATGGTGTTTTATTCTTATTTTAGACTGTTATGGCAGTGATTCATTTGTCTTAGTTTTATTAATTTAGTACAATTGGTGAACTAAACTAATGCAGAAAACTTAAAAGTGGTAACTTTGTAACTGGGTAGGGGAGAGCGGGGTAATTTGTGCCAAGGGGCAAGTAGTGCCACCCCTATTATTTAGAAAACCACAGTAGTTTTTGGTCATGTGACCACATATTTTTGAAGAGGCATCCATTCCGCTCATCTTGCAAAAAAGGGAGACACATGGCTGGAGAGGTAAGCACGTTTAAGTTCAAAAAACATTTTTTTTGACTTCCAAAGTAAAATTTCCATGGTTGAGGTTTTTTGATTGCTGTGTTTGAACAATTATAGAAAACTTTGAAAACATTTCACACATGTTTTATTGCTTTAGTAAACTACATCATGAGTCTATACAGTTAACATGATGCTGGCTCAGAACAGCTGGGGGATGGATTTTTTTCAAAATGGTGGGCCTGGGGCAATTTGTGCCAAAGGACAAATTACCCCAGTGGCCACTGGCACAACTTAACCTAACTTATGATTATTTACTATATATTACGTTTTTGTATTTTACTGTTATTGTACATCTTATTCTTCCATTTGATCACTAAAACTATGTGTCATTCTTAATTTCAGATCAGAATCCATCATGTCACGCAGATACAAAAGGAAGACAGACAGGGCTCCAACTTTTCAAAGTTTCTGAAGCAAAGTTATGAGGCCTGTTGATGGAAAGTCCATCTTCACATTTAGAGAGAATGATGAAGGAGTCATCTCTTGAGGTGATGTGCTTAAAAAATTTCCCACACCATAAAAGCGTGGTGACAGAGCCAGAAGGGAGCGCAAGTTCATATTCCACTGCAGCATTGACAAGTGGAACGTCCAGTAGGTCGAATCTGTGAAGATATTCAGATGCAGATGCAGTCAGGTGCTCATTTTGGATTTTTGATTCTGTTCTTAGCAGGTGTTCATGTGACACTGGGCCTTGTTGAAGCAAATTGGCCTTTGATGATGTTAAAACTTTAAAAAAGCGTTAAACAAGTACTTTTGTATTGAATTTGTCTTGTTTTTATCTAGCATTATCATTTTTATATAAACTTTATTTCAGACACAGTTGGTCCATATGAAAAATACAAAGACATTACAAAACACTAAATTTTTATTTATATTAAAATGATCTTTTTTACTTCAGTTATCAGTGGCACAATTTACCCCAGTGTATTCTGACTAATGGCACAATTTACCCCGCACTTGGGGCAAGTTGTGCCACAAAGTCACTTTTTTTTTCCAAAGCTATATTTCTCACACAGTTTATTTAAGATCCAAAGTGATTGCTCCCAGGGATGCACAACATCCTAAACTATATGAACATATTTTAGTTGCAGGCATTCCTGTTATCCCCTTGTGTAAAAGGCACTTTAAGTAAAAATTGGCACTACTTACCCCACCCTCCCCTACAAACTTTTAAGGGACACTGTACATCACAATGTTTAATATAAAAACTGATTAATTTTAATTTTCTGTATTACTGCAACAACACTGTAATAATAAAATACAATATGTACTCAGGATCTATTTTTTGCTTGAAAACCTAATGAGCTTTGTCGTTGCAGGAGCAATTCTAGAATATTTTGGCGCTCCAGACATCGAGCCTGAGAGATCGTCTGAACATCCTGACCAGGAAGCCCCAGGGCCATCACGAGCCTCTGAACCTCCTCCTGTCCAGAAAGCTCCGGAACAATCACTTACCTCAGAACCTCTTTCTGCCCAGGAAGCATCAGCTGCACATTTACATGGTCAGCTGTCTGTTTGTGATCCAGCTGACCTGCCAGTGGCCATCAGTTTTCTCTGATTCATTCAGAACTGATATAGCAGAGGGCCATTTCAGATCAGTTCTGTTTTTACGTTTCCCAGAAAAGAAGATGGCAGAAAGCTAGGAAGCAGACATTTTGAACGCAATACACTGTGACTGTTACTGTGAATAGTGTGTTATTAGCTGTTGTGCTGAGTGTGAGACTGTAGTGTTAAGTATTATTTTAAGCGGTGGTTTGTTTTGATTGTTGCACTTTAAAATACATGTTGATTTGTTATGTTTTCTTATTTAAAGTAAACTTTTTTTTAAATAAATTCTCAATCTGTTTTATTTATTGACACGTAGAGGATGGTTTTCATTGTATTATAGTTTTATTGGTTTAACTTACCTGAGTGGCTCAACTCTTAAGACATTTGATTTTTTGATTTTAACTGTAGTCTAGGTTTATTAGACCATCTAAAGGGTTAGAAATTTCTTCATTACAGTCTGACAAAATAGGGGCCCCCAACCAACATCTTGCCTAGGGCCCCCATGAAGCTAGAAACGGCCCTGTCTCCGGGAACTCTGAAGTGATGATGAAGTAAAATGACCAGCTGGACGTCACTGAGCTCACAGGCTCCCACTTCGTGACCGGGATTTATTGAAGCTATGGCTAATAGCGCTCAACACGGACCCCAGCATCAAAGTTCAAACTTTACCACATTGGGATGAGGCTGGGATGTTTTCTGTTTAGTTCATTTGAGCAACAACAAAGGATGATACAAGTATATCTGTCAATGACAAGAGTTGTACATAAACAGTAAAATATTCTGTACACTGTTGCTCAAAAGGAGTAGGAACAAGTTTATAACATTCTAGCCAACTCTAGACATTAGTAAAGAAAAAAATGAATAGCGTTAGCATCACGTTACCTCGACCTGTCCTCCTCCTGCAGCCGCTGGAATGGCATTCTTTTTGAGGTTCATTCTCTGGATCTTCTGGCCTTCATTTCATTCCTGAACTGGGAAGAAGTCCTCCGATGTGAAGTGGGCACTACACACCCGATAATCCAAACGTGGTAAAGTTTGAACTTTGATGCTGGGGTCCGTGTTGAGCGCTATTAGCCATAGCTTCAATAAATCCCGGTCACGCAGTGGGAGCCTGTGAGCTCAGTGACGTCCAGCTGGTCATTTCACTTTCACAGCAGGATGTCTGCACACTGGAACCATTGTACCAAAGTTACAACCGGCTGAAAATAAACTCTGACTGACTAAAAAAGCCGATGGAGATGCCGTGGTCTGACTGCAGAGCAGAGACGCTACTTCCATGTAAACAAACAGAATGAATGTGCGCCACGGCGCAGTGTGATGACATCATCACTTCAGAGTTCCTGGAGAGTTGCTCAATCTAGCCGGTTTACAGACAGTTTACAGGTGAAATAAGGTCCAGTTTGTAAAAACGACCGTTCCCCTTTAAAAACCCCCGGAAAAAAACCTTGAGCGTGCATAATCGCCCGACGTTTCAACCTTATAAGGTTTACCTCAGGCACAATGCAGCTACAAAGAAATAAAATACCGCATTTTTAATTTATCAGCTCCGATTGGCTTCTCTCACCAGGATCCTGTCGTCTCGGTGGAGCACGGAGCAGAATGAAGGACCAATGAGGATCTCCCATCAGCACGAGTACGAATAATGACTGACAATGCTCGGGCTGTACTCAAATTCGGAAAAAATGCATTATCCGTAACGAGTACTCGTTTAAAACGAGTATTCGGCTCATCCCTAGTAAATACACATTTATTTTGTCAGAAATAAACAACAGCTAAGAACCATATTGTTGTCATCACTTCCAGATGATCCAGAATTGCGTCTTGGTTTCCATGGAGATCAAGACGCGCAGTGCAGCGTCGGAGAAGCTGCAGCTGTCTTCTCTGGTGGCAGATCACGTTGGAGCCACTCTGAAAAAAATTCCCCTAAACAACAGGTATGTTAGAAATACATCAGGAGGGTATTATTAGCTCCAAAACAGCCCTCGTCTGAATCGGGGTGAAAACGGCGAGTGGCGAAGCCTTCCGCTGGAGCCCATGGGTCCTCTCGAATAAAAACATTTATTTCCTGGTCCCGGTCATTATATATCCTGGATTACACATAATGTTTGTGGGATTAAATGATCCGTTTTGGCGTTGAGAGTTTGAAGTTTGCTTCGCCGATCGCTTTGTAAAAGGTTGAGGGAAAAGCCAAACTAATTCCAAGCGGCACATGTGACGTCATGCTCCAACCGTCCTGCACCGAGCGCGAGCGAGTGGAGGGAAACAATCAGAGCAACAAACCATCAAACTCTCAACACGACAAATTATCATTTAATTCCACAAACATCATATGTGTAAGTCAGAACATATAATGACCGGACCAGGAAATAAATGTTTCGCTCTCTTTCTGTCACCACCCTAAGCGGATACGTCGACAGCGTTACCTAGGCAACGAGAAACGCCAGTGTTTTTCAGATTGAAAAAAAAGAACATTTCACTCATTGAATTAGAAAGTGAAAATTCAATGTTGAAAACAAAAAGGACCAAGGGAATAAGATAAAAGCTCAATTTGTTTTTTTGGTTTTTTTTTATTTGCTGGTAACCGCAAGCTGGACCAATCAGACACATCGCTGTTAAACATGAGGATTACGGGTATTGTAGTCCTTCTCCGTGATATTAGATTGACAATAAAACGTGTTTTCTTAAAATAGAGTTGATATTTCACGGGGCTTTTTGACTCAGCAGAAGCTCAGACCACTGCTACACAGTCTGCCTCGGATGGCTGCACTGCTTTGGATAATAATCACATCTTTCTTCAGAATATCGATCAGTCTACATTTGCACTTCCGGGATCTCTGAAACGGCACCCACGGAGCGACATCGTTGAAGCTGAGAATGCGTGTCTCCACCACGCCACTGATTCTAATTGACTTTTAGTGGAGACAGTTTGCGTGGTGACAGCACGCATTTTCAGCACTTTGCGTGAAATGAGCATGCAATCTGGGACCCTCTGGTTCTAACAATGCGTGCTCATTTCACCCATTTCTGTGAGATCAGGTTGATATATGCATATATACATAAAGCACACACAGCCGCAGCGCTTTCTGTAGTGAAACACGGTCCATTCCTCATTATTTGCTATAATGAACTTGGCCAAATTATCAGAAAAATCACGAGGAAAAGGCTGGTATAAGGCACAAACTGAAATAAGGAGCGCAAATATGACAAAAATGAAAGTGAAACTTAAGTCGCGTCTTTTGTTGGCACAACGTTTCGGCCCGCTGGGCAGTCTTCAGGGGCTGAAAACAAGCAAAATAAAGCAAATTTCCTTTCAACGCATAATCTGACTTAATGAGGCACAATTCGGCATGAATGAATTTATCCTGTCTTCTTTGTCTGAGGGTCAGGGGCTAGGAAATGCATTATGTCAATGAGTGTCCTCACAACTATAGAAGTACAAACAAGTATGTGTGTGTGTGTGTGTGTGGGGGGGGGGGGGGGGGGGGGGGTCGGGGGGTTAGCAATCTTGGTAAAGATTTGGTATCTTAAAGGTGCATTAAGGAGTTTTAGAACCTTAAAAATACTTACTTTCCACCATAAATATGTTCCACATTTTTAATGCTGTGTACAATGTGCCCTGACATATTCATTACAAGTACCTCTAACAGGCTAAATTGTCAATTGAAAGTTGCAGTGCCGGTCCGGCTCCAGAATTTTTTTAGGGAGAATTTGAAAGGAATGACATAATGCGCTCTCCGGCTGGTTAGGCTTCATTTTGTCCGCGGTTACTCCACCAGATGCTTAGTGAGCAACAACTGAGCAGGATCTTCCAGAAAGTCAGAACAGACTGGCTTCTGGCACTGCAGCTCCACACAGACTCCACCAGGGAGAAGACACTGACATCTTACTTGAGTGCTACCAAATGAGCGAAGACGGAGTCCCCCTCTTCCATGCACGCGAGCCACAGGGACGAGTTTTTCACTAAGCTGCATTACGCCCAAGGCCTGCAGGGGGCGCTGTTTCGCATAAAACGTACAAACTCCTTAAGGCACCTTTAAGTTATTAGAAATCATATTTGATTAATTGTACAATTATTATTGTAAAATTATGTCTCTTGCAAAATTCTTGCAAAAAAGAAAAAAAAATCCCTGTCCCCGGCTGGGGGCAGGATGATCATTACAGAGTACTTTTGAATTCATTATTGTATTTTGCGCATAATGCGATTAATCACAGAAAAATTATGCGATTAAGAAATTTGATTGCTGCCCAGCACTAATACATTTATATATATATATATATATATATATATATATATATATATATATATATATATATATATATATATATATACACACATACATATATATATACATATATATATATATATCTATATATATATGTGTGTGTGTGTGTGTGTGTGTGTGTGTGTGTATATATGTATATGTATATGTATATGTATATATACATGGGCAACTGACGGCCCGCACCCTCACTCCGTACGACCCTTAAAATAATTTTTCAAAATGATTAAAATGTGACTTTTGCTGCACTGATTCAATTGTAATGACAACCTTTGGACACCCGATGGCACCATGAATGGAGACGCCCTTCTTTCCAGCAGCATTCCCCACCAGTGAGGAAGAGAGAGACAGAGCCATGGCAAAGAATGAGGGAAGAAGAAAACTAGACGGGGAAAACCGCCTCTTTCAGGTTAAATGGGAAGCAGAATATCTGTTTACAGAATTTAAAGGCAAACCTATGTGCTTGGGCAGAGACCCTGCCTGCAATGAAAGATTTTAATTTAAGTCGCCACTATAATACTCTGCACAAAGCAAAGCCTCCAGCCATTCGCCTTTCAGATGGGTTGATTTGTATTTTTCATGTATTCATGGAGAATGTTAAAATGTAAAAATAAATTCTAGTTTAAAAATGTACGCAAAGTTCTGTAATTGCAATTAATGTTATGTTTCTTCTGTAGCTCCCTGCCATCTTTGAAAAGGGTTGATTTGTATGTTTTATTCATAAGAGCCCTTTGCACAACAGTAAGTGGTTATTTTTTGTTGGCTTCAAACCTTTTGTATTCTCATTTTCAAAGAAGATTACAACTTTTATACATGCATTTGAGTATGACAATGTGAAGTTATTGTACTGTGTGTTGGGCCAATAAACATATGTTTTACAAACGAGTAAAATGGCAGTTTTTTCAGATCTGGTCAAGTGTGCATCTTATGCGGCCCTCTGGTAGTGTTGACAAATGTGGCCCTCTCAATCGTTTATGTTGCCCATCCTTGATACACACACACACACACACACACACACACACACACACACACACACACACACACACACACACATTTTAATATATATATACATATATTATATATATTAAAAAGCTTTTTTAACCCTTTTTTTGGGGGGAGAGATATTTCTTTCTGTTTCATCCAAACTGACTTTGGTACATTAACCTCTCATTAATAAAAAGGTTTGTGTGAGCTGAAAGCAGACAATCTTCTTGCTTCTCCAACTAGCACCAAATGATGTCTGGAGCATTATAAGTCGGAACAGCATCTTGGACATATCCAATTTTGTCGCTTTTTGAGACATTCTGGCAATTACCAAGAAGAAAAAAAAACATTGTTTTAGTCAGTTTTATATTTTTTTAATCTCATTCTAAATTATGACAGATGATTTTAATTGTGCTGTCCTTGTGAAGTCACAAAGAACAGGGCCTTAAATAAAGCCTCTTTCTTGGGTTGGGAAGACATTTTCAATTTGTTAAAAATGATTGATTATCGTCGATTAAAACATGATGAAGTATATACAGTCAAGTTAAGTGCATTTTAAAAATCCGGTCTGACAAAAAAATATCCAATTGAAGTTTGAAGAGATAGAGTCCAGAAAAACAACAAAACAGAACAAAACAAAACAATAATGTCCACAGAGGTAAGAAACGTATAAATCTGCAACAGAACATGTTTAAGTAATTTACCTTTAAATGACATAACAAATGTTGTGAACATGGAAAAATGATGTATCTAGAACCCCTCCCCCTCTCCGTTTTTGTCCACTTTACGACAAGTTTCATATGGAAAAGTGTCAATGAATCAATCAATTACAATATAGCAGAATGTTATACGAAAACTTGAAACTTTCAAGCTGTCACAGTGCACTAATATGACGTTTCCAGTCTGTAAAGTGTCAAACTCACAGTCAAAACACTCCCATTCCTATTTCTAACGCTGACTATGTGCATTACTGATATGTTGTAAGTAATAACGTTTTCAAATTCAAATAATTTGTAAGCTAGCTAGTCATATGCAAAACACAGTGAAATGTCACACAGAGGATCAGCTCTGATCAGTTTGAGATTCCTGTGGAGACAACCACAGAGGACAGCAGTGACTGTGGCAGGGGGAGAGGTGAAGAGGGAGAGGTACAGCTGGTAGAGGCAGGGGAGGCAGAGGCGGCGGCAGAGGGGGCAGTCGAGGCCCGCCTCGCGAGTTGGCCTCGTCCCCGGTGGGGGTCGGTCGCCCCTGGCCTGCCACCGCCGGGTTCCAGGAGGCCTCCTCCCCGGGGGTCACGGGCCGGTTTGGGAGGGGGTCGGGTCGGCGGCAGCGAAGCAGCAAATATACATTTATCAGATAGGACAGCGTGCATACGCAGCTCAGAGCGATTCGTACCCGAATCTGTGCCTTCAGTGCCCTGCACAGGAAAATAGAAGCGACTGCGATCGTGCAGAAATAGCTCTTGTTGCCCATCAGGAAAAGGTGAAAACGTGTGTGGGTGTGAATAATTGATAATCTAATATTTAAAACTGCGCTGTGCCCCTTTAAGAGTCCCGGTCACATGCAGAATGCTCAGTTTTACCTCAGAGTCAGGGCTCTGAGGTAAAAAAAAAAAAAATACAATCATTTTTGTTTTGTGTTGCCGAGTTAAGCATGATGAAGTCACTCACAAAATTCTGTTCTTCTCAGGTGTCCATACAAAGAGAAAATCTTCCTCTCTTCCTCAGAGGTGAACCCAGGCTCCTTGTGGCTTTGTGAGGACCAGGATATGAAATGGGACAGATGGTCCAGCTCCAGGAGGAGGAGTACATTCCGGAAACAAGGGCAGCCTGCAGTGAAGCTCACAGTCAGACTGAACCATGAATAAACAGCAATTTATGGTGTGTAAATAGAGCAGTCATAGTTTTTATACTGTTTGCTAAGCTGTACACAGCATGCAGTGAGGTGTGTATGGAAGGGGATCACCGCAGGCACACTCTGCTTTTCTGCACACTTCTCCGAAGAGACATGGGTCATTAGGCAGGACTGTTGTCATGGCAACATCCGCCACCTGAGAATTGTGATCCACTAACATCTGGTGTAAAGGTTTAATCCGTCCCCATATTTTGGTGTGTGTGCGGTCTCTCCTTCCACATGTCACATGCCTTGATCAGGCCTTTACCCATACAGGGCCATATTTTCACGGCGCAACGCAGAGATTGCAAACTGGCGGTGGCGCAGTCATATTTTCCGCTGCGCTTGCGCCGAGATGGGCGTGGCCATGCACCAGGGGGAGGTGTCGACAGAATCAGCTGGGCGCAGTGATAATTTTGTGCAGAAGGTGTGAGCAGGCAGGGGAGCGAAAGATCTGATGATAATTCGTCTGAGAAAACCTCACAGACAGGTTTCCAGCTTGTCAGTGCCATTAAGATCACTTATGAAATAAATACCTTCTCTCTAAACGCTTCTCCCTCCTCTGTTTAGACTGCTGGGTTTGAGCCTGAAGAGCTCCTGTGATTGTGTTGAAGCTATTTGTGTTGGAAAATTACAGTGAGTGAGTGAGTGAGTGAGTGAGTGAGTGAGTGAGTGAGTGAGTGAGTGAGTGAGTGAATGAATGAATGAATGAATGAATGAATACAAATAACTTGAGTTTGAGCACTGATGTCGCATCAAGCGCAGCTGTTTGTCCCGACCCCAATGTCATTTCTTGGAGTCGCCAAATAATTACGGAAAAACATAGATGCACAGAAATAATTTTGAATGATTGTTTCTGACGGTAGGATTTTTTTGGCTTTGTTTTGTGTGTGTGTGTTTTTTTTTTTTTATTTGTTCATTTTGCGTGTTTCTGATCCGGTCTTTGTCCAGAGACATGGGCAGCAGCTACAGGCCTACCTACTGTGACAGGCTACCAGTTGACCCAGGACCAGACGTGGTGACTGGGCTGAGCAGCGGGTCGCACCGCGGACTGGGGGTCCGCTGAGCGCCGCTGTCAGCGGGCTGCTGGCTGAGCTCTGCGCTGCAGCGTCTGGAGCCTCGCGGTGGAGCGGAGGGTTACAGAGAACATGCGGCTGATCGCATCGTGAAGATGTTTGACCTGTTTCAGCAGATATCCATCAGGACAAAACACTCTGATCAGGGCTGAAGACTGCTCAACATCAGATCCTGTAAAGTGGGACAGAGATCTTTTCATCATGTCACAGAAACTGAATAATGCGCTTCACCTGGGAGGATAGAATCTGGATCGCTTTAAATACAGATGCTTCTAATACGATTGTTTTCAATGGGATTGGACAAAAAACACCCATGTGCCATATCACCCACATGATATGGTGTTTTTTCATGATTAGTGTTTTTTCCGTCTAAATGCAGGTGATTAACACCAGAACAGCCAAGACGGTCTGACAGACCACTTGGGTTTTTATAATTCAAATAAATCTCTTAAAAATAATTCCCCTGCCCTCTAATTCTTTGACTTTTCCTAAATATGTGTCTTGTATGTTTTTCTGAAGCAAATAAGGTCCTAACAATGACACACAAAATATTACAAAGCATTTATACCTCCAAAAAAGATGGAAAAAAAAAGACGCACTTTGCAGGGCTTTTTTTCTGCTTTTGATTTGTTTTGTTTCATACGCGAGCAGGGCAGCCCTGGTAAGGCTGCGGGGAAGGCCCAGCCACTTTCGAAGAAAGCCGCTGATCTTCCTCTCAAGGGTCTCCACTGCTGTCATTGGGACTGCATAAATTTGCAGGGGCCACAGGATGCGGGGCAGGATTGAATGCTGGTAGATCCAGGCTTTAAACCTACCAGGCAGGCCAGACTTGTCTACCTTGGTAAGCCAGGTTCCAAGCTCTGCACTGGTCTTCTGGATGGCTGCCTTCAGGGTGGAGTCAAAGAGTTTCCCCAAGCTCTTGACAGGTTGCTCCGTGATGGTTGGGATGACAGTTCCTGAGATGGAAAAACGGAACTTGTCAATCACCTTCCCTTTCTTCAGCACCATGGATCTTGATTTGGAGGGCTTAAAACTCATCCTTGCCCAGGTGATGAGTCTTTCGAGCCTTTGTAGGATCCACCTGCACCCTGGGACCGACGTTGTTGTTACGGTGAGGTCATCCATATAAGCTCTGATGGGGGGCTGTCATACACCTGACTTGGTCAGGGGCCCTCTGCACTCCACCTCAGCTGACTTAACCACCATGTTCATGGCTAGGGAGAAGAGGACAACGGAGATGGTGCAGCCTGTGATAATTCCTTTCCCTATGCGGTGCCAGCCTGATGTTTCCGAACCAGAAGTGACCCTCATCCTGAAATCATTGTAGTAATCCAGGATGAGGTCCTTGATCTTACTGGGAACGTGGTGGCGGTGGAGGGCAAGCTCAACCAGCTTGTGTGGTATGGACCCATAGGCATTGGCCAGGTCCAACCACAAAACAGCAAGGTCGCCTTTGTTCTCATGGGCCTCTCTGATTAGTTGCGTGGCGACGCCAGTGTGTTCCAAACAGCCAGGTGCAGAGATCCCTCCCTTCTGAAATGATGGATCAATATAGCTGTTTTTGAGGAGAAACTCGGTCAGTCTTTTTGAGACAATGCTAAGGAACACTTTTCCTTTCATGCTCAGCAACGAGATGGAACAGAACTGACTGATGTCACTTGAGTTCTCCTCTTTGGGAATCCACACTCCCTCAGCACACCTCCACTGGCTGGCCACTTTCCCCCTTCTCCAAATCACCTTCAGGATTCTCCACAGGTGCCGTAGAAGCTCCGGGCAGCGCTTGTAGACCAGGTAAGGGATTCCACTGGGGCCTGGTGCCGATGCCGAGCGGGACGCCTTGACGACCTCCTCAACCTCCTTCAGACATGGCTCTTTCAAGTTGATTTCCGTCATTGGGGGGTCTGGACTGATGAGAGCTTTGTTGGGTTCCAGTTCCAGGTCTCTCAGAGGATCGCTCACGGTGTCCCGGAGGAAGCGATTTACTTTCTCTATGGAACACTCAAGCCGGCCGCTGCTCTTGTCCCCAAGCAGTTGCTTTGTGAAACCAAAGGGATTGGCAATGAAAGCTGCTCGCTTCCTTGCCCTCTCTCTTCCCCGTCTCCGGTGCTACTCTGCTCTGCGAAGGGTCATCAGCTTCTTGCGCAGGATGTTTTTCAGTTCCGCTAAGGGTTGCTTCTCCTCCTCAGTTGCAGCCTTGTACTGCTTCTTGAGGGTGCGTAGCTCCTGGCGCAGGTGATGTATCCGGGTGGCCCTGTGGCTCATTGTGTAGGAAGTGGGTTTTGATTCTCCTTTCTCCACCTGCCCAAACCTTTCTGAGGCATAGCTGAGGATGATGGTGGTCATCGATGCGAGTCGGCTGTCCACGTCTCCTTTGGCTGTGGCCTGGATGATGTTTGACACATCCTCGTCAAACTGTAGCCACTCGCTCGTCTTGCTAGCTGGGGGCCACTTAATCCGCTGCTGTGGAATTACTCTGCCGGGATTGGGAGTCTGAGGTACGTGGAGGGGCTGGGCTCTGTGGGTTGCCTCCTGGCTGGACTCCTCCTGCGTCTCACCAGGTACAGGAACTGTGCGTTGTACCTCGTTCTCTTTCTCCAAGCATTTCATTCTGACCTGATGGATTTTCAGGCCACGATGGTTCTTACACAGCTTTCCGCAAATGCATGTTACGTTTGTCGTTTGTCCGTTCGCAAGGGTCATCACCATGTGGTCCGTCCGATTGGAGATCTCATCCTCCTCCCCTCTCGGGACCTCCTGGGGGTATCTTTCAGTAGGGCTGAACAAATGAATGCACAAACAGTCTCCCTGGGAACCAGTCGTGGCCGGTGGCAAGGGGTGCAGGTGGAGGGAGCGTTTGTTTGTCCGCCTAGACCGCCAGCGGCGGGCGGTGTGGCGTCAGTTCACTTCTGCATTGGCGGAAGTGCTCAGTTCCATACCCACGCATTCCAGGCGGGCAGTTTTGAAGAAACCAGTTTATTAAAAATAATCATAGCCTTCCTGTTGTGTTGTTTGGAATGCACCTTGAATGCGCGGGTGTGGAAACGAGCACTTCCGCTAATGCTGAAGTGAACTAACACCGCACCGCCCTCCACTGACAGTGTAGACAAACAAAACAAGCGCTCCCACCACCAGTGCCCCTCGCCACCGGCCGCGACTGCTGGGAACCTTGTTTTTAAACTTTCTGATGACACCGCCATTCTCAGCCTACTGCACAGAGACTCAAACCTTTCAACCTATTTGTCTGAAATAGAGCACTTTGTGCAGTGGTGTGATGCCCACCATCTCATCCTCAACATTCAGAAAACTAAGATGATCTTAGACCCGAGATCAGTAGGGGATCACAGTCTTGTTATCATACATGACTCACCCTACCCTAAATCTATCTCGGAGGGCTCCCGCGCCGTCATCGCCGTGGATAAATTATTTATCAACGGCCAGCTGTTCCGTGACCCAAACATCACTCCGTGGCTCTACTGATCTCAGGTGCTGTATTCTCACTATCCCATAATCACTCCGTAAATATTGATACATAAAACAGCCATAAATTAATTAATAGTAAGTCACTGCCCGTCTCCACTGCACTGCTCACCGTGGATGTGTTTTTTTAAGCATTTGTTTCTTTTTTCACTCTCACTTTTTTCTCTCTTCACCCTTTTTCACTCTCACCCTCTCACGCTTCACTGTAGCTGCACCCGTTACCATAGTAACCCGACACGCGGGGCGCACCGGGACATCGGCTTATTGACACACATGACTGTACAGGTTCACGCGCACTCTAAGCATGTTGATAGACAGATTCAGAACGCACACTCATCTGACATGCAGGCGTGCACACCAGTAAACAACGGGCTCCATTCAGACACCAGGTTTAGTGAAATGCATGTAACACTCATAGCTGTCTAGTCATGAACACTCTCAATTTCGTTTCCTGGAATATCCGTGGGGCTGGTACAAGGGAAAAGAGATTAGAAATTACCCATCGGCTTCAGGAGTTGCAGGCAGACATTGTCTTATTACAGGAAACTCATCTAACAAACTCATCAGTAGATCTTCTCCGGGTACTTAAAACTTAGCCAAAATAACTTTAATACCAGGGAAAGACCCCACACTTCCGTCCAGTTATCGTCCTATTTCATTAATAAATGTAGATCTCAAAATAATCAGCAAAGCCTATCCAGAAGAATAGAAAAGATAACCCCGCTCATAATACATCCTGACCAAACAGGGTTCATTAAAGGTAGACATTCATCCACTAACATGCGCAGATTAATTAATATAATAGATTACTCTACAATACATAATCTAGAATCCATAATTATCTCTTTAGATGCTGAAAAAGCTTTTGATCGAGTAAATTGGAAATTTCTATTTGGAATATTAACCAAATTTGAGTTTGGAACGTCTTTCATAGATTGGATTAAAATCTTCTATAACAACCCAGCTGCATGTGTGAAGACTAACGAGCAGACTTCTCCAAGCCTCTGTTTGCAGCGAGGAACCAGACAGGGCTGTCCACTCTCTCCCTCACTGTTTGCCATCTTTATCGAACCTCTGGCAGCTGCTATAAGACAAAATAAAGACATCAGAGGGATCCTGGCTAACAATAAGATAGAACATAAAATAAGTCTTTATGCAGATGATGTATTGCTTTTCCTGCAGAACTCTCCATTTTCTATCTCCCAGACAATCACACTTATTGACAAATTTTCACTAATATCTGACTATTCTATCAACTGGTCTAAGACTACAGCCATGCCTATAAACTGTGATTTACAAAGTATATCCAATGCTACAATCCAGTCTGGAAACATTAGATATTTAGGCATAAACATTTCTCCAAGGATATCAGAACTTTTAAAACTAAATTACGTTCCGTTACTGAAATCAACAGAGGATGACCTCTTACGGTGGAGACGCTTACCTATATCTCTTATGGGGAGGGTTGCCACCATTAAAATGATGACTTTACCTAAGGTTAACTATTTTTTTTCAATGATACCAACCAAACCATCGTCTGGCTGGTTCAAATCACTGGACTCATACATATCTAAATTTCTCTGGAAAAATAAACCATCACGTATCAGTTTAAAGACGCTACAACAGACTAAAGACAGAGGTGGACTAGACTTGCCTAACTTCAGTAATTACTTCATAGCCAGCAAGCTGCAATATATCTCCAAATGGCTTAAACCGAACAATTTAGATGAGCCATGGCTGGATGTAGAGCAAGCATTATGTGAGGATCTAGCCATCTCTGACTTGCCATTCATCAGTCCCACCATCAAATCCCATTGCTGTTTTAAAAGTGTCAACATCAGTTCTTCTTTAATGGCTTGGTGGGACTTTCTAAAGCTAACCAACTCTTCTCTGATCCCGTGTAAACTCACACCCATCTGGAACAACCCGGACATCCTGCAAAACAAAAAGATGATCAACTTCACTCAGTGGAGAAATAAAGGAATTAGCCAGCTTGAACATATCATTGAAAATGGCAACTTTCTATCATTCAATACTCTCACCTCACAATATGGAATCAGCAGCACAGCATTTTTAGAATATCATCAACTTAAATCTATCATAGGTAAAAAGTATACCTTTAATCAATTGCAGGGACAGCTACCTCTCGGGGTCGAAGAATTCTTAAACCTCAGTTCCCCAAAGTTGCTATCAAAGATATATAAAATATTATCAAAGGTAGAAGATGAAATCTTCCTTCCGACCTTAAAATGGGAGGCTGACTTATCTAACAACTTTGATCAAAATGCGTGGTCACAAATATGTTTAAATACTTTCAAAATGACAAAGAATTCAAATATACAACTAATACAATTCAAAATTCTGCATAGAATTCATTACACAGGACGAAGGATGTTCCAGATGGGTCTATCACAATCTGATATCTGTTCACATTGCAATGATAACATGACTGAAAACTACCTCCATGCCTTGTGGTCCTGCACACCAGTGCAGAGGTTCTGGCTTCAGGTGTGTGAAGACCTGTCAACATGGTTCACATGCAATATCCCTGCAACTCCCACACTGTGCCTTTTAGGTGATCTGGGTGAAATTAGCATGTCGATAAACTCTGTCTACATGGTTCTCACCATCTTGTGCATCGCAAAGAAAACTATCCTTGTAAATTGGAAATCCAGAAATAATCTGAGTAACAGGCAGTTCAAGAATCTTCTATTAGATCATATCAGCTTGGAGACGATGTCTGTCTGTTCAGAGGACCAATCAGCTGAATCTGGTTCCCTCTGGTCCCCTGTGATCAGCTCCATCACTTAATGTAAGGGGAAGATGAGGGCCTCTCCTCTTTGAGAGTCGGTGGTTGGTGGGGGGGGGCCTGATGGCTGCAGGTGGTTGGCACTGTCTTGGGGTCGGGATCTGGGCTGCTTCGCTGGGGGCTGTCTTCGTGTTTGGTTTGGATTGGGCGTGGGGGGGCCGCCGGTTGTTGGGGCTGTCTGGCGGCGGTGGGGCGGGGGCCCCGGGGGGCCGGGGTCGGCGGGTGCCGGTTCATGTCCGGGCGGCCGGGGTGTCCTGGCTGGGGGGGCCGGTCGGCTCGGGCGTGCTGCCGCGGCCTGGGTCGGTGCACGCCCTGGTGTCTGGTTGCTGCCCCGGAATCCAGGGCATCGGGGTGGGTGGTTGTGGTGGTGGGGGGCAGGGGGGTGGGGTGGATGGGTGGGGGGTGGCGGGGGAGGTGGGTGGGGGGTGGGGGACGGGGCGGGGTGGATGAGGGGGTAGATAGGGGGGTGGTGGGCTGTGGGGGTTAGGGGGTTGAGGAAGGTGCGTGTACGTGTATGTGTATATGTGTGTGGGTGTGTATGTGCGAGTATGTATATATGTTTTTGTATGTGTGGGTATTTATGTAGGTGTATGTGAGTGTGTGGGTGTGTATCTGGATATGTATGTGTATGTGTGTGACTATGTATGTGTAAGTGTGTATGTGTGTGTGGGTATGTATCTGTGAACGGGGTATGTATGTGTGTGAGGGTGTGTATCTGTAAGTATGTATGTATGTCTGTACGTGTGGGTGTATATGTGTGGGCGATTGGAGCTATGTATGAGAGAGTGCGGTGTCCTGTGGGGGGGGGCCCCGGTGGGCCTGGGGGCGGTGGGCCCTGGGTCTGGGTCCTTCTGCTGCCCCCTGTCTGTCCTCACCTTCACTCCTCCTGATGCATGATGGGTGTGTGCTTCTTGGGTCGGTGGCTCTCTGGCCATGGTCGCTGTCCGCCCTGGCCCTGGGGGGGGGTGGCGCTCCTGGCCCTGTCCTTCATCGGGGGGCTTCTGGGTGACGGGGGTGCTGCGACATCCCCAGACCCCTCTCTCCCCCCGCTCTCATGCACACACACGTAGGGCTTTGGGAGGCGGTCTTATCAAGTTGGGTGTGGTGGAGGGGGCCATCTAAGTGGCCCCAATCACTGCACGCTTCAGTGGCTCGCCTCTCAGTCTTAATTGCACTTAGTCATCTAACACAACCAAATACATACAAACACACACGTCGGGGGGTCTTGGCGCGCTGTGTCGGGGGTGGGGCTGTTCAGGTAGATGAGACTGCTCGTTTGGCCTCACTCGCGGCACGGTGTGGTTACTGACCCTCAAATTTTAATCGCAAACAACATATACACTCACGAGACGGAGGGGGGAGGGAGGGCAATGGGATCTTTTGCGCCCCCGTTTCCGGATTCCTTCTGGTGGGGGGTAGGGCGGGGGGGGGGGGGGGGGGCTGTTGTTTTCCCCACAGGCCGGGGGTTTGGAGTGGCTGTGGTTTGGGGGGCTGCTGGCTCTGGGGGGTGCATACCTGTCTGCGGCGGTGGGGTGGGGAGGTGGGGGCGGCAGTTGTGGGTGGTGGGGGGTCCTGGATGTGGGGTTCGGTGTTCCCTTGCCTTCCGGGGGTGTCTCCCACAGGATGTGACAGTTGGATGACGCGGGAATGTGAGTGTGTTTGGGGTAGGATGGACTCTGTGTGTGTGTGTGTGTGTGTGTGTGTGTGTGTGTGTGTGTGTGTGTGTGTGGTGTGTGTGTGTGTGTGTGTGTGTGTGCTTGTTAGCGTGTGCATGAGAGTGTGTGAGTATGTTGGAATGTGAGTGTGTGTGTGCGTTTGGTTTAGGGATGAGTGGTTGTGTGTGTGCGTGTGTGCATGTGTGTGTGTCAGTATGAGTGTTGGGTTGGGGCGGGGGGGAGTGAGGCGGGAGAGGACAGGGGGTGGGAGGGGTGGGCCGGGCGGTGGACGGGGGGGGTGGGTTCCGGGTGGGGGTCGTGGGGTGGGGGTGGGGGAGGTGATGCCCTGGATCTCGGGGTGCGTGGCCGGAGCACTGGGGGGTGTACAGGCCTGGGGTGGGTAGCCGCCCGTGTGGGCGGGTTCTCCCGGGTGGGTCATGGCCCTCCGCCTGGGTGGGGGGTCGGCTCCTGGGCTCTTGGGCCTTGGGCTCTCGGCCCTGCCCGCCCCGGGCGTCCGGCGCCCGGGGTGGACCGGCTCCTGCCGGTCATGGCTCCGCGGGGCCCGGGCCCCGGGACTGCCGGGGTCCCCGGCCGGGGCTTTCCTCTGCCCCGTTTCTGGACTGGAGCGTGGGCGTCTGCCTGGGGGGGCGGCTTGGATCCGGGCTCTGTGATGTCCGCCGGCTGTCTGGGCTCTGAGGGCCTCTCTGGCCTGCTTCTGGCCTTCTCAGAGGTCAGAGGTCATATATGCATGATCACTATCACCATCACTGTCACCATCATATTCACATGATCACGTTGATCTTTAATTACTCTTCACATACTCGGTTACCTTGTCTTCTTGTGGTGGTTAGAATAATGGTGATCTGTGGCAGACCTCTCTTGATGCACGCCCCGAGTTTACTACTAGCTATATTCAAAAAAAAAAAAAAAAAAAAAAAGGGTTTGTGGTGTCCTTGCATTTCCTTCCTCCCCTACACCTCCTTTTATTTTTGTGGCCTGGTCTGTTCATTAATATGGTTCGGAAAAAAAAACAAAACAAAACAAAAAAAAAAAATGTATGTATGGTTCTGTAATTTTCTGTGTTGGTTGTCGGCTCTGTTTTGGTGTTGTCTAGATTGGGGGTTTGGGATTGTTCTAGGTTGCGTGTGGTGCGTCGACAACACTGTTTTGTATTGTGACTTTGTACATAGGTTGTGCCCCACCCCCCTTCCGTTCTCCCTCTCTTTATCTTTCTCTCTTTCTGTCCCTGCTCTCTGAGCATTTCCGTCCCGGTCCTGTCCGGCAGCCATGCCGGATGCCAGCTTTAAATAAAGGCAGCAGCAGGAGGAGACTCAGTCTCCTCCTGCTGCTAATATTAAAATCTGTTCGGATAGTAAAAGGCTACAATCATACAATATTGCACGCCCCAGCTGCCGAACAGGACAAGGGAAAAAAAAAAAAAAAAAAAAAAAAAACATGACTCACCCATTGAGCAGGTCAGCTCATACAAGTATCTTGGAGTTCACTTAAACAGTTCTTTTCGTTGGATTGTCCATGTGGAAAGCCTGTGTTCCCGTTTGCAGCAGAGACTGTGCTTCTTGCACAGGTTGAGACTGTTTGGTGTGAACAAAAACATGTTTTTATTTTATCAGGCGGTACTGGAGAGCTTAATCCGCTGTGGGATGTCAGCCTGGTATGGAAACCTGACTGTAGAGATGAAAAGCAAACTGGCTCATTTGGTGCACACGGCCATGAAGGTGATGGGGAAAAATGACTACCAATCCTTGCAGTCCGTTTATGAGCGAACAGTTCTAAGGCAAGCTCAGAGGATAGTGACTGAACCATCACATATCCTTCACTCAGAATACGAGCTCCTTCCCTCAAGCAGACGGTACAAATTCCCCAACTGCAGACTCAACTGTTTTAAGAACTCATTTGTTCCCACCTCCATCAAACTCCTAAACAATGCTGCTTAGGCCGAAGATTGTGCAATTATCTGTCACGTGTGCAGGAGGGAGGACCCACGCACAGGCAGTCAGAGAGAGTTGAGCTGGTTTATTGTCCAGAAAAGCAGGGTAACAGGAACGCAAACAAGCTGAGGTGCGGGCAGGGACACGGACAACACACACAACGAACCGGCAAGGACAAGTGAGGGATACAGGCTTTAAATAAGGTGGACACAGGTGAGGCACATTAGGGCGCTAACAAGGAAGGAGACCAGGCAGGAGAACATGAGGAACAGACAAGCAGGAGAGACAGGGCATGTAAAAATGGGGAAAACCAAACCAAAACCAGTCCAGAGCGCCCCCACAAGGCTGGAGGGGCACGGGGCGTGACATTATCTTTGTTTTTAATTTTTATAGCGCATGTTTGTGTCATGGGTGACCTTTGAGACATGTGCAATACTATTTTATGTGCAATACTGTTTATGTGTTTTATGTGAAATATGGTTTTACGGAGATGGTTTTGACAGTACAGCTTTGAGTCCAAGACAAATTTCCCCAAGTGAGAAAATAAAGTATATATTGATTGACTGATTGATTGATTATAGGACGGTGGAAGGAAGATTTCAAGCACCTCCTCAATCCTGTCACCACATCTTCCATAGAGGAAGCAGAGGCTGAGGTCCCAGCCGGGGACCCACCATGAGAAAAGATAATATCATACCATCTGTCATTTTTTAATTGATGAGTTTGATGGATTGATTTATGACCCTAATTAAACCCGCTCATCTACTTCTGGTCCCACCCACCCACTTCCGGTCCCGCCCACCTTCTTCTGGTCCCACCCACGTTTGGTCACCACCTACTTCCGGTCCCGCCCACCTACCTCCAGTCCCGCCCATCCACTTCCGGTCCCGCCCACCCACTTCCGATCCCGCCAACCTACTTCCGATCCCCCCCGCCCCCCACACTAGCCCCTCCCCATGATGATTCAGCAGTAGGGAGGACGATCGGTGGGGTGAATGTAGATTTGTCTAAAGATGGCAGAAAAGCGGGTCATGAAGAAATTATATTACAAGCCGAGCCATCCCGGTAGTTTTGGGGGTGTCAATGGACTTAATAAAGCGGTTCA
Source organism: Salarias fasciatus (assembly GCF_902148845.1). Lineage (NCBI taxonomy): Eukaryota > Metazoa > Chordata > Actinopteri > Blenniiformes > Blenniidae > Salarias > Salarias fasciatus. Next base: position 30,540,960 of record NC_043759.1, on the reverse strand, counting down.
AGATGAGACAGGAAAGAAAGTCAGGGTGAAAGATGTGAAAAATGTTTCATCATCTCAAGACACCTATACTCTGCATAAACCTGCTAGGGTACATTTTCCAAGGAACAGAGTTTTTGTTACAAGACCTCTCAAACAATTTCAGGCAGACCTTTGCGATATGCGGGCGTTAGCCGACCAAAAAGATGAGTATAATTATTTACTCAAATTAGCGTATGTGTGACCCCGAAAAAGAAGATCGCGGTTGAGGTGGTGTCGGCCTTTGAATCCATCTTTCGCGAGAGCCAGACGCCTGAAAAACTACAGACTGATGCGGGAAGAGAATTTTTCAACAAGAGTTTTGAGATTCTGATGAGGAAACACAACATCGTACATTTTGCAACAGGCAGTGATCTAAAAGCTTGCGTGGTTGAAAGATTTAACCGAACATTGAAGACTAGAATGTGGAGATACTTTACAGCTAAGAACACCCGACGGCACGTCGAAGTCCTGCAAGACTTAGTAAAAAGCCATAATAACACTTGCCACAGCAGTATAAAAATGTGTCCAGTTGATGTGACTAAGGAAAATACCCGCCGTGTGTTTCACAATCTGTACGGTACGCCTACACCTCGAGACAAGAGAAAAAAAACTAAAGACAGGATTTAAGGTGGGCAATGTTGTCAGAATATCCAAGTTGAGAGGGGCCTTTGATAAAAAAATAAGAACAGGGTTTCACGGACAAAGTATTTACGGTGTCAGAATGCATTCCGTGTACTCCGCCGGTATACAAACTCAAAGATTACGACGGTGAAGTTATCGAAGGTTCATTCTATGAGCCGGAGCTGCAGAAAGTGAATATGGCTGAAGACAGGACATATCACGTGGAAGAAATTCTGAATAAACGTACCGTGAGAGGAGAAAAGCAGGTCTTGGTGCGGTGTAAAAACTGGCCTGAAAAATTCAAAAGCTGGGTGAAGGCTGCAGATTCAAAGGATATATGAAAAACCTCACATGCTTACACAGCCCATCATTCCATCATGTATGGTTCAAGGGATAAGGGGTTTTACATTACCCTACCCTCCAGCTAGCCTCGAAGTTTTCAAAGATAATAAGTGGGACAGTTTCTGTGTCAATTTAGCACAACACATCGACTTAATAGAAGAATGGGAGGTCACTTTAACAGAGATTTGATACCCACACACTTGGTATAACGTACCTCAAGAGAAGGCTTACTTTGACTGGAGGCAGAAGCCTCGAGAACCAGGGACAGAGAGCCAAGTTTCAAGGAGGAAATTTCAACAGCGTACACCCATTCAAGGTGGAGCTGGAAGCTCAGTTTAAAAAAGTCAATGCTGATATTGTTCCCATATTTAACAACATCCGGAAGAAATTTGATTTCCTGACGAGTGGTAAAACCCATGTATGTTTCTACCCACCTTTGGCTTACGTGATCGGACTCAAAGCCGGAGAATGGTTCAATTTTGAGGAGAAGACAGCACCCTATCCCGTAGATTTAAGGGCGGGTTTTTATCATCTTTACTGTTACAGTGATGTGGTTCACCCAAAATTAGTAGGGAACGTTTACGCTCCGCTTTTGAGAAGCGTTGAGATCCAGAGTGCAGTTGGAGATTTTGTCACACATTGCTTCAACCCCGCCTATTATTTACCTGTAGCCAAGCAGCATATTAAAAATGTCGGGGTCCAGATAAAAACGGAACCAAAACAAACTGGTAAACTTCACCTTTGGTAAAACTATTGCAACGCTCCACTTTAGACTCGCTACCTGAAAGCCTGTCTATATAACCCTTCAACCCGTAAAGATTTCGCTCAGTACCATACATCCAACGAGGGAAACTGAACGTTGTGAGGCATTGCTCCGTTTTTATTATAAATCTGTATCACGGAAAAAAACATTTTAAAAAATGGGCGCGGTTAGACTCTAAACCTAACATATACCGTTTTGTAAATTATTATGAAAATCAGGTGGGAGGAGATTTACCAGGATTTTATGGAGCCCCTATGATGTACGGTAGAGAGATAGGGTCTATGTTTTCAAAATTATTTCGTTTTGTTACACCTCTGTTCAAGAGAGGATTTGCCATTGCGAGGTCTCATTTAAAATCGGCAGCTTAAAACATCGCTTCTGACGTTGTCGGACACGTCGTGAGACGAGTGACAAGGAACCAGGAACCGGAAGCAGAGGATCAGGGTGGATCGGGACTCATGCTTCTAGCACGTCGACCTGGAAAACGACCGCCAGGACGTTGTCTAGCAGCGCATAAAAAGCAGAAGACGAAAGGTGGCAAGAAATCAGTGCAGAGAAGAGCTCCTAAGAGGAGAAGGTCCGACGACATATTCTCTTAACCATGGCTCTTTTGCATACAAAATCACAAGAATGCACCATGTCGGAGCTGGACTTATTCAGTGCTCCGGCTACACAGTTTTCTATCGAGCAAAGCCAGTATCTGGAGGCTATGCCGATATCCGCCTTGACTGATGGCGGTCCCATTGAATTTTTTATCCCCGGAGATGGGGATAGATATTTGGATCTCAACAACACCCTCCTCCATCTATGATTGCAGATTGTGAACGGGGATGGGACAAACCTGGTTCAGGGTGCACGTGTGGGGATGATTAACTCCCCTATCAACACCATCTTCTCACAGGTGGATGTGACCCTGGGTGACAGACTCATTTCTCAATCCAGTGCTATGCATCCGTACAGAGCCATCATTGAGACCCTCCTGAACTTTTCAGAAGACTCCCTGAAAAGTCAGTTTATGGCGTGTCTGTTTTACAAAGATACATCTGGTGCTTTGGATTCCGCCGTCGTGGCTGATGACGGTCCCAACAGAGGCCTGGTCCAGAGAGCGAGATTTAGTGCAGCTTCGAGCAAGTTTCACGTGATGGGCCCTCTACACGCCGACATTTTCTTCTGCGAACGGCTACCATTAAACCGGGTCGACCTGCGGATCAAGCTGACCAGAGGCAGTGATGCATTCTGTGAGCCAAGCTCAGGGTGATTTCAAGTTAAAAATACTGGGCGCCTCTCTGTATGTGAAAAAAGTCACAGTTTCCCCGACTGTGCGATTAGGACATTCCGCCGCTCTGATGAAAGGTCATGCCCTCTATCCGATATCCAGAATTAAATGTGAAAACTTACTCGATTCCTCAAAACTCCAGAGTTTGCAACCAGGAGAATCTTTTCCTGGGGACGATGCCTAAATATGTGGTTCTGAGATTGGTGAATCATAATGCTTTTACTGGACGAAGAGAGCTATCCCCGTTTAACTTTCACCATTACGATGTGTAATATCTAGCTCTTTGTCAAGACGGGAGACAAATCCCCTCCAAAGCCTTCCAGCCTCAATTTGACCAAAGCATTTCAGTCAGAGAGTTTTACAATCTGTACACTGCCACCGGGAGACACCTGAAAGATTTACCCCTGTGCATCGATCAGGACGATTTTGAAAATGGTTACAGCTTATTTGTTTTCAACCTAAACCCCGATGAGGACGTGGAAGCTCTGAACCCCATTTCAAATGGGACTTTAAGGTTGGAGATGAGATTCAGGGTCCCCTTACCTCAGACTGTGACTCTGGTGGTCTACGCAGCGTACGATTCTATCCTCAAAATCAATTCTAAGCGACAGGTGATGGTGGATTATTATTGAATAAAAGATGAACACGGCTGAACTGGAAACACTCATGAACCATCTGCTGGGTGACACGTTTTACGGTGTCTGGGCTTCGAATGAATTGCAGAGTCATCGCCTGTCAAAGCTACCTGCATATTACATCATAAACACTCACCTTCGCTATCTGCCCGGTGAACACTGGTTAGCAATCACGCTGGAAGAAGGAGGTTATTCAACCTATTTTGAACTCCTTCGGATTAAGTCCTGACAACCATCACTATCCGAAAAGCATCCTTCATTTTCTGGAAAATTATCACGGGACGAGGAACATCGTTTACTACAATTGTTAACTCCAGCACGAACGTCTACCATCTGTGGACATCACTGTGTGTTTTATTTGTGTCATAGAGCCAGTGGTTTGTCTTACAAACAAGTGCTATCTCGCTATACAAACAATGTGATATGGAATGATGCTTTGGTGAAAAAATGTGTTAAAAAATTACAGCTTTGCATCAATGCTTCTTCTTCCTCTTCTTCTTCTTCTCCTCAGCAACTCTCATGTTCGTTACAAATGTTTCAAGATTGTTATAAATTGTGAATTGTATTGCTTTGCTTTGCTTTTATGAAAAGAAAAAAAACAGATTCTGTAGCTCATTCGTTTTTTACTTTATTCATGTTAATATAAAAATAAAAAAAACTCTGGTCACGGTGTATCATGGTGTGAAGTCGATCCATGGAATATTTCTCTTCTTAGACTTCTTCTTTCTCATTTCGGTACTTGATGGTGATTGCGAAGACAGCATTTCATCATCATAGTCTGTATGTGCTTGGTTTCTGAGAACTCTAAACTGCTCACGAGCGAAAGGGTTAGACACCGCGCTCTCTGGGACATTCAACTCAGATAAAGTCTCAAGAAACAGCTTCCACCCTCTGGGCTGTGACTTTGGGGGTTTCTTATACGCAGCTGTTAAGTTTTTCATCAAATCGATCACATTAGAGCCCTTTCACATAACTGTACATCTTCAAAGGTCCATACGCTGTGGTGAAAGCAGCGACGAATACGTTATTTGTTCGCCCGGGTGAAACGACACACCTGCTGTTGTAATTCCACTGAACCAAAGCCACGTCATTGTTCAGGAAAGAAAAGTACTTGACATGATACTTTCCTGAAAACAGGTAACTGAAGAACTGCGCAGGATCTGACACGATCGAGGTCTATGTTAGATTAGTCCTCTCTGCCATCTTTCCCCAGAAGCAGTTCAGAGCCAGCTTGCAAATGGAGCAAAGTGCCGCTTTTGTTAATTTCAACTGCAGAAGTTGCATGACTCTCGCAGATTGCCAGAGATCAGATACATTTACATTCAGAAACAGTGACACAGCAGAACACCTACCCGCAGCCATACACACACACACACACACACACACACACACACACACACACACACACACACACACACACACACACACACACACACACACACATACACAGACATACACACACACACACACACACACACACACACACACACACACACACACACACACACACACACACACACACTTACGGTTGGGTCATAAATGGCTTATCAGACACGGGTCTACCAAAAGTTTCTCAGTCATGTTTTTTAATTCAGAAACACTGCAACAAAAATGAACAGATGCAATGGTCTGTATTCTTTTTTCTTGTTTTATTTAAAATAAACACACACACACACACACACACACACACACACACACACACGTTTGTACTTATATTGTTGAGAGGACACTCATTGACATAATGCATTACCCCTGACCCTAACCATCAAAAATAAATGTCTAACCCTAACCTATGCCCTACACCTAACCTAGACCCAATTGTAACCCTAAATCAAAAACCAAGTCTGAACCCTCAAAAAGGTCAAAAAAGGCCTGTCGAAAAGTGAGGACTGGCAAAAATGTCCTCACTTTGCAAAAATGTCCTCACTGTGTTGGTGAAAAACAAATTTTGGTCCTTACTTTTGGGTATGTACAAGAACACACACACACACACACACACACACACACACACACACACACACACACACACACACACGTGCACGCACACACACACACACACACACACACACACACGCACACACATTCTTCACACACACACTTCTTGATGCGGAATGAACGATTGCAGTCTTTATATCGTATTCAGGTGGTGGTGGGAGGGTGTGGGGGGCGGGGTTAAGAAAAAATGCGAGGATCATGGGCATGGTTATCTAAAAGTGCGGGGATTGAACGGAGGCCTAAGGAAAAAGTGTTTTTTTAACCGCTAAAAGGTCTTTCTAGTAGCAACAGCTGCGGAAGATTGAGCCGATTTGATCATCCGGTCCTCCAAACCATTCCTTCCATGCGCCCATCGGGACATTTATCAGTGTCTGGAATACTCCACAGCTGGTATTAAAGGTCTCCAAAAAAACTCCTCCGAGCCTTGTTTCCCTTCATAGCAACAAATGCAGGCGCGAAAGCACATAGTGCCTGAAACAACCGCTCTGGACTGCCACGCAATGCTACAAAGCACCGTGTTTGCGCATCATCTTCGAGGGACCCACGGACCCATGACTCACGTCATCTTCATCAGGGTTTGCTCGGATATGTCAAACAACCATGTGATACAGGACGCCCCAGCCGTTGGAGTTCAGCATCGCTATGGAGGGTACAGGTCCCTGCTTTTCACCCTCGCCACATTGATACAGATAGAGCTCCCCCGTCGCACGTCACACGTAGCCCCATGCACTGTTCCATCCGTATGGTTCCAAAGACCATTCTTGCTCCAACGATTCAGATGGACGGAGCTGAGTCCTAAGCAGATGCATCAGATGCTTCTTCGGCGCATTCGGGATTGTCAGCGTCTCCTCATACACCATGATCGGCGTGTCACAGATGATTGGTAAGCGAATTCTTTCCTGAGCCATTTTCTGTTTCCAAAATGTCTTAGTTTTTATTAGACTGACCCTGAATGGGCTTGATGTATTTAACGACGCTTATATATAGAGCCCCCTCTATAGGGAGGGTGAGAGGAGGGGTGACACAAATTCATGTGTTTTTTTTTCTCCTTCTCCTCCCCTTCTGCTGAATCATCATGGGGAGGGGCGAGCGGGGGGGGGGGGGGGTGGGGTGGATTGGAAGTAGGTGGGCGGGATCTGAAGTGGGTGGTGAACGGAAATAGGTGGGTGGGTTTAATTAAGGTCATAAATCAATCCATCAAACTCATCAATTAAAAAGTGACAGATGGTATGATATTATCTTTTTTACCATGCTTTTACAGTTTGCAGTAACACTGTTCACTGTATTTCCAGATCCCTTGTTGTTACAGGTTACGATTTTCCAGCAGCAAGCAGGTTACCCCTCTGCTTCTTGACATGATGGAGTGGTTGTGAATGGAAATGCAATAAGCGCTTGGTCAAACTTAAAAACAAACACTGCTTTCACTCTACACATCTTCATGACAGCAGTCAAGCTGTACACACAGGTCAAAGGTCACACACAGATGATGCTTCTGTCTCATACTGAGATGAAACTCTCCTCCTCTATACATGGTAAACAAAAGATGAGGTTTTTCTAAATCTCCACTGTGGAAGTACTTTTCAGATACTGTTTTACACTAAATGTAGACATATTATTGCCAGAGTTTCCAGGCTTTCTCCCATCCAGACAGACATGTTTATGGGAAGCCAGTAGAGGTTTGGAGCCTACAGGTAACAGACACTTCATATCCCTCCTGCATTTCTTGCTCTTGTGCATTGTCGAAAGATTTGTGGTTAACAAGAGCCACTGTGCAGTTCATTACATAAAATACAAGGTGATTGTAGTCATGCTGCTTTGTGTAATATTTGAGATTTAGGGTACTGACAATGTTGAAAGTGTGTGTTACACTTTGACTATTTGAAAAAAACCCTTATTAAAATACAGTAGCAACATTAGTTTTGTGTGTGTGTGTGTGTGTGTGTGTGTGTGTGTGTGTGTGTGTGTGTGTGTGTGTGTGTGTGTGTGTGCGTGTGTGTGTGTGTGCGTGTGTGTGTGTGTGTGTCCTCTTAAAAATAGCAATGCCAGTGTGAGAACTCAACACCCCCCCCCCCCCCTTACTAAACACACACACCTCTCAGATTTGCTTCTGTATTGCTGTATATCATTGTCACTGGAAGGTCTCTGTATTCTGTATATCTTTGTCACTGGAAGGTCTCCCCCGTCGTGGGGCCTGAGCGATCAGCCATCCATGTAAATTTTTGGTTGTTTTCAGTGTTGACTGCGAGTCCCCATTTACAGCTGTTAACTTCTTGGTCATTTACAGTGCCGTTTGCTGACGAAAATCCCTCTTTTCATGTAGTGTCCAACATGTTTTACTCCTTCACTGACAACATGGACAGAAGTCCAATTAAAACAATCACAACTCACATTGTCCTTACATGTTACACCCTGTATGCTTTGCAGCAGCTTCATGACAGATGCACGTAATACTGTCCACTTCTGTATCAGTCTCTGAAACTGCTCCAACATCTTTCCTCTTCAGCTGCGTGGAAGAAGACTGTCAACAGCAGCAGTTATCAAAACATTAATATCATTTGTCCCCGCTTCCCGGGTTTCGGCACCAAAAACTGATACGGTTTATACTATGTGAAAAAAATGTGCTGAAACAATAATTCAGTCCATCTCTTTATCAAAAAGCGGTGCATCACATCATTGAACATGCTATAAATTCTTCTGGTGCATCGTTTGCCCGCTAACTTACTTTTTCTAAGAACATGCAGCGAGAGCCTTTCCTTCTGGGCCCATTCTTCTTCAGTGGTGTCTGTGTAAAAAATAATGTTCAACATACAAACAGCACATCTAGTGGCATGAAGTACAAATGCAGGTAAATTAAAGAACATCCTATCAAACATGACTACTGAAGGGTGCATTGTCCAAATATCAATAATTAGTAGTTACTAAACATGACTCTAGTTCTACGAGTGTGTGCGTGCCCACCTACGGGCTTCGCTATTGGTACTCCTCTCTGGCGCCAGCCAATCACTGAGACAGATCCGAAAACAACGTGCCGATCCCGTACATGCGCTGCCACACTGCCACGCCCCTCACCAAGGGGAAATAATCAGCGTGCGCCCGCTCCACTTCCTTCTTCTGAAACAGCCAGTAGAAAAGGAAGCAGGTCAGCTGGGCTTGCAGGTAGGTGGGCACACACACACTTGTAGAACTGGAGTTACGTTTAGTAACTACTAATTCTACTTCGTGTGGTGCTTAGCTCACTGAAGGGCTTCGCTATTGGTACTCACCAAGGCGGAGGCCTTAGGGATGAATGTACTCTCAGCTGCCATGCTGATAGGATTGGTGCGGAAAGTAAGTAGGCAGGCCGTACGTCCAGTACCGCCACACCAAACCTCAAAGACACAAGCAGCAGGCAGCCTCGCACCGAGGCACCGCCCGCAGACATGTCCAAGCACCGTAACAACAGCACACATGCGCTGGCCGAGAAGCCAAGTCACAACGCAGAAGCGGCCATGCTCCACGTCGAATGAGTGTGAATCACCACCGGCGGCGGGTGATTCAGCGACTCGTAGGTAGTTGCAATAGCGCCCCCCACCCAGTGGGCGAGACGCTGAGAGGACCAGTAGGCTCCACGCCCCCTGGTCCCGAACCGCACAAACAGCTGGTCCATAGTGCGAAAGCCGGCTGAGCACTCAACGTAGCAACGAAGAGCCCTGACCGGACACAGCAACTACAAGCCGAGAGTCGTCCCTTGATGAGCCAGGCAAGGATCCAAGTGTCCTGATCCGGACCACTCTCGACCGAAAGTCCGAAGTGATCACCTTGGGATGAATGGCCAGATTGGGCCAAAGATCAATCAATCAATCAATCAATTTATTTTTGTATAGCCCAGTATCACAACAACAGTTGCCTCAGAGGGCTTCAAGATGTTACATTGGTTGGTAAAAATAAAAACAGTGAATAAGCATAATGTTAATATGTCAAATTCACAGTAACGAGACAAAACGAAGCAACCACTGCCTTAGACCCTCACATCCGGCAAGAAAACACTCCAGAAACCCAGTGGGAAAAGAAGAAATCTTGGGGAGAACCACAGTATGGAGGGATCCCTCTCCCAGGGACGGACAGCTTTGGCAACAGCTAGCATGAGACAATAAGAAGTAAAGCCTAGGACAATGTTGAGTACAGTCCGTTGTATGGTCCAGCACAAGAACGGATCCCAGAAGAAGAACCAAAGCCAGTCCGCGGGCAGCACCGACAGGAGTGTCCTCCCGGTCCAGACGGAGCTTGTTCGTAGGCCCTTGTAATAGTGGAGTCAGCAACTGAAACTCAACTGAGCAACTGAGACTTCCCCTCGAAGGGGGTGACAACAGGTGAAAAGCAATGAACGGACTAAAGGGAATAACATTCAGACATTAGAGGATAGGGCTCAGTGCACCGTACTTCCCACAGCATTCTAGCTCCTAGGGCAGCTTTGTGAATAGTTTAGTATTTAAACTAGTATTTAGTCAGTATAGTTTAGTTTAGTTTAGTTTAGTTTAGTTTAGTTTAGTTTAGTTTAGTTTAGTTTAGTTTAGTTTAGAATCCTTGGCTGACCTGATCATAGGCTGCATCGAAGAGAAACGTCTTGAGCCTAACCTTAAATGTGGAGACTGTGTCTGCCTCTTTGACACCACTTGGAAGCTGGTTCCATAAAAACGGTGCCTGATAGCTCAAGGCTCTTCCACCTAGTGTCCATTTAGAGACCCTAGGAGTCACCAGTAACCCTGCATTTTGAGAGTGACGTGCTCTGATTGGTTGATAAGGCGTTAAAGCATCTTGGAGATAGGTCGGAGCCATCCCATTTAGGATTTCGTAAGTGAGGAGAAGGATTTTAAATCTAACTCTAAACTCGACAGGAAGCCAGTGAAGAGATTTTAGAACGGGAGTAATGTGTTCACGTCTTCTAGTTCCGGTTAATAATCTGGCGGCCGCATTTTGAACCAACTGAAAGTTTTTTAATGCACTTTTTGGGCAGGCTGCAAGAAGGGAGTTGCAGTAGTCCAGTTTAGTGGAAACAAATGCATGGATGAGTTTTTCCGCATCGCTTCTAGGTAGAATGTTTCTTATTTTAGCTATGTTGCGCAAGTGGAAATATGCTGTTTTACAAGCCAGGTTGATGTGTGCTTTAAAGGAGATATCCTGATCAAATAAGACCCCGAGGTTCCTGACAGTAGAGGAGGAGGATACACTGACGTTATCTAAGGTGATAATCTGTTCAGATAGGCACTCTCTCAGTTTATGGGGGCCTAGTATAATGACATCTGTTTTGCCAGGATTAGGATGGAGATAGTTCGTAGTCATCCAGGATTTAATTTGTCTGCTACAGTCACTGAGTCTGTCTATTTGATCAGTTTGATCAGGTTTCATAGATAAATACACTTGTGTGTCATCTGCATAGCAATGAAAATTGATATCGTGACTTCTAATTATGTTCCCTAAAGGAAGCATATATAACAGAAATAAAATTGGCCCGAGCATGGACCCTTGAGGAACCCCATAACTGACCTGGGAGCACGGTGAGGTCTGTTGGTTAACGTGAATAAATTGGTACCTATTAAATAAATAGGATTTGAACCAGAGGGCTTTTCCTCTGATGCCAACCTCGCATTTTAACCTCTGCAGGAGAATATTGTGGTCAGTTGTATCAAAAGCTGCACTGAGGTCTAGGAGAACCAGGATTGAGACTAGGCCTGCGTCAGCCGCCAATAGCAAGTCATTAGTGACTTTAACTAACGCAGTCTCAGTGCTGTGATAAGCTCTTTATCCTGACTGAAATTTCTCAAATAAACTATTGTCCTGTAGGTGGCGGCAAAGCTGTATAACCACAACTTTTTCCAGGACTTTTGAAATAAAAGGTAGATTTGATATCAGTCTGTAGTTGGCTAGAATATCAGGATCAAGATTAGGTTTTTTTCAGCATTGGTTTGATTACTGCGAATTTAAATGACTGTGGCACATAGCCAATTTCTAGAGACGTATTTATTATAGTTATGATCGTATTTAAAATAACTGGAAGAATATCTTTGAAAAGCTTAGTTGGAATTGGATCTGGGAGACAGGTCGAAGTTTTAGAAGACATTACAATCGAAATAATCTCAGACCCATGTACTGGTGAGAAACTATCTAGTATTTCAGGTATTTCAGGTGGCGGCAGTGGCTGGTTTCCCTGAGCTTGATCTGAGGAAAGCGCTTCATTGATTTTACCTCTGATGGTTATGATTTTATCATTAAAGAATTTAAGAAAGTCATGGCAGTTTAAAGATTCTGGGATTACTGGTTCCACTACAGTATGACTGTTTGTCAGTCTGGCTACAGTGTTGAACAGAAACTGAGGGTTATTTTTGTTTATTTCTATTAAACAAGAGTAATATAATGTCTTGGCTTTAAAAAGAGTTTGTTTATAGCTTAGCAAGCTGCATTTCCAAGCCTTCAGAGATTGTTCCGATTTAGATTTACGCCACAGTCTTTCTAATTGCCGAGTTTTCTGTTTGAGAACACAGGTTTCAGAATTAAACCATGGAGCAACGCGCCTGGGTCGATTGGTTTTCAGCTGCAATGGGGCCACTACGTCAAGGGCAGATTTTAGTGAGTGCATAGCACTGTCAACAAACTGATCACTATTATCACCACTGGTCAATAAGCTCATTTCTGTGAGTTCACAAGATAATGCAGCAAATGCAGGCTGGATCAATTTTTTGTACCGAGCCACAGATTTTTCAGATAATGTCCGTATCAGCTGAATTTTATCTTTTTGAGCAGAGTAGTCTTCAATCAAAACCTGAAAAGTAATTAAGAAATAGTCTGAGAGTATGGGGTTCTGAGGGAGAACATTTAGGTCACTGACCTCTATCCCATATGTTAAGACCAGATCCAGGGTGTGCTTGTGACTATGAGTGGATTCATCAACATTTTGAGTGAAACCGATACTATCTAATACTGCAATAAACGCATTACTCAAACTGTCACCAGAATCATCCACGTGGATGTTAAAGTCACCTATTATAAGGATCTTGTTATGAGCCAATACTATATTGCCTAAAAACTCTGAGAACTCAGTTAAAAAATCAGAGTAAAGACCAGGAGGTCGATACACAATAATTAATAGCACAGCTTTTTGATTCTTCCAATTTGGACAAGTAAGCGTTAGTATTAAGCTTTCAAAAGAGTTGAATTTAACATTAGTTTTGGGTTTAAGAAGAAGACTGGAGTGCGATATCACTGCCACACCTCCACCTCCACCTGTTGATCTAGCTGTTTGGAAATTAACATAGGTTGGAGGGGTACATTCATTAAGCCTCACATAGTCATCTTGCTGAAGCCAAGTTTCTGTTAGAGCAAGGAGATCAGTGTTATTGTCACCGATAAGGTCATTAACTAACAGAGATTTAGTGGAGATTGCTCTAATGTTTAGTAGACCACATTTTATGTATTTCCTACTGGAAGAGTTATTCTGTCTCGTACAGGTGTTAAGCTTTTTACCCATTGACTTTTTTCTAATGCTTTGAACACTATGGACAGGCACAGTCTCTGTTTGCCTAGGTAAACCTCCATGCTTGACTTGTAAAAATCCGGGAGCAGGATTAGTGACGGGATCAACAAGATCAACAGAGGAGCGTTCTACACAACTGCTCTGCACCCAGGGCTCATAGCTGGATTGTCAATTTAGGGTACGAAGCCGATCAGCCATATTGTGAGCTAAAAGGGCTGCACCATCCAAAGTTGGGTGGATGCCGTCCCTGTGGATGAGCCCAGGCTTTCCCCAGAAGGTGCACCAGTTGTTTAGAAAAATAACTCCGTTTTCCTCACTCCATCTAGACAACCAGCGATTGAATGATGAAAGTCGGCTATACATTTCATCATTGACCAAATTGGGCAGGGGACCAGAGAATATTACAGCATCAGACATCGACTTAGCCAATTCACACACTGAGGCTACTTGTAATTTGAGCACCTCTGATTGTCTCCGCTGGGTATCATTACCACCCGCATGAATCACGACTCGACGGAATCTCCTACCTTCCTGTTTTAAAAGCCTAAGGTTCCCCTCGATGTCACCCACTCTGGCCCCCGGGTAACACCTAACCTTCACCGCTGGCAGCTTCACGTCTCTAACTAAAGATGCACCAGTCCCCCATCCTGACTGAACACCATGCAGGAGGGATGGACCGACAGGGCCCAGAGATCCCCAACCCTCTTGGCGGATGCCAGCATCAACAGAAGGGCAGCCTTTAAGGACAGAAAACGGTCCTCCGCCTGCTCCAAAGGCTCAAAGGGGGGTCCCTTCAGACCGTTTAACACCGTGTGGAGGTCCCACGGGGAAACCACATGTCTAGGGGGACGGCCATAGCTGACACACCCCACGCAGAAACTGCTTCACCAGCGGGTGATTGCGTGCTGAAAAGCAGCCGAAGCCGTCATGGCCCGTCGCAATGGCTGATGCAAACACCACAGTGTGGATGCAGCGCCACCGCTGTCCAGCAGGGCCTGGAGAAACTCCAATACCCCACCGATAGCGCAGGAGACCGGGTCCAGACCCCTCTCCGAGCACCACGACGTGAAGAGGTGCCACCGAGACCTGTAGGCCTTGACAGTAGAGGGGGCTCTGACGCTCTGGATGGTGGATACCACAGCCGGGGGGAGATCTAGTCCCACCAGTCTCACCCTCTCAGCTTTCAGGCCGAGTCTCCTGCCCAGGATGGGGTGAGACCGGAGGTCATTACTGATGCATGGCAACAGAAAATATTATTTCTGTGAACTACAAAGTCATTATGTCAGCATTTAACCACAATAAACCCCCCACAACAAACACACAAACAAAAAAACCCTTCTGCACTAACCCCATATTGACTTTTTTTCCATGATAACATGCTCTAAGGCTTGTGACGTGATGATTTGATTCCACTTCCAGCTATAGTGGTAAGTATTGAAGATGACTTTTTTGCTGGATGTGTCTCTTCAGAAAGTAAAATACAACCTTCCTCTTTCTTCAGAGTCTGATCAGGAAAAGACAATTTTATGTTTGAGAGGAAAATTTCTTGTCAATCTTTCTTGCCCAGCTTATACATCCATATTTTTCTCTCAAAATCATGAAGCAAGACATGGTAACATTACCTGACAGGCAAGTTCAGTGAGGAGAATCTGACACCGATTACAGAGACGGTGATCAGAACCTGTGCGAACATGGACAAAAATCAGCCCCCTGGTTCTTTCTGAATGAACCCCATCAGATCAGGATCTGAAGATCACACTGTTTACAGGAAGGATTATACTCTGTTCAGACTTCATGTTACATGCCTCTCACAGTTGGTGAGGGATTGAGTCCTTTTTAAAACCTCAGTATCTCAACTAATACGGTGGTTCTTTTCACCAGCTCTGCTAGCAACTTTGGCTAATCACACCTATAACAACCAACAAACTCTTTACGAAGATGGCAATGATTTATGTGAAGAGATAATTTCACCAGTCAGTTCCTCGTCAAGGAAAAGTACATCCACAGTGCTCAGGGCTCAGTTATGATCAGTGCCCACTATCAGTAGTGTTTGTTTAGTGATGCTTCAGTTGTTTCCCCTTCGATCTACCCCATTTGGAATCACTTTAGCAGATGACACCAGGCTGTCTACATTGTGATAGCAATACTCCAGAGCAAGAGCATGTGTTTGCTTGAGACTGAATGAAGCAGTGGATTAGCTTGTACTTCAGGCTAATGGACACTACCCCTCCTCCTACTCCTGCAGCTCCCCTCTCTTCCACCATGCTGTCTGTGATAAGACCTGGGAATATTTGCATGGTGCAATAAAGATGAGATAACAGCCTGAGTCTCTCCCGCAGAGTGTTCAATATGCATCAGGGCCATCACAGTTAATTTGAGATTCTGCCTCAGCCATCAGTATAGCTCAGCTCCCCTCATAAAAGTTGCAGATCTGTTGACTGAATATAGATCTTTCCACATCTTTCTACACTCTGTTTGGACTGATGGAGGTCAATAAGGACCCCCAGAGAAAGCTTGTTTTAGAGCAGGGGTTACTAACTGGTGGACCGCGGTCCGAATCCGGACCCAGACTTCATCTGATATGGACCGGGACTTGTAAAAAACAGGGTTTAAATTTGACGAGTTGCTTCTCTTTTACTGGTGCAGCTTTTCCAGTGTTTATGGCATTAGTTTGTCAGCTGGCTTCTATTTTACCGGCGCTGCTTTTCTAGTGTTTACGGTATTAGTTTGTCGGCTCAGAAAATACACAGACCAGTTACGTACGACTTAAGCTATCCCACATGATGCTACTCAACCAATGAATCTCTGTGTTTCAGGTGCTGAACATCACCGGTCTGTGTGTTCCGGCCAGCAACAGTTGACGTCGGACAGACGAGAGGACAAGCAGTAAAGAAAAAGAAATAAAGCAATACCGATAGGAAGATGAAGGGACGTGTGAGCCAGATAGGGAGATCATAAAATCCAGAGATACTGGTGAGCCTTGAACAACACCAGAAAAATTGCAAATGGTGCTGTCTAAAAAAAGAGAAGTGGACGGCAAAAACAGAGCCTTCAACCCGGAGTGGACAGACTCGTTTGCGTTCATTCTGCCCTGTGGGAGCACAAAACCTCTGTGTCTGATATGTTCAGAGACGGTGGCACTCATTAAAAGTGGCAATGTGAAATGCCACTATCAAACAAAACACAAAGATTTTGACCAATCATCCCCCATCAAGTCTGAACTGAGGGCACAAAAAATAAGAAAGTCTTAGAGCCCAGTATGATCCGTCCACCAGGGTCCTGACACAGTCTAAGCCTAGCTTAGGTCAAGAGGGGGGATTGTGGAAATTTACAACTTCTATTACTATTCTACTGTCTTCTGACCTATTTGATATTATGGAGAAATGCAGCTTGTGACTTATAATCTTGCTCGCCTAATCAGACATACGCTAATGTTCATGCAAGGAATCTTTGAGTATCTCTGTGCAGAAAAACAACTCCTTATCAGGCACGGAGCAGCTGTGCTGGGACAACAGGAGGAACACCTTATCCACATCAGTGCGAGAGAAGCAGAGGCCAAACCAGCCCAAACCAGCTCCAGGGATGTGTGACTCGGAAGAATGAAAATATCACCCTGCCTGTGAGCAGAAGACTTCATAAATACACACACATTAGATTAGACATCACCTTTTGCTCTGACTCTGTCAGTGAGGGCTGTTTGCGGACAGACAAGGGACGCAGAGGACCAGAATTCTGTCTAGAGGCTTCGCACAAATAAATTGTAATCAGCATTGGAAATGTGCATTGTGACTCTTTATTTCTGCACTCTATTTGGGATCCAAGAAAGAATGTGTAGGGTACGAGGAGCAATCGGAGGGGAGCCCAGCCCGGCACCGGAGGGAAGAAAACTCCGTCCTACCAATTGGTGTCACGAACAGGATCCCGGAGGCGGAATAAGGAGGCGGAGAAGGCACCAACATCACAACCAGCTGGCCAGCAACTAAAAGGTAAGGATACTACCTGTTGTAAAAGTATCCAATTGGCAACAACTAGATTGACGGTTTTGAAGTTTGTTTGTGCTGGCACCTGCGGTTTAAATGTTGTAGAGGCAAATTTTGCTGTTGTGCAAGGTCTCATTTTTACCTGCGTCTTCAGGGACATCAGGGTAGGAAGCTGGTTGGAAAAAGGATTACCAGTGGATAACAGGCCTCATTTTTTACCTGCGTCTTCAGGGACGTCAGGGTAGGAAGCTGGTTGGAAAAAGGATTACCAGCGGATAACAGGCCTCATTTTTTACATTTTTACTTCAGGGACGTCAGGGTAGGTTAAAGGTTAAAAGATAAAATGGATGGTGAACTTGATGATGTTATAAAGGAGTTGGGTGTGAAATGGGTTGAGGATCACACCGGACGTGTGTTCCCATTTGGAAAATACTGTAAAAATGTGTGGAGATTTCTGGAAAAGTGCCGCAGGGGGCACAAGGGAGCAACAGTTGGGAAACAGTTATGGGAAACAGGCGAAAGAAAGGATCAAAGTGTGGCAGGAAACTAATTGTTGCCCGCCGAACGAAGATGCTGTGACTATGTCACTGTGGTGTAGAGAAATGATAAAAAAGCTGAAGGGAAAGAAAGGCGAGCTGATGAGAGAAGAACAGGCTGCTGGACTGCTGATGAAGGGAAAGATTAGAAAAAAGAGGGAAAGATGAGAAGAAGTGTTGTCGTTTATGAATGCGTTGCTGCAAGCGCACACTGCTGCAGAGGGGGCGGGACGCAAACAGGAGCAGGAGCAGAACAAGAAGAAGGAAGAGCTGTATAAGGGGCCCCTGTGGAGCCCCTTATACAGAATCTGAAACAAGCCACATCAGCACCAAAGAAACAAATGTCACAACAGCAGGCACAGCCATTACAGCACTTCCCCTCCTCCACCACAACCACCACCAAATCACCACTACCAGCAATCACCACAGGGTCATGGTAACTGGGGAAATGGAGGAGAGGGACGAGGAGTAGGACCCAGAGGCAGAAGAGGGGGACAGCAGAGATGGTGGGAGTCAGCAGGACAGATGCAGCTGCTGTGGACAGCCAGGCCACTGGGCAAGGGAATGCCCGCACAACAAAAGAAGGAGGAGCCAAAGGGGAGGTTATGGGGAACTTCCAGCACCACCAAACTCCCAGCTGATGCCACCACCACCGCCTGAAGCAACAGGGGGAAGCCAACTCCCCTAGGGGTGCCTAGAGGAGCTTGGACCAGAGGCAATGGCAGAACCGATGGTCTCTATGACAGTTGATGGACAGAAGTTGCAGTTTATGGTGGATACAGGTGCAACATATTCCACTGTGAACAGTCACACACCACCACCACTCTTGCACAAGACTGTCAACTTAATGGGATTCTCTGGGACATCAAACACCTGCCAATTCACGAAACCGCTGCCAGTCCAGCTGGGCAACCAGAAACACCGACATCCGTTCATCTATTCTCCAGGATGCCCAATAAACTTATTGGGGAGGGACTTGTTGATAAAACTCAACGTCCAAATTTCATGCACGGCTGATGGAGTAACAATGACTCTTCCAGGTGGGCAAAGTCAACAACTTTTGGGGACGATGAAAACAATGTTGCCACAGCGGCGACAGTAGCTCAGTTGGTAGAGCAGGTTGTCTTATAACTGGAAGGTTGGTGGTTCGATCCCCGCTCCCGCAGGCGTAAAACTGTTGTTGTGTCCTTGGGCAAGACACTTCACCCACCTTGCCGAGTATGAAAGTTGTGAGAGTTGGTGGTGGTTGGAGGGGCCGATGGTGCAGATTGGCAGCCTCGCTTCTGTCAGTCTGCCCCAGGGCAGCTGTGGCTACAGTAGTAGCTCACCACCACCCAGTATGGAGAGAATGAATAATGCAATGCTATGTAAAGTGTCTTTGAGTGTCCTGAAAAGCGCTATATAAAACCAATGCCTATTATTATTAGTTCATATCTTCGACTCAAGAGGGGGGCCATGATCTATTGGCTCCTCCTGGAAACACCAGACTCCACCTCAATACTGAATCCCTACATGCCTCCTGCAGATCCCCTACATTGCACATTGTTTTATGACAGACACCAAGATTTACATTATGAACATGATTTTTTTGACACACCTACAAAACACAAATTGGAGATTCACCACAAAAGACATCTTTATAGGACAGGAGGGTGTAGCAGCATCTGCCATCCTTCCGGGGGACTTAAAACCATGGTATAAAAACGACACAACCCCACATGTTTCTATGTTGTTGGCGCATGGACATGAGGCTAAGGAGTTGGGACCGATGGTTGAGAAGGGTGACAAGGCAGTTGACTGGGAAGACACATTTCATCCACAGGTAAAGTACTCCAAAACTACGAAAATGTATAAACTCACTTTGACTGGTTCAGAGTATTCGACTGCAGACCACGAATGGCTGACTAGAGATCATGGACGGGAAATGACTGATGCTCAGGGGACAGAGGACATGTTAAAAACAGTACCAGAAACACTGTGGTCCAGAGACTCGACTGACGTAGGTTGTTTGACTGAGGTGGAAGCTGCTTTTGAAGTAACGTCCCAGGTGCCTATTGCCGACCCACCGGCGCAGGACAGGTACGCCGCCCTGAAGGCGCAGCTCTTCCAGCTCTTTCAGTTGTCGGACACGGAGCATGCAGAGCAGCTGCTGTCCCTTCGCCGCTTAGGGGACAGCATGCCCACAGAGCTGATGGAGAACATGCTAGCGCTGCTGGGATCTGGGGATGCCTCCTTCCTCTTCACACAGCTGTTCCTGCGCCAGCTGCCGCCTCCAGGACACACGGCCTTGGCTACCTCACCGCTGGTGCAGACTACGGACTACCGGGGTCTGGTGGAGGAGGCCGACAGGATCTGGCTCGCGTCATGACCGCTCGGAGTCCATGCTGCCTGCCCGCCGGGGCTGCAATGCCAGCCGGAGGGGAACATACATGCTGCAGTCGCTGCAGCCGGGAAGCGGCGTAAGGACGACGGCGGACTGTGTTTTTTTCACCACCATTTCGGGTCCCGGGCGAAGCGCTGCACGCCGCCGTGCGCATTCCCGGCAGGGAACCGGCTGCCTCAGCGTTCGGTGGCAGCTGTGAGCGCAGGTGGATTATGCAGTGATGGCCGTCGACCAGCAGACTGATGTAGAGGTCCAAGAGTATAGGACTGCCGCTATAGGGTTGCAGCTGCAGGACGTGGCGTTTCATGGCTGCAACGTTCCGCTCCTCTGCGATGTCTCAACAGGTCAGCCCCGCCCTATGGTACCTGCCGGCTGGCGTCGCCAGGTGTTTGATGCCATCCACGCACGGAGTAAAGGCGTCAGTGAAGCTGGTGGGGGCGAAGTTTGTCTGGCTGGGCCTCAGAAAGGATGTCAGAAGCTCGGCAGCTTCCTGCGTGGCGTGTCAGCGGTCCAAGGTTGGCTTCCACGACGGTGGCGGAGGTGGCACGGGCCTTCATTTTCACCTGGGTGGCCCATTTCGGCACGCCGCTGGATATCGCGTCCGACAGAGGCCCCCAGTTCACCTCCGAGCTCTGGACGGCGGTGGCGAGGAGCCTCGGGGTGAAGCTCCACCGCACCACCATATTCAACCCCCAGGCTAATGGGTTGTGCGAGCGCTTCCACCGCTCTATGAAGGCTGCCCTCCGTGCCACCCTCACGGGCTGCAACTGAGTAGACCGCCTGCCGTGGGTCATGCTGGGCCTGCGTTCAGCCCCGAAGGTGGATCTGCAGGCATCGTCTGCTGAGCTGGTCCTGGGTCAGCCACTGCGGGTCCCCGGTGAATTCCTCCCGGATCCTTCAGCGCCCTGGTTGTTGGCCACCCCCCAGTGGCCCGGTTACGTAGAGCCGGGTCGGAGTTTGGCCCCGGTTCCTGCTCACCACTGCCTCCCCCGCTCCTATGTTCCAAGGACTTTGATGGCGGCTCGGTATATGTTTGTTCGCCAATGACGCCCACCGGGCCCCGCTGCAGCCTCCATATGATGGAGGAGGTGTGGTTCACTGTGGGTGGGGTTAAAAGGGCAGGAAATGGTCTGTCTAAGTGCTGCTTCCTGGAATGGCTGCTGCCACCGTGTGCTGCCAATAAACGACACTCAACTCCACTCTCTCGTCCGTCACAATGCCACAATGTACACATCCGTTTTATCGGATAATTTAGAACAAAGGCATTCTCCATGTACATGATTGGCAGCAGGTTTGGCAAAAATGCTAGATAGAATCACACATGTAGTAGCAGGGCACCCACTACACATTCTCATGAACCATGCATTGGTAAATTATGTGTCATCACAAGCATTCACATTAGGAGCTAAAAGACAAATCAGAATCCTTAAAGCATTAACAACACCCAACATTGTATATACACATGCAGGCATCAACATGGCAGATGAAATTGTGGAAGGACCTCCACATGATTGTGCACACCAGACACTGTCTCACCAAAATTGAGAAGGAACAGACTGGAAGGGACAGATGTCATTGATTTATACACAGATGGGTGTTACCACAGAGATGACTGGGGACATTTACACTCAGCATGGGCCGTAGTGAAGAGGGATGGAGAAGAATTTGTTACTAAAAATAACTCAAAATTAACAGGGAAACAGTCAGCTCAAAGGGTAGAAATAATGGCGGTGGCAAAGGTCCAAGAGTGGGCTGAAGGGAGAAGAGTCAATATATTCCCGGATTCAGCATATGTTGTCTCAGTTGTAGATAGTGAACTTGCCCATTGGGTAGGGACGGGGTTCTTGACTGCTGCTAAGACCCCCATTCAACATGAAGAAGAAGCAAAAGCATTGCTATTTGCCTTACAAGGATCGCAAGAAGTATCAGTGATCAAGGTGCCAGGACATGCAAAAGCACATTCAGAAGAGGTCAGAGGAAACGCTGCAGCGGACGTGGCAATTAAAAAGGCGGCTGGCTACATTGGTCAAATGATGATGAAATCAGATGTAAAAATCCAAAATACCCAAGAACCAATGAGACTAAGGCACCAAAAGGAGGTGAATGAAGAAGAAATGAGGACACGGGTCCAAGAAGCACACTCGCCGGCACATGTAAACAAAAAAGAAGTGCCACACAGACTGAGAGGGTACTGGCACCCGCAGATATGTCAAATCATGGAACAGGAGCTCAGAGGGTGTGAAATTTGCAACAAGTGGAACCAGGGAAAAGCAACAACATGTGAACCTGGTAAATATGAACCTCTTCAGAGACCTGAAGAAGAGATAGTGATTGATTTCACTGATATGGGAGAAAGGATAGGAGGTAAGAGATATCTTCTGGTCCTGGTGAATACATGCACCAGATGGCCTGAAGCATATCTGTGTGCAAAAGAAGATGCACAATCAGTTGTCAAAGCGTTGGTGAACCATTACATACCAACACAAGGATTCCCAAAGATGATCAAAAGTGATAATGATTCACATTTCCAAAACACTTAGACCTGGTTGAGAAGGCATTGGTACTAAAACATAAATTTGGCTCAGTTTACCATCCACAGTCCAGAGGAAAGTTGAAAGAATGAATGGTAACATTAAGTAGAAGATTGCCAAAATTCAACAACAAACGGGATGCACTTGGAGGACAACTTTACTGGTTGCATTGCTTAACATCAGAACTGCAGTGTGTCAGTCCACAGGTTTCATACCGTTTGAACAGCACACAGGGCGGCCGTTTCCAGGGCCATGGACACCCCTGCAGGAGACAGTTCCAGCCACAGGAAACACGGAACTCAGACAGAAGGTAAGTGCCCTTGTAGAAGCCCATAACGTAATAACTGCCCATAACGTAATAACTGCCCATAACGTATAACGACCCATAACGTAATAAATTTGGCCTTTTTAAAATGTAATAGGCCCATAACGTAATAACTGACCAATAACATAATAAAAGTCCTGAACCTATAACGTAATAACTTTTGACCTATAATGAAATAACTTATTACGTTATTGGCTGGTTATTACATTATGGGCCTGAAGCAAAAAAAAAAAAAAAACTTTGAAAATGTAATAACTGAGTCAGTAATGTAATAACTAGCCAAGAGGCCCTCATAAACTGAGAGAGCGTCTATCTGAACAGTGTATCCCCCTCTTCTACTGTCAGGAACCTCGGGGTCTTATTTGATCAGGATATCTCCTTTAAAGCACACATCAACCTGGCTTGTAAAACAGCATATTTCCACTTGTGCAACATAGCTAAAATAAGAAACATTCTACCTAGAAGCGATGCAGAAAAACTCATCCATGCATTTGTTTCTACTAGACTGGACTACTGCAACTCCCTTCTTGCAGCCTGCCCAAAAAGTGCATTAAAAAACTTTCAGTTGGTTCAATATGCAGCCGCCAGATTATTAACCGGAACTAGAAGACGTGAACACATTACTCCCGTTCTAAAATCTCTTCACTGGCTTCCTGTCGAGTTTAGAGTTAGATTTAAAATCCTTCTCCTCACTTACGAAATCCTAAATGGGATGGCTCCGACCTATCTCCAAGATGCTTTAACGCCTTATCAACCAATCAGAGCACTTCACTCTCAAAATGCAGGGTTACTGGTGACTCCTAGGGTCTCTAAATGGACATTAGGCAGAAGAGCCTTTAGCTATCAGGCACCGTTTTTATGGAAGCAGCTTCCAAGTGGTGTCAAAGAGGCAGACACAGTCTCCACATTTAAAGCTAGGGTCGGCAATCTTGGAAAACTAGTATGTAGCACAAATGTAGCATCTCCTAAGGCTCCATCCACCTCCCACCCCATTGGATGAGCTCCCGTTGGGAGCAAACGCACTGGATGTGGAAGCGCCACGCGCACGGAGTTTGTGATCGCCTCCAATGTTATTAACCTTTCTGACTGCCCGCACACAACGCACAAAGGAGCGCAGCATGCCCGGTTCTATTTTTCACGTGAGCCGAGAGCGCCTTGGCAACGCGTGCGCGCGCTGAACCAGGGCCAGTGCACGACATTGAAATGTACGCGCAGGGTTTCTTAAGAGCGGTCCACGCTTTATGATTGGTCGGAGTTTTTACTGTCCTTTGGCCGCTACAGTTGTCAGATTTTTTCCACACCTTTTTCCGTACACATAATGTATTGACTTCTCCCAGGGGGCGAGGAGCATTTCACTCAGTATGACAAAAAATGCTTTTGGACAGCATCGTTTACCCCAGCTTTAAGGTTAGGCTCAAGACGTTTCTCTTCGATGCAGCCTATGATCAGGTCAGCTAGGGACTCGAAACCATCATTATTAAAGCTGCCCTAGGAGCTAGAATGCTGTGGGAAGTACGGTGCACTGGTTCTTCCCACTACCTTCTAATGTCTGAATGTTATTTGGTTCAATCTGTGTTTTCCCTTTAGTCCGTTCATTGCTTTTCACCTATTGTCCCCCCCTTCGAGGGGGAGTCTTCTCGAGTTTCAATTGCTGAATCCATTATTACAAGGGCCTACGAACAAGCTCCGTCCGGACCGGGAGGACACTCCTGTCGGTGCTGTGCCCGCAGACTGGCTTCGGTTCTACTTCTGGGATCCGTGGTTCTTGTGCTGGACCGTCCAATGGACTGTACTCAACATAGTCCTAAGTAGGGATGTGCGAGTACCGATACCAGGTATCGGTATCGGGCCGATACTGGCCTTATTTCAAGGTATCGGGTACTCGTGAAGGCTACCGATGCCAGCCGCCGATACTCACGGCAAGAAAACCCCACGCGTAGTAAGCCCTCCTCACCAGCAGTTGGCGGTAGTGCAACCAAATGGGATGCAAGCTGCCGACAAACATGAAGGAGGAAGAAGCTCCTCTCTGGAGCGCTGACAGGAGCAGGGCTCCACTGCAGCGGGCTGACTTCTCCATGAGTCTCATCCAGAGCAGAGACAACAGGATGAATCCAGAATGGCTGCTCGTCTCACCAAAACTCCGCCGGTGTGGAAATTCTTTTATACAAGTGAAAACGAGCCGAGCTTTGCAGAATGCTAACTCTGCAATGCTAAAATTGCTAAAGGAGGTGCGCGATGTTGTTCATTTACCACTAGTAATTTGTTTAAACACCTCAGGGCGAAGCTTGTGGACGAGAGTCTGAGCTGTTGTGCTGGAAAAAAGAAAACTCCGGCAGCAACTCGACGGCAAACTCTGTAGAAGACCGAGAAACTGAAGAGCAGAGATCCGAGAGCAGCACAAATAACACGAGCAACTCTTTAAACCCGGGGGGTTTTCTATCTTTGACTTTAGTTCTTAAAAAAATCATTAAAATTAGTACATTTAAAAACCTTAGTTTATGTAAAGTGTAAAACTCAGAGAAATTGTTTTATCTTGCACTTAATTTCATTTAAATAAGTGCAAACTCAGAGTTGCTTGTTTTATTTTTCAGACTATTATTTTGGACTTAAACGTAGTGGCTGGGCTGCCTTTTTATTGGAAATAAAATTCATTTTCAAAAATAATCTCATTGCATTATTTTACATTTTATGTATATAAAGTATCGGTATGCAAGTATCGGTATCGGTGAGTACTGAAGATGAAGTACTCGTACTTGGTATCGGTCTGAAAAAAAGTGGTATCGCACATCCCTAGTCCTAAGCTTTACCTCTTATTATCTCATGCTACCTGTTGCCAAAGCTGTCCGTCCCTGGGAGAGGGATCCCTCCATACTGTGGTTCTCCCCAAGATTTCTTCTTTTCCCACTGGGTTTTTGGAGTTTTTTCTTGCCGGATGTGAGGGTCTAAGGCAGTGGTTGCTTCGTTTTGTCTCGTTACTGTGAATTTGACATATTAACATTATGCTTATTCACTGTTTTTTATTGTTTTAACATTATAACATTACTTAGTTCAGTCATTGATGAGCTATTGTGGACTGTTCATGCCACTATGTTTATTGGTCTGATGTCAATGTTCTCACTCTGTTCTGTCAGTGGACTGTTTATATCGACACTACACTGTGATTCATTGTTATTATCAAAGTCATTATCCATCTTTGAAATTTTTACCAATTAATGTAGCATCTTGAAGCCTCTGAGGCAACTGTTGTTGTGATACTGGGCTATACAAAAATACATTGATTGATTGAATGAAGAGTGTAATACATTTGCCCTTTTTGACAAAATCAAGGACAACTTTTGGAAGAAGTAAGGACCATTATTAGTTTTTGTGTGTTTTTGTCATTCAAGTTTCTATTAACATTTTTATTTTTTCAAAAAATAAACCAAGGAAAAAAAACAGTAATAATAATAAAAATAAGAGAAAAAAAGAAAAAAGAAAAATAATTATGGCACAGTCAAGACAATTTAATGACAGCAGAGTCTTGTTTTTTAAGAAATGAAATAAAAAAGTCCATATTTTGTTGGCTTTGTCCTGGATGTTATGCACTTTAGAAATGAATGTCTCATAGGAAGCAGTCTCAGTCATCAGTTTTATCCAGTCCTCAATTTTTGGTCAACGAGGGCTCTTCCAGATCCGTAGAATTAATCTGAGTGCCACGACAAATGAAGCCACTACAAAACTAAGCATTTCCTTTGTAAATGCAGGTGACATGATAGTTTTATCTCCCAGCAAGCACAACTGCGGCACTGCTGGGATTGGCGAGCCAGTACATTTTTCCAAGTTTCTGATAACCTCCAACCAAAATGGAAAAACCCTAGGGTGAAGGTATGTTCCAGAATCTGTTCCACATTTCCAACATGTGTCGCTCTGTACCAGCCCCATTTTAAAGGGACCTAAGGCAACTTTACAAAATTTACCTCAGTGCTGCCGCGATAGGCGCTGTGGGTAACTGCAGTCACCAGAAAGGGGTCGCATGGGAGCGCGCACAAACACTTTACAGAATGTCCGTCGGTCTTTTTTTTTTTTTGACTCACGAGATAACGCTGATAAAGTCCTTTTTTTCTTCGTGGTGGAACTTTTTAGTGGGCTTTGAGTGGATGCAGGTCGTTTGATGGCTACTGAAGAATCCATTTGAGTCCATGTCCATGTCCATGTTTTTCCAGTTCAAGAGCTGTCAGCAATGTGCATACAGTGTCAATTTACGTCACATCCCCACGATTGTGTGGGAAATTCAAACCCCAAACAGCAACAAATTCTGTGGCACACAGCCTGTATAAGGCAACAGACAGATACGCGAATTGGCCTGTTATTTTAGGTTTTTAATGCTTCACGGCCCATGAGCATTGGATAAACTCGAAAAGCATGTGTAGTTTTTCACAAATCTTGCCTTAAGTCCCTTTAAATAGCTTTGATGGTGTAAAATAATAGCGGTGGATAGATTAATAATAAATAAATTTGTTCCTAGCATCTCTAGTTGAACAACCAACATTTGAAATTATGTTGCTCCACACCTCTTCACTAATTTCAATATGTAAAACTTTTTGCCAGGTAATTCTTAGACCATCACATAGTGTGCCTTTTTTTTTTTTAATTTTTTTATTATTCAAATCTTTTTATTGGATATTTTTAAAACATTTTACAAAACATACAAAACACGAACAGAAAACACAACTCAAAACACAACTGCAGCTTCAGTACACAAACGACTAAAAACTAAACAACACCGGGTCACAATACATCAGGAGAACATACAATTATCAAGAACTTAAAAAAAAAAAAAAAAAAGTTGGCATTGGCTCAGCACTAGCATAAAGTACATAGAACACACAATTGGGTGGACATTGAACACAAACAAAAACATAAATGCAAACCTGATGGCTACAAACCAAAATTAAAATCGGCCTCAAAGGAGTCCAGAAAGGTAAATCTTAGAATAAGTTTGAATGGAACCGGTTATGGTATGCCGTAGATGTTCCAATTTTAGGCGAGACATGACAGTCTCTATCAAGCCGTTTAAAGCAGGACTTTGCAACTTTACTACCTCAATAAATGTGTTTCAGAATCCCTGTGGGGGTAAACAAAGACTTATCACGGTGATTCGCCGGTCCCTCCCCTCCCCCCGGGGTCTGGGTCCTGAAAACAGCGCTTGCAATTTCAGAGGAGCGACCCGACTACATCTGAGAGAACAAACCTGCTTTACGGCGCTCAGACGGGAGGACAAGGATAAAAGCTGTTGGAGTGCGATATCTGTCATTGTGTTGCAATACACAATCTTTGCATGATGTGTTGATTGGTTCTAATTTCTGTTTGGTAACTGAAAAATAAAGAGGAGTGGCACCTCCTCTCGTAGAAGTGAGCGCGAGACCACGAGTGAGTTCGCTGCACTGAGCTGAAAGCGGTAGCTCTCCGAGTGTGTTTATTTTCCAATAAGTTTGATTGTGGGAAGCAGGCACGTCTACGACAGAGGGAGCAACCAGAGGAAGTTCCCGGGCAGCGCGAGGAACCGTCGCTGCAGAAGATTTAACAAAAGCGCGTAAAACAAACATGAAACCCTTGCTAGCGTTACCAACGCCACCCTGAGGTGCTCACGGATGGCAGAACCAAAATGACAGAAAAAAAAAAAAACCTGTGTAACGAACGGAAAAAAGGAAACGGGAGTGGGACGGTCTCTGCACGTGGGGGGGTTGGGGTCCTCTGCACCCCCCCCCCCCCCCCCCCCCCCCCCCCGTTTACGACAGTGAGTTTTCACAGGAGACCAGTAGGAGGAACGCTAAAGCAAATCTTACATAGTTCTGTAGATTTCTTCCAGTTAAGAAGTATCATGCATCTTGCAAGTATAGATGAAAGCTATTGCACTTCCCTGATATGATATAATACAAATATCTGGTGGAATAACCCCAAACAAACCTGTGAGACAATTTGGTTGAATGACCTTAATATTAAAAATTCCAGATCAGAAAGTGAGCAGACTGAGACAAGTCCAGAACATATGACTCAGATTAGCATGACCATAGCCACATCTTGCACAGGATGCATCAGTCGATGGATGCATCTTTGCAACTTTACTTGAAGACAGATGCAACCTGTGCAGTACTTTGAACTGTATCAAACTGTGCCTAATACAGATCGATGATGAATGAATTCTTGTGATTGCAGCCTGCCACGAATTATCAGTGAATTGTTCCCCCAATTCAATCTCCCATTTGTTTTTTTAAGTGATTTAGTGATAATGGTGATGCACTTTGAATAGAATTGGATAGGGTGGAAATCAGACCTTTATCAGAAGGATTCATTTCTAAGCATTCATCAAGCCATGTTTTTTCTGGTAAAATTAAAGAAAATGTTGTTTTGACAAAGCTGCGAATTTGAAGATACCTAAAGAAATCTGACTGTGATATGTTGAAATCTTCTTTCAACTGTTCAAATGAGATAAATTTGCCATTTTTAAAAAGATCCTTGACAGATGACAAACCTTTTCTATGCCACTGTTGGAAAGATGAGTCAGTCATGGATAGGGTAAAATGAATATTGTGAAGTATAGGAGTTGCAATTAGGGCACTTCTGATCTTAAAATGAATTCTGAATTGAAACCAAATCTTCAACGATCCCTGGATGACAACATTATTTGTCCAGCAATGTTTACTCAGTGGCATCGGGCTACATACTAAAGAACCAAGGGATGCAGGACAACTAGAGTGTTTTTCTATATGAACCCAGGCTGGTGTTTCAGGCTCTGATACATCTGAAAACCAAAATAACAACTTATGAATATTTGTAGCCCAGCAATACTTAAGAAAATTTGGCAAGGCTAGTCAGCCATATTCTTTATTTCTCTCAAGGAATTCCCTCCTGATCCGGGGGATTTTTTTTGTTCCAAATGAACATGGACAAGCTTTTGTTGAGATCCTTAAAATAAGATTTAGGTATGAAAGTGGGTATGTTTTGAAATAAATATAGAAACCTTGGCAAGAGAATCATTTTCACTGAATTTATTCTGCCAGCTAAAGTTAATGGAAGTTTTGTCCAATTATCCATTTCTTCTTTAGCTTTATTTAAAGCATGTGAAAAGTTTTTTATCAAATAAAGAGTCATAATTGTAAGTAACCCTCACACCGAAGTAGTCAAAATGTTTTCTCATGATTTCAAATGGAGTATCCTGGAGGTCTAATTGTTGAGCCTTTCTGTTATTTGAGAAAAAAGGCACTTTTGGACAAGTTCAGTTTATAACCTGAAACTTGCCCAAACTCCTCAATAAAGTTCAGGGCAACAGGTATGCTAGTCAATGGATCTGAAAGAAGGAGAAGCAGGTCATCTGCGTACAGAGACAATTTGTGAATTTGTCCCCCTCCTTGTATTCCAGACAGTTGAGCAGAGTCTCTTAAAGGGCAACTCCGGTTTGTTGACACCTGGACCTTATTTATAGGTGTGTGCATGCTCATATACTCACTCAGACAAACATCGTGCAGCTCGGAGTCCTTCAGAAGTTATTTAGATCCAACCGATGTAGCCGCACTAGCGGGGGTGCCACAGCAATGGAGCGTTAGCGCGGGACATAATCTCTGCACAGTCGCTCATTTCGGCTGTATTTTTCCTCCATCGGCGCTGGGTTGCCTTTCGGTCGGAAGGGGGGCCTCCGGCGGTGTCCCGCGGCCTGGCTTGGAGCGCGCATCCGCCGGGCGGCGGAGATCTGGATTCTCCCGGCGAGGAGAGAGCTCCGGCCGTCGCGCGTCCCGCGGCCGGCCCGGAGTGCGCATCCGCCGGGGAGCGGAGATACGCATCCTCCCGGCGAGGAGAGACGTCCAGCGGCCCAGCGGCCGCGTGTGAGCCGTGCGTCTTCGCCGGTGTCCGGAGCCTCCGTGGAGCAGCTGAGGGCCGTTTTCCAAGTCGGCCCCTGGAAGTCAGACGCCGGGGCGCCGTGACAGCCGAGGCCAACTCAAAGTGCCTCTCTGCTGGGGAGAGGAGCGCCGCAACGTTCCCATCTGAGCTAATTGTGGCTAAGTTAGCGAAAACTGTCAGCTCTTCAGCTGACCCACCTGAAGACGGTAGAAGAGCTGACTTTATGATAACACTGGCGATGGATGAAGAAATACAGCTGAAATGAGCGACTTTGCAGAGATTATGTCCCGCGCTAACGCTCCATTGCTGTGGCACCCGCGCTAGTGCGGCTACATCGTTTGGATCTAAATAACTTCTGAAGGACTCCGAGCTGCACCATGTTTGTCTGAGTGAGTATATGAGCATGCACACACCTATAAATAAGGTCCAGGTGTCAAAAAACCGGAGTTGCCCTTTAATAAGATCGCAAGAGGTTCAATCGTAATATTGAACAATAGGGGGCTGACTGGACAGCCTTGTCTTGCCCTACAACAAAGGGGGAAGAAAGTAGACATAACTTTATTTGTACGTATTGATGCCTGCGGTGATGCATATAAAATTCTTATCCAGGAGCAAAAAGTGGGACCAAAGCCACATTTTTTGAGGGTAGTAAGCAAAAAATTATACTCCACTCTGTCAAACGCTTTTTGTGCATCGAGAGAAACCAGTGCTTCCGGCTCAACATCATTGTGCTGGTAAATAATATTAAATACACGCCTTAAGTTGCTAGATATGTGTCTTCCAGTGATGAACCCCGTTTGGTCGGCGTGTATCACTTTCGGAAGAACCTTTTCAAGTCTACCGGCTAACACTTTTGCTAAGATCTTATAATCACAATTTAAGAGACTGATTGGTCGGTAAGATTCACAAAGCAAAGGATCATTATTTTTTTTTTAATAAGAGTGAAATGTAAGCTTGTGTCATAGTTTCGAGTAACACTTTTTTGTCATATATTTCTTTAAAGACCTTAGACAATAGTGGGGCTAATTTTGCACTGAATTTTTTGAAAAACTCTATAGGATAACCATCTGGACTGGGTGCCTTTCCAGATTTCATTCTCTTGATTGCATCATTTATTTCAGATAAAGTGACATTAGATTCCAGCGTTTTACTGTCCAATTCGCCCAACTTGGGTAGAGAAAGATGTTAAAGAATTTCTCCACTGAAGTTGAGTCACTAGCTTCTGACGTATACAGCTTCTCAAAAAACAATTTGAATTCTGCAATGAAATCTTTTTGATCTGTTAATACTTGTCCATGCTCATTTTTAATAGCAGCTATGAAGCCGGCTGAAGTTGACTGCTTTGACTGGTGAGACAACGATTTGCCAGCCCGCTCACCGTGTTCGAAATAAGTAATCCGAGACCTCAAATGAAGATCAATGGCTTTAGAGTTAGTAATTAAGTCAAACTTAGTTTGGAGCAGGATTCTCTCTTTATATAGATCGGCGGAAGGCGATGCTGCGTGCAATCTGTCTAACTCTGCGATGCGATTAGTTAATTCTGACGTGCGTTTTGTCCGTTTTGTATTTTCTGCTGCAGTAAACGATATTACTTGCCCTCTTAAGTGGGCTTTTAAGGTTTCCCAGATTGTTGAATGACTAATCTCAGGTGATTCATTCAGTTCCATAAAAAAGTCGATTTGAGTGTTAATGAATTCAATAAACTTCTCATCTGACAAATACCTAGAGTTTAGCCGCCATGAAAAAGGATAAGAAATATTTTCTGGAAAACGACGCTGTAAAATTGCTATTCCCGCGAGATCTTGTGTTCTCGCGATACCGACAGTCCCGCTCTCTGGATCAATGGTTTTTGTCCACTGACAGTCTATAAGATGACTTTGGCGCAGCGTCCCGGGCAGATGTGGAAGCACGGATGATCTGGTGCATAAACTTGCCGAACAGATGTGCATATGAGAGGCACGCGGCGGGTTATTTATGGAGTGAAATTAATGCCAAAACCTCTCCAACACAAAAAATGTGTTTTATTCACAGCCAATGATTCACAAACAAACTCAGTGTGTTTTGCAAAAGCAAAATGTCATTCACAACTAATGCACTTTGGTTTGTTCATCAAAAAAACGTTCCACAAATTAAAAAAATATATAACTGCACTTACATTAAAATATCTTTCAAGATTAATTACTTTTTTCCGAGTACAAAAAACAATTCTGCAGGTTGGAGAAACATTTCTGCGGGTTGGAGAAACTATTCTGCAGGTTGGAGAAACATTTCTGCGGGTTGGAGAAACTATTCTGCAGGTTGGAGAAACATTTCCGCGAGTTGGAGAAACAATTGGCTCCCCAGCGTCACGTGACTTTTGGCAGTGATTTTGCACCTTCCTGATTCGCATCCGCAGGACTTAGGATTTATTCACAACTGACAGTGCGTAATTTGCATGCCACAACAGGAGGTGGCGCTGTGCGCGTTCACGTTTACAGTGTTTACAGTGTATGATCACGTACTGTGCTGCGACAAGACAGAATTAAACACGAGGAAAAATGGACCAAAACAGAAAGGCGACGGGCCGTACGGAGACAAGATGGACCCGGTTCAGACCCGGTTGGGCTCACTTACCGTTTCTGTTGTGGAAAAGGCTGCCTGGAAGTGAAATGTCCATCAAAGCATCGCAGCAGCACGGCGCTACAGGCTGTCAGGGCACGAACCTTTGTCTGGACTTCAGTGAAGGCATTTTGTCTTGAAGAAGACAGTAATACTACAGCCAGACAGACTCACATCTTTGTGAGGCTGCAAAGTTTTGTGACTTAGTTGTGTGGACGCCGGTGGACTGCAAGGTGCACATTGTTTTCCTCAATTTTGTTTGCAGTGTTATTTGTTTATGTACAATCTAATCGTACTTTATATAGCTGCAGTGATATGTGTGCACAAAGACTTTTGCACCTTATTTGAACTGTAACTGTAACTTTAACAGTGTCGCTGCTACACAAGAAGGTTGGTAATAAACAGAAACGACTTTGAAACAAGAAATGGTGACATTATTGCATGGGTAAATGGCGCAGTCTCACAGAGGATTTCCCATTAAAATGAAGTTTCATAAATAGCTACTGAGCTACAATATTTATTTTCACCATAGTCTTATTAACTTATTAAAGCAGAGGCTGGTTTTTGTCACCATATGAGCAGTAACAGCTGAGGAGGTTTACCTGTCCTGACATTATGAAATGTTCAGGATAAATATTAGAATTAAGCAGAGGAAGACTGTTAGCCATCAATTTTATTTACAGAAAAACAGAAGTTGGCCACATATAATCATGATAAACAAAACAAGCGGTTCATCTCGGCACACATGGACCTAATTTCACCATTCATATGTTTACAACTGACACACTGCTCATTCTCCACCATGTCGCTCTGTTGTGGAGCTTGATACACATCAGGTGTGTGAGGTTCAGGTGCAGCAGCTGCAGTAACTGCCGTCACAGTCTCCTGTCTCCTTTTTCTCCGTTGGAATCTTTGGTAATCCGCCGCTTTCACCTCCGTGTGTCGAGATGTAACGACAGCTTCAGTCTGGATGAGGTTCATTCACTTCATCAGCAGGTCTCCCTGAAAAACACACACGAACATTATGACTTTTAACATGAGGTCAGTTACAATGTACTATCCAAGTCAATCTCCTATGAGTGAGGACAATTATGATATAAATTCAAAAGTAAGTGGAGGAAAGAGACAGTGCGAGCTAGCGTGGCTAACGCTAGCAACCAGCTAACACAACTGACACCGCAACACGGGTTAGCTCCGGCAGTGACAAAAATTACATGTAGCCACGAAAGTTAATTTAATTTTTCATCAACAATGACCACAAACTCACCTGTTGGCTGCTCAGGGTGCGTTGTTCTGGGGCGACTGACTGACTTGGTTGTGGTCCTGGCGATGGTGTCTGCTATGCGTTAAACGGCATCAACAGCGCCACCTCCTGTTGTGGCATGCAAATGACGCACTGTCAGTTGTGAATAAATCCTAAGTCCTGCGGATGCGAATCAGGAAGGTGCAAAATCACTGACAAAAGTCACGTGACGCTGGGGAGCCAATAGTTTCTCCAACCCGCGGAAATGTTTCTCCAACCTGCAGAATAGTTTCTCCAACCCGCAGAAATGTTTCTCCAACCTGCAGAATTGTTTTTTGTATTCGGAAAAAAATAATTAATCTTGAAAGATATTTTAATGTAAGTGCAGTTATATATTTTTTTAATTTGTGGAACGTTTTTTTGATGAACAAACCGAAGTGCATTAGTTGTGAATGACATTTTGCTTTTGCAAAACACACTGAGTTTGTTTGTGAATCATTGGCTGTGAATGAAACACATTTTTTGTGTTGGAGAGGTTTTGGCATTAATTTCACTCCATAGTTATTGTGCATATCGGACCCCCGTCTTGTTTTCACTACGATTCCCATGATGCATTGCGGTTCGGTCACGTCAGCAAACAGAGCCTGCATGCTTGTTGCTAAGCTAGCCGCTTCAAACAGAGCTGCGACCATAAAGGACCGGGCACATTGTCCTCTTCTAGCCTGTCAGTCACCATAATCACACAATTTGTCCTCCAGTCTCCCAACCGGGGAGCCCGGTGCGCGGCTGCACAGCCCAGCCGCCCGCGGCGAGCGGAGCAGGGGAGCAGCTGAACCGGCTGCCCGCGGCTGAACTGCCGGCAGCCGGTAACCAGTCGTAGGAGCCTCCTGCGCTGCATGTCCGTTCCTCCCCGGTCAAACTCGCTTTGTTATGTCACTTTGCTCACTATTGAACACATTTGAAATGAGAATGTAACCACGTAGATCGCCAATATGTATTTCCACCATACAGAGAGTGGATAATTTTTTTCTCCCCTTTCATATTTGAATGGATTCTATCGCGATGTTTCCAGCATGTTCCTGTTCAGCTATGTGGGTGCACACATCTTTAAAGTTACCTTCAGCGTGGACAGGGCAATAAAACAGTAAAACTGGATATTATTGGAGTGTCTGGATAAAAGAAACAACAGTTTATGCCTCGTTTAATCGCGAGGGGGGCGTGGCCAGGCGACTCTCATTGAAATGTATTAGTTTAAAAAGAGTGACGTGGGACACGAAAAAACTGCAAGTCGTGCTCCCGGACACGATGCAATAGATTAATTAAAGGTGGAATACAACATTTTCTCGAAAAGACGAAGCCCCACGTCTGTTACTCACTTTTTGAACAACGCCATGCTCCAGACCGTCCGCCCAGCTCTCCTGCTTTTCCCAGAAAACGCGGAAGTGTACGAGCGCGATCTCCTCTTCTCCGGCGTGCACGGCTCTGTACAGTTTCTGCGATCCGCCTGGCTCATAAATAAAGCTTTTTTTTCCGAAACAGCTAGAGTTTCATTATGTCAGACTCGCCATCGGTAAGTACGAGCTCAGAAGCTCACCGGCTACATAAACACTCTGAATGCGCAAAAGGGAGAAGCTGATTGGGCGCAAGCACGGAGAACCGCCTTACGAAAGCAGCTCGTCAGAATGATTGACAAACAGACCCACCAATTATTTAGGTGATCCACCCGGAAATCAAAATGTTGTATTACACCTTTAACGTGACTCATAGCACGAATTGCCGTGAGACTGGGTTGAAACATCAGAGTCACGCGACGTGATAGAGGACAAATTTCTCTACAAAAGTTGTGAACAACTTTGTCAAAAGTCTAACGGTGTGGATGTTATTAGCATTCAAAGTTGGAAGTCTGAAATCCTGCCTTGCTCCGGCCCTCATCCGTTATAATGGGGGAAAAAGGAAAAAAAGTCGCCTTTTTTCAGCACCTCGAACAAGCATCGAGTGTGCCTAAACTGTGACTCCTACCAACAAACCGAGCACACGTAAAGCCTCACCAGGTTCTCCTGAACAAGATGATGTAACACAAGTTGTGAAAATTTCATGTTATATGTACGTTTTCACAGGTATAAGTAGGTGTGCGCTTTGCATTTTTTTTGCTCTCAGTTATAATGGAGCCGGATGGGGGAAAATCTCGCACTTCTCGCAAACTGAGGCCTCTACAGACCAAACGAAAAGTCTGACTGCACCAAAAGCCTCACCAAGTGAAAGACAACGAATTTTCCTATCAAACGGGATATTTTTTGTTCAGTTTTGCCAAACAGGAAAGGAACAAGGAGCATTTGGTTCCCAAACAGAAACTTTAATTTTCTCCTCTCTCCACACTACGGACATGACCATATATGGGCGTACAGTGCAGTTACACAGCTGACAGCAGCTGTCAATCAAACTCTGACACTCAGTGCCTTCATTCAGTGACTGTCAAAAGCAGATGGGAGAAGCTAACAGCTCCATATTAGTGGATGGGACATGCTAACAACTCCACGTTAGTGGATGACTGATGCTAACAGCTCCATGTTAGTGGATGGGACATGCTAACAACTCCATGTTAGTGGATGGGAGATGCTAACAAGTGTATGTTAGTTGGTGACAGATGCTAACAACTCCATGTTTGTGGATGACAGATGCTAACAACTCCATGTTTGTGGATGACAGATGCTAACAGCTACATGTTAGTGGATGGAAGACGCTAACAACTCCATGTTAGCGGACGACAGATGCTAACAACTTGCATGTTAGTGGGTGGACGTCTCAGTCGCGGGCCGGCAGGGAGGCTCGGTTCTGACCAATGCCGCTTGCGGCTTTAATTATGAATACATTTTTTTAAAAAATAGTTTCAGTTATCTATATTTTAACAAAGTTTATTTTGCGCAGAGGCCGCCATTGTTGCAAGTTGCACATTGCAAGGCATTCTGGGTAGTGGCGTCACAAAGTTGTTTCACCTCTCAGCAGTGTTTTTAGGAGTGATCTGTTCACAGCTTTGTAAGCATGAGCGTTAAACCCTTTCAATTTGAACCATCACGAAACCAAATACAGAGCGAGGACAAAAATGAAAGTAACAATGGAGATGACGATGAAAATGATAGCTATCAAGAGGAAGAGAGAGTCGATCACAGCCGCTGGTGACTTTGTGGATGCTTTCTCCCAATGGCGACCGAGAGAGAGAGCGTCTGCTGCAAAGAGCTCAATTTTCTTTCTGTCGCTGTTCATGGTACTTATTTACTTTACCTCGTCACGATTAACATAACACAAAAATGACCAATGGAGATGGTTGCTCTCTCTACTTTATCATAGATCTCCCCTGTATCACAGCGCATCCAAACTTTCAGGCTGTCTGCAGAAACCCGGACGTGTTGTGGGCCCCGGCCAGCCTTCATGACCGATTCAGTACCGGTCTACCAAACAGGAGTCAAATCACCAACAGGCAAGTCTTTTATCTAACCAAGAGTAAAATATCCTTACTCAGTGCTTAATTTGTAAATCATAAGGTACCGAAACGCATATAGAAAACAGTGCTGAAAAAAAAAAAAAGAAAAAAAACAGACAACAGTGTGGAAAACAACACAAAAATGCCCACGTACCATGCTGTAGGAATTACAAGCCTAAATTTCAAATAGCAGCTATGGTATAAATGTTCTGGCAATTATTTACCATCATTATTATTATAGGGCAGGGGTCTGCAACTTGATTTGGGGTCGGGCCAAGTTTGTTTGGGTTTTTTTTGCGACTGTCAGCTACAGTTCTCCTCACTACTGAGAGCTACACAATGATCCCTGAACAACAACATGAAGATAAAACAACAACAGAACAGTAAACAGCCAGGCTGAACCCAGAAATGAAACCTTCCAGAACAATGTTTCCCTTGTTCTCTCCAAGCTACCACTACGCCGCTCAGATCCTTCTTCTCAGAACTGAACTGTCCGTCAATAACAATCTGTCCATTCTGTCCCAGACGTTCAGCGTTTAAATCTTATTTCCACCGTCTCAGAAGTTAAGATTGCGTCCTGTTGACTGATGTTGGAGCACGAAGGAATCGTTCAAAACCAGCTAGTTCGTCGGTGGCTAACAGCTAAGCTAACAGCTGACTGAGACACTTCTACTAAGTGTCCCTCAAAGCAGCAGGAGCTGCACGGAGCTTACAATGGATCACAAAAATCTTCGATTGTTATCTTTTAAAATCTGGCACAGCGGCCTAATATAATACACAGTGTGCTTAACATAACAGTCCAAAACAGCCCACATCACGGCATGTCCGGATACTCCTCTTCCTCCCTGCTTCGGCTCGGCATCACTTGCTGGTGTTATTCGGACTCGTTTTGAGTCATCATCGCGTACCCCTTCCTTCTTTTTAAAAAATGACAGTAAATTTAACTGTCTTTTAGACGTGTTTCATTAGCCCTTTGCTTGCTCTCTTCATGAATAATCTCAGATGCAACAATTTTCTGTCAGAGGCGGGTTTGATTCAGTGCGTCAGCAGATCTGCGGCTCTTTTTAAATTACTTTTATTTTTTTTTAGTTTCAATTGTATTAAACAATGTGAAATGAGTAACATTTGTTCTGTGAATTAATATGTTAGAATATTTATTATTTCATGCAATTAATGTGATTTTTGAGCACAGGTATGGATACTTGGGGAGCTGAACTTTCCCACGGGCATCTTCCCACATTTTTCTTAATTTTCTCTCCTTAGGAAAGCTGTGGATGCTTACCACACTCCCTTTATTTCCCTTGTTGTACACGTACACATTCAGTACATGAAATTCCTGAATTAAATTAAAGCTGAAAGCAGCATTGGTTGGAACCGAGCCGACCTGCCGGCCTGTGACTCAGACCGTCCTCATACTTTGCTAACTGCTAAAATGAGATTTGATAGTTTTTAAAGTCACTGATTGAAAGAACTGAATGCCCATAAATGGTCATGAGGGAAACATGCAGCAAGAGTGAGAATCAGCAGGAAAAAAGTTTTTCTTTGGGAGTCATGGCATAAATCCTATTAACTGTCCTGTAGGCATTATCCGTGCAAAGTCCTTGAAGGAGCTTTTTGATTATGTTGGGTCCAGTCTCCTTATTTTCATAAACTCTTGTCCCAGTTCACACGTAGTTAGTCATACGGGAGCCCCGACAGATTGGTTGGTCTTCGCAATCGGACAGTTTGGTATTGATGTCAGCTGCCTACTGAGAGCTGATATAATTATCAGGGATGTTTGAGACACTACTGTGTTTCTGCAGAACATGTTTACAATTTAGCAGAACATCTTATCAACTTGGTGCACTTCTTCCAGGGACACATGTCACAACGACCTGATGTGCAGTTAATAAATCTGTTCCCTTTACCTCATCATGGCAATAGTGGTAGTAAGAGTATAAACCCATCAAAAGGCAAAATAAATCAACAGAAAACTCACAGATATAAGGGGGAACACCAGCACCATTTTACATAGACTCCAACAGTCCCAATATGTTGTGAGTGCACTACTCACTTATCACATGAGCAGAACCAGGAATCATTGGTGAATCTTGTGATGAAAGTTTTATTCTTGACTTTTTCAGAGTGAATACATAGAATTTAATAAGTAACATTGGCTCATATTAAGTTGCCCCCCCCCCCACTCCTCCTCCCCTTTAGAGAGCGCCACACAGGTTGCCAGTTTGGGAGAGTTTACTCGATTTTGGACAGTGACAGGATGTCAAACCTGTGGAGCACGGCGCACCGCCTGCTTATTGC
This sequence comes from Salarias fasciatus, assembly GCF_902148845.1. NCBI lineage: Eukaryota > Metazoa > Chordata > Actinopteri > Blenniiformes > Blenniidae > Salarias > Salarias fasciatus. The sequence goes on along the minus strand of NC_043759.1, from coordinate 30,500,556 downwards.
ATTTTGACAGTGTGGCACATATTGGCGGCATTCTACGCATGGCCAGCATTGTGCACAAAGCACACGGCCGGGATCATGTGCACTGTGCTTGGGAGTAGTCTAGGGTAAGACTTTTGGGTGACCATATGGGCGATACTAGCATATAATGACAGTCACTGGCAAAATGGACTTTCAATTGCTGTATGTAGTTGTCTGACCATCTATCAATGAATGCCTGCACTTCCTCACTGCTCCACATCTGACCATCACACGCTGTCCAACATTTTCTTCTACTTAGTGTCGGCATCTTCAGATTCACACTGTTAGCTTTGTTTACTACCCAAAATGCACTGTGCTATGCCACCTCCTCTCTCTTTCTCCACTGATGTGAGTCCACACTGTCTGCAGAACAAACCACAGTTGACCCACAAGTGAAGTGAGACTCAGGTGGACTTTCAGGCAGACCACAATCTACCTCTTCGGACCAGACCAGAGTTACACCTGGGAGGGCACACCAGATCAAACGAACCAGATTATCCCTGAAACTGTTTGGTCTAGACCAAACAGTGCTGTTGTGAAAGCGCCCTCAGTGTCCTCTGCCTGGTCTCTATGGAGAGAGCAGCAATGCAGACTCTGTCACGGCCTGTGGAACAATGAGAGTGTTTGAGAGAACGTCACCACTCAGCCACGTTCCACTTTCCACTGCTGGAACATAAGACGCCACTGTCTCTTTGTCCTCTGAGGTCCTGTTGTGATGCCTAATGTGATTCACATGGCCACCACAGATCCAGGACCAATTCCCCCCTAACAGAATCTGATTCTGAGGACAATAACTAATGAACAAAAGTAATTGATTATTCTGGTATCACTTTAGTTACTAACAGGTCATATGGGGTTAGTGTATCCACGTTATCTCCAGTTAATTCCTCTTTAATGTGTTTTGTATTTTCAGTTTGTGAGTGAGTTTTTGAAAGCTCTTTATCAATAAGATAACTGATACTTAAAGTGCTCATGACACTATATGTCAGGGGTATGCAACTAAAATTCACAGAGGTCCGGTCAGGGATATTTTGTTAAAGCAAAGGTCCGGAACATCATGATGTCTAACTGAATGAGTGTGATATATGCTGATGTAACCTAGTAGTTCTATGAGCGTCTGCATGTCATCAATAGCTGACTATCAAATCAAATGAATTCATGCAACCTCCCATCACTAAATGGTTTTTTGTGGTGCCCCAAAATCCAAGCAACTCTAAGGGAACATTCATTTGCATATTGCTGGGCAGTGAGTGACTGTCAGGATCCTGGTGGACTGATCATACTGGGCTCCAGGCCCGCCGACAGGGGGGGACAAACGGGTCTGTTGTGCGGGGCCCAGGGTTGGGGGGCCCAGAATTAAAGGCGGGGGGGCCCATCCAGCACCCCACTCACGGATCCCGACGCAGCATGCAGGCACCGTGCCGCACCATTCTGCGCACCGTCGCACCGATCCGCGCGTCGCATGCTGTACTACTTCGCACGCCGTGCTCCGCTCCGCTCAATATAAGTCCGGGTCCGTATTGGATGGCGTCTGGGTCCGGATCCGGAACGCGATCCGCCAGTTAGTGACCCCTGCTATATGTCATTTCATATTAAAGGTGCTGTAGGCAGGATTCCACATCTCCGCCATCTTGCTTAGGGTTACATAAGCAAGATGGCGATTTGACCCATCTAAGATGGCAATTTGAAACCCAGCAGAGCAAAATCCTGTCCTATTTTCTCTGACATCACGCCCTTACGCAAGTTAAGCCCCTCCCACAAGAACGTGCGACGAACCCCCCTCGACCAATCATGGTTAAAGTCTCAGGGGCTCTTCTGATTGGTCAAAGATACCTGAAGCCGTGAGATTCCTTTTCAGCTCAGAACAGAGACAGATGGAAACGCTGCGCCCTCGCGGTGGTGCAATTATGCTACACTCCTAAAGGATTATCAATGGATACTCTAACATTTAATCCAAAGAAAACGCAGAAAAATTAGCATTGACTAGCAGAATCCTGCCTACAGCACCTTTAATGTTGCTGTAAAAATAACCCTGTAAAGCTTCGTTGCCTTCATTTGACATGTACTCGAATGTTGACATATTAAGCCTTTTAACAACTTTTATCCATTAAAAGAGAGCAGAGAGGAAACAGGAAGTGATGTTACAGTGAGAACACCTCTCAGAAAGCTGTATTTTCACCCTGGTGCGTTTTGTGGTGATTTTCTCTTGTTTGGAAGAAGACAGACTGGTTTTAGGATGGACTGAAGGAGCACCTCTCAGTAGTGATGTATCGTTCGCGAACGTAACGACTCTGTGAGCCGGCTCTTTGAAGTGAACGACAGGAGCCGGCTCCCCACCAATCAGGAGCCGGCTCCCTTCCAGACACTTTTTTTCTCTGTGTCTGCGCTACTTAGTGCACTGAGCAGAAGGGGGAGGGGCGGCAGCCTGGTACACACACAGCAGCAGCACAGTGAGCACAGGGATGGGTCAAGAGAGGAGAGAGAGTGCAATACAGAGGACAAAAAGAAAGAAAGTAAGTAAAAAAGATATGGGTCAAACCAAGAAAAGGAGACAAATTTGGACTCATTTTAATTATATTGATGGCTCCAAAGCAGAGTGCATTGTCTGCATGACCACAATTTCATATAGAGCCGCCTCAGCCAACAACCTCCACAGGCACCTGAGAACTGTCCACCCCACAGTTCCACTGGAGAAGCGACCAGTTGAACCTGGTATTAATGAAGGTGCCAGTGTGTCATCTGTAACTGTTGCTGCTGCTCCTGCTGCTGCTGCAGTGTCAACAGCATCATTCAGCAGCACACCACCACAGCTGCCTAAAACATCAACCCAGAGCTCAATGAAAAAGTTTTTGGAGAAGTCTTTGACCCCTGCAAGACAGAAAAAAAATGACGAAGAGCTGCCTAAAATGATTGCACTAGATTTTCAGCCATTTTCAGTTGTTTGACTTTAAATTTGTTGTGTATAAAAAGCTAAAATTGTTTTGTATTTTATAATTTATTTTTTGTACATCTGTAAATATTTTAATTTATATTTCATGTGTTTTTCGGGGATCCTGTGTTTCACTTTAAATTTGTTACGTATAAAAAAGCTAAAAGTTTATTCTTGTATTTCAGTTTATTTGTTGTTGCACTGAAAAGTAAATATTCTTCATTTGTATTTTGTTGTGTTGTGTGTTTTTCAGGGATTCTGTGTTGCTTGACTTTAAAGTTGCTTAGTATAAAAAAGTTAAAAGTTTAAATAAGTTAAAAGTTCACTGTAGAGTGAAAAAATAAAGGCTATTATAATATAGTAGTATAACACATTTTTTTATTATTAATTATTAATTCATTTTGTGCATAATGTTACATTATTATTGTTAATATATTGATTAAAGCAACAAAAAAATCTGAAGAGCCGTTAGTGAGCTGCGCCGAAAGAGCCGGTTCTCTGCATAAAGCCAGAATTCCCATCACTACCTCTCAGTCTCAGCTGAAGAAAAGCCAACAGATGTGGGTGGAAAGGATGATGGAGGAGCTGGAGAGGAGACAGACTTGAGACTTTGATGAAACCATTTCATCTGTTGTAGTTTCATGGCTGAATAAATGTAATGCTGAATGTTGAGCTGTTGTTGTCTATCTCTCCCAACATTAAGAATGACAGAAGGAAATTCAGGCCAAAAAAAAAGAAGTCTTACAGTCAACGACAAAAATGATAAATGGTTGCAGCCCTACATCATTTTGAGTCATTTAATGTTGTGTGGATGTAGATATTTCCTGGTGTGATGCTGTGTGGACGAGAATTTTTTGAAAGACAAGGGGGAAACCAAAGACGTTTTTTTTTTCTGGAGTAAATCAGGTCTCAGAAGAGGAGACTGTAGAGTTTAACTCAGGCAGGAGTATAGACACTTGACACCCTGAAACAGCTCCACCACCAGAGCTTTATCGGCATGGCAGGTGTAAAAACACCACCGAGGTTAACACCCAGTAACTCCAAATGTTTTACACTGGGAAATCTACATAGAATTTGCTGTGTGTTGTAATGTGTGGTGGTGTGGGCTGAGAAGCGCTGTCCAAACCTGTGCCGCAGGATGAATCAATGAGCGCAGATTTGCTAGTTCTCACACTTGTATATTTTAACTTCAGGAACAGTACAATAAACTTTACCACACATTACTGGAGTGAGCACAGTGGTCCATGTGCACATGGCTGTATCCATGACACAAGTGTAATATAGAACAGATTTTAAAAAAAAGGTTGGAAAAAGAACATGACAAATTAAGGAGGCGCCACCGTCTGGTGATGTAATGTAATAACAATAACTGTTACAGCGTGAACAAACAAGATTTGGTCACATGTGGCTCAGGGACAGGTAGTCATCCAAGGTCTATTAGGAGCTCTGCCTATGTTTGAATACTGGAATAAATGTCCGTGAAAAGTGAAGCTGTGTTTTACAGAGCAGTGATGGTGGTGGGCAGAGCCAGCTCAGTCTAAATATTTATTTGCATTTTCATATTCTTTAAAATAACGCAACGTGATGAACAGTAAAAACAGTCATAAAAACAAAAAAGAACAAAAACCGCACCATTGATCAGAATGCATGCGCACGCACACACACACACACACACACACACACACACACACACACACACACACACACACACACACACACACACATGTCTGGTCTGCCATTCCCGTGGGGGACTTGCCATTGACTCCCATTCATATCTAACCAATAACCTTTTCCCTAACCCTAACCTTAAAGGAATACTCCACCCATAAAATGATTTGGCCTCATTTTCTACTCACCCTCATGCTGAGAAACACTCTGGAGCACCTCTTTGATGTCTCAAATGCAGCTGGAGATCCAGGGGTATTTTCGCTGTCAACAAACTTCCATATAACAGGGACCGTTAGAGCCCGGAAGAAAAAGGTCCATAAAGTCCACAAAACGTGCCTATTTTCCTTCATGCTGCTCGTCCGCTGTAATCCAAGTGTCCTGAGCGGGTAACGTCCATAATTAATTCTTAACGAGGTCATTTAGTACATTTTAAGAGCCTAAACAGTGCTATATCGTACTTCCTCAGTGCACGTCTGCGCGCACCCTGAACTACGGAAGCCGTGGCAGACCAAGCCGGACGCTTGGCGCTTTCAGCGACTACTTTTATAAATTGCAAGCGTAGAAGAAGAAGTTCCGCTGTTTATATTCTGCTGTGAGTAACCGAGCTGTGGACAATCACAAAAGTGATTGGCTGCTGTTTTAAAGCTTTGACTTTGGTGTCCTGCTGAAAGCGCCAAGCGTCTGGCTTGGTCTGCCGAGGCTTCCCTAGTGCAGGGAAGTACAAGAGAGCACTGTTTAGGCTCTTAACATGTACTAAATGACCTTGGAAAACTAGCATGTAGCACGAATGTAGCAACTCACAAAGGCTCCGCCCAGCTCCCACCCCATTGGAGGAGCTCCCGTTGGCAGCGAACGCACTGGACGCGGAAGTGCCGTGCGCGTGCGTGGGAGCGCAACTCGCACGGAGTTTGTGATCGCCTCCAATGTTATTAACCTTTCTGACTGCCCGCACACAACGCGCATGGGAGCGCAGCGCGCCCGCTCTGCTTCCTTCTATTTTTCACGCGAGCCGCGAGCGCTGTGAGCTCCTTGGCAACGGGCGCGCGCACTGAACCAGGGCCAGTGCACTCCACTGAAATGAACGCGCAGGGGGCTGGTAGAACAGCGAAGGGATTTGATTGGTTCCTTAAGAGCGGTCGGAGTTTTTACACTCCTGTGGCCGCTACAGTGGTCAGATTTTTTTCGCACTTTTTTCCGTCCACATAATGTATTGACTTCTCGCAGGGGGCAAGGAGCATTTCACTCAGTATGACAAAAAATGCTTCTGGACAACATCGTCTACCCTAGCTTTAAGAATTAATTATGGACGTTACCCGCTCAGGACACTTGGATTACAGCGGACGAGCAGCATGAAGGAAAATAGGCACGTTTTGTGGACTTTATGGACCTTTTTCTTCCGGGCTCTAACGGTCCCTGTTATATGGAAGTTTGTTGACAGCGAAAATACCCCTGGATCTCCAGCTGCATTTGAGACATCAAAGAGGTGCTCCAGAGTGTTTCTCAGCATGAGGGTGAGTAGAAAATGAGGCCAAATCATTTTATGGGTGGAGTATTCCTTTAACCCAGACCAAAACAATGCATAACCGTAAAGAAACGTTTTTGCACTTTTACATTTTTTTAACAACAACATGGCCAAGAGAACACTGTTGCCACCCGTGGGGGCCTCATTTTAGGTCCCCCCCCACACACACACAGTGCACACAGAACTGTGGGACAAACATCAGAAGAATCCTGCCCACTGCTGCTGTGCAGGAGATGTGATGAGGAGGGTTGTGATGTTTCTGCAGGATGTTTTGTTTTGCATATTTGTTCCAGCCATAAAACTCATGTGTCTCGTGCAAAATCTCATTTGTCACGCAAATGCAGTCGCACTAGACTTCATGAGAACGTTGTCGATTCGATATTGTTCAAGTGCTTCCAAAAAGTCAGAAACAAAATACTTGTAGGAATCCAGGCTCTTGTACGCCTTCACCACTGCTTTTGTGTACGCCGGAGAACTGTCGATTAGATAACAGTAAATGTCAGTGTACTCCAGATCTAGGAGTTCTTGAATCTCAGTCGTGCATACGGGTCATCCTGCAGCCTGAAATCCGGAGTTTCTCGCGGTATCGGTCTTTGTGTGTTACGTAAAGATTGTCCACTTGATCTGACAACACAATGATATCCCTACTCTCCTTATCAGTCGACATTTTCAACGTAAAGAACACCAAACATGTATATGAATGAAACTGCGTATCACTGTTTGTTTTCACTCCAATATGGCGGCAGTCCTCTGGTTGCCATCTTCCGGGTCACATGACTGCAAATACTCTATATGCCACAGGCACACAAGGAGTGCAGAACCTGGAAACACACGTACATTGTCGCAAACAAGGCACATTTACAACAATGTACAGGGCCGAATATCTGGCTTTTCATGCAATGCATGTCCCGCCAGGAGGAGACTCCGGGAAAGACCTAGGACATGCTGGAGAGACTGTGTCTCTCGGCTGGCCCGGAAACACCTTGGGATCCCCCTGGAAGAGCTGGAGAAAGTGTCTGGCAACAGGGATGTCTGGGCATCTCTGCTTAGACTGCTGCCCCCGCGACCAGTTCTTGGATAAACGGTGGAAAATGGATGGATGGAGCAGGCATACGTGTGCATGCGTGGAACGCGTGCCGTCATGAGTTCAGAAATGTAGCATGGGTGCAAACGCGTGCGCATCGGTGGTGCGAGGAAGCTCCAAAGCGGATGCGGACACGTGGACATGTGAAGCATGGGCGAGCCTTAAGAGCAGGTCTGAGAACGGTTTTACAGTATACAAAGGAAAACAGAATCGAGGCAGCGACAGTACTATCATCACCTAAACTCTCTGCTGTGATGTGAAAAAATCAAGTTGTTCTGAAACTAAACCTCAAGGAAACAAAAACAACAAAGAATCTCGCATGTGAACAATAATCTTCAGTGGTTAATTGTGTTTCTGTTGTAATGCTAGGGTTACCTTTAAGTGATTTGTGTTAATCCTGCCCACAGATGGGTGATTTAAGATGGTTAAGACTTGATTCAGCTATTTACTTTGGATCCTATTCTTTTTTATTTATTTATTTTTTTTTTTTTTTTTTGTATATTGGTCATGCCAAGAGTAATTCTTTCAAGAAAAATGGAAATATTGTGTTGTTGCACTTAGAAACCTCCAGAGGGCACTGTAGACCTAGATAGGACAGTAGAGAGGTTCAAGGTATATGGCGGGAAGAAATTTAATGCATGAAAATGTACACAGACACAGCAACATGTTAGCCAAATGGTCTTCCTCTCTGATGAACAATCAGATCGTTTTCAATTCCTCTGACTGTGAGTTCACCCTTTCAAGTCCACCTGTCAGAGTGTGCTTGAGCCATTGGTATGTGAACAAGGTTTGACATAGAAGCAACAATCAATCAATCAATCAATCAATCAATCAATCAATCAATGTATTTTTGTACAGCCCAGTATCACAACAGCAGCTGCCTCAGAGGCTTCAAGATGTTACATTGGTTGGTAAAAATAAAAACAGTGAATAAGCATAATGTTAATATGTCAAATTCACAGTAACGAGACAAAACGAAGCAACCACCGCCTTAGACCCTCACATCCGGCAAGAAAAAACTCCAGAAACCCAGTGGGAGGAGAAGAGATGTTGGGGAGAACCACAGTATGGAGGGATCCCTCTCCCAGAGACGGACAGCTTTGGCAACAGCGAGTATGTGAAAACATCCTTTGACGGACAGGTTCCTTTTAGGAACAGAACTCAACTATGATGTATGAGCAGAGATTTTGCTTTTTTTTTTTTTTTTTTTTTTTTTGTCAGATTGTCAGAATTAAACTAGACACAAAATCAATATAAACTGTGTTAATAAATCTTTATTTCACAAAACAAAAGTCAGAGTGCTTTTTTTAATACAAAACATCAATTGAAATTCACACAGATATTGAAGTCATTTTAATGTCATCCTCTTTGAACACAGCTCAGGAGGATCAGACCTGTTTCAGTTCAAAATGCAACTTTATATTATCTCCTTTTGGTTGTCAGTGATCCGACGTACAGGTAAACATGAAACAGTCAACCTTCAAAAAGAACAGAAGTGCAATTTCAACATGATGCAGTCCATTGAGATACAGTGGGGAAAAAAAACAAAAAAACAAAAAAACCAAGGCATCCATAACTCAACTGTCTGGACTTTGTTTGGATTTCCGCTGCAGATTTCCGCTGCAGCAGTTTCTTTGTTTAGAGAACTCATCCGATATGAACTTCAGACTCTCCTTTGAATTTTTGCATCTCTGATCTCTGGCCTCAGGTATGATATTTATGTCAGAAGTGGTTCAGGACCCCAAAAAGGACTGAGGCTGATTCAGAGTTTAACAGTTATTTACAAGAGCCCAAAACGAGTAATCTGAGATAAGGTCAATAATCCAGAAAAAAAAATCTAATACAGTCAAACGACTGGTGAATGGACCCGAGAAGAGGGAACATTTCATTCTACTGCACACCTAAAAGAACGGATATCTCACCAAACACGGACAATGAGCTGGTCTTTCTGGACAGTTTTTCTAATTCACCGCTGTCAGCTTGGTTTGTCCTCTGCCGGACTCCAGCTGAGAAGGCGGAGCATACTGTGTGTGTGTGTGTGTGTGTGTGTGTGTGTGTATGTGTGTGTGTGTGTGTGTGTGTGTGTGTGTGTGTGTGTGTGTGTGTGTGTGTGTGTGTGAGAGAGAGAGAGATGTCACCCACATGGCTGAAGCTGAGTGGGGGTCAGCACAGTGACACACCCCCTCTTCCTGCCTCTACCTGCCTCTCTCTAGTAACCAAACTGCATCAGAGCTGCATCTGCTTCCACCTCCAGGCCGCGACACCGGTCTGTCATCAACTCCAGGACCCTGCAGTGAGGAAAGCCTCAGCTCACACTGTCTCCTCCTGGACCACAAGTCAACCAAAGCTTCACCACAGGAGTGTCCAGCTCCTCAGACCACAACCTGTTCCTGGGAGCAAAGCTTGTCCCGCCAGCCAACACAGCAAGACAGACAGTTGGCACAGGGCTACTAACTGCTAACAAGAAGCTACCGCTTTCTTTGAACTCAAAAGCCTGCAACTTGAGACCAAGGACGCCCTCAAGGACTGGTTACTGGGCACAAGCTGAATGACTAAACACAGAGTTGTTGGAGTTCCACCAACATGTGTTTATGCAACTTGTGATTGAGCTTTACTGGAGATGATACTAGGACTAGCTGCCCACCTATAAACTCATGGTAGTTATGGTTAACACCAACACAGGGTTTTGCATGCTATTATTAATCTGGCAACTCACAATCCCAGACATATCACACTAAGACATTGCACTTCTCATTCACATGTACACATCTACAAACTGACTTCCAACAGGGTTAGCTTCAGAGAAGAAGTAGGCATTAAAGTCCTGCTTTTCTTCTCTGTCCCTCCCAACCATAGACGTATAGGTATAAAAGAGACTGTCCTCCCCTAAAACACGGCCACAGTGGTTGTTGAGTCATGCCTCAAATCACACCGTGGGGTAAGTTTTAACATAAAGCACCCCCTAGTGGCCATGTAAATAATGTCATGGACATGTCACGGACTGACGGGGTGTTTTTTTTTCTTAGCAAAGCGCGTTGCACTTAATACCGTAAATACGATTCTCTGTATTGAGTGACTTCAGTTTGATTTTCAAAACATTGTAAAATCTTTGAAACAGTTTCTGAAACAGATCAAATGATGAATCACAATAAAAGCTATAGAATGGAGAAATAGCAGCATTTTAATATACACAATGCCTCTCTTGAGACAAATATATACTTTATCTTTGTAGTTTTCACTCAGTTTATGGATGTGATCTGCAGTTTTTTCTTGTTGACTTGCATTCCGAAGCTTTCTCTGCAGAGCTGTTGCTATCCTGGTTGCTATGCTAATTGCTAAGAACTCTGACCTGCGAACTGGAACAAAGTTGGTGTGCATCACAGACTGATTTTTTTTTTTTTAGGACAAAGTTTTTGCTCCTAAACTAATTGTATGTGTCCACAAATACCCTTCTGTGCATTAAATAACAAATTCTGTTGTGATTTTCCAAAAAATACTCATTTATTATTTGGTTTTAAATCAGCAGCATATAAATGTTGCTAGAACAATTTAGTTCCTCTTCTGTTGTAAATCAATCAATCAACCTGTCTGTCTGCATTTATTATAAGATCATAAGATCATATCTCTGCAATTTTTTATTGTACTTGTGAAGATTATGAAGTATTGATGTAACAACAACAAATAAAATAAAGGATGACCAATGAAATATTTTTGAAAAAATATGCTACTTATGTATGTCAGGTTATTAAGTTTTATGTTGAAGATGTTAAAGACATTGACAAGTAACATGAGAGAAATTATAAAGAAAAAAACATAAATATTACTAATATGATGAAATTATTTGAATTATTACATGTTGAGGCTAAACATGTATTAACATCATTAGAATTATTCATTGTTCATGAATAATATTATTAGTGCTGGGCAACGATTAAATTTCTTAATTGCGATTAATTGCATAGTTTTATGCAATTAATTAATCACATTATGCACAAAATATATATAATGAATTCAAAAGTACTCTGTAATGATCATTCTGCCCACAGCCAGGGACAGGGACTTTTTTTTTTTTTTCTTGCAAGAATTTTGCAAGAAGCATAACTTTACAATAATAATTTTACAGTTCATCAAATATAATATAACTTAATAACTTAAAATACCAAGCCTTTACCAAGATTGCCACCCCCACACACAGACACACACGAACACACACACACACACACACACACACACACACACACACACACACGCACACAGTCTCGTATTTCTATCCTTGTGGGGACCTTCCATTGACTCCCATTCATGTCTAGCCCCTAACCCTGACCCTTACCCTGACCCTAACCCACACCACCACACAGCCGAACCCTAAAGAAATGTTTTTGCACTTTTACTTTTTTCAGTAACAACAACATGGTCAAGAAAACACTGTTTTTTCTACTGAGGACCAGAAAAAGGTCCCACAAGGCACGTCGCTCCACGTTTTGCTATCCTTGTGGGGACATTTGGTCCCAACAAGGATAGAAATACAAGAACACACACACACACACACACACACACACACACACACACACACACACACACACACACACAGACACACACACACACACGCACGCACGCACACACACACACACACACACACACACACACACGCACGCACCCACACACACACACACACACACACACACACACACACAGACACACACACACGCACGCACACACACACACACACACACACACACACACACACACACACACACACACACACACACACACACAGACACACACACACGCACGCACACACACACACACACACACACAGACACACACACACGCACGCACACACACACACACACACACACACACACACACACACACACACACACACACACAGACACACAGACACACACGCACGCACACACCAGCAAGAGCAGAGCAGATGAAAAACGAAGTTTGTTATGAGGCACACTTCCTCAAATTCTATGTTTGACCTTCAGACAGAGAAGACCGAATAAATTCAGTCACGCCGACTTGTGCCTCAGGAAGCCAGATTGTGTGTTGAAGGGAAATTTACTTTATTTTGCGTGTTTTCAGCGCCTGAAGACCGCCCAGCGGGCCAAAACGTTCTGTCGGCAAAAGACGCGATTTAAGTTTCACTTTCATTTTTGTCATATTTGCGCTCCTTATTTCAGTTTGTACGTTATACCAGCCTATTCCTCCTGATTTTTCTGATAATTCGGCTGAGTTCAATATGGCAAATAATGAGGAATGGACCGTGTTTCACCGCAGAAAGCGCCGCTGCTGATGTGTGTGCTTTTTTGACGCTCAGCTGGAGCGCAATGTGTGTGTCTACAGTGGGGGGCGTGGGGGGGCGTTAACACCTGATGAAAATATTTGTCGGCGTTAAAGAAGCAGTGCGTTAATGCGTTAATAACGCGTTAACGTGCCCAGCCCTAAATATTGTTATATTATATAATAATATTCATTATTCAAGTATGCAGTGTCATTACTAGATGTATGATGTTTATAACAAAGTGAACCATTTCAAAACTGGTGGAAAATTGAGCAAGTTCTAATTGTTAAAGTTCCCATTGTTGGGGAAGCCTCTCCCCTGTGTGCCACCGAACAGTTCTTTGTGATATCCATATCACTCACATTTCACCTCCATTAAATCACTAGATAATGATGCTAAGCTGCTTCTGTTTAAACATGTAGACCTGAATGATGGCCATGATTAAAAAGTTACCAAACTTCTTCATCAGAAGTAATTGTTCAGTCCTTGCTTATAGTTGTAGCATCGGAGGGGGTGCTGGTGGTATTTACGCACATCATGATGTGTGTAACTGTGCCCATTAGAGGGTGTTGGAAACTGAAGGAGCTTGTAAAATGACTCACTATATAATCTAACTGCAAACAATCACAATGACTCAATAACTCACACACAGTAAGTTTAACAGCCTGGTTAATCCTGTGAAGTTGGTAAGTTGTGCCTCGTTACTTTACTGATTCTTGAATGGATGAAAGAAAGTCACTTGTGTGCTGCTTTTGCTAGCTTGAAGGCAAAAACTGAAAATTGGTGTGGTTCCAGAAACAGTCACTGCAGTGTCCTTGTCCTCGAGTTGCAGTACCGAGGAGTTGGAGGTTCGAGTCTTTGCCGTCATGGTGTTGGGATGCCAACGCAGCCTGGTTATCCTTCTTGCTGGAAATTTAGTTGCAAACCTTGTGTGTTCACAGTAATTTCTATGGTGAGGTTTTGACCTGGCCATATGCATGCAGGAAATTGGTCCAGAAGAAGAGAATGTGTGAGCAGTTGCCTTCCCTCAGGTGGGTCCAGGGACAACAGGGCTTCTGAGCCTGATCCGAACCTGGAGGTGTGAGTTAGTATACACCTTGGAAGTTTATGCAAAAATCAACTTCTGGGCAGGTCAAGTGCCTGAGAGGAACCAGAGTCAGTTCAGACAACAGATCTTCAGGTTGGTGATATCACAGAGTCAGTCAGGCTCGGCGAATGGCTTCACTGAGAGGTGTGAGATGACCTGTGGAGATCAGTGTCAAATCACAGGAAACTTCACATGTCCAGCTTATATTTTAACAAAAGAGAGAAAAAACATCTGTTTTCCAGTCAGTCCCAATCCAACACACAAAAGACAGGCTGTTTCCAGGTAAAGTTACCAACACAATAAAAGAGGTACTTGTCTGCTGCACCTTTGCTATCTAATGTCTAAACTACTACAACTGTTTGTACATAACAATGAAGTCTTTAAGGCCTCTTTACACTGGATCCTCAGTTTTAGACCAAGAAAATTCTGAGGTTATCAAAATATTGTTATTGCTAGCAATAAGTTCACTAGTTTTCACTCCTGCATCACTGATCATTTGGCTATGATCACTGGTTGTATCAGCTGCTGTTCAGGCCCTGAAGGCTACAGAAAAAGCAGTTTTCATAATTTCATTTGAGAAAAGTTTCACATTCAATCAGCAACATTGGAAAAGAATCTTCCAAGACAGGATGGTAACACTAAAATGTCTCCAATGTTTATGTCAGGCCTGTTGTTGACAGGCAGAACAGAGCGAGAGAGATTTGAACCTGAGTTTGTGTCCTTCGATGTCTTGGATGGAGTCGGGAAGAGGTTTGTTGGCTGTCTCCGGCAGCAGCAGGGTGAGAGCAGCTCCCAGCAGGGGCAGGAGGCCACATAGGATCATGGGAGCCTGAGGACTCAGTAATCTCAGGAAGTGCATCATAGGGGCCAAGACACCACCCAAACGTGCACACATGGAGCCCATACCAATCCCATTTTGTCTGAACATTAGAGAAAGAAAGGGACAACGTGATAAAAGTGATATTTCTTCAGTAATTTTTTAGTCTGAGTAGGAAGAGTATCTTCGTAATACACTGTCATACACAAAGAAACATGAAGGACGTTTTCAGCACATGCAGAGGGAGCACACAGTTATACATCAGCTTCAAGAAAAAGAAGCAGAACTATTCCAGACATTGAAATTTCATCTCAGTCCAAATCATATACTGTTGCTCATAGACCAGAGTACCAAGCTGAACAAACTATTCAATACAGACCAGAAGACTGAAATGTTCATAGACCACAAGATCAAACTGTTCATTACAGACCAGAAGATCAAACTATTTATAGACCAAAAGATCAAACTGTTCAGAGACCAGAGGATCAAACTGTTCATTACAGACCAGAAGACCAAACTCTTCATCGAGCAGAAGATCAAACTGTTTATAACTGAGCAGAGGGTCAAACTGTTCATAGAGCAGAAGATCAAACTGTTTATTACAGACCACAATATCAAACTGTTCATTACAGACCAGAAGAGCAAACTGTTCATTGAGCAGAAGATCAGACTGTTTCTGCCTGTCAAACTGTGCACAGAGCAGTGGATGAAGGTAGCCGTATTTTCGTCAAAGACTAGAATATAATTTATAGACAAGAAACTACAGTATTTGTGCTTCCAAAGAGTCCAGTGTGAAATCTGAAATTCTTATTGACTAGAACCATGAAAATTAAGATTTTTTTTTCTTTTTTTTAATAAAAGACGCTTTTCAATTGAACATTGCTCAAGTGGACCTTGAGCTTATTGTTAAATTTTCTTGGGTTGTTCATTGAGTTTTTTTTTTTTTGTCTCTGTGACACCTGTTTCTGTGAACTTGTTTATTTATTTATTTATTTATTTATTTATTTATTTATTTATTCATTTATTTATTTATTATCTAAAGTTTGAATTAGTCAGTTAAAGGTGTGACAGAGAATTAGATAATGATAATTCCTCAAGCATGCAAATAAGAGATGAGTGACTGCCTGAAGTTCAGGAATCATAGTTCAATTGCAAAACAATCACAACTGGCAGTTGTCCTTCATAACCTCCATTTCACAGTGAAAACTGACAGTCATATCGCATCATGCAGGCACAGGTTTAAGAGGAGGTTAGACCTCATGAGTGGGGAATTCTCACCTGATTACAGTAGGAAACACTTCAGCTGAGTAGACATAAATAATGGACAGAGAAGCTGTGATCCCAAACTTCCCAACCATGGCAAGGGTTGTTCTGAGGACTGACAGGTCTAAAAATAAAACAAAAAAACAAGTTACAAAAAAAACAAAACAGCAACAACATTTTTTACCACTTTTACCCAATGGGTAAAAAAAGTGTATCACTAATCTTTTTCTGTCAAAGCAAAGGGTGTAACCATTCTTGTAAAGCAGTGCTTCTCATTTATTTTCTGTTAGGCCCCCCATAGTAAGAAGAAAACAATTTGCGCCCCCCACCCCACCACCCACTCTCCGCCACAATTATAAATAATAGCATTTGTCTATAAAATTGTTATAGGCACACCTCTGCATACATAGGCTGCACCAGGGTGGGGCTTGGCTGGGCTAAAGCCCCACCAAGAATTGTATTAGCCCTACCATAAGCCAACCAAGAAAAAATAAAAGTTTTAAATCCAACAGCGCCACTGCGGCGCATGTAACGGAGCGGCTCTGTGTTGCCAGGCTGGGCGGGTTTCTGCCAAATCAAGCTTCTTTATTGAACACGTCGGACGGGTTGATGAATTGATTATGTGTTTATGACGTGTTTTTTTTAAATTATACAGATACGGTTTTAACGTGCATTTTCAACCGAGATGGCGGTTTGGGCTGCTTTCTATTGAGTTAAGCGGGTTTCATGACAGATCTGGCAACCTCCTCCAGCGGACTGCAGAGACACCGCAGACGGTGCTGCAGTGACTCCGGACCGAAGACGGAACGCAGCCAGAACGGTTGTATATGATTTTTATGTGATTTTTCTGTAGGCCATACAAATCGCTGACTTTCAGGAGGAAGACAGGCTCTCCGCCATGCTGGATGTGCGTGCTCAGAATACGCGTTGTGCGCCAAAAAAACTACACCGTAGAGGTGCGCTATCCGTGGCTTGGCCCCCTAATGATGATAATGATGATAATAATGATAACCTTTCATTTCAAAGCGCCTTTCAAGACGCTCCAGGTCACTGTACAAAGAAAAACAACAGTTAAAAAAGTTAAAAGGTCAGGCGAATCAAGGAGGAAAGGTGGATTTAAACAGATGCTTTTGAGTCTGGACTTGAAGAGTGGCAGAGAGACAATGTCCATTTTGTGCATGATACACTGTATATTGTAAAGTACTCAATAAAAAATGTATGGCAATAAAAAGAAATGCTGAATGTAGCTCCTAATATTCTACATCGGTTAGAAAGGCGGCAAAGCCCTGCTTGTCCTTGTTGTGTGTCCTCACCATTAGGGACAAAGATGCTGAGGAGGCAGGCGGAGCCACCCACGAGCAAGAAGGCCAGCTGGGAGAACTTGCGGGAGCGGTTGAGTGTGAACAGAGTGATGGTGCGAGCCGGCATTTCCACCAGACCGAAGATCATCTGGGTCAGGTAGATATTCATCCCCAGGTCCGAAATGTTGAGGGAGAGGCCGTAGTACACCAGGATGTTCACAAACCTGGAACACACATACACAAACTTACCAAACTACCACATTTGGATTATCGGGTGTGTAGTGCCCACTTCACATCGGAGGACTTCTTCCCAGTTCAGGAATGAAATGAAGGCCAGAAGATCCAGAGAATGAACCTCAAAAAGAATGCCATTCCAGCGGCTGCAGGAGGAGGACAGGTCGAGGTAACGTGATGCTAAAAATATTCATTTTTTTCTTTACTAATGTCTAGAGTTGGCTAGAATGTTATAAACTTGTTCCTACTCCTTTTGAGCAACAGTGTACAGAATATTTTACTGTTTATGTACAACTCTTGTCATTGACAGATATACTTGTATCATCCTTTGTTGTTGCTCAAATGAACTAAACAGTAAACATCCAGCCTCGAGACATTAGTAAAGAAAAAAATGAATAGCGTTAGCATCACGTTACCTCGACCTGTCCTCCTCCTGCAGCCGCTGGAATAGCATTCTTTTTGAGGTTCATTCTCTGGATCTTCTGGCCTTCATTTCATTCCTGAACTGGGAAGAAGTCCTCCGATGTGAAGTGGGCACTACACACCCGATAATCCAAATGTGGTAAAGTTTGAACTTTGATGCTGGGGTCCGTGTTGAGCGCTATTAGCCATAGCTTCAATAAATCCCGGTCACGCAGTGGGAGCCTGTGAGCTCAGTGACGTCCAGCTGGTCATTTTACTTTCACAGCAGGATGTCTGCACACTGGAACCATTGTACCAAAGTTACAACCAGCTGAAAATAAACTCTGACTGCCTGAAAAAGCCGATGGAGATGCCGTGGTCTGACTGCAGAGCAGAGACGCTACTTCCATGTAAACAAACAGAATGAATGTGCGCCACGGCGCAGTGTGATGACATCATCGCTTCAGCGCTCCCGGAGAGTTGCTCAATATAGCCGGTTTACAGACTTCCCAATAGCGCTAAGTGATGCTGACTTAATAAATTTACATGTATCTACCACACCACAACAAACATAAGAGAAAAGAGCGTCTGTAACGGCTGCATGTCGGTGCCCCGCCCGCTGCCGTTATATGGATATGGGAGGAGCTAATTATCTCCGAACCAACTGCAAATCACACGAAAGTCAAACGGGTGAGTAAATGTTGTTGTGACGAATGTGAAATAAGGTCCAGATTGTAAAAACGACCGTTCCCCTTTAAAGGTGCCTTAAGGAGTTTGCACGTTTTATGCGAAACAGCGTCCCCTGCAGGCCTTGGGCGTAATGCAGCTTAGTGAATAACTCGTGCGTGTGGCTTCCGTGCACAGAAGAGAGGAACTCCTTCCTCGCGCTTTTAGTAGCGCTCCAGTAAAATGTAAGTGTCTTCTACCTGGTGGAGTCTGTGTGGAGCTGCAGTGCTAGAAGCCAGTCTGTTCTGACTTTCTGGAAGATCCTGCTCAGTTGTTGCTCACTAAGCATCTGGCGGAGTAATGGCGGACAAAACGAAACCGAAGGAAATCAGGCCAGCCGGAGCGTGCATTACGTCATTCCTCTCAAATTCTCCCCCAAAAAATTCTGGTGCTGGACCGGCACTGCAACTTTCAAGTGACAATTTAGCGCTGTTAGAGGTACTTACGATGAATATCTCAGGGCACATTCTACACATCATTAAGAATGTGTAACATATTTATGGTGGAAAATAAGTATTTTTAAAGTTGAAAAACTCCTTAATGCACCTTTAAAGGGATACTTCAACATTTTGGCAAATTGGCCCATTTAGTGCAATTCCTTAGTCATTTCGAACAGCATACTTACTGTTTTTTGTGAGGGCGAGCTGTTGTTTATTCTGTGGTGAATCGAGGAGGGCTTCACAGTGGACATAATGGAAGTGGGTAGTATTTTTGCTTCGCCTCGTCAAACTCATCAAATACACAATCCAACAACCCCAAAACACTTTGGTGGACACGTTATAATCCACACAGTATGCTGTTCGAAATGACTAAGGAATTGTGCTCAATGGGCCAATTTGCCAAAATGTTGAAATATCGCTTTAACCCTGCCAGACCTTAAATCTAACCGAAGCCTAATTCTTTTTTTTTTTATTTGTAGTTTTCCAATCACAGTGTGAAACAATCATACTCTCTATTATACAAAAACAATTAGAGACAATCCCCACAAAAAGAAAAATCAAATGAAACCCAAATTCAAAAATATGCATCAAAGACAACAGACAAAAATAAACAAAAACAGGTACACATAACATTCCTTATCACAGGACTGTCCAAGGGCAGGTATAAACATTCAGAGTTCCAGTTCTAGACCAGGTAAACTGTTCACATAAGTTATAGGTTCCCAGGTTTTGTGGAATTTGTTGACTTGACCATTGAGGGTACATCTGATCTTTTCCAGCTTTAAGTTTAACATAGTGTCTTTAGTCCAGCCATGATGTGAAGAAGGAGTGACATCCTTCAATTTAAATAGAATCAAGCATCTGGCTAATAAAGAGGAAAAGGCAATAACCCTCTTTAAATGAGCAGGGGTAACAGATCCAGTTGGGTCAGAAAAAAACAAAGCCAAAAACAGCGACCAAGGGAGAAGGTGAAATCATATAAGCATACGCAATACACAGAGCATCAAAAAAGAATGACAAAAAAGGGACAAGTCTGGAACAAGACCAGAACATATGATAAGAGGTAACTGGGGTCTTTATTACACGATGGGTCTACGTTCTGAAATATCCTTGCTAATTTGGCTTTTGAGAAATGCAATCTGTGTAATACTTTGAACTGTATAGTGTGTGTGTGTGTGTGTGTGTGCGTGTGCGTGTGCGTGCGTGTGTGTGTGTGTGTGTGTGTGTGTGTGTGTGTGTGTGTGTGTGTGTGTGTGTGTGTGTGTGTGCGTGTGCATGTGCGTGTGTGCGTGTGTGCGTGTGCATGCATATAAAAGTAGGCCTGCTGGATGACTGACTCCTGGCCTGACAAAGTCTCCCAGTCCAGTCCTGACGCACACACATTCTAAAATTCATTCATAAGACAAAATTTAGAACCTGTTCTACACATGGATTCATAATTGAGGCCCGAAGATCTGCTCTCTTCCCCCCTACAGAAACCAGGGTCTGAATCCTTCCCTCCTACAAGAACCAGGGTCTGAATTATTACCCTCTATAGAATCCAGAGTCCAAATCCCTCTGCCCTACCTGAACCAGGGTCTGAATCCCTCCCCTTACAGTAGCCAGGGTCTAAATCCCTCCACCCTATAGAGAAGTGGTTCTGGATCTCTCTCTCCAATTGTTGACTGTATTGAAATAGAAGTGAACTGAATTGTAATGGCTTTAAAGGCTTGTTTCTTGATCAGCCGTAAACAATCCTTTTTTTATATTTTGAAGGTGTTTCTTCTCAGTTTTGTCCCACAGAACATTCTCTGGAGGCATAAGCCTCTTCAGCCTGACGTTAACTTGAATTGAACAGAAGTGGAAGACAGATGTCTGCTGTCACTCACCACAAATAAAAGACAATCAGAGACTGCTGCCTCATCCTCGGAGTTCGAACAAGGTCCAAGATCGAGTATTTTGTTTGTATCTCACTTTTGTCTTCAGCTTTATACACCTGTGGGGATAAAAAGAGAGTAAATAGAGATATCACAATGCAGGATATCAAGTGACTGAGAAAAGTTTTCAGCTCTGAATGATCTCCAAACCATTTCTAAAGAGATATAACTGACTCTCTCATTCAACAGGCTCATTTAAAACATATGTGTCAAACTCAAGGCCCGCAGGCCACATCCGGCCCAGTGTGCAATTATATTCGGCCCATGAAATCATTTTATATTAATGTTATTAATGGCCAGGCAGTATGAAGCGCTGAAAAAAGCAAACTACAGATCCCATAATGCAGCGCTTCAGCTGCTGAACACTTCCCTCGTCAATCAAGTCTAGCTTCTGTTGCTACAAGTTATTGCGATGCTTACCCCTCACGATGTTGAAGAGCAGTGGTGGGCACAGCCAACCAAAAAGTTAGCTTCGATAACCGTTCTTCCACTAACTAAAAAGTTAGCTTCGATAACGCTAAACAGATGATCTGCTAAAAGATTTAGCTGAAGCTAACAATAACCCTTAATCGCAAACTTTTATTATATGAGTGACTTGTAGACTCTGTCTATGGACTCAGCAAACTGACGAGTTAGCACTCAGGACTCCATTGACGAGCCGGTGCGTCAAATGCGCACGTGCATTTGTTGACGTCGCGCCATGACGCAACCACGTACGCAAGTCGTTCGAATATCCCCGGAATCTTGAGTTCTGGGGCTTTCTAACAGTTTTTTTGAATCGCTTCAATCGGACAAACGGATTGGGAGTTATATGCATTACAATATCCATGTTTTTTCGAAACAATTTTCGGCGTTTTTTTAACCGCAGAGAAGAGACTTTTCATTACTTTGCACAGTAACGGAAGCCTGTACGAGAGGTGTTCAAGTACCCTCGGAAACTAGACATGCTGCTGTTCAGCAGCTGTTTCGTCAACCAATCACGTGTTGTGCTTTCATGTTGACGTAGTCGGCCTACATTGGTTCCCAGAGCTACCACTACGCTAATGTGTAAATTTAGCGGAAGCTAATTAGTCCACTAATGTTTTTCAAAGTTAGCTGAAGAGCTAATCCACTAATGAAAATGTTAGCTTCGCTAATTAGCGGAATGCGCCCACCACTGCCGAAGAGAAAAGTTGATTGTGAAAACAGAGCCTTTCAAAACCGATGGGAGGCTGAACATCTGTTTACTGACATTGCCGGTAAAGCCGTGCGTCTCATTTGTGGAGCTAATGTTGCTGTAATGAAAGAATTTAATCTAAGATGACACTATGAGACAAAACATCAGGATAACCTGAAAGACCTGGATGCAGAGCAGAAGATACAGAAAGTAGAAGAGTCGAAGAAGAACCCGATATTCCAGCAGACGTTATTTACCCATGCAAAATCACAAAGTGATCGCCAAATCAGCCCGTCCATTTACCGAGGGAGAATTTCTGAAGAGCTGCAAGGTCAAGGTGTGTGACGTTATATGTTCAGATAAAAAGCAGATGCTAGCAAATGTAACCTTGAGTAGAAATACGACTGATGATTGAGTTTGTGAGATGGCCACTGATTTAAAAACACAATTGAGTGGTAGAAGCAAAGACTTTATTGCATACTCTTGCTGTGGATGAAAGTACTGACATTGCACAGCTAGCCATCTTCATCCGTGGAGTGGACTCCAATTTGCGTGTTACAGAGGAAATATTGGGCATTAAATCAATGCACGGGACATCGACTGGAAGAGACATTTTTGAAAACATTTGTCAAAGTGTAACCGACATGAAACTGGGACAAACTTATTGGATTTACAACTGATGGAGCACCGGCTATGTGCGGTGAAAAAAGTGGACTAGTGAGAAGGATGCGAGTAAAGATGCAGGAGGAGAACTGTAAGCACTGTGTGGAAAAGTCCTGAAGATTGACCATGTAATGAGCACTGCAACACAAACCGTTACCTTTATTCGAGCTAAAGGTTTAAATCACCAATTCCAGTCCTTTAGGCGGCAGATAGATTCAGAGTTTGCCGACATTCCTTAACACACAGAGGTGCGTTGGTTAAGTTGGGGAAAATTTCTCAACAGAGTTTCTGAGCTCAGCAACGAAATCTGTCAGTTCATGGACAGTAAAGGAAAAGACTTCACCGTTTTGCAGGATGAAAAGTGGAATTTCAAGTTGGAATTTCTGATTGACATAACGGCTCATCTCAATGCCTTAAACCTCCAGCTCCAGGGACGTGACCGCATGATCACTGACATGTATGATGCAGTGAAGGCATTTCAAGTGAAGCTGCTTTTATGGGAGACACAAATGCACCAGTGCAACTTGCCTCACCTTCCCTATTGCCCAGTAATGCTGATGTCCTGGAGCGAGGTGGAAGGACATGTGACATGGATCATTTCTCAATACGCCTTCTTCTCTCTGCTTGTGTACTTGTGAACTGGCATCTCACCAAGTACACAAAAAATAGCCGGATGTGGACTTATTCTGCTCACTTTATCGAGTCTGCATTGGACCAGACTTGTGTAGCATTGAGAAGCGAAATTACCCAGAATGCCTCTCGCAAGCAGTAACAGAGTCAACACACAGCGTTGAGTAAAAACATAGTGTCCGATAAGGTTCATTAGGCCTTTTTTTGTATTCATGGTTTGGATTCATATACACAGGCCAGAGGTTATTTTGCCTACCTTGACATGTTTCGGCTGCCAAGCTGCAGCGACACTTCTGAGACACTTCTGAGGAAGGCTGCAGCTTGGCAGCCGAAACATGTCAAGGTAGGCAAAATAACCTCTGGCCTGTGTATATGAATCCAAACCATGAAAAACATAGTGTGCTGTGCCGCTCCACCTACAACTAAATCAACCTGATTGGGGCTAATGCTCATGCTAAAGCTAATGCTAGGACAGCTGCTGTCTATTGGGTCCACAGATGGAATGAAGTTAATATTGGTGGATTGTTTCCTTGAATCTGGCCACAGTATCCTCTGACAGACATCTTCTAAGTTTAATTTTTTTCTCACGTGCTTTAAAGCCAGTCAATGTAAACTCAAATGATAACAGGAAGTGATGAGACAGTACAGGGTTGTGGGGAAAAACTGTTATTGATCAATGTCAATACCATTAGTGAATACAAGATGGAGGGTGTGATTGAAGTAATGAGCAGGTTTATTCACCTCCTGTGAAAAGTCAATTGTATCAAGCAATGAACTGAACGCAGTGTTGAGGCTCTCAGTGTCAACATCTAAAGTCTCCCACTATAATGATTTGATCTGAACTCAGAACTCCGAAGAGTACGCTCGTTCCAAGTGTGCATTAACTTTGATGAGTTCTCGCCTTGTCGCAAGTCTGTACTCGAAGGACTGGCAAGTGTATTCTCGCCAAGTAAGCGGGTATCCACAAAACCTGTTTCCATGGCAAAAAGTTGAATTTTCTTTCATTGATATGCAGACAAATCCACCCCCTCCAAGCGTCAAACCTTTTTTGTGAATTGTCAGCTTTTTTTTAATTTTTTTTGTGGATAAAACAGATGGATGGAAACCTGCCTCACAGAACAGTGTCCAAGTAGTGTATAAAACACACTTAAACATATCGTTTAGAGAGTCTGAACCTGGGAAAAGGAGACTGCAGGATTAAAGCCTTGTTGAAACAAGGAAGAAGGAGCCAGTGAGCTTTCAGTTATGACCTCCCACAGTGTCAAAATGTGTCTTTCATTGCTGGATATGAGTCAGGACATGGGATGGTATCATTGGAGTCCAATTTGCTAGTAATTTATGCAGCTGATGGTGTGTGATTTTGGTACCTGACACATCTCCAGGTCCTGAGTGAAGTTCTTCCCGTTCATCTGAGCTGCTTTCCGGATCAGATCCCATGCCTCTTCATTCCTGTTGTTGATCATTAACCAGCGAGCGGACTTTGGTAAAACCCTAGGAATGAAAAGTTTGCCATCCTGAAATCATCTTGCCTATGTTTATCACCATTTTATAATGACCACCTGCTCAGTATTGTCCAGGCTGTGCTATCTGACAGAATTTTGATGAAACATATGACCTCCTGCAGCAGTCTGATCTGCAGGACCTCCTCTGCTGGATCAGACCACCCTGTGGATGAGCAGAACCAGCAGCTTTTCATCCAGGTTAGCTCAGTCTCAGTGTTTCTGAGGAGAAAATTAGTTCACACTCACAGGATGTAGAAGATGAAGAAGAAACCTGGAG
The DNA here is from genome assembly GCF_902148845.1 of Salarias fasciatus. NCBI lineage: Eukaryota > Metazoa > Chordata > Actinopteri > Blenniiformes > Blenniidae > Salarias > Salarias fasciatus. Next base: position 30,475,631 of record NC_043759.1, on the reverse strand, counting down.
CTGAGATAGCCAGTTGAAGTTTCCTCCAGTCTCTGATGAGGTAGGCCACTCCGGCCAGGAGGATATAGCCTACACCAAATGAGTAGTCAGTGACGATCCCTGCCAGCATGCGCTGTTTGGAGCCGGTCCATTCAGTGCCTGTGCACATAAACACATGTCTGTTCAGACGCTGCTCCTCGTCCACAAGCAGGGGCGGGCTGGCCATCGGGAGGTCTGAAGATTTCCTGAATGGGCCAGTGGCCTGGCCGAAACTTTTCTTCTATCGCGGTTGATAATAAACACAACAGTAACAGATACAAACGTCAGCAAAGCACTGAGTTTTCCTGTGGTGACGTTGCTGTGCTCGCCAACATAGTCATACAAAGAGTAGATGCATCAACTACTACTACCTATTGGTGCTGGCCAGCCATGGGGCTGCCATTTTGGAACAGTCTCCCCCTCTACTCAGTGTTACTACTTTAACATTTTGTAATGTCTATGATCTGGACAGTTCTCTAGCTGGTCTCAGGCCCATCACATAGGGACAGACAACCATTCACTCTCATATTCACACCTTCGGGCAAATGACCTGACATGCATGTTTTCGAAGTGTGGGAGGAAGCCAGAGTACCTGGAGGGAACCCACACATTAAGGGCCCCGGGCCCTGGCTGGTATTTGAACCCAGGACCTTCTTGCTGTGAGGTGCTAATCATTGCGTTGTTACTGATGACCTACGCCTCTTCTAACCTGTTTTTGTTCTGACTTTACTCTTCTTTTGCAATGAAGAGGGCTTGAACAACACTCACCTAGAACAAAAGCATTCATGATGACACCAGAGATGGATGTTCCCACCATGAAACGGAGAGCAGTGTAGATGTAGAAGTTTGGGGCGAAAGCAGCACCAACCCCGAACACAGCCTGGATGGCCAGACTGATAAGGATGATATTCCTGCGACCATACCTAAGAGACAACACATCTGAGAAGCTTCCAAGACATAGAAACCTGAAAGTGAATCACGACACAGAAACAGAGAACCAGGGCATTTCTTAATTTAATTATGATTTTAAAGGATGTTGAACTTACTTGTCAGCTAAGATTCCAAACAACAATGCTCCAACAAGGAGGCCAAACATGTAGATGGAAGAGCCCACATGGTTCAAGCTGGCCATGTCACAGACCAGGTCCCACTGGGAATCAAACAACAACAACAAAAAACAAGCAAGGTCATCTCAGAGGAAGAATCAGCTGACATCTCTCTAGTCACTCTGCAAACTCTGTGGTGCCACAACAAGGCACTTCTGTTTCTGTTCGTTGACCTTATTTTCACCAGGAAGGTTCACTGAGATCTAGACTGTATTTAGTAGAACAGCAAGTTCAAAGGTGAAAACCCCCGGTCAGCTTGACTGAAGTCAGGAAACCCATGTGAGGTCAGATTATTTTTGAGATTTCTAACTGACTTGATATGGAAAATGGAGTTCAAAAATATAGCACTTTCATACTGAGTTAACAGTGAAGGCAGACATTCATGGTTTCCACAAGACAAGCCTTAATTAAAATAGTGAGGTCAAAACTGACCCACGATCAATAATACCTGGCCCACCGTACAATTTTGAAAATCAGAGGCTCCTGTATTCATGGAGGCAGTAACATCGTCCATTAAATTCTCAGTAAGCAGCCCCATCAAAAACTTCCTCCAATTGAAAACCTCTGAGTCAGAGTCACCTGTTGTGCTGTGTGAGTTCCCTGCTACCTTGAAAGATGCACTTCATAAAAGCGACATGTTGTTAGGCACTGCCGGCATCTCAGTGAGATGTTAGCTTAGCTATTAGCCACCAGCGAACTTGCAGGTTTTGAACGATTTGTTCACAGTCCAGTGTTACTGAGTGGGACATCTCAACTTCTGAGACAGTGCAAAGGAGATTTAAACGCTGAGCATCTTGGACAGAACGGGAAAGGCTGCTATTGATGGACAGTTCACTGTCCATAAGCGGCATAGCGGTGGCTTGGAGAGAACCAGTGAAAATGACTGTGGGACATTGTTCCGGTAGGTTTGATTGCTGGGTTTGGCGTGACTGTTCACTGATCTGTTTGTTGTTTTATCATTATCTTTTTTTTCAGTGATCGTGTTGCTCACAGGAGTGAAGGACACTGCAGTAAACGGTCGCTCAGCTCTGAGGCATTTAGGTCCCAAAGTCAAAATCAGGCTCTTTTCAGATCAGCGGTCTTGTCAATCGTTCATAAATATGCACAGTTGGCATTTCTATGTGTTCGTTTCAAAGAAGTCATTCAAAGCACTGAAATAGCACTAAACTGTTAACAATATGGAAAGCAGAAATATAGTTGAGAATGTCGCTTCCGTCAGTCTGCCCCAGGGCAGCTGTGACTACAGTAGTAGCTTACCACCTCCCAGAATGGAGTGAATGAATAATGCAATGTACAGCGTCCTTGAGTGTTCCACATTTCGCACAAATTCTTGGAGTAAAAGACAGTTTGTTTAACAAGTTCATAATTAGAGACAGCAGCCACAGTAACTCCATCGTCAGATATTTCTTAATTCAGCTTATTTTTGTGTTTTTTTTTTACTTTTAACAGAGTGAAACAGTAGAAAATGAAGTTATTAGTGACAGTCTGTAACAAATACAAGTTACTTTTTCAATCCACCAAATTTCTGAAATCATTATTTTAAAGTTCAAGATCGGACAGTTCAGATCACAATAAAATAATTTTAAGCTTTGATTAGGTAAACTCTGCCCACTATTGTGTGTCCTCGCACCCCTCACCCCCACTTACCCCACTATTTAAATGTAGAGACAAATGTTGGCCCAGCCAAGTTGCCAACCCCTGGTGTAGCTGTTTATCCAATTTCTTTTCATTTCCATTTATCCTCTTTCTTGAAGCACCTAGCCGATCAAAAGGTATGAATATCAGAGGCCATCAGCTCGTCTGTCGTGGTTCCATGAAGCTTTCTCTGAATTATGTGTATATAAAACAGTTGGTCTTATTTTGTTTCATGGACAACAATTTGTCAAGAATTGCTGGTAGAAACCAAGTGCAGACTGGAACACAGAGCGCAAAGTACAAACAGTTTGTTTTGGAAAACAGGCAAACGTTAATCCAACAAGAAGTTCGAAACCATGAAAAGATCATAAGAAAACTCAAGGACAAACACGAAACATAAGTGTACGTGGATGATCTGCCAACAGACACATGAAGAAGAGGGTTTATATTCACTGAGGAGGGTGGATCACATCCAGGAACGAAAGCACAGCAAGACGGCAGAGTGCAGGAACACAGACCAGACAGGTGAGAGTCGAAACTAAAACAGGACAAGACGAAACAGGTATGACACTCACATTTACAGATATAGGAGGAGGAATGATACAATCTTCCAAAGGAACTCTCATCATTAACATTTAGTCCATCTGCTGATATTTTTTTTTAGAAAAGAAACTCAGATGTTCTTCTGATTGTTGATCACACATGCATAAAAGTGTTGAACTTGCATTTTACTGTTTCTGTAAATAAGCAGATATGACAAACTTTTCTCCTCCTTTTCTCTATCCTTCATAGCATGAGTCCAGTAGGATCTGTATAGAAGTAATATCTCCATGTAAGCTGATAATAGTGCAGTAAGTGTTCACTATTTTACTGAGCTTGCTTTTTCTCTTTTCAAACAAAGATATTTTAGCAATGTTGCTCTCTAGATGCAGTTTTCAAAAAGTTTTCAGAAAACAGCAACAAAGCATAAAAAAACACCACAGTTTCTTTCTTGATCGACTGGATTGACTTCTCAGAGTGCTTCAGGGCTTAACAAATAGTTTAATCTTGATGAGTTTGTGACAAATCAAAGTCTTGATTTCATCAAGACTTGAAATGATGCATTATTTTAAAACTAACTGGTTCACAGTTTCTTCACGACGTATAGCATGGGAGGCTCTACACTCTAAAGAATAAAACAAGGGTGTAGTAAATTCAACTTAAATAAATACACAATTAGAATGTAGGCATTTAAGTTTGCAGCATCTACTTGTTTAACTAAGTAACCAACTTGACTCATCCAGGTAAACGAACTTGAAAATAAAACAAATATCCAGACTCATTTTCTTGTCAAATTTGAAAGCACAAAACTGCATCATCTCAACATCTATGAAATATTAAGTTTGTTCAGCTAAAATAATCTTTTGAAACCTGTAACTTTAGAAGACCCAAACAAGAAGAGGAATTTAGAAGAGAAACATAGTTAGGGGCAGTGGGGCTAAATTGAAGATGGTGGTGGAGTTTCTGACAAGCAGGAGTATATGACAATGTTCAGAGATGGAATATAGAATAAGTTTAATATCATTTCTTGTTATGTTATTTGGTTTTTAATTAATTCATTAAATTAATTTTTGATTTATTGGTTAATGAAATAAATGTATTTATTTTCCATTTATTTACCTGGAGCAAAGAAAGAGTAGGGGTAATGAACCCTGACCAACACAGCGTGTCAGTAGGTGGCGGTAATGACCTTTGAAAGGTGGCCAACCACCAATAAACCTCATGAAGAAGAAGAAGAAGAAATTCAGAGGAGCATGTGCATCAACTGTAGAGCACGGTCAAGAGATGTCAGCAGCTGTAAGTGTGGGAAGTCGAGGCTCTGTCTACATTTGAATTTAATCTTTTGCACTTGGACCATCTGAAAAGTCGTCTGTTGGTGTCTTAATATATTGCTGGAGGACCGTTCGCCTACCACGTGTCTGCCATGCCACTTGAAAGCCACTTGACTGCTCAGAGCGCGCCAGAATTACAGGCAACTGTTATTGATCAATTCATTGTGCCTGATTTATTGTTCAGCAGTATTCAGAACGTTTTCAAAGAATTGTTTTCACAATGAACTGGTGCTGTAAAATTTGCACATAGAAGCTCCCAGAAAGACTGAGCTTTTAAAACACAGGCTATGGCATGAGAGTTCTGGGCACCTTGTGGAAATGCGATTGCTCTTTTAAAACATGGGCCAGCCTCAAATCACACATGACAAGAAGTCACTCATCTCATCAAACGGCCAAAGTGAATGATGTCTTGTCTTTTCAATGCCCATGTTGTACCTTGAGCTCCATCACCACAGAGAGGGAGTACTTCGAGCATATTGGCTGTCATATACAAAAACATGAAACTGTCACATGCGTGTTTGAAAATTGCCTTTTCAGAATGAACATTTATGCTACTTTTGCCTCTCACAGGATACGCAAACACACTCCACACTCAATGGATGACTTCAGGACTGAGCTTGTGCACAGGTATGTGATCCTGTTAAAGCAGGGGATGATTCAGATGGTGAAGATATTGAGTGTGGAAAGTGTTATGATGAAGAAAGTAAAGAATTGCCTGACAGAAGAAAATCTTGGATTTGGACATCACTATTTCTTCCAGCACAGGTTACTTTTTGTGTTTTGTTGTATTTGGAATAGGTAATGGGAGAATGATTCATGTGAGTGATTTCATTATATCTCATATACCATGTTTCTTCATGTTGTGTCACACAGATCAAGGAAGAATATAAAAGAATAACCACTGTCAATCTGGAGTCGACTTTTATGGCGAATCTGGACCACTGCATACCAAGACTGATGCCGTTGATGATGTCAAGAGGAGGGGCTGCCAAATATAAGAGCCAGAAAATCATGGAACTTCTTAAGGTATATTACAAAAGGAGAAACTTAAATCGTCGTAAAATAAAAACATCTATTTGCCTTTTTTCTTTCAATTCTCCATCAGATCAACACAGTTGAAATTCGCAGAGAGGTTGCTATTCGCTGCTTAGTGGTCTACCTTGAAGAAAATGAAGACATCTTTAGGATTATGTGGTAAGTGAGAGTGAATCCCCTCACAACACCTCGAAGCTGAAGTGAAATGGAAATTTCCTTTCATGATGTCTTAGTAAATCACTCACCAGTATCTGTCTTTCCTATCCTGTCCTTTGTTTCTCTTCACTGCTGCATGTTGCTCAGCACTTGATCAAAAGGGAAAAAATGAACTGGTCTTATTTTCACGCATATCCTAAGTAGAAATGTGATTTCAATTTTTTTTTTTTTTTTTTTGAGAAATGTTACAGAATTTGCACAGAAAATGATTAGGGCTGCTGAAAAAAATTCAGGTTTTTTTTTTCCTTTTTTTTATGAATTTGTTCCAGAAAAATGTTGGAAATTGTCCCTTTAACTCCTGGTGGCCCGAATACTCCTCAGAGCATTTGCCTTCCACTGTGTTAAAACAAGAAATGAGAGCAAAACCTGTTTTCCCGGCTGTCGCTGCAGGCACCATCTACAGGACACTGTGTGTGTATAGGCTTGTTCTCAGAAATTTCGATTGGCAGTTAATAGATACCATTTCCAGGGCATTTTGGGCATTTCTTTGTGTAGAGGAATTGAAAGTGCCAGCTTAATGAAAATGGATACTCATTGTATCTGATATTCTTTCTTTCAGGATTCTGACAGCCAAACTGGAGATGTTCACAGTCGGATGATGAAGATTCTCGTCACCAAAGGTGCTGCAGCATCTGATCCAGCCAGAGCGGCCATCGTCATGGAGGGCACAGAGGTCCTGCAGGGGCTGGACGGGCCCGGGGCCTGTGCTTTGCTGATGGGCCTCATTTATGCCCTCAATCTGAGCTACCCACGAGAGCTGAAGTACACGTGTGAGGTATTTCAGAAGGTATTCCTGCAACTCAACAGTCAGAAAAGCAGCCTAAAAGTCACATCTCTGAAGCAAAAGCTGTTAGGAAACCCCTTTGAACCTCATCACTAAAACTCAAAATGGACACCCCATTTGCGCTGATGGACTTTGGATGGATAAGTAGAAATGGCACAGTTCATTAGTTTGCTGACTTTCCAAATGTCCTACCTCAGTCAGAGTCACAGTTCTTTGAAGTCACTAACTTCATGATTGTTTCCTGAATCTAGAGCTGTTTACTGTATGCATAGTATTTTTTCATGTTTTTGGTTCTGTTAAAAAGCTCATACTTGGTGACTGAGAGTGGAGGGCCCACAGTTTACTTTAAATCATAAAGGCATCATTCATTAGTTGTCCTCCTACCTCAGTCAGTCACAGCTGCTTGAAGTCACTGACTTAAGTCATTCACACTTATTCTCTGAATCTAGAGCCGAAAACTTTTCATGGACACATAAACTGTGTGCACGCTTTTTTCTTCATTTTTTTGGTTCTGTTAAAGGGGCTGTGTCCTGCTTTTTTAGCTCGTCCAAACCCTAGAAATGGCATTAACATGGTAGTAGTTTATTTTTGGCGCAAAGAAAAAGTCATTTTGTGTGAAATAAAAGATTTTCTGGGGCTAATTCTGAAACCCAGAAGAGAAAACGCTCCGTTTCCCTGAAAACCCCGCCTCTCCCCCTGTGGACTTTGACTGACAGCTACTTCAACCAATCAGAGCTTCAAAACAAATATGCTGGCTAGCTTTAGCTCTTTAGCTCTAGCTTCTCGGCACGCAAAGACATGCGAAAACATCTTTTCCTGTTAGAAACTCACCAAGCGCAGACCCTCCAGACCCTCCAGACCCTCCAGACCCTTCAGACTCTCCAGACCCTCCAGACCCTTCAGACCCTCCAGACCCTCCAGACCCTCCAGACCCTTCAGACCCTCCAGACCCTCCAGACCCTCCAGACCCTCCAGACCCTTCAGACCCTCCAGACCCTCCAGACTCTTCAGACCCTCCAGACCCTCCAGACCCTCCAGACCCTTCAGACCCTTCAGACCCTCCAGACCCTTCAGACCCTTCAGACCCTTCAGACTCTCCAGACCCTCCAGACTCTTCAGACCCTCCAGACCCTCCAAACCCTTCAGACCCTTCAGACCCTTCAGACCCTTCAGACTCTTGCTCTTGCTTGACTGTTGCTTTCAGACGATGGTTAAAGTTTATCTCTGTAATCAGAGTCAGAAAAAGCAGCAACGCTGATTGCCGAGGGCCTGGAGGAGGGGGGCTCAGGGGAGCCATCTTCACTGTGTGACGTGAACATGGGAAACAGAGCGTTTTCACGGTGGGAGGGGCTGCCTCTCTGAGCAGCACAAGAAGGAGGAAAGCTCAAACACACAGGCACGAAGAAAAAACCCGCTTTGGGGAGTTTTAGGTGAGTACATAACTATATAACAAGGTTAAAACATACAAAAAGTGAATTTTGCATGATACAGCCCCTTTAAAAGTTTTATATTTGGTCATTTTGAGTGGAGGGCCTAATTTTAATTGAAATCTAAAACGAATTAAAGGACATGTGCAACACGGCACACTAGATGCACACACATTAAATTCATACATAAAACACTGTCCACACACACACTACACACAAAAACGAACAACATACATACATAACACAGTACAAATGCACAACTAACACAAATGGAAATGTAAGTTTTTGATTTAACTGTTATTAATATTTGTAATTCATTTAAATGTTTTATAAAATAAAGTTTCCATTTTATGAATTCTGGGTCTTTTCATTTCTTCTAGGTAAAATGAGTTGCGTATACTATAAATAATATGTTTACTTTTTGCATGGATGTTTTTGAGTAGAAAATGTTTTTGTATATATTTACAACAACTTAAATATTCCATGGAATTTTTATTAATTATTGAGTAAATACTGCTTGATTTATTTCCTAGGTACATAATGAAAACATGTTCATTGTACTCAATTTTTTGTCGCACCTAAAACATATATCAAGTACAACCAATGTGAAAATTAAATAATATACTCAAAAAAACAATATAATTCAACTTGATATTACTTTATATTTAAAGGTGCATTAAGGAATTTGCTAAGGAATTTGCACGTTTTATGCGAAACAGCGCCCCCTGCAGGTCTTGGGCGTGATGCAGCTTAGTGAAAAACTCGTCCCTGTGACTTGCGTGCACGGAAGAGAGGAACTCCTTCCTCGCTCGTTTAGTAGCGCTCCAGTAAGATGTCAGTGTCTTCTCCCTGGTGGAGTCTGCTGGAGCTGCAGTGCTAGAAGCCAGTCTGTTCTGACTTCCTGGAAGATCCTGCTCAGTTGTTGCTCACTAAGCATCTGGCGGAGTAATGGCGGACAAAACGAAACCTAACCAGCCGGAGCGCGCATTACGTCATTCCTTTCAAATTCTCCCCAAAAAACTCTGGAGCCGGACCGGCACTGTGACTTTCAAGTGACAGTTTAGCCTGTTAGAGGTTCTGGTAATGAATATGTCAGGGCACATTGTACACAGCATTAAAAATGTGTAACATATTTATGGTGGAAAATAAGTATTTTTAAGGTTGTAAAACTCCTTAATGCACCTTTAAGTGACTGTTTAAGTTGGTGTTAATATGCTGGACTAGTACTGATTACTCAATTAACAGTGAAGTTAGGACAACTTAAAAAGATCCATGCAAAAAGTAAACTGGCTGCTGCGCAGACGTCCGCGGATCGCTCCGCAGGACCCTAGCGGACAGGAATTCATGACGATTTTTACGTCACGCGGACCAACGCGCAACGTACACCCACGCGGACATGTGAAGCTGGACGGGCACCGCATGCAGGCACCGTGCCGCACCGTTCTGCGCGCCGTCGCACCGATCCGCGCGTCGCACGCTGTACTACTCCGCACGCCGCGCTCCGCTCCGCTCAATATAAGTCCGGGTCCGTATTGGATGGCGTCTGGGTCCGGATCCGGACTGCGGTCCGCTAGTTAGTGACCCCTGATCTAAAGTAATATCTACCCTAGTAAATAACGATCAAGTGGGTTTTATTGGGGGTAGAAGCTCTGCTGATAATATAAGATGTTTAATCAACATTATGTGGTCTGTGGCAGATCAAAAGACACCAATCGCAGCCATTTCCCTTGATGCAGAGAAAGCATTTGACATGGTGGACTGGAATTGTATGTTTACTGTCTTAAAGGCCTATGGCTTTGGTGAATATTTTTTAAAATGTATTTATTTGTTCTATAATTGGCTGCTGTTCAAACAAATAATATTATTTCTGACTATTTAAACTGAAAAAAGGTACTAGACAAGGCTCACCGTTATCCCCTTTGTTGTTCTGTTTAGTGACTGAACCACTGGCCACGGCCATAAGAATGGAAAAAGACTTTCCCGGGGTACAGGTTGGTGGTATAAATCATAAATTAATGCTGTACGCAGATGACATTATACTGTTTGTTTCGGAGCCTGACAAATCTATTTCTGCCTTGTTTAAAATTATAAAGACATTCTCGGATATTTCCGGCTATAGGGTTAACTGGTCCAAGTCTGAAGCATTACCTCTATCAGCCAACTGTCCACCCAACCTTTTTAAACCAGGTGACTTTCAATGGCCAAAACAGGGAATTAAATATTTGGGCATTTTGTTTCTTTCCAATTTAAAAGTTTTGATAAAAGTTAATTATGAGCCAGTGATGCAAAAACTTTCTTGTGATTTAAATTGATGGGGTGCACTTAATTTATCTATGGTAGGGAAAATCAATGCAATGATTCCTTATTTTTTTCCCTGTGCTCGGTCGATAAAAGTGATATTTACTATCCAGCACAATGTGTTTTCTTCATTTCTTTTAGTGTTTCTGAATGCCAAGGAGTTGCACTTTTGAAAATCTTCATTATTGTTTCAAGCTTTTTATCTGAGTTTGTTCTACAGAATAAAGTGTCTGAGAGAGTGCTCATCCAAGACTGCTGATTCCATACTTTTGTAGAAAGTTCACTGGCCTTGATGCCTGGTCAAAATGAGATTAAAGAAAACATTTGTGATCAGGGCTATATGTGTCATCAACCCCGAATGTCAGCGGTGTTATAAGATGTGTCATATTGAGTGAAGCATTTCTGTGAGAATCTGACTTCCTCTACCTCCCACAGTCTGACTGATTCAGTGCTGGTTACCGCTGAAACTACTGGTGAGGCTCAAGTGACAGATGAGCTGTCTCGTGGGAAAAACCTGAGGAGTTGGTGCCAGGGGCATGTCTGAGGACTCTCCACCCTTTCCTGTTGTGCAACACCAAACTGTCTGAACAGGACGAGCGTTTCAGTGAAGTGGTGCTCAGAGTGAGGAAGTTGTCAGATCGAGAGGGTTTATTGTTTCCTTCTTTTCTGAGTCAAACTAATGTTCTTCAACACGATGATTCTATCAGTAAATTCTTATGGATGGATCTGATCTATAACAGTTATCTATAACTTTAATGAAGATGATGGCTTCAGTAAACTAGATGTCATGTTGATGTCATCTGTAAATGTCCCCCTGCTCTTCTTCCTCTCCCCTCCTCTTCCTCCCTTGCCCCTTCCCCCTGAGTATCATCTGCGCTCAGGATGGGGGGTCTTGGAGAAGGCTGAGAGGAAGCAGACACACCTGCATTGAACGAGGTTTTGACTTGTGAAACAACATTATTTGCTTCAGGAATGAATAACAGGCAGGATTTTATTCCCTCATTTGGGATGCCGGTCGTCTGTTCTGAAATGGATCCTCTTCTTTTGTTTGGTAGTTTAGCAGAAGGTGGAGGAGTGATACCACTCTCTCCTCCAAGCCTTCTCTTTTATTGGTTTATTGTGTACAAACAGAACATTTTAGTCAGTTTGAAAAAAAGATTTACATTTGAAGTAAGAAAACTTGAAAAGCTGTGTGGCATCTCATTCTTTTGTTATGGTCTCTTTGGAGTTGAGCCATGTTGATCTAAATTAGTTTTAGAGGCTAATAGTAATGCAGCCAAAATCTTAAAAGACAAAAACAACAAAAATAGAAAAAAATAAATAAATAAATACTTGAAACACTGGAAATGGCCAATGTTGTTAAAATTTCAAAAACTGGTAAAACTGTAATCAAATGCCATCAAGTTCTTAAATTTCATAATTTCAAAAGAAATTAAACATCAGCAGTTTTATTGAATATAGCAAAACTGCATTGAAAAGTTTATGTTTTGATACTTTTATTCTAAATTCTAAACATGTTTCGTGACTGTGGTTTAAAGTAAATGGTTGCTCCGGGTAGCTTTAAATGTCCCAGACGGATTGAGTAGGGGAGGCAGCTTATCACTGTCATCCTGAATATGATGAGAGAAAAGAAGAAAAATAAGATCAGCAGTGATTTTCTTACCTGTGATCTATTACTAAGATTGCTTAAATTGAAAATGTGAACAGGAAGCTATCATTTGATTCAAGGATGAGGAAATAGAAAACACAGCCACAAACAATGCCAGGAATCCTCTGCACGTGTCTCTTTCAGCCGTTCATATAGCCACGACTCGTATGTGGAATGTTTCAGAGTCCCAAACATCCATAACATAACTTCCAGCCCCCTAAATCAAGCACAGATCCTCAGTCACTGCCACATGTGACAGCGCCTTGTCCAATCACATCACCCCACTCATGTAACCGCTCCACCCGGCCCACCCTCACGCTCATGTGTTACAAAATCTGCCAGCGTGTGTGAGGAGGCTGGAGCGATGCCTGCACCACAGGAGTTCCTCTCTGAACTCATGCTTTAGCTGTGCCTCACAGGCCAGCGCAGTAAACTGCCTGATCCCGCCTGCATGTTCTCCCCCATCATGCTGCCTGAATCCAGACTGGTTTTTCCACATACCTCAGTTACAATGGTGCTTTGGAAGGTCTCTGTGCTGTACTCCCAGCCCCCTTTGCAGCTCACATTAGGCTGCCCCTCAGGAAAAGCCCCGGCATCACTCTGGTTTGAGTGGACCGGGCAGGACAGTTCTCCAGAGGTCAGAAGGCTGAAGTTCAGAGAGCCTGGAGAACCCGCTGAAGAACCGGACCCTCGGCACCGATGGGGGGGCACGGCGCCGGTGAAGATGGAGACCAGCATGTGGAATGCCAGGAAGATCTGAGGCAGACTGATCCACACATACAAGAGCTTCTGGAATTTCCCGAACCCGCCGACAGTGTGGATAATTTCATCGAAATGCATCTCTGCGGCTGCTGTGAGAAGGCGGGAGGCTGGTGGAGATGAAGAGGAGCAGATGCTGCCACACCTGTGTCTGTCAGCCTCGAGGAGCTGCCGAGCCGTCGGAGGCTGATTTAACCTCTGAGTGGAGGAGTGGACCTGAGCCGGAGGGAGGCGTCTTCTGCTGTGGGAGGAGTGCAGTAGTGGCTCAGCCACTCACAATCTCCTTTCACAGCACACAAGTGAATTAAGTAACCCATTTCCAGTTTTTATCAGGTGCTGCCGGCACACTAAGGTGAGAGCCCAGCTGTCATCAGCCTCTTCACACAGGCAGAAAGTTCTCACACTGGAGGGGAATGGGGTCTGTGAATGTAAAGTTCTCAGGTGTCTTGTGGCACTTTGATGTTCTTCATATTTCAGTCGTTAGACTCATTCAGCTGCTGTCAGGAGGACTTAAAGACAGGCACATTCCTGCATGCTCACTGGTTCCTCTCCCACTGGAGGAACTGCTGGCACAAAGGAAAACCCCTGAGGGATTAAAACTGCTTCCAATCCTCTCTACCCAACCCCGCTGCGAACACAATGCAGGCAACAACCTCCGGCAACCCTCGTTTCTCAGTACACAAACTAAAATATCTACAAACTTATGCAACGAAGCACAACTCTGTTTCTCAAGGTTGGTACAACTGTGTAAAGTCACTACAAAAAGCATATGAATGAAAATCCAGTGAGAAATTTAAACCTATTGGTGATCAAATCAGTTCCCCAAACACATCAGACTGTGGTTTTATTGCACAATACATCTCTGGTTACTTCCATTTTCTGTTTCACACTGCAACCAGACAAAAAACCAAAAACCTCACAGACTGTGAAGTACTCGGCAAGTATCCTGAAGTCAGCAAGTGTGTAACAGTCAAAGCATGCGGCTGCCTTGAAGACATAAAGTGAAAGACAAACAAGCTCCAGGCTGAGATGCAACAATCTGCTGCTCTCCAAACCCCAGAAACTCTTTCATTACACAGCACAACACCACAGATGTACATTCAAAGACATGTCCTGCACACTGCCTTTCATTGAGCTGAAAAATGTTGACTTTCCAAAGTCTGCTTTTGGTAACATAACCAGGATGAAATCCAAATAAAGAAAAGTGTCAGAAGAAAACAGAGTTTCAGAAAAGAGTTATGATGGAAGAACTGAAACAGATCAAAACCTAGAAACCGCAAGAGTAAAATGAGTAATAAAACATTGACTGTTCAAAACTGTATTGAGAGATAAACTATATTTACAAGTGTAAGAGGCATGTTTTATTCATTTTCAAGGCTGAACATGTGTGGCTGCAGATGAAAGTGAAAAACATCTGTTTCCATGATGAAGTTTTCAGACCTAACCCAGGCAGGACGCTATGGACTGAAGCCAAACAGCACAGCGCTGCTGAGAGAAAGACACAAACAGTCACACCACGGACCTCAGTGTATTCTTTTCTTGCTTTTAATAAAAGCACTTGCATTTGACCTCAAATCCAATTCTCTGCATTAAATCGTGACTTCAGTTTTGGTCTCTTTTCAGGTTATCTTCTTTATATAACAAGGATGCGGACTCAGGTAGCCATTTATACCTTTTTATTAATTAGTACAACAACTTAGACTGCTGGATGAGAACTCTGAACACTTACTACACTACCCATAATGCCTTGGGTGCATCTTCACTACAGCAGCCTTAGTTGCACAAAATACACAACAAGTTCGGTTTTCAAAATAAATCTCCCGGTGGAGAAAAAAATGATAACATCTACAAACTAGAACTTGACACTCAGAGAGCACAGACCTCCGCCACAGCTCAAATCAGTCACCAACAACAATAAGAACACCATATATACTGAAAAACATTTTATTCCTCCCCAACACAAACAATGTCTGGGAGAAAGCTGTTTGTTGCATGTGTTTCCTCACAGTGACTGACACTCCGGAATCCCCCTATTTTTGTCTCTTCTGGATCCTGGTATCCGGAATACTTCCTGATCTGGATCAGCAGCTGATATCTCATAGGCTCCGTTCACACTGCAGGCTGAAGTGACCCAAATCCAATTTCTTTGCCCCTATGCGACCTGGATCGGATCTTTTCCTGACAGTCTGAACGACACAGATCCGATTTTTTCAAATGCGACCCAGGCCACTTGGACATGTGGTCCTAAATCCGATACGTATCTGATCTTTTGCCATCCGACTCCAGTCTGAACAGCCAGGTCGCATTTATCCGACCTGCACGTCACGATGTGGGGCTGAAGACGTGTGTCTTACCGTGAGTGTTAAAAAAAGGCGCTCGCAGACGCACATTAAGGGAGTTCTTGTCATCCGAAAATTATTATTGAACTCCGTAATTATTGAACTCCTCTCACATCACCGTCCCACCACTCCTGGCTGTGTTTCTCTGGACGGATGTTGCTGCCGCTGCCCCACAAAACGCCATGGCCAAAGACCTGGCTCTCTTCCTTCTCATTCGCTAAATTCTACAGCGCCAGGACAACGGGGAGGAAAAATATTAATATCCACATGGGCGCTCTCTCTCTCTCTCTCTGTCTCGCGCGCGCGCACACACACACACACACACACACACACACAGAAGGAGCTCGGCGCGGCTGATTAGAAGCGCAGCTCTCAAATGATTGCTCAATGTTCAATTGTAAGAATGCTGTTTGATCAGTTCTTAAATAAATCATCGACGCTTGAAAAGCTGCAGATTCTGTATGTTGTTTGTGAGTTCCGAAAACACTGAAGCGCTGCTGCGAGACGTCGTTCTGTCCTCTTCTGCGCATGCGGGACACTTTTGGGTGGTATTCCGTTCAGACGGGAGATCACATACAAGTCGCATTTTAATGTAAATGTGAACGAACTCGCAAAAAAATCGGATTTCACAAAAAAATCCGAATTGAGCATTAAGCCCTGCAGTGTGAACGTAGCCTTATGGTGCGTTCACACCGGACGCGTCGCAAGCGTCGTGAGCGGCGCTTTTCTATGCAAAGTCTATGTGGACGAGCGTCGTGGAGCGGCGGGCGGTGAGGCGGCGCATCAGGAGCGTCATGAGCGTCGCTTTTCCAGCGTTTCGACGCTCACGACGCGCGTCCCGGCGTCAGGAGCGTTGTGAGCGTCGCTTTTTGAGAGTTGGGAAAACTGAACTTTCGACGCGCTGCCGCTGGGCGTCAACCAATCAGAGACGATCCCTCCGCTGCTACGTCACTACGAGTGATCCGAGCACCGATGCGGGCCGGCCAGTGTTGCTAACTTGACGACTTTCTCGCTAAATCTGGCGACTTTCCAAAGGCTCTTGGAGACGTTTTTTTTGTCAAAAGCAACTAGCGACAAATCTAGCGACCTTCTCCGGTGCTCTGGAGACGTGACAGGACGTCTCGCTGCTGTCGTCCATGAGCAGCGGGTGCTGCGTGAGCCCCTCCCCCGTCCCAAAGCTCTCACAAGCGGTCAGTCTCAGCAGCGCCCCCTGCTGCAGTCAGAGCAGAGAGGAGCAGAGCAGCCAATAGCCACTTTTCCGACGACGACGCTGTCTAGCTTTATTTAACATATAAAGCCAAGCCGCTCTCCTGATGCGATCCGCCATAGCGGGAAACAGAAATCAGCCTCCCGCACGCCAATAAACTGACGTGCATCAAGAGCATCGCGAGCGTCGCGAGCTTTGTGACCACCTGGTGTCAAGCGTCGTGCTCGAAGCGTCACAAGCGTCAGCTTCGAGGCGTCCCAAGCGTCGACGACGCCCGCGACGCGTCTGGTGTGAACGCACCATTAGAGTCATTGAAGAACTGACACTGTAATTTTTTGCTGAGCCCCCTTGTCATTTATTGTTGAGTTATGCCCAACTATGTCAAAGACTCCCTATCTCTCAATGATAAAGAATCCTTTAAAAAATTCCTGGATCCAGACAGTGATCTGGATCATCACCAAAATTTAATGGATTCTAAGTTAGCCCAAGACCACCTTTCCACAAAGTTTCATTGCAATCCGTCCATTACTTTTTCCGTAATGTTGCTAACAGACCAAACAACCAACCAACCAACCAACCAACCAACCAACCAACAAACTAACCAACAAACCAACAAACCGATGTGATTACATAACCTCCTTGGCGGAGGTAATTAGAAAAAGAAACTGCAGGAGTGCTGAAAGGAGGTGGAGGAAATCCAACTTGACTGTGCACTACGAGATCCTATGTCAACAACTCAGAATTTATAACAATGCAGTGAAACAGGAACAATTTTTTCATTTCTCTCAACTGATCTCAGACCATAAAACAACCCCCGCTTCCTCTTCTCTACCAGGCACCAATTTAAGAAAGCTTTTCAGGTTCCAGCAGACGCTCTCTGTGAGAGCTTTGCAGACCACTTCAGAACTAAAATCATGGACATCAGGCCAACAAGTTTATCAGTGACCACAGCTGAACCGTTGTCCACGTCTGAGGACACACTGGACAGTTTGGACCTGGCTGATGAAGGACTCTTCGTCCAGTTTTCTCCCAAATAAACTCAACAACCTGCCTTTTAGATCCCATTCACACCACTTTTTAAATCATGTTATGGATTCCTCCAGGAACAGATTTTAAATATCATGAACTGCTCTCTTCAGACGGGTGTCTTCCCCACTGTCTTTAAAGGGAAACTTCAACATTTTGGCAAATTGGCCCATTTAGCGCAATTCCTTAGTCATTTCGAACAGCATACTTACTTTTTTTGTGAGGGTGAGCTGTTGTTTATCCAGAGGTGAGTCGGGGAAGGTTTTCGGGACGGACACAATGGAAGTGGATGGTATTTTTGGTTCCCCTTGTCAAACTCATCAAATACAAAATCCAACAACCCCAAAACACTTTGGTGGACACGTTATAATCCACACATTCACTACGCTTTAGTTGTGGCAGTGCAAGAAGCCAGTCTTTTCTTACTTTCTGGAAGATCCTGCTCAGTTGTTGTTCACTAAGCATCTGGCGGAGTTATGGCGGACAAAACGAAACCTAAGGACATCAGACCAGCGGGAGGCGCATTACGTCATTCCTCTCAAATTCTCCCCAAAAACATTCTGGAGCCAGACCGGCACTGCAACTTTCAAGTGACAATTTAGCGCTGTTAGAGGTACTTGTTATGAATATGTCAGGGCTCATTGTACACATCATTAAGAATGTGTAACATATTTATGGTGGAAAATAAGTATTTTTAAAGTTGAAAAACTCCTTAATGCACCTTTAAGTTACCTCTCTCAGGTAGCTAACAGCTCAGGATATCAGATGAGATTTTGAACGATAAAACCAAGGTGTTCATTACAGGTTTTGTTTAAGGAAGGGAAACATTTAGGTGTGTTATTTAAAGGTCTTTAATTCTAACTTTTCAGGGGTTCAGCCCAGCTGAGGTTTGACGGGGCTGCGTGGCCTGAAGACTAAATGGTTTTTATGGCCCTAATGTATGCCATCAGAAATACAGGGGAGGCCACACATTTCCCTCATCTTCAGCTTTTTTGTGGTGTTTGCTTCCAGTCAAATTAAGGCCAAAATACTCACTGTCTGAAAAGCAGTACATCTTTACAACCACACCCTTCTACAGGGGTAATTATGTGGCTGCATTCCAGACATGGAGGAAATCACATTTCACCATCCCCACTGACGTCCCAGTGGCACATCCACTCATGTCTAGAGGTCAGTCCCAAACCAGGATGAAGGAATTGCTTGTGGTTTCCCAGTGAGCTCATTAAAAAGTTGGTTGAGCAAAGTCCCTGCAGAAAACTGGAAAGTTTGCATCTCAGGTGTTGAAGAAACCCCCCTCAGAAGATAATGATCTGTGGTGGCTTTCCAATGTCAACATTGTCAAAAGACAGCAGTAACTCCTTTGCAAAAGCTATATGAGAGGGAAGAGCGAGGAATGCTCAAATGAAACACACCCTTTAAAACTGCACTGCTACTTAACTGCTACTTAAAGGAATATTTCAACATTTTGGTAAATTGGCCCATTTAGCGCAATTCATTAGTCATTTTGAACAGCATACTTACTGTTTTTTGTGAGGGCGAGCTGTTGTTTATTCTGTGGTGAGTCGAGGAGGGTTTCGCGGCGGACATAATGAAAGTGGACGGTATTTTTGTTCCCCCTCGTCAAACTCATCAAATACACAATCCAACAACCCCAAAACACTTTGGTGGACACGTTATAATCCACACATTCACTACGCTGTGGAACACCAACAAATGATATTGTAGCGTTACGACACTGAAGCAAATACTGGGAACTACTTTTTCTTTTGAAATCACTACGCCCAGACGCCATGTTTAGTAAGTAGTTCCGTCTTAGCAATCTTCGCAAAAACAACTCAATCTCGTAATTTTGCATTAATATTCCACAGCGTAGTGAATGTGTGGATTATAACGTGTCCACCAAAGTGTTTTGGGGTTGTTGGATTGTGTATTTGATGAGTTTGACGAGGGGAAGCAAAAATACCATTCACTTCCATTGTGTCCGTCCTGAAAACCTTCCCCAACTCACCTCTGGATAAACAACAGCTCGCCCTGACAAAAAAAAAGTAAGTATGCTGTTCGAAATGACTAAGGAATTGCGCTAAATGGGCCAATTTGCCAAAATGTCGAAGTATCCCTTTAAGTTAAGTGAGCTAGTTCAGTGTGTTATCACATTACTAAAGACTGTGATGCACTGCTGACCTGCTCCACTACTAAATAAATACAACACAAAGAAATCCAGTGAACAGGAAAAACCTGGAAAAAGAACTAAAACCAACACCAGATTGATTTTAGAGAACAGAATCTCATCAGATCTGACAAAGATTTCAAAAGTTTCCTTCGTGCTCCTTTATCAAGCAATTTATCAAGTAACAACAGCCTTGAGATGTTTCTGCCCATCTTCTGGCCATCAAAACAATATATCCAGCCTAACCCTGCAGTGGGACAACTACGGCCCGCAGCCCACATTTGGCCCCTTGGCTGTTTTAATCTGGCTCACCTAAGACTGGTACAGAATTGTCCAGATGAAATCATATCACAGTTGTGGCTGCATGGATTTCTCAGGCTGAGTTTTCACTAACGTGACTTTGTGCATCCGCCGGTAGCTGCTCTATTTCTCTGCCACTGCACTGAACTGATCTGCAGCAAGGAGGGAGCCAAGAAAAGAAAAGAAAAGTCCACAGTGCGTGGTCGAGACAGGACTGTGGGACAAACATCCTGAAACATCTTGAAAGCAAGAAAATTTTTTTTTTTTTTTTTTAAATTAGTGACTCAGCGTGTTGAGCTTATTGACAAAGACTCAGCGAGAAAGCAAAACTAAAACGAAAGGAGTCATTTAAATCAGATTCCTTGGCACTGGATGAAAGTAATGACATGTTGGACACTGCTCAACTTTCAATTGTTATCAGAGGGATTCATGACAATTTTGAGATGACTGAGTTTTTGCCCATTCCTCAAAGAGGAAAACAGGACTTGTACTTATTAACACATCTCTGTGTGCAGTGAACATGCTGATGCTTTGCTGTGGTCCCTGCTGAGCTGCAGAGCAAGTTGATCTTCGCCCTTGGAACAGCAGTTTTTCCCTCTAATTCCTTTTTCCCTTGCCTAAACGAACTCCGGCTTTAAATGCACCATTTCGGGATCAAATACTCGGTGAAACATTTGTTTCATGGACAAATCATAACAGAGAACAGAGAGCAATGGTGTTTGTTCCCATGCGGTCACAGCTGGAGTCCACACAGTGGTGCAATGCCACCACACCACCTCACGATAGCGTACGTGAGGCTCACTCCAAACAAAGCAGGGAGCTTCAGAACATACATGGTGATTGGTCAGTTGCTGGCTGGAGGCTGATGTCATCATGTCAGCAGAACCGCAGCTATGAAGATTCAATTCAATTCAATTCAGCTTTATTTATACAGCACCAATGACAACACAGTCATTTCTGGACACTTTTACAGAGAAAACCCAACAGATCCACATGAGCAAGAAGAGACTGAGGGAAGGAAACACTCCATTTTCAAAGAAAGAACCCTGCAGAACCAGGCTCAGAGGAGAACCCTGCAGAACCAGGCCCAGAGGAGGAGAACCCTGCAGAACCAGGCTCAGAGGAGGAGAACCCTGCAGAACCAGGCTCAGAGGAGAACCCTGCAGAACCAGGCTCAGAGGAGAACCCTGCAGAACCAGGCCCAGAGGAGGAGAACCCTGCAGAACCAGGCTCAGAGGAGGAGAACCCTGCAGAACCAGGCCCAGAGGAGGAGAACCCTGCAGAACCAGGCCCAGAGGAGAACCCTGCAGAACCAGTTTCAGAGGGGGAGAAACCTGCAGAACCAGGCTCAGAGGAGGAGAACCCTGCAGAACCAGGCTCACAGGAGGAGAACCCTGCAGAACCAGGCTCACAGGAGGAGAACCCTGCAGAACCAAGCTCAGAGGAGAACCCTGCAGAACCAGGCTCAGAGGAGGAGAACCCTGCAGAACCAGGCCCAGAGGAGGAGAACCCTGCAGAACCAGGCTGAGAGGGGGAGAACCCTGCAGAACCAGGCTGAGAGGGGGAGAACCCTGCAGAACCAGGCTCAGAGGGGGAGAAACCTGCAGAACCAGGCTCAGAGGAGGAGAACCCTGCAGAACCAGGCTCAGAGGAGAACCCTGCAGAACCAGGCTCAGAGGAGGAGAAACCTGCAGAACCAGGCTCAGAGGAGGAGAACCCTGCAGAACCAGGTTCAGAGGAGGAGAACCCTGCAGAACCAGGCTCAGAGGGGGAGAACCCTGCAGAACCAGGCTCAGAGGGGGAGAAACCTGCAGAACCAGGCTCAGAGGAGGAGAACCCTGTAGAACCAGGCTCAGAGGAGAACCCTGCAGAACCAGGCTCAGAGGAGGAGAAACCTGCAGAACCAGGCTCAGAGGAGGAGAACCCTGCAGAACCAGGCTCAGAGGAGAACCCTGCAGAACCAGGCTCAGAGGAGAAGAACCCTGCAGAACCAGGCTCAGCGGGGGAGAAACCTGCAGAACCAGGCTCAGAGGAGGAGAACCCTGCAGAACCAGGTTCAGAGGAGGAGAACCCTGCAGAACCAGGCTCAGAGGAGAACCCTGCAGAACCAGGCTCAGAGGAGGAGAACCCTGCAGAACCAGGCTCAGCGGGGGAGAAACCTGCAGAACCAGGCTCAGAGGAGGAGAAACCTGCAGAACCAGGCTCAGAGGAGAACCCTGCAGAACCAGGCTAAGAGGAGAACCCTGCAGAACCAGGCTCAGAGGAGGAGAAACCTGCAGAACCAGGCTCAGAGGAGGAGAACCCTGCAGAACCAGGTTCAGAGGAGGAGAACCCTGCAGAACCAGGCTCAGAGGAGAACCCTGCAGAACCAGGCTCAGAGGAGAACCCTGCAGAACCAGGCTCAGCGATGGAGGCTTTCTGCTACTCTGGTTGGGGTGAGGGGACAGAGAGAGAAAGGAACAGGACAGGAAGGCACGGTTCTTGTATCAACATACATTTCATGTATAAACAGACTACAAGAGAAACAATGGTCAATGACCATGGTTCTGAAACATTATATGAAAGAAAGGAGAGAAGTGAAGCAGAACTGGGAGCTGGTTCAACATGGCAGGAGCCAGGTTTTAAGTAAACCGCTAAAGATAACGGTGAGCCAACAAATCCTCAGATCAAACCAGGACCAGATCCTGAAGTTCTCTCTTGAAGGGGTCAAGGTTTCCAGGCGCCCTTCCATATGGAGCCCGGTCGGACCAGAATCACTCACCTCACAGGTGTGTCCCGTCTCCCCCAGCAGCCTAAGAAGATCGATAGACCAGACCGTGTGGATCTCACCTTCTTTCTACAGTAAGTTTTCAAAGAACCATAACCCCCGCCCATTAGTTAGTTGTGTGATTATTGTTTGTGATTGCTGATCGTTACCATCGGAGCGCAGTGGACCCATGTTCTGGAGCGCACACACTCTTCACCCTTTAAGCTTAAGAAATGTCAGTCAGGATATAGAGCTTATCACAGCACTGAGACTGCGTTAGTTAAAGTCACTAATGACTTGCTATTGGCGGCTGACGCAGGTCTAGTCTCAATCCTGGTTCTCCTAGACCTCAGTGCAGCTTTTGATACAATCGACCACAATATTCTCCTGCAGAGGTTAGAATGTGAGGTCGGCATCAGAGGAAAAGCCCTCTGCTGGTTCAAATCCTATTTATCTAATAGGTACCAATTTGTTCACGTTAACCAACAGTCCTCACCGTGCTCCCAGGTCAGTTATGGGGTTCCTCAAGGGTCCGTGCTCGGGCCAATTTTATTTCTGTTATATATGCTTCCTTTAGGGAACATAATTAGAAGTCACGATATCAATTTTCATTGCTATGCAGATGACACACAACTGTATTTATCTATGAAACCTGATCAAACTAATCAAATAGACAGACTCAGTGACTGTATCAGAGAAATTAAAACCTGGATGACTACGAACTATCTCCGTCTGAATCCTGGCAAAACAGAGGTCATTATACTAGGCCCCCATAAACTGAGAGACTGTCTATCCAAACAGATTATCACCTTAGACAACGTCAGTGTATCCTCCTCCTCTACTGTGAGGAACCTCGGGGTCTTATTTGATCAGGATATCTCATTTAAAGCACACATCAACCTGGCTTGTAAAACAACATATTTCCACTTGCGCAACATAGCTAAAATAAGAAACATTCTACCTAGAAGCGATGCAGAAAAACTCATCCATGCATTTGTTTCTGCGAGATTGGACTACTGCAACTCCCTTCTCGCAGCCTGCCCAAAAAGTGTATTAAAAAACTTTCAGTTGGTTCAAAATGTGGCCGCCAGATTATTAACTGGAACTAGAAGACGTGAATACATTACTCCCGTTTTAAAATCTCTTCACTGGCTTCCAGTCGAGTTTAGAGTTAGATTTAAAATCCTTCTCCTCACTTACAAAATCCTAAATGGGATGGCTCCGACCTATCTCCAAGATGCTTTAACGCCTTATCAACCAATCAGAGCACTTCGCTCTCAAAATGCAGGGTTACTGGTGACTCCTAGAGTCTCTAAATGGACACTAGGTGGAAGAGCCTTTAGCTATCAGGCACCATTTTTATGGAACCAGCTTCCAAGTGGTGTCAAAGAGACAGACAGTCTCCACATTTAAGGTTAGGCTCAAGACGTTTCTCTTCGATGCAGCCTATGATCAGGTCAGCTAGGGACTCTAAACCAAACTAAACTAAACTAAACCAAACTAAAACAAACCAAACTACAGTAAACCAAACTAAACTAAACTAAACTAAACTAAAACAAACCAAACTACAGTAAACCAAACTAAACCAAACCAAACCAAACCAAACTAAACTAAACTAAACTAAACTAAACTAAACTAAACTAAACTAAACTAAACCAAACCAAATTACACTAAACAAAATTAAACTAAACCAAACTAAATTAAACTAAACTAAACTATACTAACTAAATACTAGTTTAAACAGTTAAGTATCCACAAAGCTGGCCTAGGAGCTAGAATGCTGTGGGAAGTACGGTGCACTGAGCCCTGTCCTCTAATGTCTGAATGTTATTCCCTTTAGTCCGTTCATTGCTTTTCACCTGTTGTCCCCCCCTTCGAGGGGGAGTCTTCTCCAGTTTCAGTTGCTGACTCCACTATTACGAGGACCTATGAACAAGCTCCGTCTGGACCGGGAGGACACTCCTGTCGGTCCTGCCCGTGGACTGGCTTCGGTTCTACTGCTGGGATCCATGGTTCTTGTGCTGGACCGTCCAACGGACTGTCCTCAACATTGTCCTAGGCTTTACTTCTTATTGTCTCATGCTAACTGTTGCCAAAGCTGTCCGTCCCTGGGAGAGGGATCCCTCCATACTGTGGTTCTCCCCAAGATTTCTTCTTTTCCCACTGGGTTTTTGGAGTTTTTTCTTGCCGGATGTGAGGGTCGAAGGCGGTGGTTGCTTCGTTCTGTCTCGTTACTGTAAATATTGACAGATTACCATTATGCTTATTCACTGTTTTTACTTTTACCGACCAATGTAACATCTTGAAGCCCTCTGAGGCAACTGTTGTTGTGATACTGGGCTATACAAAAATAAATTGATTGATTGATTGATTGAAGCTCGGGGCCATTTTCGCCTAAAAGTTCAACTAAAGACGTACCCAAAGTAAACTGAATGCTGTTCTTGAACTGTTTGGAGTACATGCATGGTTGGGGTCTCATTTGAAAGCTGACAACCTGTATTTTCACCCAGTGCAGTCAGAATTACTCTAGGTGCTACTGCCACAGATTTATTTATGTTGCAGCACACTGAATTAGGATGAATTTCATTCTCGCCTGAATTTTTTCCCTCATAAAACACCTGGAAATAAGTGTGGCAGCACTGTGAGAGCTTGAAAACACAATTTTGCTAATGCCTGGGGTCTTACATAGTTCAGGTCAAAATGTCAGAGCAGTACTACAAGAAATGAGTGTTTCACACATGTATTTGTACTGCTATGCCCAGGCGGGGTCAATTTTGGACATCCTCTGTATACCCTCTGGATGCCCTCTGTACAATGGTATATGTTGGTTTTTGGCCCATTTTTACATTATTTTCACTCCAAAAACTCATAAAGTACTCAAAAAATCACTTCAGAGAGGCTTCAGTGTGGGATAAGGCCCTCAGACTGAGAGGAGCAGGGACAGACAGCAGGTGCATCCCTCAGCAGATGTCTGAGAAGTCACAAAACCCCGCTAGCGGGCCAGCCAGCCGTTCAGCAAGCTCATTGGCTACCAGCCCTGTCAGTCAAACGTTTCTACCGATGTGATTGGCTCAGAATACGTTGATGACGAGTGATGACGATCGATGACGTGGGTCCATCAGTCTCGGCAGCGGTTGGCTGGTTAGCCATCGGAGGGAGGGATGAGTCACTTGATTGGTTGAAAAATGAATAATAAGCAACGGAACCCGATCAGTCGCCATATTGGATATCCTCAGCGAGAGTGAGAGCGATCTGGATGTTTTTATCTGATAAAAAAAATGGATTATTATCGGACGCGTGCGTGGAGAGACGCGCCGCGTGCGCACGCGGTGGCACGTCTAAAGGCTTCAGTATGCTCCCCCGTCGCCGCCACGGCGTTCCTACGCCGACAACCCTACGCCGCTACTGAACATATCTTGCTCCTGCGTCAAGGGAACGCCCTCCTCTGCCAAGCCGCTAGCAGTCACAACAGCAATGCGGCTTCCGTAGCTCCGGCTTTACCTAGACATAGATCTATAGACATAGATTTCTAGACGTACGTATCTAGACACGCATGTATTTACCGAACATATATCTGCATATATGACATATCTGGTGACACCGGGCTGCGGTGGAGGAGAGGCTGAGCGGACCGTGATGAAATATTGGTGAAACTAATGAGCTTTTGGACGATTAAAGCCGTTTGAGGAGCGGCTCTACACATAGCCCCGTCTGCTAACAGTGCTAACAGTGCTAACAGTATGGGGATGTGCGCCGCTCAATTTTGGATCTAAATTTCTCCTGAAGCACTGTTCGGATCAGAAAAGCATTCCGGGTGAGTTCTACTTTATTCTATAAACAACGCGAAAGCGGACCAATCACAGCCCTCGACGTTCACGTCACCACGCGTCGAAACGACGCGAAGTCACAATTTTCGGGAGGCGCACATCAAGCCCCGACGTAGCCCTGACGTAGCCCGTCGTAGGGCTACAGCGTCTACGCGGCGACGGGGGAGTATACTGAGGCCTTTATTCTGGATTATTTGCTTATTTCAAGACATGTTTTGGACAAAAGGCTATACTTTCTGGCTTTGCCTGGATGCATACGTTTGTACTGTGGCAGTTTTTGCTGGATTATGGATCATCTGTGATCAGTTATGAGCCTCCAAAGGTGAGTTGCGCTGTTTACTTAATTTGCTGTATGTTGGACAAATGTGTTTATACTACCCGCTGTGGTAATCACATCTGAAAGTGGTTTATACCAGTGGATTCATGAGAATATCAGCTTTCTAACGGTACATAGTAAGTCTGTGGAATATGCAAAATGCGTCTGGATAATAGATGAATGCATCGTGAGAAGTTGAAGGCCTGCTGGCGGGCCGGTCTGAGCTTAAGGGGTTAATGCTGTGCCGCTGTCTCCTCTGGACAGTAGAAGAGAAGCTTCACGCTAATCTCCTCTGCTTGGCACAGCAGCCTTGACATTAGTTTCTCTCTCATTCCTCTTTTCTGCTTCCTTCCACTAACTTTAGGGGTAGAATAAGTCAGGTGGTCCAAAACCCAGCACTTATTTAGCACTGACTAAGTTTAGAAAGGAAAAATGGGAGGTTGGTGGTTGGCAAATCTTCTGCAACTTGATGGCAACACCTTCGACCAATCACACTTGAAGCACTTTTTAGTTATGTCTTAATTCTTGCTTGTGTTGTACATTGTCACGGCAGGTGAAATAGAGGCTCAGATGCAAATAGGCAAACCGACACCGTAGGACTGGGTTTAAAGGGTTTATTGACTGGACCTGGTCCAAGGCCCGAGTCCGAGGCAGTGGCTGCACCACCGGCAGGCAAGAACGGGTCTGAGGCGGCGGCTGCGCCACCGGCAGGCATGGACGGGTCTGAAGGCCCCTACATACTCCACAAGAACAAGAACAAAGTTCGGCAGGATGACGTCATCAAGCTGCCGAAGAAAGTTCGGCAGCTCCCTGACATTTCATACTCCAGCCGAAGCGAGAACTCAAAGGCCACGCCCCCCTCAGTGCTGGCTCCGCTTCTCCAGCAACTTTTTCCAGCAACTCTACATGGCTGGATAGTGTAACAGTGGCGTTTTTATGGAAGAATTGTTGAAGGATTACTTATTGAAGCTTCCTTCCATGAGCAGATGAAGAAAAGAGGACTCCAGTCTCCTGGTTCACCAGAATTCACCACTTCACCGTCCTCATTCAGGTATTGTGACGACGGTCTAAACCCAGCTCACGTTCACGGAATTACTCTCGTCTGTACATGAAATAAATAGAAATAAGCCCATTTTATTCTGCAAAAGCTGTAAAAGTTTATTTATTTATTTTTGGATGGAGGCAAGGCAGGTTGTTGGATGGTAAACAGATCAGAGCTGCAGATTTGATCATGAGAACTTCATTAAATATTTCAATGTTAATCTATTTAGCCAGTAATACCCCCCCCCCCCCAAAAAAAAAAAAACAAAAAAAAAAAACAATATAAGTAATAAGTGTCTAAATTATTTTTCATAGTCTGTTGAGGAGCCACACTTGTTACAATAGCGGACAGATATGCGCTGTTCCACCAATATTAATTTATACTACTGGATCTATACTACTGGATGCCACTGGATCTAGAGACGGATCAATAAATGATTTTATGGTCAAAGCAGGAGCAAAAATCATGTAGAAATTGAAATATATTCGGAATTATTTTTATAATGATGTATAAATAAAATGATGAAAAAATTATATATATATATATACATATATACATATATATATATATATATGTATATGTATATATGTATATATATATATATATATATATATATATATATATATATATATATATATATATATATATGTATATATATATATATATATATATATATATATATATATATATATATCCAGTGGCATGCTGAAGAAAAAGCTCTAACAGGCAAGGCATTGAAAATGATTTTTTTCATGATCTGTACAGATGCAGCTGATGCACCACCCATGAGATACATCCACCAACTCCATCTGCACTGCTGCTCCTGCTCAGTGGCAGTGTAGAAGGTGTGGGAACCAGAGGGTGGAGGAACCAGCAACCTCCAGGACCAGAGAGAAACCGTCAGGACTCTGATCCTCTCAAGAAATGACTTTCTGGAGTTTTCCAGACTCCTCCAGGACTGGAGCCTGCAGGAGGGAATTATAGGGGCTGTTATTAATTCATTTTAAAATCAAGAATCCAACAAAAATATTTAAATAAATGTAACAAGTGTAAAATCAGGTGAAAAAGATGACGGTGTTTGTAAATATTGGGAAAATATGATCTGATGAAAGAAGGGGCAGACATTACAAGTTTTTCTTCTTTCTGCTCCTTTTTCATTCTTTCTTGTATATTCTTTCTTGTATATTCTTTCCTTTAATGTATATTTTTGTGTTATCTTTTGAATGACAATAAACACACACAAAAAATACAGCAATCAATGTGAATAATTTTTGCCATGTCTTTTAAAAACGTTTCATTCAGAAATATATCATTTTTTAAATTCTGGTTCAAATTTCTTTGGGAGCGATGTGAGGACTATGCAAGTTGTATTTATTTTTTTCCTGGAGAAATGTGTTTGTGGTATCTTTATTGGCGATATATAATAAAGCCATTATGGTTGAAGTTTATCAGAGTCATGAAATCCTTCTTTTATAAATGTGTTCACTTCAGTCATTAAATAAAATCACCTTAAACATGATCTGAGTCCAGAATAATTTTAATGTAGTTCTCCGTTCTACAGTTCTACATTTTGTTAAACAGAAAGAGGTACAAGTAATGTAATCACATACCTGGACAGTTAAATCATTCTAAAGACGAATTCAGCTGACTTTATTAGGGATTGTTGAAAAACTTGGAGCTTTATGCTCCGTTCAATACCGTCCCTTCAGTCAGCTCCGCTTTGGGGGAGTGTCGAGATGAAGCAGGAAAATCTGACCAATCAGAGAAGACTTCTCGATCACCCAGCCGAACAAAGTTCTTACACGAGGAGGGCTCGAGGCTGCCGAAATTTGTTCGGCAAGGAGGCGGTGCGAGAACAAAATGACGTCATTTTGTTCTCGCACCGCCTCCCTTGCCGAACTTTGTTCTTGTGGAGTATGAATAGGCCTTGAGGTTCTGGAGGCCTGGTGAGCAGGTGGCGGGTGAGGAGGTTAAACAAGGTGGTCCAGGCTGCAACGGAGAAGGTACGGGGTCAAGGCACAAAATCCAACCCAGACTAGGGAAACTCAGACAGAAAAACTGACTGAGGTGGAACAACGATCCCGCATCAGAGAGTGGACTGAGCCAGCCTAAGTAGGCAGCATCACAGGTGTAACAGATGAGGCCACTCCCCGGACAGGTGACGCCAATGCACTGATGAGCCGCCCACACAACCTGCTCACCTACAGGAGAGGGGAGAGAGAGAGAGAGCAGCAAGGCAGACCCACTTCCTAGTAACAGAGGAGTGGGCATGACAGTATCCCCCCTTCAATGTGCGCCTCCTGGCACACCACAAAACAAAAAAACCCAACCCGGGCGGAGGAAGGGGACGGAAGGGAGGGCAAGCTACCCCTCACAAAGGCCCAAACAGAAATGGGGTCCAAAACCAAACGGGGCCAAAAAACAAACAAAAACCCCTCACAGGTACATCACCAACACAAGCCTTTCGCGCAGGGGTGGGGAACCCTGGTCCTGGAGGGCCGCAAACCTGCATGTTTTCCATGTCTCCCTGCTTCAACACAGCTGATTGCAATGAGGCTCGTTATCTGGCTTTCTGCTGGACTTGGCCATGAATCTTGATTCGATTCAGGTGTGTTGAAGCACTGAGACATGGAAAACATGCAGGTTTGCGGCCCTCCAGGACCAGGGTTCCCCACCCCTGCTTTAGCGGGTTCATGAAACAAAGACGCTGGTTCTCAAAACTGGCGGGCGCACAAAACTCTGGTTCAAAACTGGCGGGCGCACAAAACTCTGGTTCTCAAAACTGGCGGGCGCACAAAACTCTGGTTCTCAAAACTGGCGGGCGCACAAAACTTTGGGTCTCAAAACTGGCGGGCGCACAAAACACAGAGGGCCAGCAGGGAAACTCAGATCAAAACAAAGGGAATTTCGAGTGGTCCCAAGCGCCTATGAACGACGCTTGGCAGCTGAACGTTTCTTCTTAGACCGACAACACTGACTACTCCTCTGGAGATGGGGTTCTGTGCTTCCCTCACTCCTACCCTGCTCAGATGGGAAGAGGCACGGAATGTCCAGGGTGTCGTCGATGTCCGGATCCAAGTCCCCACCCCCAAGGTCATAACCGTCCTCCTCAGAGCTGCAAAAAGGGGACCCGATCAGCAGAGGACTCAAGTGGGGTACAAGTGGTGGACTGAACCCAGGGGCTCAAAAGACTGGCCGGCAGAGAACTGGCGGCTGGCGGAGAACTGGTGGCCGGCGGCGGCCGGCGGAGAACTGGTGGCCGGCTGGGGGCCGGCGGTGGCCAGCCGGGGACCGGCGGCGGCCAGCCGGGGACCGGCGGCGGCCAGCTGGCAACTGCACCGTAAACTGCCCACCGTAACGCTCCAGGGAGATCGGTTCCTCACCAAACAGTCTGCCAGGAAATGCCCTAGCTGGCCGCAGTAAAAACACCTTCCCTCACAGAAACGTCGCTCCCTCTCCTCAGGAGTAAGGTGTGGCCGCTTGACCTGTGTGGGCTCAGGAGTCGCTTCCCCTGGAGAGACAATGTAGTCCCCAGCATGGAGTGGGCATGACATACATGGCTATGGATAAAAGCGTCTGCTAAATAAAATTGTAGAATTGGAACTTCAGAGTTTTTAAAAAGGGAGCACACAACTCGTCCGTTGAGAACGCGCATGCATCCACCCATATGAGCACATGTACATGTCCGTTTGTAGCTACAGAGCATCCACCCAAGGGTGGAGCCATTGAGAAGGAGCAAACTCCACCTCCCTCCTCCGTCCTCCACTCTCCTCCTCCTCCTCCCTCCTTCTCTGGAGTCTGCTCAGAAGAAAAGGGAGGGGCCCTTACTAACTCTGGGTGCTGAAACACACACACACACACACCAGCCCTACGATATGACCCTGGAGCTGGGTCCACACATCTAACTACAATGGCTTTAAAATCTTTAAGTGTATGTGGATGGTGCTTCCTCTTTTTGTGTGTATAAAAAGGGCGAAAACATTTGTTTTTAAAGGACAACCAAAAAACAAACAACTAACTGTCCTGTTACTTTGCAGATGTCTTCCAATATGAACAAAGAAATCTCTGTGATTTACTCGTTCAGCACATTCACATGACACACATTTACATCACTGAGTGAGAGGCTGTCTGTGTAAGCCGAGAACAATAAGCCAAGTTCACTCCACGTCTTTTTATTTATTAATTGATTTTATTTAACCTTTATTTAATGAGGGAAGTCCCATTGAGATTAAAAACCTCTTTGTCAAGGGAGTCCGGGGGGTTACAAATTACAATAAATACACAATATAATAAATTACAATTGAGATTAAGAAAAACAGTGACACATAAAAGATGCTGTCTCGAGTTGTCTCAACCTTGTTTTAAAGGAGCTCAAGGGAATGAGTTTAGTCAGTTTAAAGTTCTTTTGCAATTTGTTCCAAGTGTAGGGAGCAGAGTGCAGAAAAGCTTTTTTTCCGAGTTCTGTGCGGGCAAATGGAACAGAAAGCAGAAAATAATCATTTGAGCGCAGACAATGACAGTCAACACTTCTCTGAGTGATTAAGTCAGAGATGTAGGAGGGCAACAGATCAACCATGGCCTTGTAGATGAAAGTGTACCAATGTCCAAGTCTCCTAGTGGACAAGGAAGGCCGTCCCACACGAGAATGCAAGTCACAGTGATGGTCTCGGCTTTACAGTTTGCTATGAATCTTAGACAAGCATGATAAATACTGTCTATCCTGCGAAAACATTGAGCGGTAGGATCCATTTAAAACAATTCTCCTTAATCTAAAACTGACAAAAAAGTTGCAGTGTCGAGCATTTTTTTCACGTTGGAAAAAAAAAAAGCAGAACTTATTCCTAAAGAAAAAAACACAGTTTCAGTTTGAGTTTCTTTGCCATGTTATCTATATGGGGGTTATAAGTGAGAGAGTCATCAAGCCAGATACCAAGATATTTGTACATATGAACCACCTCTATAACATTTCCTTCAAGAGTGAACACTGTTGGAATAGTGCAAGAGGCCTCCATCTTCTTAGCTTTTAAGAACAAAATTAGCTTGATCTTGTCAGCATTTAGGATGAGTTTTAGTGACAGAAGTGTGCTGAACCACATCAAAAGCTTTCTGTAGGGATCCAATGGCTTTGGTAGCTGCTGAACCACAACAATAAATAATAGTGTCATCAGTGTATAAATAAATATTGGCATCAGACACATTTTGCCCGAGATCATTGATGTACACAATGAACAACAAGGGTCCCAATAATGACCCCTGTGGCACCGCTTTGTGGACATTCTCAAAGTCAGAACAAAGGTCATCATACTTAAAGGTATAAAGGACAATTTTCTCGAAAAAGTGGAAGCCAAACGTCTGTTACTCGCTTTTTGAAAAACGCGCATGTGCCAGACCATCCTACCTGCTCTGCTGCTCCTACGAGCGCGCTTGATGGCGTGATGCAAGCATTTCTCCAGCGTGATTGACATGTCGGAGGACCCATAGTTGACACTCGCATCACGCCATTCATTGGCTAAAACATCGTCCATTACACCTTTAATACACTGAGTCCCGCCATCCAGAGACTTTGTGAACCAGGCAACAGCATCGCTTAACAAACCCAGACAGAGAAGCCTATGCTTTCGGCCCTGTCCACACGGAGCCAAAACGGTCATATTTTACAAAACGAATTGCGTAAAGACGGAGTCAGCAAAAAAAAAAAAAAAAGCATCCACATTAGTGAACTGAAGCCGCATGTAAACGCTGTAATACATATGCCAAGCCCACTGATGGCACTGCAGTGCAATAATAGTTGGGTAGTGCGCATGTGTATAAAAGCACGTTGTATTCACGTTGTATTGTAATCAAACGCAAAAGATGGCAACCTCCGGAGCGAAAGTTAGGGAAAGTTTGGTGTGGACGGACGACGAGGTACAATTACTGCTACGGCTAACTTAGGACTATAAAACCAGTAAGCTACAGGAGAATGTGGATTGGGAGAGCTGTCTGACAAAATACAAAGATATTATGGCTGCCTTCCAGGCACAGTAACCACGAGATTCTGACCTGGATTTCCCGCACAACCCTACATCAATAACAAAAGCCCAGTTAACGGCAAAAATCAAGAATACAACGCTAATGTATCGCCAGGCAGTGGACACAGGGAGACGCAGTGGCCAAGGACGCGTGGTACTCCTGTACTTCGAACAGATTTGGGGTGGTTCTCTGGCGACACGCTCCATCGAGTCCGGGATTGAGACAGTGGAGTTCTTATTCATGCATTGTTTACATTTGAGCAACTGCTACTTTCCTTTAAAGCACTTACTGAAGTGTTCAACAACCATGTGAATTATTAATATGCTCCTTAATGTATTATGTGCCTTTCTGTTAAAGGGGCTGTATCATGCAAAATTCACTTTTTGTATGTTTTAACCTTTTTATACAGTTATGTACTCACCAAAAACACCCCAAAGCATTTTTTTCCTTTGTGCCTGTGGGTTTGAGCTTTCCTCATGTTCCTGCTGCTCAGAGAGGCAGCCCCTCCCACACCCGTGAAAACTCTCTGTTTTCCCACGTTGACGTCACACGGTGAAGATGGCTCCCCTGAGCCCCCCCCCCCCCCCCCCACAGGCCCTCGGCAATCAGCGTTGCTGCTTTTTTCTAACTCCGGTTACAGAGATAAACTTTAACCATCGTCTGAAAGCAACAGTCAAGCAAGAGCAAGAGTCTGAAGGGTCTGGAGGGTCTGGAGGGTCTGAAGGGTCTGAAGGGTCTGGAGGGTCTGAAGGGTCTGAAGGGTCTGGAGGGTCTGAAGGGTCTGAAGGGTCTGGAGGGTCTGAAGGGTCTGAAGAGTCTGGAGGGTCTGAAGAGTCTGGAGGGTCTGAAGGGTCTGGAGGGTCTGGAGGGTCTGAAGGGTCTGGAGGGTCTGAAGGGTCTGAAGAGTCTGGAGGGTCTGAAGGGTCTGAAGGGTCTGGAGGGTCTGGAGGGTCTGAAGAGTCTGAAGGGTCTGAAGGGTCTGGAGGGTCTGAAGGGTCTGAAGGGTCTGGAGGGTCTGGAGGGTCTGAAGGGTCTGAAGGGTCTGGAGGGTCTGAAGGGTCTGGAGGGTCTGGAGGGTCTGAAGGGTCTGAAGAGTCTGGAGGGTCTGAAGGGTCTGGAGGGTCTGAAGGGTCTGAAGAGTCTGGAGGGTCTGAAGGGTCTGAAGAGTCTGGAGGGTCTGAAGGGTCTGGAGGGTCTGGAGGGTCTGAAGGGTCTGGAGGGTCTGGAGGGTCTGAAGGGTCTGAAGAGTCTGGAGGGTCTGAAGGGTCTGAAGGGTCTGAAGGGTCTGGAGGGTCTGAAGAGTCTGAAGGGTCTGAAGGGTCTGGAGGGTCTGAAGGGTCTGAAGGGTCTGGAGGGTCTGGAGGGTCTGAAGGGTCTGGAGGGTCTGGAGGGTCTGAAGGGTCTGAAGAGTCTGGAGGGTCTGAAGGGTCTGAAGAGTCTGGAGGGTCTGAAGGGTCTGGAGGGTCTGAAGGGTCTGAAGAGTCTGGAGGGTCTGAAGGGTCTGAAGAGTCTGGAGGGTCTGAAGGGTCTGGAGGGTCTGAAGGGTCTGAAGAGTCCGAAGGGTCTGAAGGGTCTGAAGGGTCTGCGCTTGGTGAGTTTCTAACAGGAAAAGATGTTTTCGCGTGTCTTTGTGTGTAGACTAAAGCTAAAGAGCTACAGCTAGCTAGCGTATTTGTTTTGAAGCTCTGATTGGTTGAAGTAGCTGTCAGTCAAAGTCCACAGAGGGAGAGGCGGGATTTTCAGTGAAACGGAGCATTTTCTCTTCCGGGTTTCAGAATTAGCCCCAGAAAATCTTTTATTTCACACAAAATGACTTTTCCTTAGTGCCAAAAATAAACTATTACCATGTTAATGCCATTTCTAGGGTTTGGACTAGCTTAAAAAGCAGGATACAGCCCCTTTAACTGTTCTGAAATAAATAACAGAACGCTTGTACAAAAGCATCTTTATTCTGTGTATAAATAAGAGTTTCCAGCGCCATTTGGAGTAGAGCATACCTTTTTATCAACAATATTTTACAGAAGTCGTACACGAAAGTGTTAACAAATCAAGATCACTCTGCAGAGGTAGTAGTCATACAGAATGCTATAAACAAATGAAAATCACTCTGCTGAGGTCTGACCCAAAAACATCGCCTGCTGGCCCTTCTGTTCCTTTTACGAGGTTGTTCAAGGAGGACATGGTGTACGCAGTTCTCCAGCAACTCTTGCTGCTCACGGTGGTGGTGTAGCAGACGGAGATTCTGCATCAATACCCATAAAAGCAAAGTGAGTGTCTGAAGCACGTACACGATACTGCAGAGCGCCATAGTTGTTGTGGTTCTGTCGGACTTGCGCGCATGCATCCTGTTGTAGAGGCGGGGCGATGACGCAATCCTCTCAATATATATATGCGTCAAAGGCGTAACAGCAGAGACGTCTCAGGCGCGTCTTCAGATTTTTCCACTCTGGGACCCGGCTTCAAACTTTGTCAGTTTCAGAGCCCTGTGATGCTGGCTCTGTGTGGACGATGGGTGACTTAGTACAAACATTTGTGCGAATTTGTCTGAGCTTGGCTCCGTGTGGACAGGGCCTTAGGATAGCATGGTCCACAGTGTCGAAAGCTTTTGACAGATTGATAAAAAGTGAAGCACAGTACAGCTTTTTATCAACAGCAACACATATGTCATTGATCACTTTAGTAGCTGCAGTGACGGTACTGTGTTTTTTCCTGAAACCTGATTGCAACTTTGATAGAAGTTCGTTTAAGGATAGGAACTCTTTTAGCTGATCACTGACAAGAGATTTGAGGATTTTTGACATGACACATAAGTTTGAAATTGGCCTGTAATTGGTTAAAATCAAAGGATCTCCTCCTTTTAGTAAGGGAATAACAAAGGCAGACTCCCAGACTGAAGAAACTTCTTTGTTTTCGATCAAGAGGTTAAAAAGAAGTGTAAGAGGTGGTGCTACAAGGTCTACTGCTATTTTTAGAAAAGTAGAGTTCTCTCAAGTCGGGTCCAGGAGGTTGTCTGTGATCTAAAACTTTAAGGGCTTTATGTACATGCTGCACAGTAAAAAGCACAAAATTAAAAGGAACTCCAGAAAACACAGGAGTGTCAGAGCAGGAAGTGACTGAGGAAGCCCGTGAGGAACCAAACAAACAGCCAGATGATACAAAATGCTTATTAAAGCAGTTCAAGACCTCACTTCTGTCATAAACTGGAACTGAGTCTTTAAGAAAAAATGGGAAGACTGTGAGAAATGTTATGAGTAGATAAAGACTTAATTGCTTTCCAAAATTTCTGTGGATTGTTAAGGTTGTCAGTTGTCACAGATAAGTAATATTTAGATTGGGATTTTTTTGATTAAAGATGTACACTTGTTCCGCAGTTGTCTGAAAGATAACCAGCCAGATGCAGAACCACTTTTTCTGGCTTTGGCCCACGCCCAGTCACGCTGATGGATAGCATCTGACAACTCAGGGGAAAACCGGGGTTGTTTTGTCCTTTCACTCTGACTTTCCTAAAAGGAGCATGTTTGTTTAAAATGTTTTCAAAACTCTGTTTAAAAAAATGCCCATGCAAGCTCAACTTCTGGCAACAAGCATATACAATCCCAGTTGACCCATTCAAGACGACAGGCCTGTTCATTAAACATTTTTAAATTTCTCTTAAAAACAGTACCTGGTTTACATTTGGGGATTGAAATGTCCCTGCAAGTAGCAAGAATACAATTCACTTATATCATTGCAGAAAATGCCCAAAGGATTTATGAGGCACATTAGTGAGAATTAAATCAATCAAAGTGGACTTATGAGGTTTCTGAAGATTTGGCCTTGTTGGCAGGTTGATCAACTTGTTAAGATTAAACGAGTCACAGAAAGATTGAATGTGCATGGACAATTCACATATATGCACACATAATGTTGGCCTCATCCGTAATGGTGGTGGAATATGTGAGTGATTCTCTAATTAGGGGTACATTTCATGTCTATGAGTAGTATAGGCCTAACTATTATATTTCTATTAAAAATTCACTTCTGTCAATGAGTATTGTGTACTGGGAGACTGTTGCCTGTTATTTAGTACAAAAAAAAAATCACCAGATCAATTGTTAATTTAGCAGAAAATGTGTCTTCTATACTGGGGTGTGCTGATTTTGTGCTGTTCGAATTAGTGACTTTCAGGTTTTGCTCCTCCAATTTTTAAATCAAAATTTAAAAAGATGATTAAAAATTAATTGATATTTGTCATCCTTTACTACGCAGCCCCGGACATGACATGGTAAAAAAAAAAAAAATGAAATTGTGGCCACGAATTACTAATTCGTTCCCTCAAAATAATTAAATGGTGCGCACGAATTACTAATTCGTTCCCACAAATTAGTTATATCATTCATATACTGAACAGTTCAGTAAAGTTGGAAGCATATTGACAGATACGGACTTTCGGTCTCAATAACTCTTTAACAAAATGTCAGTAACTTACAAAGGGCGCTGCATCCCATCGTTGTGAGGTGGACGATATGCTACAAGCTCATTTTTATTAAAAGTATCCGGACTGAAAGTACGTATCTGTCAACATGCTGCTACCTTTATGTTTATTGTGTGAGATTGCATTTGTCCGTAACACAGTTGACAAGCTAACAAATAAATTGTGTATTATAATTAAAATATAATAAAATCAAAATTATCTTAATTATGGCAAATACTGAATTTAGCACACTTGGGGGGTATACCATGGATACAAGTCATTTTTTAATCAAAAAGGTGTATTCAATTTTCCACCTTATGGGAGATGTGAAATGTACCCCTAATTAGAGAATCATTCATGTAATGTTTAAGCAGTTTTTACGTCCAGTCAGGTGATTCTGACCACTAGCGTGGCTCTACATCTGGAGATGGGTTCCCGGGCGCTCTCAGCAAGCCCACTGCTCCTTACAGAACGCTTCAGCAGCATCGAAGGATGGCTTAAATGCAGAGGACGAATTTTGTTCTACATTCAGTGTTTAAAGACAAATAAAGGCCCTTTACCTTTTTACCTTTTACCTACTCTCACTGGTTGTACAAGTTTTGCACTGACACATACAGATCACTGAAAGAAGAAGATAGAATGACATTGGCAAACGATATAGGAATGCTCAATACAAAGATCCAACAGACATTTGGCTGGGGGCAACTGATAATGATGGTATCTTTTGTATACTGTTGTTTAATTTTAGACAACATCATCGTCAATTCTGTCTCTTATTTTTCTTACACTATAATTATTGTGTTTTGGACACCTAAACAAATATGACAAATTTATTAGCTTACCATATAATACTGAGGCGCATGCAAATCTTCAGAGCATGGGGGCACTGCTTATTTTTGAGATGAACTTCTGGAGGGACAAAAAAAAGACATTTTTGAAAAATTTTTCCAAGCATTGTTTTTAAAAGAACAAACAAATATCTCTTTTATGAGTAAGTGCTACAATAAATAAATGAACATTTCACATTTATATGAGACTGTTTTAGAACATTAATTGGAAAAAAGAACTTTTAAAGAAATCCATGTGCCCCAAAAACACACAACCCCCCCCCCCCCCCACCCACCCCCCCCCCCCCCCACACACACACACACACACACACACACACCATCTCTCTCACTCACTGTCACACCGGAATTACCCAAGGCTGCACGTCAGTATGTCAGTTCCCTCCACCTGTCACTCCATTACACACACACACACACACACACACACACACACACACACACACACACGCTTGCAAACAAGTCTGTCATGGCAGAGCAGCTCATGTCTCCTGGCTGCACACTAGC
Source organism: Salarias fasciatus (assembly GCF_902148845.1). NCBI lineage: Eukaryota > Metazoa > Chordata > Actinopteri > Blenniiformes > Blenniidae > Salarias > Salarias fasciatus. Next base: position 30,436,050 of record NC_043759.1, on the reverse strand, counting down.
TTTGACACAACAAGCGGGTCAGGCAGAAGTTTCCACTCAGAGCACAAAAATCGGTCTTTTCAGAGATTAAAACAACCCACACCTAAAAATTAGAGCAGTATCAAAGTTCAGCAACTGTTACTTTAAGACATGAGTTGATAAAATCTGTTTTGGAGGAAACTGTCAGTTTGACAATTGTCTCATACAGGTCAAGTAACTATAACTTAGCACTGGATTACTTACGGAACGGAGACACATGCTGCCATGTTGTATCTACTGACGTTGGATCAACCGGTGATTTCCCGCATGAAAATTTGCTTTATCCAGTGGGAAGGGTTGCACATGTGCAGTTGAATCATAGTTGAGTTGTGGGACCTCATTCTCGTTGAAGTGACATGAGTGAAAATAAGTCATGCAGTTTCTCTTTAATTCATGTTCAACAGACATGGACAAACTATTTAATGAACATAGACATGATTGTTTAATTTAACTTGAACATAGCTGTAGTTTATTGAACAAGCAAATGCCCTTGTTCATTTCTTTTGAGTGAATATAGCAAACATATACGCCGTCCACGGTCATTGTGACTCTTTAAGTCACACTTAAGGCAGCTGCCTGAGATATATGAGGAGAAGACAACATAGACAGGGGTGCACATAAGCGGTGCACTAGTGCGCATGCGCTACCAAATTAAAAAATTCGCACCTGATGAAACATTGTAACGCTCATTTACTAGTGCTGCTACGTTCAATGAACAAGTCGTTCGTTTGAACGGCTCTTTTAAGTGAACGAGAGCCGGTTCACAGCTGTCTGAGAGCCGTTCCTTGGAGCAAATTGTCCATGTGTCCTTCACGTGTCTCCTGAGTGTCTCCTGAGTGTCTCCTGAGTGTCTCCTGAGTCCAGCCGTCTCCGCTGCCTTCATGTGACTGACCGAGTTTCAGTTTTCCGCAGCAGCTCCAGTCACCTGAACGCAGCAGCTAGCTAGCGGAGGAGGAGTGTCTCGAAACCGGAGCGGAGCCGGGGTTTTGGAATAACTGGTTTCCCTATTAACTGGCGACTGGGTTTCTTTCTCGTCCCTTGTTGCTGATAGATGTTAAAAACCAGACAGAAAGCCGTTCAGACCTTTAATGAGTCTGATTTCAACATCTGCTGCTACTAGCAGCAGCAGCAGGAAGTGCTAAAGGAAGTCAGTCACCAGGTAACAAGGAAACCAGTTAAATTGTAACACTGTATTTATCGCTTTATCAGAGGTTTTAGCAATGTAACACACACACACACACACACACACACACACACACACACACACACACACACACACACAATGCTCAGTTAAAGAACATGTAGCAGCGTGTGTATCAGAGAAAAAACATCTCTGAAATCTGTCAAACAAATTAAAGCACCAGATAACAACTCATAACGGACAGTAACCGTGTCGGTTGTCAGAAAGTAACGGATTGACTCTACAATAATGAGGGTAATATCTCTAATAGAGTCACGTGACGTTCGTCAGGGAGCCAGTCTTTTGAACGGCTCTTTCAAATGAACGGCTCCTCAGGAGCCGGCTCCCTTCAAAGAGCCAGAAATCCCAGCTCTATCATTTACCTACCAGGATAGCAAGGTGCGCATCTCACCCGTACTGTCAGACCGGGGGGGGAGGTGCTCACTAAGGCTACGTTCAGACTGCAGGGCTTAATGCTCAATTCGGATTTTTTTGTGAAATCCAATTTTTTTGCAAGTTCGTTCACATTTACAATAAAATGCGACTTGTATGTGATCTCCCGTCTGAACTGAAATACCACCCAAAAGTGTCCCGCATGCGCAGAAGAGGACAGACCGTCACACAGCAGCGCTTCAGTGTTTGCAGAACCCACAAACAACATACGGAATCTGCAGCTTTTCAAGCATTGATGATTCATTTAAAGGACCCGTATCCTGCTTTTTTAGCTCGTCCAAACCCTATCATTGACATTAACATGGTAATAGTTTATTTTTTGCGCTAAGGAAAAGCCATTTTGTGTTAAATAAAGGATTTTCGGAGGTTAATTCTGAAACCCGGAAGAGAAAATGCTCTGTTTCACTGACAATCCCGCCTCTCCCCCTGTGGACTTTGACTGACAGCGAACTTCAACCAATCGGAGCTACGTTAGCGTCTCTAAGGGCTTTAGCTCTTTAGCTCCAGCTTCTCTACACGCAAAGACACGCAAAAACGTCTTTTCCTGTTAGAAACTCACCAAGCGCAGACCCTTCAGACCCTTCAGACTCTTGTTCTTGCTTGATTGTTGCTTTTAGACGATGGTTAAAGTTTATCTCCGTAATCGGAGATACAAAAAGCAGCAACGCTGATTGCCGAGGGCCTGCCGGGGGGGGGGGGGGGGGGGGGGGGGTCTCCTCAGTGGAAAATGCGAATCAGCTGCTGCTGGTCAGAGGAGAGTGGGGTGTTGTCTGTGGGGGTGGGGTGGGAGAAGAGTGGTGTGAGGAGTTCAACTTTGTGATGTACTTAGGGTTGAAGAGTTTCAAACGAGCTGTTTTCTACCCGAAGGGAGGGGCTGCTGTAGAGAGCAGCAGACTGGAAGAGATCACTCAGACAGGCGTGGAAGAAGGCAAATCACCTTTTGGGGATGGTTTTTAAGGGAATTCAACTTTGGGGCATGGTTAAAACCTTAAAAAAGTGGATTTTGCATGATATAGGTCCTTTAAGAACTGATAAAACACGCATTTTTACAATTGAACATTGAGCAATCATTTGAATCTTTTTTTTTTTAACAATGTCTTTTTATTGTTTTTCAACAACAATTACAAAGACAAAACTAAATAAAACAAACAAACAGCACCCCACCCCAGCTATACCGGATCATAGAATGAATTAAAAAGAAAAAGAAATACAAAGCTTGAATACATTACAAAAAATGAAAGTTTTGTTAGCCTGTCAGAAGATACACCTTTAAAATAAGTCAGAAATGGCCGCCACTGATCATAAAATTTTCCAATGGAGCCTTTTGTAGTGTGACGGATTTTTTTCCAAATGTAAATGATTCATGACCTCTTTAATCCAATGGCCAAATGTTGGTGGACATGGATCCTTCCATTTATACAGAATAAGTCTTCGAGCTAGCAAAGAGCAAAAAGCAATCAAGTCCATCTGGTGTCTGTTTAAGGCACCATTTCAAGAGACTACTCCAAATAAGGCTGTCAAAGAGAAGGATCAACAGTTTTTCCACAGATGTCAGGAAAAGCCTCAAATATTGTTCGCCAATATTCATAAAGTTTCGGACACGTCCAGAATGCATGAAAAAGCGTAGCCGGCATTTGTTTACAGCGGTCACATGATGAGTCCAATACCAGTTTGATCTTAGACCATTTGTCTTTGGACCGATGCAGACGATGCACCACTTTGAACTGAACCACAGCTTGTCTAAGTGAGATCGAGGAAGAATGGATATTCCTTATAACCTCTTTCCAGTCTAAATCTGATATGGGTCTGCACAAATCTGTTTCCCATTTCCGTTTCAGTTGAGCCAGATTAGTTTCATGATGTGAAGCAAACAGGGAATATATTATGTTCAGCATCTTATTTCCATCAGTACGACAGTTTAATAGATCGTCCATCAGTGAACAAGAGAGAGAAAAGGGAAAGCGTTCGAAGTTAGATCTAACAAAATTTCTCAATTGTAAATATCTAAAGAAATGTGATTTAGGAATATTAAATCTGTCCACCAACTGTTCAAAAGACCCAAATGTGTTATCAATGTACAGGTCATACAAAGAGTGTATTCCCTTTCTGTCCCAGATATTAAAAGCCTCGTCGCTCACCGAGGGGATAAACATATGATTATCTGAAACAGGTGCCCTAAGTACCATATTGGCCCGAACATAAGACGACTCCGATTATAACACAACCCCTATTTTTCAAAGATCATTTTATGGAAAAAAAAACCGCTGAAGACAATAAGGTCACTCATAAAACAACTTTTTATTATACAATTATTATAAACTCAAAAACTCACAACTGAGATAACATTTCACGTGATATAAAATGAAAAAATATATTCTCTTTCTCAAAATAAGAAACAATAAGCAACAAATAAGAACCTCAAGGGGTCAAAACTGCATAAATGATGTAAATAACTGTCCAGGTCCTTCAGCTGAATCAGGCTCTGGTGGTGGACATTCCGTCTGTCCGTCTTTCAGAGACGTTTCTCTCTCCCTTCTATCAGTCTCTCTGAAGCGTCTCTCAGGACCAGGAAAGCTTTTCTCATAGCGTTAGCATCTGGAGTGTTTTTTCTGTGCTCTCCAGTCAGAACGAGGCTCTGCTCCACCAGACCTCCTGGCGGCTTGGCAGTAGTTTGATGACTCTGCTGCGTTGATCACCATCAGTTTAAAGTTGGTATCATAACTTCTCCTCTGCTGTTTGCTCAGTTGTCCAGCGTTCAGCCCCTTTGTTCCAGATGATCCGCCATTTTTCATCAGATCATTTGATCTCATCTCATCGCTCCACTCGCTCTCTGCTCAGTGATACTTTGGCTCCATCTAGCGGTGCGGATGGGTATTGACCATCTACCGTAAGTCCGCCATTATAACACCACCCCACTTTTGAGGATGCAATTTCTGGAAAAAAACATCGTCTTATATTCGGGCCAATACGGTAATAGCTTGGTGAACTTAAAGGACCGTCTACATTGATTCCAAATCTTAATTGTGTGAACAACCACTGGATTAGAAGAATATGAAAAGATTGACTGTTTGAGAGGCAATGCAGAACAGAGCAGTGCTGCAGGAGAGCTAGATATGATTGAGTCTTTCTCCAAACTCACCCAACTTGGTATAGCATTATCTCTTCTCAACCAATATAGCACTGCTCTGCTGTTGACCGCCCAGTAATAATACATGAAGTTAGGAAGTGACATTCCCCCATGTGACGAGGTAACTGTAATATTTTCTTACCCAATCTTGGATGTTTATTATTCCATATGAAAGAAGATATTTGACTGTTTCGGTTAGTGAAGCAGGACTTTGAGAGAAAAAAGGGTATACTTTGAAACAAATATAACAATTCAGGCAAAATTATCATTTTCCGAATTAATCCTCCCCCCCATGGAAAGAGGCAACGATTCCCAAAGCGCTATGTCCTGTTTAAGATTTGATAACAGAAGTAGATAGTTTTCTTTATATAGATCTTTAAAACTGCGTGTTACCCAAACTCCTAGATATTGAAACTTTTTTGGACTGTGCTTAAAGGGAATTGAGAGGGGGAGGTTTCTTCCTAGTGGTGTCAACGGCATCATCTCACTTTTCTGAAGGTTTCTCTTATAGCCAGATATTTTCCCAAATAGACAAAGCAATTTCAACAGTGGGGGGATACTTGATATAGGATTTGAAAGAAACAATAGTGTATCATCAGGATACATAGAAATTTATGCTCTGAGCCCATACGCATCATTGCCCTTATATCCTGTCTTTGCCGTACAGCTGCAGCCAACGGTTCAACTGCAACTATAAACAAAAGCGGCGAAAGAGGACATCCCTGTCTTGTGCCCCGTTCAAGCTGAAAGTAGGATGGTACGTTATGGTCTGTACGGACAGCTGCCAATGGGGAAGAATAAAGCAGTCTTTTCCATGATAAAAAGTTTGGGCCGAATTTAAACATATGTAATACTTTGAACAAGTAGTTCCACTCCACCCGGTCAAAAGCCTTTTCAGCATCTAAAGATAATATCATTTCCTTATCCATGTGACCAGGTGGAGTGGTGGTATATAAAATATTGAATAATCGCCGAATGTTAAAAAAGGATTGCCGATTTTTTACAAACCCCGTCTGATCTGGAGAAACAATAGTAGGAATGACCTTTTCTGGGCGCTTTGCCAATACTTTTGCCAGTACTTTAGCGTCGGTATTCAGGAGTGACACAGGTCGATAAGAGCTACACTCGAGGGGGTTTTTATTAGGGATAAGCCGAATACTTGTTTTAAACGAGTACTCGTTACAGATAATGCATTTTTTCCGAATCCGAGTCCAGCCTGAGCATTGTCCGTCATTATTCGTACTCATGCTGATGGGAGATCCTCATTGGTCCTTCATTCTGCTCCTGCTCCACCGAGACGACAGGATCCTTGTGAGAGAAGCCAGTCGGAGCTGATAAATAAAAAATGTGGTATTTTATTTCTTTGTAGCTGCATTGCGCCTGAGGAAAACCTTATAAGGTTGAAACGTCGGGCGATTGTGCAGGCTCAGGGGGTTTTTTTTTCGGGGGTTTTTAAGTTTTGTTTTCCCTCGGGTTTTTTTTTTTTTCCTTTTTTCTCTTCTTTTTTATAATTTGGGCTTGTGCTCCACTGGGAGGCTGTGATCTGTGGGAGAGAGATGATAACTGGACCGAGGTCCACGTCCCGGTCATGTCCTGGCACTGCAGGGCGGACATGACCAGGAAGCTCAGCAGGGGCTTATGAGAGGTTTCCCTGGACGCCGGGGAGATTCTGGTGGGGATCATGGGGGGAGGCATTCATACAATTAGAATATTCATGTTCTGACTCAATAAAAAATACTTTTTCTGTAAATAGTTCCTTTACTATTGTGACCAAAAATATTCAAATTTTATTTCTGAGGCTTTTGTGTGAATAAATAATCATTTATATAACTTTGAAAATATTCATGTTCAGACTAAAATGAAAAAAATAAAATCTGTACATTGTATCATTGAGACTGTTCTGTAAATAGTTTTCAAATGAAGAATCAATATAGCAACTTCTGAGCAATCCATATCAATTTCAGACTTAAAATAGTGCACCAATTTCTGCCCCAGCCCATTTCCAGTTAAACCACGCCCACTTCCGGTTTAGACCACGCCCCCTTCGAGTACAGATACGGGTACAGATAATTTGGATGGGTAAACAGATACAGATACAGATAGTGGTGTACTCGCTCATCCCTAGTTTTTATCTTTTTTAAGTAACAGGGTAATAATTTCCTGACGCATAGAAGCTGGGAGGGTTGTTGTGCTTCAGGATTCTATGAAAACTGACAGTAGTACTGGGCAGAGGGAGTCGGAAAACTTTTTATAAAAGTCAGCCGAAAATCCATCTGGTCCCGGAGACTTGCCACTTTGCATGTCTTTTATTGCCAAATTTATTTCTGTAGCCGAGATGTCCCTCTCCAAACCAGCAACCAGCTCAGGGTTCGCTGAAGGGAGACTGAGGTCTTTGAAAAATGTCTCAAAATGTCTCAAAATCAGAGGCCACCGCTGCAGATTCAGAAGAGCATAGCGAGTGGTAAAATTTAGTAAAGCATGAAGTGATTTCTCCATTTTCTGAGTATCTAATACCCTTGTCATTGTTGATTGCTGAAATTGTTTGACAGGCTGATCTTTGACGTAGCTGGTGTGCAAGCAGATGCCCCGCCTTCTCTCCATGTTCGTAAAACCCACATTTTGACTTGGAGATCCGATATTCAACCTGCTTAGCAGATAAAGTGTTGTATTCAGTTTGCAATAAAATATGTTTCTTAGCCAGCTCTGAAGAAGGGGCGTGGCACATTTCCCTGTCCAATAACACAATAGCTTCATTTATCTGTCTCAATTGTTTCAGATTTTCTTTCTTTATGTGTGCACAATATGAAATTATTTTACCTCACAAATACGCCTTAAGAGATTCCCAGATGGTACAGAATGACATACCTGAGGTTTGGTTAATTTCTGAGAAAAAATGTATTTCTGCATTGATAAATTTAACAAAATTTTCATCTGAAAGAAGCAAATTAATGAATTGCCATGGGCGGAATACTGAGTGTGTATCTGGAATAAATAGTTTCATACAGAGGGGGGCACGATCGGAAATGACAATGGCGCCATAGTCACATTCCTTCACTAAGTTTGAAATGTTTTTGTCTATGAAAAAATAGTCAATGTGAGAATATGTCATGTGGACGGGCGAATCAAATGAACATGTCCTTGTTGAGGGGTTACGGCTGCGCCACACATCAGTCACCCCGTATGTCTCCAAAAATGATTTAATTGAAAGGGCAGACTTGGTGAGAGTAATTTTAGTAGATGTACTGAGATCTAAGGATGAAAGTACACAGTTGACATCACTGCTTAGTATAATACGCTGACATATCTGGTATCATTGAGAAAAAGTTATAGAAGAAATCAGAGTCGTCCCAATTAGGGGAATAGACAGACGCTAAGATGACAGGGAGTGTATACAATTTACCAACCACTATTACAAACCGCCCGGCAGAATCTGTCGTCACACTCGATGCGGTGAACTGTACATGTTTACTAGCCAAAATGGCTGCACCTCTGGCTCTGGCCTGAAAGTTTGACTGAAATACTGGACCGGGACATTTCTTGCTCAGACATGCACCGTCAGTACAGCACACATGGGTCTCCTGCAGAAATGCCATGTCTGTGTTTAGTTGCTTAAGATGTGACTTGACTTTCTTACATTTTAAAGTATGATTTAGGGATTTCACATTCCAAGTTACACAGTGAACTGGACAGCCATGTGGGTGTCTGATCATAGTCGTGCGAGACATCATGAAGGACCTCAGGCAGTACATGACAAACTAACATCACTGCACACATGTAAACAGAATAAAAGCTTTTCAACAGTGAAGATCCGTTATAGCCAACCCCGTCTCCCAAACGAACTAGGAGACATAAAGCAAATTTCACTTCCGAACAAAAAACAAATCCACACATTGTTGTGCTTGTATTGGGTAATACTGCCTTAACTGCTTGGGCTCCCAAATGCTCCCAAGCCTAGATAACAATAATTAAGGGAAAAAAGGTGATTTTAACCTGACATGTTAATTATAGGGGTGGGACTCGATTAAAAAAATTAATCTAATTAATTGGGGCCTTTGTAATTAATTAATCTCAATTAATCGCATATCGATATTTGACCCGAGATCAGTGAGAACCTTTCTTTTTCTAATGGGTTTTGGTATAGTGAATCAGTATAGTGATACATAAGCTTAAGCAACAAAATACTGTTCATTTTTTCAGCAAGGAAGGAGGAATTTAACCAAGACAAATAAACCAATACACACTGATTAGTGTAACTTCTGTTGGGCTGGGCGAGGGTCCTTGAAGTAGTCGGAGTGACGTCCTCTTCAGCTCCAGCTGTATGCCAGGCTTGCATGTTGGCCGCTGCTGCGACAGGCTTAGCATTCAGATGATACAGCAGGCTCCATGTGCTGCGATGGGATGCAAATTCTTTGCTGCACAATATGCATCCAGCTGTGGTTTTATCCACGCTGCCATCCGCTGGCTTTTTAAATCTAAATTTTCTGTGCAGGAGACCAAGCAGTGCGCTGTCGTCGGGAGCAGTGTTGCCAACTCCCCAGTAAGGAAAGTCACTTCTGGCTGTCCTAAAAGTCGCCAGAAGTCGCTAGATGAGGTCGTTACCTAATTTGCAATTTGCATGTAATTGTAATGGACGCTGTAGGAGAGAGGAATAACGTCATGGGAGAAGCACAATGTGAGTTAAAAAAACACCCTAAATATGTTTAGAACTACAAATGAACTTTCTTCTGTTGATTCTTGGTTTGTCAGCAGTGAGCAGCGGCGTATTTGCGCACACGCGATTCATTTGAAGTGTGGAGGAGTGGTGTGGGTCTGCTCTCTGCTCTGCCTGCAGCAGGGGGCGCTGCTGAGACTGACCGCCTGTGAGAGCTTTGGGACGGGGGAGGGGCTCACGCAGCACCGCAGCTCATTGAGGACAGCAGCTGCAGAACGAGACGTCCTGTCACGTCTCCAGAGCTCCAGAAAAAGTCGCTAAATTTGTTGCTCGTCGCTTTTGACAAAAAAAGTCGGCAGGAGGCTTTGGAAAGTCGCCAGATTTAACGAGAAAGTCACCAAGTCGGGAGCTGTTTCGTTGTTGTGTCACAGCGAAATATGTCCGGGTGAAACTCGTCCGGTGACAAACGTTCCGCGACAATTTGCGATAATTTTTTTATCGCGTTAAAATTTCTGTAATTAATTAATCGTAACTAACGCGTTAAAGTCACAGCCTTAGTTAATTATAATGTTTAGAAAACAACCCGTTAATGTAAATGATTATGTAATGAACACACCTCATTTTCCCTGCAGGGACGCAGGGGATTTTGACCGAGAAGTCCAAAAAATGATGATGATCCTGCCCACCTGTCACTGTTCAAGGTCCGTCCTCTGACGCTGTGATGATTTTTTTCCTTCATATATGCCATGGCGGTGTCCGGTTTATCAAGCACCACTTCCTCTTCCCCATGCGTAATGCGAAGCCGTGCCGGATAGAGTAATCCATAGCGCACTCCTCGTCGATCGCGAAGAAGCCTCCTCACCCCACAAACTCAGCTCGAGCCTTGGCCACAGACGCAGTGAAGTCGGGGACCGCTGTAATCGGTGCGTCCTTAAAGTGCAGCTGCAGGACCTCCACACAGTCCTGGTAATAATGTAATTTTGCCACAATCACTGTGGCCTTCCACCTGGTTTCTGTTGGCCAGGTGAGCGATGTGCGCGATCCACGAGCGGCTCCCTCCCCAGCTGTAACGCCTCCTTCAGCATTCTGGCCACCGCTACTGTCGTGCTGGATTCCGTCTCCGGGACTCCCAGTATCCCCCGTTCCACCTCCTCGACCGACTCTCCAGATCCTCGCATTTTCCCTTCAGCGCCTTCACCTCCGCTTTCAGTTCAGCCACTGTATCCCGTAAGGTCACAGCCTCATCAGACCATGTGGAAAGTCCATTCTCCATGTCGGTGACTCTGACTTGCACCTGGTCCTGGTCTGGGTGGGTTGTTAATTAGCGCCGTCTTCACCGACTGTATCTCCAGCTTTAGAGTGTTAAAATCCTCCGCAAGGGCCTCTTTCATCTCTCTCTTTATCACAGCCGAGATTTCAGTTTTCAGATCCTGGAGAACCTCTGCTTTCAGGTCCGCCATCTTGTCAAGTTGGCTGGGTCTCGGGGAGGGCGGAGACGAGTCGCCTGTCGGGGCTTTCGGAGGACTCCGGTCCGGGGCCATGCTCGGCCTTCCTCCGTGTCCCGGCGTGTACTTGTATTTCCATAGATTTGAGGCCATTTCAATATCTTTTGCGACGTTAAAGTAGTTAGTGTCCACTATTGAGCCCAAAATACGCCGTGGTTGAAAAAGTATTTAGGGAAAAAATGCTCAATTTAGGAAGCCTTCGGGGGCCCTCACTAAACACGCCCTACTACACCGCCGCCATTGCAGCACCCCCCCCCCCCCCCCCCCCCCCCCCCACTCTCACGGTAAGACACACATCTTCCCCATATCGTGACGTGTAGGTCAGATAAATGTGACTTCGGACTGAAGTCGCATGGCAAAGGATCAGATACGTATCGGATTTAGGACCACATATCCAAGTGGTCTGGGTCGCATTTGAAAAAAAAATCGGATCTGTGTCGTTCAGACTGTCATGAAAAGATCCGATCCAGGTCGCATAGGGGCAAAAAAAATCGGATTTGGGTCACTTCAGGCTGCAGTCTGACCGTAGCCTATGAGCTTTCTTTTCAAGTGCAACGTTCTGCTGTTGTGAGCAAAATGACGCGGACCATAGACACCATACGTATACGAGCATTTTTATTTTTCAGAACTTTAAACACCATTATATTTTGTGAAAGTTACAAGGTTTCAGACATTCTGTTGCTGCTTCTCTTCATTTTCAGTTGAAATTAAAGCAGGCTATGTAGCATTGTCCACGCATCCCTCTATTTTGTTGTTCCTGTAGAGCGTGGGAAAAAAATATATTTAAAAATGTGAGGACCAAGCAACAACCCAATTTTCTCCCCTGAGAACCAGACAAAAAATATTATGCGCACCCCTGAACATAGATATATAAAGTACTAGAGCAGAAGGGAAAAAGCTGGCTTGATCTTGATTGTCAGTGTGAATCCAGGCCTCATCATTCTTCTGACACTGGCTTTTAAGCAGGAGGGATAGCTAACTTGTGATGGCCAAGTGTTCATAGGAATGCCGCTTACTGATCCTTGGACGTTGGCTGTTTCTCTCATTGCGAAGTAGAATTTACCAAGTGCTGGATTGTTCACCCACTAAGGTTACTTTTACCCTACTGATGAAGTCTTGTTCCAATAACAATCCTATAGGTGGTACATCGTGTATTTGAATGTACTGTTCGTCCCTGTGCCCACCAAGGAGCAGAGGCAACCATAGGAGCCCCTGCAGTGGATCTTTGACTACTAGCTGGTAATGCACGCTGTGCATGAGCCCCTATGGAGTGCACGGTGCACCTCCTTCAGCTTGCCCGCATTGCCCCTAGCAAACAGTGCCCATGATGTTGTTAGTATTAATTGGGGCTTCGCACAGAGTTCAGCATGTATTCATAATACTATGAGCATTGTGTGTTTGCTGAGTTGTCAAGACACTGAGCAGATGACACATTGCACATTTGTCTTTATTTTTAAAGTTGTACTGGTGAAGTAATCTAAAAGTACGGTAACACTTTACTTTATGCACCTGGTATAACACATTATAAGTGGTTATAAACACTCATAAATGATCATAATGCTTTATAACTCACTTTACAGCATAGGCTTAGGGTTAGGATTCAGGTTAGGTCCTGATGTTATAAAGCATTGTGATCATTGTTTATAATTATAGTTATACAGTGCTATAATGTACTTATAATGTGTTATACAGGGGTGATTCAAATAAAGTGTTACCAAAAGTACTCTGGAGTATCACTTTTTCATTTCAATAGTTAAAGTTACAGATTACAATTTTTGACAAGTAACTTGTGATTGTACCGGGTTACGTGTGCAAAGTACCCCATAATTTGTCATTCCTGACCATAGATCGCTAATATAATGGATGGAGCTTTCGTGACGTCATCCATTGCGTTCCCAAATGTCGTTCTGCAGACTTTTGCGAGTCCAGCAGGACGTCTCCATATTGAAACATTTGAAACCGGATGTGAATGTGATTGGTCCAGCCCGTCACGTGACCACATCACGGGGACAGAGGAGGCGCTGTGATAGGGTGATTTATGCAAAACTTTAACTCGTAATATAAAATCAACAGATGATTTATCTGAAAATCAGAGTCTGGTGAAGCAGCAGGTTTTAGAAACTAGAGACAGAGACCAGAACATGTTCTGAAACCGGGCGCTTTATATGTTTATTTGCGCTCTGAAAATCGGCATTTTTGAATGGGTTCCAATGAGACCGGGGCTCTTTTTGAAACCAGCATCATCGCCCCCTGCCGGAATAACCCCGAAATTACATCTTTTTTGCACTTCCGCATTATCTTCATATTTTATGAGGTTGGCGCCTGTTCCTGACATAGGAAGCTTCCCTATCAAATGACTGTCAGATATAAAGGAGCAGAGTTTGTTCTTCTTTCTGCTCCCCTTTATTCTGGAATTTGAAAACTTTTGTACTGTGTTGTTTTGAATCCTTTTGTTTTCATTTTTACAATGAATGAAATAAACTACAGGAATGTTAGGATAAACCACACAGCTCTCTCTTCATGATGCGTGAAGTACGGCTCCAGGATCTCTGAGATACATTAATGGAAACACAGTGGCCACAATGACTACATGATGTTTTTTCATTCAGAATTAATGGTTTGGAATTAAAGTATTCTCCTTTATCCAAAACAAAGGTTCTTTTCCACAGACCAGAGAGGTATTTTGTTATTTACCTGACGGTTTCGGCAGCTGTCTTCTTCAGAGTGTTTGTCACGTGATGTTGTTGTGACGTATCTTGTCAGCTGATTTATACAGGTTTTGGCGCTATTCTCCCACTAGTGGAAGCGGGAGAACAGCGCCATCTGCAGTCCGACTTCTTGAGTACAGCATCCCAGGTGTGTGAAAGCAGAAAGCCCCCCTCATCCCGGTTCACTGTCTCTGGGCACGTTTCCGAATTTCAATAGCCTCTTTTATCCAGCGTCGGTGTTTGTTCTCCTCTGTCCCGATGACTCTCGCTCCATCCCAATCCAGAATGTGATTTTCTCTTTACAATGATCTGAAATGGCCGACTTGAGTTGTTCCTGTTCAGCTTTTCTTTCTGTTGCTCGTGTCAGTGCTGTGCTGGTTTCTTTCTCACATTCTGTCTTGTGTTCCTTTTTTCGTGTGCTGAAAGTCCTCCCTGTCTCTCCAATGTATGTTTTGTTACATAGCTTACATGGAATTTCGTAGATTACATTGCATTTTTGTTCCGGTTGTATTCTGTCTTTGGGGTGTGCAAGTGTTTGTCTGAGTTTTCTATATGGTTTTACTGGAGTACTGATGTTGTGTTTTTTCATTGCTCTTTGTATTTTCTCTGTGACGCCCCTGATGTATGGGAGGGTTACCATCGTGCTGCTCTCCATCCATCTCTGTTGTTTTCCTTTGGCTTGGGTCTCTTTTTCTTCTCCTGCACCTGCCTTCTTCCTTTTTGTATTGCCCAGTTGTTTGAGCGCTCGGATGATGTGTTGTTCTTCTTTCCTCCTGTCCTCCTCGTCTGTGATTATATTGGCCCGGTCAAACAGTGTTCTTATTACAGAGAGTTTGTGCGCTGTGGGGTGTTCAGATGTCCATAAGAGATATTGATCGGTGTGTGTTGGTTTCCTGTAAATGTTTATTTTAATGCTGCCGTCCTCTTTGTGGGAAATGTTGATATCCAGAAAATTTATTGCCTGGTTCTCTTCTTCTTCATGTGTGAACTGTATTTTTCCGGTGGTGTCGATTGTGTTGAGATGTTTTGTTAATTCTTGTGTGTGTCCTTTTTTTATTTTCTCCAGGATGTCGTCCACGTACCTCTTCCACATAGTGAGTCCACACTGAGCTGGTGCAGTGTTGATGGCCTTCTCCTCCAGATCCTCCAGAAATATGTTGATGTGGAGACAAAATGTAAAAGCCGGGTTCTGTCCTCTGCTGTCAAATTGGTGCGTTTCTTGAGTGTTTTGTCTGTCCTGAGTCTGTTCACGTGACACTCTGAAGAAGACAGCTGACAGCTGCCGAAACCGTCAGGTAAATAACAAAATACCTCGCTGCTCTTTGGAAAAGAACCTTTGTTTTGGATTATAACTTGGAAGACCAATGAACCTTTTTGGACTATTCTCCTTTGTGCTAAAGAATAGTTATTCCAAATTAGGGTTTGCATGGAAAACATATTTATTTGCTTTTATTTAATTTCTCTTGAGTTGGCACACCAGCAGCACACTGTGCACGGCCGGCGGTGCACCCACACTGCGCATGGTTGGTGGTGCAGACATAAAACAGAACACAGTGCTGCTTGTCTGGCCACCTTTGGATTACACATGACATATGAGTGGCTCTGGAACCAGGAAGTAGTGACAGTCCAGCCCCGCCCACTGGGGCTCAGTTTGAAAGAAAAAAGACTTGACCAAAACATTGTTGATGTAGAGCACAGATTGTGGGAATGTTTCTTCAATGGCAGACAACAAGTACAGATGATTTAAATTGTTGTCATAGTAAATTTCCTACTCATGGCAACTTTAATTTGGCTTGAAAATCAGAATAAGCCTGCCATTTTTTTCGGAATTAGGTTTAATTCAGAATAATGATTTTCATTCAGAATTTGGTATTTCAAAGGTCATTTTAAAGTAGAATTCCATTTTATTTGAAGCTACAGATGGATTAAAATGCTTGTGTAAGCATGTCCTCTGTGAAAGAAGCTAAACTGACTCCAGGGAACCTCACAATGCTACCCCAGATTGAAGTTTAGCACTGAAAGGGTATGGTCACCCTGATAAATAGGAGCTGTTTGTTCATGTGAAGTCTCAAAGAGGCGTTGACTGTATGTGAATGGGGTGGAGACTCGGCCATGAGAAGGACCTCTCTACTCTCTCTCCTCAGAGTAAATAATGGTGGAATGTGAACTCAAATACATGTCAGTACACATTATTTGGCCCATACTGCTTCAGAACCACTCATGAAAGCCTGTTTTCACTCCACAATTTGGGCACGAAGCCCACTTTGTTCCTGGAAACCAACTTTTCTGGGTACTGTGCAGCTTGCCCGCTGCACACGACTCACAAATGAAAGTGGAGGTGAAAGAGAGCGAGGCCCACAGACTCAGAATAAACACACGGGCAGCACTTGAAGGCCTCGTTATGAAGACAAATATTTCCCTTCTGGATCAGTGAGATGCGGAAAGGTGTGTTTGGAAAGGAGACAGAGGAGTGCTTTGTACCCCTGCTCTCCGACAGGTCTGCTCTCCCAATCGCTCCCTTTCCCCAGCCCATTCCTGCCCTCACCTCCCACCCTCACCCCCACCCACGGGTCCATCCCACCTTCCCATGCCTCATCCCGAGAGCGCTCCGCTGGAGTCGCACAAGGCTCCAGTCCTGGAAGATGCTGTCCCTCCTCTGCCGTTCCCTGCTGCTCATCCTCGCTCAACAGGTCAGACACACAGACACACACACACACACACACACACACACACACACACACACACACACACACACACACACACACACACACACACACACACACACACACACACACACACACACACACACACAGTCGGCTGCTGTCTGGAGCAGGAAACTGACTCAACATTGGACTTTTTCTCATCTGGCTCTGATTTTCTCCTAATTTGCATACAGAGGTTCTGGGAGCAAGTCTTCAGGGTTCTTGGAGTTAAGAGCTTGTAAAAGCAGAGTGGACTCTGAAGAGCTGTTTTCACACTGTGAAATGAGCTCATTCAGTAAACTTGGCAGACAAACTTTAGATTTTTGGCATAATGTGTGACCCTCAGAGACACCAAGAGGAGATTTCAACCTTCAGTGGACTTCATCAATGCAAAGCCATGACCGTTAGACCGTGATCCCTGAGACACCTCGCTCCAATGAAACTGTCAAATAAAGCTTTCAGTGTGAGGATCACACTTCTAAACTGACCTTGAGAGGACAGACCAATAAAAATATAGCATTGAAAGTGTTCCATATGTTTCGCTTTGTGAACAGAAATGAGCATTTTAGATAAAAATGTGATTCAGTATATCCTTCCTGAAATCTGAAATTACTGATATATAAACACTTTGAACTGTATGTTCATTTTGAATGATTCAACTCAGTGCTTTGTGAAATATGTTCACAAATTCACCCTCACCTCCTGACGTTTATGCTAATACTGCTTTGCTGGCATTAAGCCAGACGGTCTGTGTGCTCAGATCACAGGAAGTCTAACAGAACTGACTGTACCCACCAAACATCTGACGTCAGGAAGACGTGCAGATCAGGTCATTATTGAGTCGGTCAGTCAAAGACCGTATTACGTACGCAGAACGTACAAAATGGATCCAAGATTCAGACGTCATTATTGGACCTTTTTTTGATGTCATAATGACATTCAGGATTTGGACGTCATCCAAAGACCAAATCCAGACGTCAGCAGAACGTGAAAAATCGGTCCAAGATTCAGACCTTTTTTTGACGTCATAATGACCCAGCTGGCATTCAACCGACCTTAAATGTTGAAATTTAGTTGAAATAATGTCAGTTGATGAAAAACGTTAACTCAACGTAAAAAAACAACGTTGACACTAAATGGTTGAAGTTGTGTCGTAAACTCTCTGTGGATTTAACATTGAAATATCAACATTTTTTAGATGTATTGGAGAGTGGAGTAAGTAGTGCCATTTTTTACTTAAAGTGCTTTTACGCAAGGGGATAACAGGAATGCCTGCAACTAAAATATGTTCATATAGTTTAGGATGTTGTGCATCCCTGGGAGCAGTGACTTTGGATCTTAAATAAACTGTGTGAGAAATATAGCTTTGGAAAAAAAAGTGGTTTTGTGGCACAACTTACCCCAAGTGCGGGGTAAATTGTGCCATTAGTCAGAATACACTGGGGTAAATTGTGCCTCTGATAACTGAAGTAAAAAAGATCATTTTAATGTCAAAAATTTAGTGTTTTGTAATGTTTTTTGTATTTTTCATATGGATCAACTGTGTCTGAAATAAAGTTTATATAAAAATGATCATGCTAGATAAAAACAAGACAAATTAAATAGAAAAGTACTTGTTTAATGCTTATTTAAAGTTTTAACATCACCAAAGGCCAGTTTGCTTCAACAAGGCCCAGCGCCACATCAACACCTGCTAAGAACAGAATCAAAAATCCAAAATGAGCACCTGACTGCATCTGCATCTGAATATCTTCACATATTCGACCTACTGGACGTTCCACTGGCCACTGCTGCAGTGGAATATGAACTAGCGCTCCCTTCTGGCTCTATCACCACGCTTTTATGGTGTGGGACATTTTTTAAGCACATCACCTCGAGGGATGACTCCTTCATCATTCTCTCTAAATGTGAAGATGGACTTTCCATCAACAGGCCTCATAGCTTCGCTTCAGAAGCTTTAAAAGTTGGAACCCTGTCTGTCTTCTGTTTGTGTCTGCGTGACATGATGGATTCTGATCTGGAATTAAGAATGACTCATAGTTTTAGTGATCAAATGGAAGAATAAGATGTACAATGACAATAAAATACAATAAAGTAATATATAGTAAATAATCATAAGTTAGGTTGAGTCATGCCAGTGGCACAACTTACCCCAGGTCCTTTGGCACAAATGACCCCAGGCCCACCATTTTGAAAAAAATGCCTCCCCCAGCTGTTCTCAGCTAGCATCATGTTAACTGTATAGAGTCATGATGTAGCTCACTAAAGCAATAAAACATGTGTGAAATGTTTTCAAAGTTTTCTATAATTGTTCAAACACAGCAATCAAAAAACCTTAACCATGGAAATTTTACTTTGGAGGGCAAAAAAATGTTTTTTGAACTTAAATGTGCTCACCTCTCCAGCCATGTGTCTCTCTTTTTTGCAAGATGAGCGGAATGGACGCCTCTTCAAAAATATGTGGTCACATGACCAAAAACTACTATGGTTTTCTAAATAATAGGGGTGGCACTACTTGCCCCTTGGCACTAATTACCCCGCTCTCCCCTATATGTAATCGTCAGTATTTTTAAAATCATGACTTCTAAAAATTTGGCTAAAATATGTCAGTTGAAAAATGTTATTTCAACATCCAGAAAGCATTGATAAATTTACCATTGAAAAAGTGTTTGTGTGAATGTTAACCGCGCCTTGTATTTCTTTTTCTTTGAGTCTGTTTGTTTTCATTGTCTCGTAAAGGTAACCCTAACCCTAACCCTAACCCTGTCTAATAAAAGAGCCACCCAAGCGTTTAAATTTAGTACGTAATTTCATCAAATTGTGAACTTTTAGGAAACACAAAACAAACATCTTTAAAACTACCACTTTGTTTCATGTGTATTGCACTATAATTCAAGTAGTTTTCTGCAAACTAGTGGTTACACTCCCATTTACAGATGACATACACAGTCAACTTATAGCTCAACAGGTAAGGCTGAGGATTGCTGAACAGCAAGTTGTAAGTTCGAAACCCGTGTTTCACCCGTCTGCAATGAAATGCTGAAATGACTGAAAGAATATGCCTTAACCTCTGACTGCAAGCCCAGTGGTTGGAGTGTGGTTAATTTAATTTAGAATTTTATGCACTTTTGCTGCGGTACTGTTCAGTTTAACTAAAACCAACTCTGCATTGGAGGTCGGCACGGCGTCAGAATCAGACCTCCATACGACGTCCAAAAAAGACGTAATAAAAACTTTCATTCTGCACCTCCAAAAGACCTGATATGGAGGTCAAAAAATTAAGTTAATTAGACGTTATTTCAACGTCACATTGCACAGTGGGTAAGTAACCAGATTAGACACAGACCTGGTTAAAACAATCTGATTACAAAGCGTTGGCCCAGTGTGAGTCCACATCAAACTCTGATCAAGGAAGAAGTTTCTTGGTGTTGTACTTGGTAATGGTTGTTTGTAAATTGGTTGTTGGTAAAGGTGGAAGAAGGACCATATCACAAAGCATGATGGGAAATTCATATAGAAATGCATCCAATTTAAGAGCACTTTGTGTGGAAGAAATATTGAAATCTTGGGGCAGTTGTGGGTAAGGTTGTGTTTTAGCTTTAGCTAAATTTTAGCCACATTAATCGGTTAGAACAAACATGTCGGTATATTCTACAAAAAAGAACGATACAGAGCAACACTTTAAATCAACAATGTTTCCACAAAAAATGTAGATGGCAACAAATCTGTGAAAATTTAAGTACTGAGACTCCCGCTTCAGCTCTCCGGCAGCGCCGGCCAAACTGCCAGCCCGAAGAGAGGTGGTGATCGACTGGGCTGTCGGCAGACGTATCGCAGCTGCATCCAGCAGTGTGTGGCGACGCTGCCACAGTACCAGACAGGGAAGTCCCCTTCACTCCCATCGGCTATGGATCCCTGGTGTTGGCTTTACAACAGAGATCTAATATTTAGATGATGCTCCATGCGGGTCCGGAGTACAAAGTCTCTCTTTATGCTGATGACATGTAATTATTTATATTGAATATGTGTTCTGGCATTCCTCAGTTATTGTGATTACTTTCTAAATTTGGAAAAATATCAGGTTATAAAGCTGACATTCAAAACAGTGAACTAAAGCCTAACTCATCTGCATGTAAGAGTCATATTGCATGTAATCATTTTAAACAGGCCCTCAGCAATCAGCGTTGCTGCTTTTTGTATCTCCGATTACGGAGATAAACTTTAACCATCGTCTGAAAGCAACAATCAAGCAAGAGCAAGAGTCTGAAGGGTCTGGAGGGTCTGAAGGGTCTGGAGGGTCTGAAGGGTCTGAAGGGTCTGAAGGGTCTGAAGGGTCTGGAGGGTCTGGAGGGTCTGAAGGGTCTGAAGGGTCTGGAGGGTCTGAAGGGTCTGGAGGGTCTGAAGGGTCTGGAGGTCTGCGCTTGGTGAGTTTCTAACAGGAAAAGACGTTTTCGCGTGTCTTTGCGTGTAGAGAAGCTAGAGCTAAAGAGCTAAAGCTAACCCTTAGAGAAGCTAACACATGATGTATTTCTTTTGAAGCTCCGATTGGTTGAAGTACGCTGTCAGTCAAAGTCCACAGGGGGAGAGGCGGGATTATCAGTGAAACAGAAAGTTTTCTCTTCCAGGTTTCAGAATTAGCCCCAGAAAATCTTTTATTTGACACAAAATGACTTTTTCTTAGCGCCAAAAATAATCTATTACCATGTTAATGCCAATAATGGGGTTTGGACTAGCTAAAAAAGCAGGATACAGGCCCTTTAAAGCCAACCTTTAAAGGTTGTATAGAAGATCTTTATTACTAACAAAAATGAATTAAAGCTAAAAAATGGCGTTACTAAGCTGCAGCAGCCTTGTTTTTATCATGATCAAAAAAAATAAAATAAAAATTAATCAACTCTGGAGGTTGTAAAATCAATATTACTTTAGCCAATCAATAACGAGGTAGCCTCGTTATCTATTGGTTTTCTAACGTGTCAATCAACCTCTCTACATTTTTAGCGTAACTGTCATGCTCCTACGCACTTTACGTACCCCCCCTCCTGTTGTCGGCACAACACTCCCCCACGCGCTCCACCCCACTCCCCCCATGCTAAGCTCTGCTGCCGCAATCAACTCCTTTTCACATGTAGACTTCAGACAATTTGCTGCCATTTGGCGAAAATGTATGTTTAATCTTAAAACAAGACTTGTATGAAAAAGTCCGGAGAGGCCCGCGGAGTGGCTCCGCGGGGCCCGGGCCCCGGGACTGCCGGGGTCCCCGGCCGGGGCTTTCCTCTGCCCCGTTTCTGGACTGGAGCGGGGGCGTCTGCCTGGGGGGGCGGCTTGGATCCGGGCTCTGTGATGTCCGCCGGCTGTCTGGGCTCTGAGGGCCTCTCTGGCCTGCTTCTGGCCTTCTCAGAGGTCAGAGGTGATATATGCATGATCACTATCACCATCACTGTCACCATCATATTCACATGATCACGTTGATCTTTAACCACTCTTCACATACTGGGTTACCTTGTCTTCTTGTGGTGGTTAGACTAATGGTGATCTGTAGCAGACCTCTCTTGATGCACGCCCCGAGTTTACTACTAGTTACTACTAGTTACTACTAGTTACTACTAGTTACTACTAGCTATATTCAAAAAAAAAAAAAAAAAAAAAGGGTTTGTGGTGTCCTTGCATTTCCTTCCTCCCCTACACCTCCTTTTATTTTTGTGGCCTGGTCTGTTCATTAATATGGTTCGGAAAAAAAAAAAATAAATAAAACAAACAAAAAAAAAAAATGTATGTATGGTTCTGTAATTTTCTGTGTTGGTTGTCGGCTCTGTTCTGGTGTTGTCTAGATTGGGGGTTTGGGATTGTTCTAGGTTGTGTGTGGTGCGTCGACAACACTGTTTTGTATTGTGACTTTGTACATAGGTTGTGCCCCCCCCCCCCCCTTCCGTTCTCCCTCTCTTTATCTTTCTCTCTTTCTATCCCTGCTCTCTGAGCGTTTCCGTCCCGGTCCTGTCCGGTAGCCATGCCGGATGCCAGCTTTAAATAAAGGCAGCAGCAGGAGGAGACTCAGTCTCATCCTGCTGCTAATATTAAAATCTGTTCGGATAGTAAAAGGCTACAATCATACAATATTGCACGCCCCAGCTGCCGAACAGGACAAGGGAAAAAAAAAAAAAAGTCCGGAGAGTGAGAGGAGGGGGGGGGGGGGGGGGGTTGTTCACGTCTGCCGGCTGCAGCCACACAGACCCGCTGTGAGCTCCGAGCGTGAGTCTGCTCCAGTCCTGCAGCTCCACACAAACCTCCCCGTCCTCCTCTGATCCACCGAGACCAGGGACGGCTCAGGGACAGGATTTGGCGCAAGTACAGGATTTTACTCATATTCGTTGTGTTTTGTGTTGTTCAAAAGGACAGGTTGGTAGCTATGTGTTAGCGCTATGATGCTAAGTTGCTACATGCTACTTGCTACTTTCTGCGTAAGGAGGAGGCGGTCCTCCGGAGAGAGCAGGGAGGAGGGGGTGTGGGTCACGCATGGCAGCATTTCAAAAAGGACTAACTGTCACTGGATTTCTCCCTCCGTGGAAAATCCTCTATACAACCTTTAAATGAAGTATTTAGGAGTGAATCAGACCTTTCACGGTTAAGCATCAACCCCCTGCTCTCGAAATGAAAACAGGACTTGGATAGATGGGACAGCTTACCCCTGTCTTCAGGAGGCAAGATTAACTCTATAAAGACGTGTTTGGCTGCACCAGCCATACAGCGAACACTGTGTACTGCTGCGATGTGAGACTTTCACCACTAAACCACAGTCCTAAGGTGAGGCTGAGTTTGTCCTGCCCATTTCTTCTATGTCACTCTGCCAGACTGCCATGCATTTAAAGCAAAGGGAGCTGGATTTAAAGTAAAAAGAACCTGCTGAAAAACAGAATGAAATCAACTCAAAAAAGAAAAGATGTTGCTGAATCATAAATGTCTCTTAAAGGAGATCGGAATCAGGCAGGCTTCTCTTCACAGAAGAATGTTTTTGATGTTGCTCAGCAATATTAGATCAGTGGCTTCATTCCACGAAAAATCTGTAGAGAAGTGTTTTCCCCATTTTGAACGTGTGGCTGTCATTTCTAAGTGGCACAGGCGTTCATGGACGTTACTCCTACAGAGTGTTGCTGTTGGGAAAGCCCAGGAGGCGTTTTCTGCTTTAAACATCGAGAGTTTAGGTTATGACTGGTGAAAGACACTGTTCTTAAGTATATAAGCCGGTTCTGAAGACTTTGTGTCAACGCTTTAGAGGCCAGAGGAAGCAGGAAATGCAAACATACACTGAATTTGCCAGGGAGAAGGAAAACCTGTTAGAAAGATGGTGTTCCTCTCAGCAGGTTGACTCTAGAGAAGCTCTCTGGCAGCTAATCCTCCTTGAAGAATCTAAAATCTGTGTGCCAGAGGCTGTTTGCATCTATCTTGGTAAACAAAAAGTGGTGACCCGAGGGCAAGCCCCAAAACCCGCTGAGGAGTTTGTTCTAACACATAAAATAACCTTTGTAGGACAACATTCTCCCAAGAGAAGTTTGCTCCCCCAGGCCCAAACAAGCATATCATGTACCATCAGAGAGTATGTACTTGTACTGTAAAAAGCTAGACAAGGTTTGTAAGACTGCAAAACTTATTGCCATTGTAAAATCTGTTTTAAAATAAAACACCAGATAGCAGAGCTTGTTGTAAAAGCTGGCTTCTTCATCCTCTTTTCTGATGGATGGTTTTATATGATTGGTCTCTGGGATTGATGAGGCCCTCAAAGTATTCCTTCCACTGTCAACCAGACTTAACTGATCACTCCAAATGCACTGTGACATCAAAAATGGTGGTTTATAACACCTTCAAATACATATAAAAACAGAGCCACTAACACCAACAACATCCGGAACAAAACACAATGGAAAACAAGATCCATTTACTCCACCTCAAAATAGTGGGTCTCATATGAAACTAGAGTTTCATATTCAGCTTCATCTGAAAGTTGCACTTTCAGATGAAACAAAGCATAGTATTTTCTGACATGACAACCTTACCTTAGTCTCAAAACAAACTGAAAAAATCTCACAAACTAATAAAGACTGAGAAGTTATTAATTATTTCCTTTTTCCTTTCTTTGTTTAATACAATACTACTACAATCATAAGTTTGCACGGTAACAGCATGTTTACAGCAGCAGTTGTCAAACAGGCATCCCGGACCCCCAAGAGACCGTGAGCCATAACTTGGGAATCCCTGAAATCCCAATAAAACTGTACATGAGTAGTAATACATGAATAAATCTGATAAAGTAGCGGCTTATAGTCAAGGGGTTGCTTAATGTAGGCAGTCATTTTTTACCCTTTAGTTCATCATTACTATTATTTTTCAGAGACTTGAGACTTCACTTGGACCTGTAACGAAAGACTTGAGACTTGTGAACATTTTTGGTCCTTGGTACTTTTCTCATGGGGGCTTTTGACCTGCTCTTGGTCTGGTCCATCACCCAGGACCTCACACTCCTCCACCACTCTGGCAGGTCAGGGGTTGAATCTGCTAAATCTAAAGCCTTACTGAAGTTCTTCAGTGTCTGGACTCCCGAAGGCTGTCCAATCTGACAGGGCTCAAACCTCATGAGTCGCTGGTTCTCCACTCTGCATCGTACTTTTTCTGCATACCTTCCGGAGTGACAGGGAGCCTGACGCCGGGATTCCGCTGGATCCGGTCCGTCATCTGACCCGCATCAGCTCCCACTGGATCTGTCTGCGGTCCGGATCAACCAGCTCCCGCAATTTAATGTATAATCATGCGATATACAGACACGGAAGGTTACTATTTACAGATAACCACATCCATTCAAACGTTAGTAGTAGGGTGACCAGATCCCAATTTACCACATGTGGGACAGAGACTAGTCTGAGTGGGACAACGTGGGACACCAAGATGTCGTGGTTGTCTTCAATAATTAATTTTTAAAAATGTACCGGTATTCTGCTCAAGTATATGATATTTCATTTTAATGCAACTTTCCCAGGTTCATGTAAGATAACAAAGAAACCTTCGCTACACTCCAAACACCACAACATTAAAGAGTTTGTTCTGAACAATCAAGAACCACATATTCAAGTACAAGATGAGGCTCCTGAAGACGGCTCCATTCACCCATAGGCTCAACACATCAAATCCAACAATCTGAATAAAAAATGCTGCAAGGAGCTCACCTCACTTATGCAGTTCAGAATAGCAGACTAATTAGAGCTCTACCAAATGCATTTTAAATGATGTATTAACCTGTTATTTACTGTGCAGCGCCACATTTTATGCCATGCTCTTTATGTTAATTGTCATTTATTTCAGAGGAACCCCTTGAGATGCAGATGGTGCATCTCAAGGAGCTACTCCTCTATAAATAAAATATAAAATAAATAAATAAACATTGTGGTACTGAAGGCACAAAAAGATATAAAACACAAACACCACACTATTAAAGTGTTTGCTCTGACAGAACAATCCTGAAGCTCATATTCAGATAAGACATCCTGCAGCTCACTGCCAGTGTTCTGCCCTGTATGGATGGAGTGTTGGACATCCTGTCAGACGCTCCTTAGTTCAGCTGCTGTCACTTTATCTGTGTTCCAGTTGTTTGGGTTTCAGCAGGAACGTATTGATGGAACGGGAACTGCTCTTCTGAGCCACGTTTTTTGAGAGTCTGGGACTGGTTTGTGAGTCTGGGACTGGTTTGTGAGTCTCAGACTGGTTTGTGAGTCTGGGACTGGTTTGTGAGTCTGGGACTGGTTTGTGAGTCTCAGACTGGTTTGTGAGTCTGGGACTGGTTTGTGAGTCTGGGACTGGTTTGTGAGTCTCAGACTGGTTTGTGAGTCTGGGACTGGTTTGTGAGTCTGGGACTGGTTTGTGAGTCTCAGACTGGTTTGTGAGTCTCAGACTGGTTTGTGAGTCTCAGACTGGTTTGTGAGTCTCAGACTGGTTTGTGAGTCTGGGACTGGTTTGTGAGTCTGGGACTGGTTTGTGAGTCTCAGACTGGTTTGTGAGTCTCAGACTGGTTTGTGAGTCTCAGACTGGTTTGTGAGTCTCAGACTGGTTTGTGAATCTCAGACTGGTTTGTGAGTCTCAGACTGGTTTGTGAGTCTGGGACTGGTTTGTGAGTCTCAGACTGGTTTGTGAGTCTCAGACTGGTTTGTGAGTCTCAGACTGGTTTGTGAGTCTCAGACTGGTTTGTGAGTCTGGGACTGGTTTGTGAGTCTCAGACTGGTTTGTGAGTCTGGGACTGGTTTGTGAGTCTCAGACTGGTTTGTGAGTCTCAGACTGGTTTGTGAGTCTCAGACTGGTTTGTGAGTCTCAGACTGGTTTGTGAGTCTGGGACTGGTTTGTGAGTCTCAGACTGGTTTGTGAGTCTGGGACTGGTTTGTGAGTCTCAGACTGGTTTGTGAGTCTCAGACTGGTTTGTGAGTCTGGGACTGGTTTGTGAGTCTGGGACTGTTGGTGTCTCACTTCATATTCACCTCCATGTGAAACGAAAAAATTGCTCTGACGAACATCACAGAAAACTTTGGTGCAGTGGCCTGCACTGGTCTGACCAGGAGGAGGAAATGGTGTCCCACTCTTTGCTGTATTTTTTTTTTTTTTATGAGTCGTGTCATTATCTTTTTCCTCCATGTCTGCTGCTGCAGCCGAAGCGACGCTCTTGTTGTTTGTGGCGGGGCGGGGTCAGGCAGCGGGCGCACACCCGCGTCTGGCTTGACTGACAGATCATCCCAGAGCTAGCCCCGCCCCCTGAGGACGGCTCTGTCCCGACCACAGACACACAGCTGTTTGATCAGCGCCAGATGAAATGCAGCCTCGGTGAGACTGCATTTTAAAAAAAAATCAAGTGCCGCTGTCAATGCAGGACATTATCTCAATTTGCAGGACGCGTGAAAAGTATGTAAAAGACTGTCCCACACAAAGCGGGACATCTGGTCACCCTAGTTAGTAGTAGCAAACAAAGACCTGAAGCTGACCTGTTGACCTCCCTGCACTGGAGATAATTGAGATTCAGCCTCAAGCATGGGTCGGTACAGCTTTGGTAATTATTCAGGCCTGCTTGTTCATTTAAATCATGTTTTTGTTTAACAAAAGCCTAGGAAATTATATTAATGCAATATTTTTTGTTTGGGTTGTGGTGGTGGTGAAATAATATAATATGGAATATAGTACAGCTTTATCTCAGAACTTGTTTAATATACTTTCTCATAAAAGAGAGCACACCCTTCACTTTTTTAAATGTTTTATTATATCTTTTCAGGCAACAGAAATGAAACTTTGGTCACTAGTCAGTGTAAAACATTTTCTGTCCTCACCCCTCAAAAGTTGAACTTGAAGTGTAACATTAAAAGTATCACTCTACTGTAATTAAAGCTATAGTGCATAACTTTAAAATGTCTATGAACGTCCGTTTTAGCCAGGCCACTACTAGTGGAGATGACAAAATGCAGATTAAGTCGATCGGCTCCTCTAACATGTCGCGGGATTTTTCAATATATATAATTCTTGCTTTGTGTGTCGACCGGCGACATTCCCGCGCTGGCGCACAGGAAATTAAGCATTTTTCGTCACAACAAGAAGGGAGGGGGAGGACGGAGGGTCTCATAGCAACAGGCTCAGCTCACAGTCTCAGGCAGACGAGGAAGCCACATGCTACTTTGTGTGTAACACTCCGTCTTTCATCAAGAAGCAGCTACTGGAGACCAACGGACAACAAAGGATTTCGGCTGACGACCACTGGGTCTATTTATCCTCTAACCTGTCAGTTACAAATTAGCAGGCACTTTGTCTCATTTTTAATAAGCTATTTGCGTTTCTGTGGAAAAAAAAAAGAAAACAGGGGCTGTGTTCCAAACCGCATACTGTCTACTACATCCTTACATACTCATACTATCCATCCTGCATCCTGCTTACTCAGTCCATCAAACAGTATGCGAAGCGTTTACACTACAGCATACTACATAATAACCCACAATGCATTGCACTTCTTCCATGAGCAGAAATCGATCTGCTAAAGCTGATTTCACTTTAGCTCTAAACTCGTCAAATGTAGAACTTCATCGAGATTTTTTTTTAAATTAGGCGACAAAGTGGTGGTTTAGAGCCGAGTGTGTCGTTTATTTGTCCGAATATCAGCCGTTTATGATTTTGTTCGGACGAATTCGGCGAAATTCAAGCCAGCTGCAGTGAGCAACGCACTTCCGGTTATTTTCACCAAAATAAACCCCCCCTTTCCCTTTCTCATGCAAAACAACCTCAGTGATAAATCTGTGCTTTTACTTTGAAAACAAGAAGCCAACCTTTCAGCAATATATCTCGCTTAACGTCGCCGTTTGGACCGGTGTCCCGTTAACGGACCACTTATTATGCCAATTATGATGCCTTACTGACGGAGAGTTTTTTCGGCTCTTCAACAAAGATCGGCTCGCCGTCTTCGGTACATCATGGTCGCTTTCAGCAGGGACTTGTTCTCAGATGTAAGGGTTTTTTTTGTTTTTTTGTTTTTCGTTTTTACTATTTTTAATCATTGTCAATCCAGTCAGAAATCTCGTAATATGACATACCTACGAGCACAAACAATGGAGGGAAGATTAAGGGCCAATCCCAATTCTACCCCTTACCCCTATGATATGCGCGTTCACGAGGCTTCAGGGCTATCCCAATTCTCCTTTTTGAATAGGGGTAGGGGAGAGGGGGAGGGCTATTTCACCCCTTTCAGCGAAGTCTGCATCGATGCTCCCTATTCTCTATCGGGGTAGGCGGAGTTTCACATTGGCCAGAAAAAAACAACATGGCGCCCACCACGGAGTCGCACAAATGTAAGATTGCTTTCTGCATACTATTTAAAAAGCTATAAAAAGTGTATTTGCTTCACTGAATTTATAGATAAACTAGCGTGACAGTGTCCCAGTCATGGATTGACGTTTTAGCGCTGCGCAGCTCCGTTTCCAATCGTGAATTTGTAACTTCTGAAGAGCACTAATCACTGAATTAACGTCATCCTTTATCATGTTTTTAACGTAATATGTTAGACACAGGGACCCCCGATGAAACCCGACTGCTGATTCAGTTTAGAGCCGGGTTCCTCAATTAGCGGACCGCGGTCCACGACCGGACCGCGGCACACCTCGCTGCGGACCCAGGGCAAATGTATGGAAAAAAAAGAAAAAAAATCTTTCTTTAAACGCTCCATGTTCCGTGTGAGCACCGTTCTGCACCGCACCGCTCTGCGTGGTGTAATCCAGCGCGCTCCGTCGCACCGCACTGCTCGGCAGTCCTCGGTATCGCTGCCCCCCCCCCCCCCCACAGGGCGCTGAAGTCCGGACCCATGCTTGTATAGAAAAAGCAAATGTGGACCTTCAAGATTTGTATTTGAGGACCCCTGGTTTAGAGGTTAAAAAGGAAGAAAAGTTTTTGAAATCAAAATACAGCGCCAAAACACATTAGGAGTAAATTATATTATTCGTCTAAGCTCTAATATGTCAGTAATAAAACGTGTTTATATAAATATATCTGTATTACTTTAGGAAATTCATAAAAGAAAATGGCTTGGAAGGGCAAGTTACAGCCCAGCAAGCTTCAAAAAAGTGGGAGAACCTCAAAAGGAAATATAAGGTAAAGAATAATACCATTATTAAAAAATAAAAGTAATTTCTAATGTAATTTCTATCATTTCTAATATCCATAATTTTTTGTTGTTATAGGAGCGCGGCGGGGCTTAAAGGGCCGAGGGGGATCCCAGTTCATAGTGCTGCAAAGATAGCTCTAGCCCTCAGCCCTATTCTAAAAGGGGTAGGAGAGTGATAGGGGGAGGGCCACGGGCTGAGGGGTAGGGGTAAGGGGTAGAATTGGGATTGGCCCTAAATCTAGAACCATACTCAGCTTGCTAAATGTACATCATGAAGAAACAGTCATTGTGAACTGGATAAAGTTTATTCAAATGTCCGTCA
This sequence comes from Salarias fasciatus, assembly GCF_902148845.1. Classification (NCBI taxonomy): domain Eukaryota; kingdom Metazoa; phylum Chordata; class Actinopteri; order Blenniiformes; family Blenniidae; genus Salarias; species Salarias fasciatus. The sequence goes on along the minus strand of NC_043759.1, from coordinate 30,405,727 downwards.
CGTTGCATCTTGGGCAATTTCAGTATGAGTAGTGAACACACGATGTATACTCAACATTTCTGGCGAATGCAGTATGCATCCGGGAACTTCTCGCATACTCAAAATCGCATACTGCCAGTGTAAACACACTGCATACTCAATAAGTTAGTATGAGTAGTAGGTAAGTATGCGGTTTCGAACACAGCCAATATTTACCTCTTCGGAAGAGTCCATCTTTTTTTAACCAGCTGTCCTTATTCACACAGAATAAAAACCGTTTCGAGTGGTGATTCACGTGGCGGCGGTTGGGGGGAGAGGGGGAGGAGGGGCACCGGGGACACCTGGGCGTACGTCATGTGGAAGCACCGGCTTGGTTGTTGTAAGAACGCAGAATTCCGCTAGAGGGCGACCAAAGTTACGCACTATAGCTCTAACTCAAATTTAGTTGACAATATCATCAGAACAATTCACAAAATTAAAACAATGCATTGGGACAGTTATTGCAATGTTTCTGATGGTTTTCTGTATCATTAAATTCAAGTTATATTACTTTTCTGCTTAATTTTCTTTATATAAACATATAATTTAGTTACCATCCACACCAACAACTTTGGCAACTTTTTCCACGCCTCGTCCTTTCTGTGGTTGTCCTTATGAAAAGCATGTGACGGCTCATAAAGTATGTTGTTGTTTTGCACCTCCACAATCACACGCTCCTCCTCCATGGTGAAGTGGGGTGAGACTGAACCGTTGACACCAGGGGGGTATTGCACAAAACCAGGATAAGGGATTAAGCCGGCAAACTGTGGTGATCCTGTGGCGATCTTGTGGTGATCCTGGACAAAGTTAGCCTCAAGTCAGTTGCACAAAAGCTGCCAAGTTTATCCCGGACCAGTCACCATGGTGATGTATCCTCTGCAGCTAGCTGCTCCACAGCAGGCTAACTACCAGGATCAGATTAAGCTGCTGTCAACAATGTGAGAAATGGGCGTGGCTTACAGCATTTCCTTGATTTTTCTACACATTACATCATTTAATCCTCCTGCAGCCAAATCTTACTACTGTAGTCGCTGCATCTGCAGGGTCTGGTTGACTTTAGGATTATTTTGTTGCTCAGATTATATGAAGACCAACATAACTTTCAGCACAGACATTTCAGAATCCTTTCTTTATTAATACAAGTCCTACAATAAAAGGTTCACAATTATTGTAAAGACAATGGAAAAAAACCTTAATGAAACTGGTGCTAAACCACACTGATGTAAAAAATAAATAAGAAATAAAATAAACCAACCCTGAAGCTACACAATGAGTAAAATGAGAAACAAAGGAAAGATAAATGTCTCTCACCACTGAAATGGACACAGTATAACAGACAGCATCATTTTGTCTTAACTGTCTCCTGAAAATAGGAAAATCGTCCTATTTCAGGACTCCAGCTTCAGGAGTGAACGGTCCCACATCATTCTGACTCCACTCTTAAAGGCTAAAATCAGACAGAAATTCATTCTCAGAAGAAACAGATTCATCACTTCATTTGATAACTGCTCTTTGGGCGACACTTAAGTAACTCACCAGACTGCAGAATATTTTCTGTCTGGTTTTCACCTGCTGCAGGTTCTGTTCTGGCCGACAGGTTTGTTCTTCATGACAGATGAGGGATGAAACAGAACACAGCATGAGGACAATTGATTCAATAGAGAACACGACACAGAGTTGAAATTTTCTTAAATAAATATCCTAAATATTGGCAAAATGCTGTTTCCCCCGTGTATTTTCTGTATTTTATTATTATCACTTTTGTATGATCATAATCATGGATCATATGCAGAATTAGGTCATTTTTAGTGTATGATTTGCGCATCACTATTTCACTTTAATAAAGCTGCCGGCCTGCATGCAGTACTTGTTCTCACCATTGAAGCGTGGGGGCGCTATGCCTTAAACGTCACTTAAAGCAGACGTACAGGCTGGAATATATGGAGTGAAATTAATAAGATAAGATAAGATAAGATAAGACTTTATTGATCCCACAAAGGGGAAATTTCACTGTTACAGCAGCCAAAGAAGAAGTACCACAGTTGCAAATAAATATCAATAAATAGAAAAACAAGAACACAAAGTGCAAAAAAGTTTGCAGGCAAGCATTTCACACATTTTGCAGGCAACACCGTGCACGTCCTTAGCACCAGAAACAGGAGGATGGGGCATGCGCCACAGCCCATAAACAGATGGTTGAGTATGCAGACCGGAGGAGGCAAAAGCACATCAAAAACACCACACAGGGGAATTAATACAGCGGCACTGAAGAGTCTGACAGACGCTGGAATAAAGGACCTGCGAAAACGCTCCTTCTTACACCGAGGGTGCACCAGTCTGTTGCTGAAGGAGCTTTTTAACGAGTTCACAGTTTGGTGCAGAGGGTGGGAGGAGTTCCAAGATGGACAGTCGTAGTGGATGTGTTTTGTGTAAAGTCCTCGCTCTGGGGCACCCCCCTTTTTAAGTGAGCCCCCCCGACAGCCGTGGTATAGTCCACACTGCTGCTCATCCCGTGGGAAGTAAGATGCTCTTCCTTGTTCCATTTTCAATCTGTGATTCTGTGATCGATCTCGTGGTCTTCTGAAGAACGCCGTGACGCCACTGATCCTGATGCTCCACGCCTGGCTGGAGGAAGCCGCGTCTTTTCATCCTGGCTCGGCAAACGTGCAACTGATTAATCCGAGAAAACAACGGCAAGGCTTACTCAAGCCGCACATTTTCATTTATCCTGGATGTATTTATCCTTACTTTTGTGCAATACCCCCCAGGTCTGTCTCCACCCTGATTACGTTTTCCAGGGGTGGCGCTTTTCCGTTGTTGAGATGGTTTATTTTATTTTGAAACATCTCCGGATGTTTTATTTTGTGTTTGTGCTCAACTGCCTGTCCCGCACGACATTGTGAATGATGTATCAATTGCTGCGCCGGGGTCCGGCATCTGGCAAAAATAGAAGCTCCGGCAGACGGAGCGGTGCCGCAGGCAGTGGAAGAACCACTTCACGCATTGCTTATAATGGAAACGTATCGGCTCCGCTGCTGCAGCGGAGCGCAGATGGACCGAATACGCATGCAGTGGAACTTGGGCTTTAGATTCCACCAAGGTTCCACCAAACCTTCAATAAAAATAATAATTAAAGCCACAAGCGGCGTCAAAAGGCCCTCGCCCGCTGCTTACCTGACCTGCCTCGTCAAAAAGTGTTTAAGATTTGGTTTGGATTGGAGTCATTATGTAGGAGTGGCAGCCATTTATCATGCACCAAAAAGGGAAAAATTTGACATCAAATTTGCGGCGTTGCCAAGCGGAAACCGTGAACTGAAGATTTATGATTTGGATAACTTTTAATTGTCTACTTGTGTAGATGGTGTCCACCAAATTTCAGCTCTTTTGGAGAAGCGCGATCAAAACGAACATTTTGTACGACGTCATGGAAAACGGTCAAAATGGGAGATTTTTCACTTGGGCCCATTAGAATAACATGGGGAACTTCAGCCATCGCCACTGCAACACCGTTAAAATTACAATATGGTTACCATTTGCTTTTTTGATTGGGACCACATGAAGGAATTATCACCCAAATTTCATTCATTTTTGACAAACTAATAATTTTACACCCCATACAAATTTTATTTTGATTCTGTAGGGGGCGCTGTAATGCCGATTATCAAAATTTCACTGTCAATGTGTCCAGATAGGAAGGGTCATTAAGTGTTTAAGATTTGGTTGAGATTGAATATGTTATGTCCGAATGGCAGCCATTTATCACACTCAAAAAATGGCAAAATTTGACATCAACTTTGCGGCGTTGCCACGCGGAAACCGTGATCTGAAGATTTATGATTTGGATAACTTTTAATTGTCTACTTGTGTAGATGGTGTCCACCAAATTTCAGCTCATTTGGAGAAGCGCGCGATCAAAACGAACATTTTGTACGACGTCCTGGAAAACGCTGACTCAGCATTTATGAAAATTCAATCCCAGCTCGCTGCTTTCCTGCTTTTCTGAGGGTAAGGTCATAATAATATTTTTTGTTTATCCTGACAGGGCGCATGTGTATCCCGAATTTTGTGGCTGTTCGACAAAGACCCCCTCCCATTGACGCAATGCATTTTGGGTGTTGCAGGTGGCGCTGTAGAGCCAATTTTTAAATCCCAATATTGAAACACATATTAAAAAATGTTTTTCGCCGGAAATGAATTTTGTGCAAAATTTGGTGAGTTTTCGAGCATGTTCAGGGGGTCAAATTCCAGTTTAAAGAGCAGAAGAAGAAGAAGAAGAAGACGCTCGACAAGTCATGTTTGTGTGTGAGAGTGTGTGCGTGTTTTTGTGTTTGTACGTGTGTGTGAGTAGATGTCGGTGTGTGTGTGTCTGGACATGTTGGCCTATGTCTGTGTAATAACGGTGCATTTTGTAATAAATGCCCAAAATGTAATAATTTTGTCATTTCATTTTGTAATAAAGCTGCATTTTGTAATAAACTGCCCCAACGCATTATGTAATAAAGTATTAAATTTTGAGAAGGTGCTGTTTCCCCATAAGAGATGACATTCCATGTCCCCAGAGCTAGTCTCTGTGTCTGAGGATCGGTCGCCGGGCACCTTGCAGTCGGCTGCCACCCAATCCGCATTGCACCCGGCCCCCACGGTTCCCTCAGCCGGTGGTGCTTCAGCCGGAGGGTGGGCCCACGTCGCCCCTTCGGGCTGAGCCTGGCCGGGCCTTTGCCCACGTGGCCTGTTGCGAGGCCCAACCCCAGGCCTGGCTCCAGGGAGGACCCAGGCTGCGCCATACCGGGCGACGTCACGGTCCTTGATTTAACGTTTCTCATTGGAGGTTTTAGACCTGCTCTTAGTCTGAGGACCCAGACTCTTAGTCCCAGGACCAGTTTGCTATGGGAGACCCTACCAGAGGCTTAAAGCCCACAACAACATAGTTCCTGGGATCACGCGGGCACTCAAGCTCCTCCACCACCTTGAGGTCGCAGGTCAGGGTTCGTAGTTTCGGTAAAGGTAAAATGATGAAAGGGACACTGGGTTACAGAAGCATGCTTGGTTTATTAGGCTATATTGTAGAAAGTATTGCGACTGAGATGCACTTTTTTTCCCACAACACGGCTCAAAGGCTATCTCAAGCTTCCTGTAACCTTCCAAGTCAATCTAAGTTTATTGTTTGAACAATAAAAACAGGTATTATTACATAATTCACCATGCTATTACATTTTGCAGACAATAAAAAAGTTGCAAGTGCATTTTGTAATGATCTTCTCAAAATGTAATAATTTATTACATAATGCGGCAATATTTATTACAAAATGCCTTGGGGCAGTTTTTTACGAAATGCGGCAGTTTATTACAAAATGCGGCTTTACTACAAAATGAAATGACACAATTATTACATTTTGGGCATTAATTACAAAATGCACCGTTATTACAAAATGCGGCTTAACAGGCTGACTGGACTCATTCTGTTGCTTCCTTTCGCACCAGGGTGGAAACACAGTCCCCGGACTGTTTAACCTGGAGGCCTCCAGACTTGTGCCCTGTCGGTGCCTCTCTGTAGTGTAGAAACATACGTTATAACACTTTCTCCTGTGCCCCCCCCAGTGCTTCAGCAAGGCTCAGAATAATGCACAGCTGATCAATGACAGAGGGAGGGCTGCATCTGAGAGGAGGCAGTTCTGCCAGTGGCCCTGCAAATGCCCCCAGAGACCCCACTGCGCCCCGGGGGTCAGCTCCGTGCTCGACGGCTGCGGCTGTTGCAAGACCTGCGCCCGGCAGATCGGACAGCCGTGCAACGAGAGGGATGTGTGCGACCCGCACAAGGGCATGTACTGCGACTTCTCCCTGGACCAGCCGCGGTTCGAAGTGGGAGTGTGTGCCTGTGAGTCTGTGATACACAGCTGCTTCACTGCTTCTTCATGCTGCCATTACACTTTCAAACCACTTCCTTTATGTACAGATCTGTTAAAGTAAAAAAATCTATGTTTATATATAGGTCACTCCATTACAGCAGCAGATTCCCAAAGTGTGGCGTGCGCACCCCCAGGCGTGCATGAGCTGCTGTCCATGGGTGCACGAGATGAAGAATATAAACACAGTCTGGTGACATATTGCACAATTGCATTGTTGATTTTTCAAGTGAGGTTTTCCATACAATAAAAATTTTCTTTGCAATCCCTTTTATTTTCAATTAAAAAAAAATTATAATTTCTTAGCTTTTGGTAGAAATGTAGAAGACAGCTGTCTTCCTCTGCGCACCGCAGAATATGCCTGCCAACTCGTTCCATTCATTTCTTCGAAAAGGCTTAACTGGCTGAAATCAGCAAAACTGTCACGGGGGACATCGCATAAGAAGTTTAATAGTCACGAAAGAGGAGCAGGACCAAGAGACAGCAAGCATTTGGAGGCAACAGAGACGGAAAGGCTCAGAGAGAAGAAAATGAGCGGGAGGCTGAGGATAAAGGGAGAGGAGGGAAGCGGACGTCAAAAAGGAGGTGATTAGTGGAAAACAGAAATATGATGAACTTTATCTTTTATTTATACTCCAGATTGCCCTCAAAGATGGATCTCAACTCCGTCGCCACCTGCACTCCAAACATGGCAATAGAAGCCAAAAACATTTTTTAAAGCTCAGAAAAGACAAAACCAAATGCAGCTTCATTCATGCAGCGGGTCTACAAGAGACGCTGGACGGGCTTCGTGTCTGCTCGGTTACAGAACAGGGAGAACAGGGCCGCCGCTCAGGAGCTGCAGAGCGGAGTGAATGACTGGAGAGGAGGAGACCAAACAGTGGGGCCTGATTCCTGTGTCCAGTTAGGCTGGGGCTCTGCATCGACGCCATTTCTGAAGATGTCCTGGCTGAAGGAGTTAGATGAGTGAAGCGAACAGTGAGGTTTATTCACCGCACTAGACCAATCTACAGATGTGCCACATCTGGCCTATCTGCTCCCGGATGTCCGCTACCTTTTTGAAGGAATGATGCAGGAGGATTTCTTTGTTCTGTCAGTGCCTTGCTACCTGAACAGCTGGAGAGGAAATCTTCCATATCAGTGATGTTTTTTGAGGACCGACGGGCTGGACTGGGAGCGACGCAGCAAAGTGGATGACGGGGAAACACCCGGGGCTTCTCGCCCCATCAGGAGTCTGTCCATCCATCAGCTGGGGACACTGCAGAGTTCAGGGAGAACCGAGCAGCAGGAACATGCAGATGATCTCCATGCAGCGCTGAACGATGGTGGGAGGGGGGCGGGGCGTCAGCTCAGGGGGGAGCGCAGGAGGTGTGCAGGAAAACAACTCTGGAACCGCTGCATTACAGAATGGAGTGTAAAGGCCTGCATGTGAGCTGACCCCCCTGACCCTGTCTCCCTTCTGACCCCTGACCCTGTCCTCCCTCTGACCCCTGACCCTGTCCTCCCTCTGACCCCTGACCCTGTCCTCCCTCTGACCCCTGTCTCCCTTCTGACCCCTGATCCTGTCTCCCCTCTGACCTCTGACCCTGTCTCCCCTCTGACCTCTGACCCTGTCTCCCCTCTGACCTCTGACCCCTGACCCTGTCCTCCCTCTGACCTCTGACCCTGTCTCCCCTCTGACCCCTGACCCTGTCTCCCCTCTGACCTCTGACCCCTGACCCTGTCTCCCCTCTGACCTCTGACCCTGTCTCCCTTCTGACCCCTGATCCTGTCTCCCCTCTGACCTCTGACCCTGTCTCCCCTCTGACCTCTGACCCTGTCTCCCCTCTGACCCCTGACCCTGTCTCCCCTCTGACCCCTGATCCTGTCTCCCCTCTGACCTCTGACCCTGTCTCCCCTCTGACCCCTGACCCTGTCTCCCCTCTGACCTCTGACCCTGTCTCCCCTCTGACCCCTGATCCTGTCTCCCCTCTGACCTCTGACCCCTGACCCTGTCCTCCCTCTGACCCCTGATCCTGTCTCCCCTCTGACCTCTGACCCTGTCTCCCCTCTGACCCCTGACCCTGTCTCCCCTCTGACCTCTGACCCTGTCTCCCCTCTGACCCCTGATCCTGTCTCCCCTCTGACCTCTGACCCCTGACCCTGTCCTCCCTCTGACCCCTGATCCTGTCTCCCCTCTGACCTCTGATCCTGTCTCCCCTCTGACCTCTGACCCTGTCTCCCCTCTGACCTCTGACCCTGTCTCCCCTCTGACCCCTGATCCTGTCTCCCCTCTGACCTCTGACCCTGTCTCCCCTCTGACCCCTGATCCTGTCTCCCCTCTGACCTCTGACCCTGTCTCCCCTCTGACCCCTGACCCTGTCTTCCCTCTGACCTCTGACCCCTGACCCTGTCCTCCCTCTGACCCCTGATCCTGTCTCCCCTCTGACCCCTGACCCTGTCTCCCCTCTGACCTCTGACCCTGTCTCCCCTCTGACCCCTGATCCTGTCTCCCCTCTGACCTCTGACCCCTGACCCTGTCCTCCCTCTGACCCCTGATCCTGTCTCCCCTCTGACCTCTGACCCTGTCTCCCCTCTGACCCCTGATCCTGTCTCCCCTCTGACCTCTGACCCCTGACCCTGTCCTCCCTCTGACCCCTGATCCTGTCTTCCCTCTGACCTCTGACCCCTGACCCTGTCCTCCCTCTGACCCCTGATCCTGTCTCCCCTCTGACCTCTGACCCTGTCTCCCCTCTGACCCCTGATCCTGTCTCCCCTCTGACCTCTGACCCTGTCTCCCCTCTGACCCCTGACCCTGTCTTCCCTCTGACCTCTGACCCCTGACCCTGTCCTCCCTCTGACCCCTGATCCTGTCTCCCCTCTGACCTCTGACCCTGTCTCCCCTCTGACCCCTGACCCTGTCCCCCCTGCAGACCTGATGGCGGTGGGCTGCGACCTGAGTGGGGTTCACTATGAGAACGGGGAGGCTTTCCAGACGTCGCCCCTCTATAAGTGCACGTGCCTCGCCGGCGCCATCGGCTGCGTCCCCGCCTTCATCCAGAAGCCGGCGGCGCTGCAGGGCCCCGCCCCGCTGAGGGGCAGCGTGCCAGCAGGCCTGCTGGGCCACAACACGCTCCAGCAGCGCTCCAGCTACATGTCAGGTGTGTTCCTGTGACTGGGGAGTGACGGCGTCTCCAAAAAGCAAAGTCATTCAAACAAAACATCATTTTAAAAGTGTCTGGAATGAAATGGACCATTCACCCCAACTGGTGTTTTCAAAATAGTATGAGGAAATGTCTTAATGTGGAAACCGTTGATTTAGAAAATTCAGTCATGTCAGTCAAGTGGAAGCGTCCAGAAAAGTTTTCCTGTCAGAAGCTCGGAGAAAAAAACCTTCAGTTTTAGCTGATCAGTTCAAAGCGACTGCTTCAACTGTACAGAACGGACAAAGGTTCTGAACCAGGTTCTCACTGTGGTTCTCCATGAAACCTTCATAGAGGTTCTCATGGTGGTCCTCATTAAGCCCTTTTCCACAAAAACTGGCTTCCGGGCCGAATCGGGTCCTGCCACCAACTTTGAACAGGTTGAACAGGTTCACCCCAAAAACCCGGGCTTTGGAGGAACCACTTCTGAGCTGGGCCAGCTCAGCCCCAGATCAGGGTCCGGCCACGTGTTGACTACGTCCAACCCTGGGGGGCGGGGCTACGTCTCCTCCAGCAAAACACGGAGTCATCTTTTTTTTTTTTTTTAATCATAAAGCGGCGGCGGAGCAGCATTTAACTTAGTTTAATTTAGCCAAGAAGCGGATTTTAAGAATAAAGCTTTGGTCTGAGGAGACCCGGGGCCTCCTGGTGCTGTGGTCTGCAGCAGAGTTCAGGAGAACCTTGGCGGAGCAGCACAGACCCGGTCTGGATCCAGCGGGAGGTGAAGCAGCTCCTGATGACTCCATATCCTGGTGAGTTTCATTCATAAAGCACCGAGCTGTCAGCCTGCTGTGGATATGAAGCTAGAAATGATCCAAACTCTGAAACGCAGTCATTTGTGTTGATTCTGTTTTATAGAGTTGTTGGGTCGCAGTTCACCAGAGAGTCGCAGCTCAGCAGCCTCGTTAAACTCACCGGTACCGTTCAGCAGTTCACCGGTACCGTCCTGCAGGACTTCTGGATCTGCATCCTTCCAGACCAGACCCGGCCCGGTAAGATTTGTTTGCAGTACCAACTCATGACTGCACAGCACAACATTTGTTAGTTTGCTGATGAATGTAGAAAATATTAAGCTGTTTGTGTTTCTGTGCTTTTATTCAGCAGAACGAAGCGCGGTTCTGACGGCGGTCTGATGGAGCTTTCGGACCTGCAGCAGCTGGAGCAGCCAGCAGGGGGAGCTAAACAACATGAACAGACTGAACTGCTTCCTTTGTATAAATATTATTTATCTTTGGTGTTTTTCCGGTGTGGTGTGAATAAAAGCAGCTGGAATAACAGATGCATATTTTGTGTCATATTTGTTACCATCGCACCATGCAGGTAAAAATAACCTACAGCTGCACAGTAATCTGATTACATGATCTGTCTACATGCGCTACTTACAGAAAAGTAATTCAGCTTTTGGGAGAAGTTTATGAGAAACGTGGAAATTTAATGGCATCATGACAGCAGGGCGCTTAAGGACAAACACACCGTGGTGATTTCCTCACTTCAGTGTATTTAATGAAACGATGGGAACAACAATGACATCATCCCTATGTTCTGTAAACAGAACGCAGAACCTTCAGTCACCAGAAAGATTAAAATCCTCCATCAGATCACAGAAGTACTGAAATCAGTCCCACCTCACAGAAGTTTAGCACAAACTGCTGCTGCTGGAATGTGTCCAGCGGCAGCGTGACAGAGGAACCAGGAGGAACCAGGACCAGGAGGAACCAGGAGGAACCAGGAGGAACCAGGAGGAACCAGGACCAGGAGGGACCAGGAGGAACCAGGACCAGGAGGAACCAGGAGGAACCAGGACCAGGTGGAACCAGGAGGAACCAGGAGGAACCAGGACCAGGAGGAACCAGGAGGAACCAGGACCAGGAGGAACCAGGACCAGGAGGAACCAGGAGGAACCAGGACCAGGAGGAACCAGGAGGAACCAGGAGGAACCAGGAGGAACCAGGACCAGGAGGAACCAGGACCAGGAGGAACCAGGAGGAACCAGGAGGAACCAGGACCAGGAGGAACCAGGAGGAACCAGGACCAGGAGGAACCAGGAGGAACCAGGAGGAACCAGGAGGAACCAGGACCAGGAGGAACCAGGACCAGGAGGAACCAGGAGGAACCAGGACCAGGAGGAACCAGGAGGAACCAGGAGGAACCAGGACCAGGAGGAACCAGGAGGAACCAGGAGTAACCAGGACCAGGAGGAACCAGGAGGAACCAGGAGGAACCAGGAGGAACCAGGAGGAACCAGGAGGAACCAGGACCAGGAGGAACCAGGAGGAACCAGGAGGAACCAGGAGGAACCAGGAGGAACCAGGAGGAACCAGGAGGAACCAGGAGGAACCAGGCAGCAGGAGATCTGCAGCTCAGTCCTGAAGATCATCTAGAAAGAGAAACACAGACATCATCACATATTTACTGAATCTGTTTAGCGGAGACATGACTGCAGAGCGTACTGGGTAGCAGCTAAGCTAACGGTAACAGGTTCACCATTAAGCAATAGAACATCTGATATTTACCTTCATTCTCAAATGCCGTCACTAATGAGATGAGGGTGGGTATGGCTAATAGCTGGATGATGATTGGACAGCTCGCCATGAAAAACAGAAACACTTCATGGGCGTCCTCCATTGTTGTTGTGGTTAACATGTGAGCGGCTGCGTCCACAGTGACGTTCTGACGTTCTGCAATGACGCAGTGACGTAGCTCCACCTCCGCCTCCGTGGTACCCGAGGAGTAGAAAAGCAAAGCCAGTTTTCAGGAGGCCCGGGGCTTGCTTGAACCCTTGTGGCCCAGGCCCCAATTTGGCCCGGGAGCCAGTTTGGTCGAAAAGGGGTAATAGAGGTTCTCATGGTGGTCCTCATAGGGGTGCTCTCAGTGGTCCTCATAGAGGTTCTCATGGTGGTTCTCATAGGGGTGCTCTCAGTGGTCCTCATAGAGGTTCTCATGGTGGTCCTCATAGGGGTGCTCTCAGTGGTCCTCATAGAGGTTCTCATGGTGGTCCTCATAGGGGTGCTCTCAGTGGTCCTCATAGAGGTTCTCATGGTGGTCCTCATAGGGGTGCTCTCAGTGGTCCTCATAGAGGTTCCCATGGTGGTCCTCATAGAGGTGCTGACAGCGGCTGATCCATTGATCTAATGAAACAACCTGGACTCAACGGGTGTAATCGGTTTCTAACTGGGCATCAATCAAAACAGCTGATCCACTGATTGTTTGACGTAACCCGGACCCAGTGGATGCAGGAGGTTTACTGAACCCCGGGCTCCTACCATGTAGAACCAGCTCCCAGTTCTGCTCCTTTCTCTGGTTTCACTGTAATTTCTCTGTGTCACTGATGATTGTTCCTGTGTTCTGTGAGTCTGTGTTCTCTCTGTTTATGAAATGTTTGAGGGGGTACCCAAAAATAACCGGAATTTGGTCATGAAATACTAATAATAATGAGTTCCGACTTCTGGCCGTCAGATGTGCTGCAGGTAAGCCTCGTGCACATCTGTGAGAAATCTGAGCTCCCAGAGTGACACTGACGCCTGTCAGGAGCTATTTATAGCAACAGAGTGCAGAGGAGGTCTGTGATTTTTTCCAAAATGGTGACATTGACTGTGAAGCCAGAGCAGCGCGTAAACATTAAATTCTGCTTTTTGCTGGAAAACCAGCAGCAGAAACACTCAGCTTGTTGCAGCAAGCCTACAGGATGCTGCTCTGGGGAAGACTCAGGTCCAGGAGTGGTCCGGGGGTCTGAGAAGGGCCAGATGTCGGCGCGTCAGGTCCGCTCAGCGTGAAAACAATGCTGAGCTGCTTCTCGGCTGTCCAGGGTCTCGTCCACAGCGAGTCCGTCCCTCCAGGTCAGACTGTAAACCAGGACTACTACAGGAAGTCCTCAGACGCTCCGTGAGGATGTGAGGAGGAAGCAGAGCGTCGTGGCGGAGTGGAGCCGGTTGATCCACCACCACAGAGCGCCAGCGGACACGGCGCTGCGCCTCACGCCGTTTCTGGAGGAGAATGAGATGAATCTCCTCTCCCATCCACCTGATTCTCCAGATGAAGCCTCCAGGGACTTTTTCTTGTCCCCAGGTTGAAGAAGCAGCTGAAGGGACAGCGGTTTGCAGATGTGGAGGAGGGGACAGAAAAATCGCAGCCGGCAAAAAATGGCACAATTACGCACGAGTCTGACGACGCATTGGTGAAGTGGGAGACACGGCTGGAGCGCCGCTCCTCTGAGCCTGGTTCTGCAGGGTTCTCCTCCTCTGAGCCTGGTTCTGCAGGGTTCTCCTCCTCTGGGCCTGGTTCTGCAGGGTCCTCCTCTAGGCCTGGTTCTGCAGGGTTCTCCTCCTCTCAGCCTGGTTCTGCAGGTTCTCCTCTGAGCCTGGTTCTGCAGGGTTCTCCTCTGAGCCTGGTTCTGCAGGGTTCTCCTCCTCTGGGCCTGGTTCTGCAGGGTTCTCCTCCTCTGGGCCTGGTTCTGCAGGGTTCTCCTCCTCTGAGCCTGGTTCTGCAGGGTTCTCCTCTGAGCCTGGTTCTGCAGGTTCTCCTCCTCTGAGCCTGGTTCTGCAGGGTTCTCCTCTGGGCCTGGTTCTGCAGGGTTCTCCTCCTCTGAGCCTGGTTCTGCAGGGTTCTCCTCCTCTGGGCCTGGTTCTGCAGGGTTCTCCTCCTCTGGGCCTGGTTCTGCAGGGTTCTCCTCCTCTGGGCCTGGTTCTGCAGGGTTCTCCTCCTCTGAGCCTGGTTCTGCAGGGTTCTCCTCTGAGCCTGGTTCTGCAGGTTCTCCTCCTCTGAGCCTGGTTCTGCAGGGTTCTCCTCTGGGCCTGGTTCTGCAGGGTTCTCCTCCTCTGAGCCTGGTTCTGCAGGGTTCTCCTCCTCTGGGCCTGGTTCTGCAGGGTTCTCCTCCTCTGGGCCTGGTTCTGCAGGGTTCTCCTCCTCTGGGCCTGGTTCTGCAGGTTCTCCTCCTCTGGGCCTGGTTCTGCAGGTTCTCCTCCTCTGGGCCTGGTTCTGCAGGGTTCTTCCTTTTAAAAGGGAGTTTTTCCTTTCCACAGTTGCTTATGCTGCTCATGTGGATCTGTTGGGTTTGTTTTGTCAAAGTATCTAGAGACAACTATGTTGTAATTGGCACTTCATAAATGAAGCTGAATTGAATGGAGTCTGGCTCAGAGGGAACATGCAGACTCTTTGGCTCTGACTGGCTGGGTAACGCCGGCGGCTGCTGTCTGTTGGCTGCTGTTGACACGGTGCTCTTCAACTGTAACACTGAAGCTTACAGGGATCCTCCTTTAGCCTGGAAGAAGAACTGCCTGGTGCAGACCACCCCGTGGAGCCCATGCTCCGTGACCTGCGGCCTCGGCATCTCCGTGCGCATCAACAACGACAACAACAAGTGCGAGATGAGGAAGGACCGCCGCCTGTGCCTGCTGAGACCCTGCGACAAGACTGTGACGAGCAGCATCAAGGTAACCATGGAGCCCACGCAGTGCTGGGAATTTCCATTTAGAGCAACACGGCTTTCACAAAAAAAACCAGGCTGAGCATGAAAAGACAGCAGACACATCCAAAAAGCTGCTGCTGTGTCCGTGTGTGTATTTGGGGTAGAAACAATATCATGATGACTTTCTGTCAGAACACAGTAAGAACACTGACAGAGCTCTGTCCATTAAACAGTTGAAAAAAAAAAACATCTTCTGAATGTGTTTAAAATGACCAACATTACCCACCTAAATGGAATGTTTCTCACAAGACATCTGCAAAAGACTGAAGACAGCTTCAATCTGGAACAATCTGTTTAATGCATGTAAAACTCAGGAAGTTGGAAAAATTCACAGCAACACGTCGACCCTCCAAAAGTCTTGAATGACCAACATCACTCTTAAAGGCAAAACAGGACCAATGAAGCTTGTCAGCAAAAATAAAGATATGATGGACAAATGAGACTACATTTGAACTTGCTGAGTGATGTAATAAATGCACTGAACCACCATTGATCTTCATCATACACATGAGGAAAAAATTGTACCCTTTGTTTAATGAAAGAAAAATTCACAGTGGTCAGAGAAATAACTTGAAGGTTCAAGGTTCAAAAGATTTATTGTCATATGCACAGTAAAGAAACACGTTCCCTGAACAATGAAATTCTTACTTTGCTGCTCACAATGCCAAGAGCCAAAAAGTAGACAAGTAAAATGATCTCTGCAGCATGCAAAGATGTAAAAATAGATAAAGAAAATAAAATATCTATATAATGAAACAGAAACACTGTAAATATAGGCTAAATATACACATATACAGTAATGTAATAATAAATGTGTGCAGCATGCGAAGATGATTAATATGGGGTGCAACAGATTAACTTAAATAGTAATACAAAGTTATTCATGTGTGCAGATTGTAGGTCAACGCCCATGGGGGGGCTATTGTTCAGTGGTTCAGGAGTCTGATGGCCGTTGGGAAGAAAGGGTTCTTATATCTGGTCGTCCTGCATTTCACACTCCTGTACCACGCACCAGAAGGTACTAGGAGTGTGAATAGTCCATGCTGGGGGTGGGTGGGGCCCCTAATGATGGAGGCAGCTGTCCTGTGGACTCTGGGACGGTGGACGCTCTGCAGAGAGGCTGGAGGAGTCCTGGTGGTCTTTGTGGCAGTCTTCACCGCTCTCTGCAGGCGTTTGCGGTCCTTCACAGTGGAGCTGCCGTACCAAACAGTGATGGACTCAATGATGCAGCTGTCCAAGTTGCTGAGGACTTTGGGCGACGTACCAAATTTCCTCAGCCTCCTCAGGAAGTACAGCGGCTGTTGAGTCTTCTTCACCACCTGTGTTGTGTTGAGAGTCCAGGTGAGGGCGTCACTGATGTGAACCCCAGGTATTTAAAGCTGCTCACTCTCTCCACCTCAAGGTCCCGGATAAACAGTGGCTGATGGGCTCTCCTCTTCTTCCTCACGTCCACTATCATCTCCTTACTCTTGTCTGTGTTGAGAGTGAGGTTGTTGTCTCCACACCATGTCACCAGATTGTCCCCCTCCCTCCTGTAGGCCGCCTCATCACCGCCTGTGATGCGACCAATCACGGCAGTGTCGTCCGCAAACTTCAGGATGATGCTCTCTGGGTGGGAGGCGACGCAGTCGTGGGTGAACAGGGTGTAGAGGATGGGGCTGAGAACGCAGCCCTGCGGGGTCCCGGTGTTGGTGGTAATGCTGGCTGAAGTTCTGTTTCCTATCCTGACAGTCTGGGGCCTGCCAGTCAGGAAGTCCAGCCGGTCACTGAGGGGTGGGTATAGCCCGAGAGATAACAGTTTGTGAGTGAGTTTGTGGGGGATAACTGTGTGGAAGGCGGAGCTGTAGTCAAAGAGTGTCCTGACGTAGGAGTCTTTATTTTCCAGGTGGGAGAGGGAGAGATGGAGGGCGGCGGCGATGGCGTCAGAGGTGGACTGTTGGGCCTACAGGCGTACTGCAGGGGGTCTGTGGTGGCCGGTATGCTGCCCTGAATGTGGGGCAGTGCCACTCTCTCAGAGCACTTCATCATGACTGAAGTGAGAGCTACTGGCCTGCAGCCATTCAGGCAGGAAGGAGGGTTCTTCCTGGGGAGGGCACGGTGGTGGTGGTGGTTTTGTAGCAGGTGGGGACGGTGCATTGACTGAGGGAGAGGCTGAAGATGGAAGTGAAGACATCAGCCCGGCCCGCCCGGGAACACTGTCTGGACCTGGGGTTCTGTGGGGCCTGACCCTCCTCAGGGCTTTGAGCACCTGGGCTGATGAGAAGATTGGCGGGGGAGAAGAGAGTTGAGTGTTCGAGGTCTGCGGTGCTCTGTAGAGCTGGGCTCGGTGGCGTCCTCAAAGCCAGTGTAGAATGCATTGAGGTCATCCGGGAGGTTGTCTGACAATCTGATGGCGGTGGAGCTGGAGCTGGTCCTGAAGTCAGTGATGTGATCCAGACATTGCCACATCCTCCTGGAGTCGGCAGTAGAGTAGAAGCCCTCTGTCTTCACTGTGTTGCCTCTTGGACGCTCTTATGGTCGTTTGCAGTCGGTACTGCGCAGCCTTGTACTCCGTCTCATCGCCAGATCTAAATGCAGCAGAGCGAGCGCAGCAGGTGCAGGACCTCGGTGTTCACCCAGGGCTTCTGGGTGGGGAACTTCCTGACTTGTGTAGTGGGTATGATGTTCGCAACACAAGTGCTAATGTACCCACTGACATGCTCAGCATAGTCATCTATAGTCACAGAAGAGTCCTCCGTCGTAGCTGCAGCTTGAAACACATTCCAGTCCGTGGTGGCAACAGTCCTGCAGAACGCTCAATCTGACCAAAGTAATAAAAAAATTCTATGAAATTTAACTAATGAAAGTCAGACATTGCTTTTCAGCCATGCTTCAACAGAATTATGTAAACAAATAAATGTGTGTATTGTTCTGCATTCGTCCATCAGAGCCTCGTTTCCTCCTGCAGGTGGCAAAGGCTAAGACGTGTCGGCCCAAGTTTCAGGCCAAGAGAGCGGAGAAGCTGACGCTGTCGGGCTGCACCAGCACCAGGAAGTTCAAACCCACGTACTGCGGCACGTGCACGGACGACCGCTGCTGCACACCCAACAAGTCACGCATGATCTCGGTGACCTTCGCCTGCAGGGGAGGCTCCAGCACGCAGTGGAAGATGCAGTGGATCACTTCCTGTGTGTGTCAGAGGAAGTGCAGCGAGCCGGGAGACATGTTCTCTGACCTGCGTCTGCTGTGACACACTCCCATCAGGCCGAGGTCCGCAGAGGAAAACCCAGCTCATCTCAAACTACAACGGGAAAATCAAGAGAGATGGCTTCGGTTGACAGTCGGCAGTGAGTGCCTGAAATATGTCCAGTGTACAACAACAAAACTTCATCCCGACTCAGACTGGCTGCTCGCTCTGCTGTTTGGTCTTTTTCAGGGGTCTATCTTAAACCTCTCAAGGGGCTTTTTTTTTTTTTGTTTTGCCACCTTTCAGGGGTCTTTTTCCACCTTTTTGGAGGTTTTTTTTTTTTTGCCTCTTTCAAGATTCTTTATTTTTTTGGTCCTTGTCTCCGTAACATTCTATCAACTTCTTACAGATATTTTGACACATGAATGCAGTTTAAAATGAAGGAATGAGCCGATCCTTTTCATGTCAAGGTTTAGTTTTCCCCACATAAATTACATGCGAGTTGAAAAGTCTGTACAGAGATCAGGCAGTTTGGTGTGGTGCTTCACGTGGCAATGCCGAGTCTGGACGCGTCGGCCATCTTTGTGCCGTCCAGCCGATCGTACTCTTCTATCAGGGAGTCGAGGGAGGCTGCAGCCTCGGAGAAGGTGCTCTGCTCCATCCCCTCCACCTGCAGGTAGTGATGGAGGTGGGCCTTCAGGAGCACAAAAACAACAAAACTTCATTTCATCAGGATGTGGATTGATTTTCTCCAGACGCTTCACCTCACCTTCCTGTTCCACATGTTAACAGTCGGAGTTGCTGTTGGAAATAAAAGGAAAACTCTTGTTCCTGTCATGCTTTCAATATTGAAAAATATGGTAAATTCAGGTCTAGGTGCTTAAAGCTAGGGTAGACGATGTTGTCCAAAAGCACTTCTTGTCATACGGAGTGAAATGCTCCTCGCCCTCTGGGAGAAGTCAATACGTTATGTGGACGGAAAAAGGTGCAAATATACACGTACAGTACATAGCAAACATTATGCCGGGGTGTACACAATAAGCCGGCAGTTTCTTTCAAAGGGTTTAAATTTCTCACAGATACTGATAGTTTTTAACAGTCTTTTTGTTTTCAGAGTCTTTTAACATTTTTATACAAGAGAGTACAACATTTTTGAAGTGGGTGAATGACGGCTTCTGCCTGCTGTATTTGCATTTATGATTAAAGAATTTTAATTTTAGGATTAGTACATTGATGATAAAAAAATTCCGTCCTTCTTTTCCTGTTTTCTGAAGAAACGAACAAACAAAAAAACACATTTTCCCACCTCAAAGTAAAGTCCTTGTCTACATTATTAATTACAAAGTTACAGAAATCCTTCCAGAAGATCTTGGAGTCGTCACGTCCAAAAGAGCTGTTGAGTTGTTTCAGGCTGATTTCCGCAGAAAGAACAGAAACATCGACGTCCCTTCATATTTAGTCAAGAAGTGGTCAGCAGGAAGCTTCATGTACTGTTGGATCGACCACGATTTCCAGCTGTTGTCAATGAAGCGCCACCTAGCGGCCTGGCATGTTACTGCAACGTTTCGGCCGTTTTGAAAACAGTCGTGTGGACGGTCATAAATACTGAATCAACTCCATCTTTACGGACAAACGTTTTTGGAACTATGAGCGTTTTGTCTTCGTGTGGACGGGGCCACTATATGAAGTGTGATGATCAACTTAAAGGAAGATCTTTTAGATCAGATCTGAGTCCTGAAGAAGAGCACCTTCCTCCTGTAGAGCCTGCAGAAACGCTCTCTCAGCTCCCTGAAGGTGTTCTTCACACAGGTGTTGTTGGCCACAGCCAGCAGGGAGTGGCGGTGGCCCACCGGAGGGACCGAGCACAGCCCCGTCTTCCAGCCCTGCCGATTCCACGGCACGAAGGACAGCGACGGCTCCAGCCTGGACGGAGAGACGACGGGACCAGAGAGGACAGACGGTTTGGATGTGATCAACAAATGCTGATCTTACTGTTGCTTTCACAGAGAAGCACAGAAACACATTCCTGAAGAGAAGTGCAGGACAGCTGCTGCTGGGACATGTCTGGTAATTAAATGTGTCTTCACACGTCTGCTGCTGGGAAACCTGCTCATCCTCCTTTTCACACACCGAGCTGATGGATGAGTCCGTCTTCCTTCAGCTCGGCGACATGACGCACTGAAAGCCGGTGTGTGTGAAGACTCATGAATCAGGCTGCTGCATGGAGGCAGTGTGTGTGTGTGTGTGTACTCGTTATAGGAAAACCTGGCACGATGTGCCTTGTGGGACCTTCTTCCGGTCCTAATGAGGGGAAACAGTGTTTTCTTGACCATGTTGTTACTGAAAAAAGTAAAAGTGCAAAAACCTTTCTTTAGGGTTAGGCTGTGTGTTGGTCTGGGTTAGGGTCAGGGTTAGGGTCAGGGTTAGGAGTCAGACATGAATGGGAGTCAATGGAAGGTCCCCACAAGGATAGAAATACCAACCTGTGTGTGTGTGTGTGTGTGAGTCCCACCTCTCAATGTTCCTGCGCAGGTCGGACACCTGCACGTTGCCTCGGACCATGAGGGCACAGGCCAGGTACAGGCTGCGTCTGGGGTCTGCCCGGATCAGCTGGTGCTCTTTACTGAAGGCGTCACTGAACATCTGATCCAGCCTGGAGGGGGGGTGGGGGGGTAAGCAAGACCATCAGTCTGTCTGTCTTACCGGTGTCTCCTATTCCCTCATCCCGACCGGACTAACAGGAAGTCTCCTCTGGGTCTGGTTCTGCAGAAAGTCCCTCTGGGTCTGGTTCTGCAGGAAGTCCCTCTGGGTCTGGTTCTGCAGGAAGTCCCTCTTGGTCTGGTTCTGCAGAAAGTCTCCTCTGGGTCTGGTTCTACAGGAAGTCTCCTCTGGGTCTGGTTCTACAGGAAGTCTCCTCTGGGTCTGGTTCTGCAGAAAGTCTCCTCTGGGTCTGGTTCTGCAGAAAGTCTCCTCTGGGTCTGGTTCTGCAGAAAGTCTCCTCTGGGTCTGGTTCTGCAGAAAGTCCCTCTGGGTCTGGTTCTGCAGAAAGTCTCCTCTGGGTCTGGTTCTACAGGAAGTCTCCTCTGGTTCTGGTTCTGCAGAAAGTCCCTCTGGGTCTGGTTCTGCAGAAAGTCTCCTCTGGTTCTGGTTCTGCAGAAAGTCTCCTCTGGGTCTGGTTCTACAGGAAGTCTCCTCTGGTTCTGGTTCTGCAGGAAGTCTCCTCTGGGTCTGGTTCTACAGGAAGTCTCCTCTGGGTCTGGTTCTGCAGAAAGTCTCCTCTGGGTCTGGTTCTGCAGAAAGTCCCTCTGGGTCTGGTTCTGCAGAAAGTCCCTCTGGGTCTGGTTCTGCAGAAAGTCCCTCTGGGTCTGGTTCTGCAGAAAGTCTCCTCTGGGTCTGGTTCTGCAGAAAGTCTCCTCTGGGTCTGGTTCTGCAGAAAGTCCCTCTGGGTCTGGTTCTGCAGAAAGTCTCCTCTGGGTCTGGTTCTGCAGAAAGTCTCCTCTGGGTCTGGTTCTACAGGAAGTCTCCTCTGGGTCTGGTTCTACAGGAAGTCTCCTCTGGTTCTGGTTCTGCAGAAAGTCTCCTCTGGGTCTGGTTCTACAGGAAGTCTCCTCTGGGTCTGGTTCTGCAGAAAGTCCCTCTGGGTCTGGTTCTGCAGAAAGTCTCCTCTGGGTCTGGTTCTGCAGAAAGTCCCTCTGGGTCTGGTTCTGCAGAAAGTCTCCTCTGGGTCTGGTTCTGCAGAAAGTCCCTCTGGGTCTGGTTCTGTAGAAAGTCTCCTCTGGGTCTGGTTCTGCAGAAAGTCCCTCTGGGTCTGGTTCTGCAGAAAGTCCCTCTGGGTCTGGTTCTGCAGAAAGTCCCTCTGGGTCTGGTTCTGCAGAAAGTCTCCTCTGGGTCTGGTTCTGCAGAAAGTCCCTCTGGGTCTGGTTCTGTAGAAAGTCTCCTCTGGGTCTGGTTCTGCAGAAAGTCCCTCTGGGTCTGGTTCTGCAGAAAGTCTCCTCTGGGTCTGGTTCTGTAGAAAGTCCCTCTGGGTCTGGTTCTGCAGGAAGTCCCTCTGGGTCTGGTTCTACAGGAAGTCTCCTCTGGGTCTGGTTCTACAGGAAGTCTCCTCTGGTTCTGGTTCTGCAGAAAGTCTCCTCTGGGTCTGGTTCTACAGGAAGTCTCCTCTGGGTCTGGTTCTGCAGAAAGTCCCTCTGGGTCTGGTTCTGCAGAAAGTCTCCTCTGGGTCTGGTTCTGCAGAAAGTCCCTCTGGGTCTGGTTCTGCAGAAAGTCTCCTCTGGGTCTGGTTCTGTAGAAAGTCTCCTCTGGGTCTGGTTCTGCAGAAAGTCCCTCTGGGTCTGGTTCTGCAGAAAGTCTCCTCTGGTTCTGGTTCTGCAGAAAGTCTCCTCTGGGTCTGGTTCTGCAGAAAGTCCCTCTGGGTCTGGTTCTGCAGAAAGTCTCCTCTGGTTCTGGTTCTGCAGAAAGTCTCCTCTGGGTCTGGTTCTACAGGAAGTCTCCTCTGGGTCTGGTTCTACAGGAAGTCTCCTCTGGGTCTGGTTCTGCAGAAAGTCCCTCTGGGTCTGGTTCTGCAGAAAGTCCCTCTGGGTCTGGTTCTGCAGAAAGTCCCTCTGGGTCTGGTTCTGCAGAAAGTCCCTCTGGGTCTGGTTCTGCAGAAAGTCCCTCTGGGTCTGGTTCTGCAGAAAGTCTCCTCTGGTTCTGGTTCTGCAGAAAGTCCCTCTGGGTCTGGTTCTACAGAAAGTCTCCTCTGGGTCTGGTTCTGCAGAAAGTCCCTCTGGGTCTGGTTCTACAGGAAGTCTCCTCTGGGTCTGGTTCTGCAGAAAGTCCCTCTGGGTCTGGTTCTGCAGAAAGTCCCTCTGGGTCTGGTTCTGTAGAAAGTCTCCTCTGGGTCTGGTTCTGCAGAAAGTCCTTCTGGGTCTGGTTCTGTAGAAAGTCTCCTCTGGGTCTGGTTCTGCAGAAAGTCTCTTCTGGGTCTGGTTCTGTAGAAAGTCTCCTCTGGGTCTGGTTCTACAGGAAGTCTCCTCTGGGTCTGGTTCTGCAGAAAGTCCCTCTGGGTCTGGTTCTGCAGACCGTTGTGAACAAACAGAATGGACAACCTCTCAAATGGCCCAGTTCACTGGTGTTTTTTCAATCCGACTGAAAACAATGGTGTTAAACTCATCTGTGTACATGGACGGAGTTCAAAGCGAACCCCGATCAGTCCTGGTTCTCCAGGGTCCTGGTGAAGTGGACTATACGGTGTCCTGTGACATGAGGACAGAGTCTCTGGCTGAACTTCCAGGTCTTCTCTGCAGCAGCAGTCCTCAGAGTTTTATCTGATCAATAATGTCCCATCGTCTCCATGAGACGCTGCTCAGAGAGCTCCTCCCCCGCCGGAGCCCCGCCCCGCCCAGCGCCACGTGTTGAGCACCGGGGCTCCGCTCTACCTGCCGATGTTTCAGATTAACTGGTATAGCTCGTACAATCGGCTCTGAAATACAATCCTCTCTGAGTGAAGCGTGTGTGTTTATATGAACCTTTACAATCCACTTCCCCTACAATCAGATTATGTGCATATATGGCCATGTAAAGGTGGCCAGCGTTAGCTCGTCATGGTAGAAGTAGGCTGTACCCAGGCGACCTGGTGAGCAGCTGCTCCTGCTCCATGTGTCCACAGGAAAAGAAAGAAAGGTGTCTACAGAGACCTCCTGCTGGGGACGCTCACGTCCGCCAGCGTGCACAGCGGCGTCAGACTGGGAACCAGGAAGTGCAGGCGAGGGAATGGCACCAGGTTCATGGCGATCTCGTTCAGGTCCATGTTGAGGGAGCCTTCAAAACGAGCCGAACTGCAATGAGAAGAGCAGGAGAGGAAAGCTGGAGGGGCTTCAGAGATGTTTCAGTCTGCACTCATTTACACACTGAAGGTTTCTGCTGCAGCACAACACTTATTGTAGAGACAATCTTCATTTTAAAATAAAAGCAGTATTCCTGTTTCGTGTCTTTCAATAGTTCAGTTGTGCTTGAAGAGTTGAGACACATCAAGCCAGAGGTCTGAGGTCTGGACTCACCTTCAACATAAAGACACACCGCTCAAGTTTACAAACCGAGCTCATGATATTTCATGGAGAGAATAGTGCTCATTTAAAACATTTCA
Source organism: Salarias fasciatus (assembly GCF_902148845.1). Taxonomy (NCBI): domain Eukaryota; kingdom Metazoa; phylum Chordata; class Actinopteri; order Blenniiformes; family Blenniidae; genus Salarias; species Salarias fasciatus. Next base: position 30,381,870 of record NC_043759.1, on the reverse strand, counting down.
GTTATTTGAGCCATTTAAAAGTGTCTGAACCTTTGCAGCCATATTTAGTTTGAACTCTGTATCTCGTGTTCATTTCATCTTGTTGTCTTAACATGAAAAGCCGCCGGCCCCGCCGGGTTGGACTCCATCTGAAGGAAGCTGCTCATGCATGTCTGTCCGCTGAAGCCTCACATGCATGATTCACAGGACGTGGTGGAGCTCACCACCTCCGGAGTGCTGATGCCCACAGTTACGGTTCCTCTTCCGTTAGGGGAGACCCCCACATCTCTGGTGGTCACGCTGCAAAAACTCCAAATCCTAACTCATGTTCTGTCCTCATTTCTAGTCACAGTGTCTCATCCCACTTGACTGAAGAGAAATTCACCCATCAAAACATACAGTGGCTAAAATTATGATTGGACACAAATTTTTCTGAGGAAACACATTTGTAAAGGTGTTACTGACTCGAAATTTTCACCAGATGTTGGTAAAGAGACACGCAATCCACATGTGAAAAAAAAAAAAAAATCAAACTGTTACTGTCCAAACATTAAAGCAGAAACTATGCAAGATTTCCTTTAGTGCTCCCCCTACTGGTCTCCTGTGAAAGCTCACTGTCATAAATGTTCTCCGCATCTCCGCATCCAGGGTTGTAAGCTTCATGCTCCCCACGTCTGCGTCCTCTCTAGAGCGTCCGTGCACGCTTTCTCCCATGCTGCATTTTGGCCTCATGCCTTCCACGCACGCGCACTGATCCACACCTCCACACGGAGCTTTTCTGGCACTCCGGACTGTTTACCTGCTGTTTCATTACAGATTATTTATAGAAAATGAAGCATGTACATGGTCAGTCTGTTATCATGCTTATTTATGCATTGCACAGAAGGTTCCCCCGTTGAAGTTAGCACATGTGCAGGCCCGTGTGAATGATCCAGAGGTTCCTGGGAGAAAATCATGTAGTCAGATGACACCAAAATGGAACTTTTTGGTGTAAACTCCACTCGTCGTGTGTGGAGGAGAGAGAAGGATGAGTACAATCCCAAGAACACCTTCACTACTGTGAAGTATGGGGGTGGAGACATCCAGTGGTGGGCGCAGTCTGCTAATCAGCTAACCGCTAATTAGCGAAGCTAACATTTACATTAGCGGATTAGCTGTTCAGCTAACTTTGAAAAACATTAGTGGATTAATTCGCTTCCGCTAAATTTAGCGACTCTGGTTTCCGAGGGCACTTGAACGCCTCTCGTACGTGCTTCCACTACGGTGCAAAGTAATGAAAAGTCGCTTCCCTGTGGTTAAAAAACGCCGAAAATGGTTTCGAAAAACATGGATTTTGTAATGCATATAACTCCTGATCCGTTTGTCCGATTGAAACGATTCAAAAACTGTTAGAAAGCCCCGGAACTCAAGATTCTGGGGGTATTTCAATGACTCGCGTACATGCTTGCGTCATGGCGCGACATCAACAAATAATCCCCTACGCGCTCTCGGAGAAAATAGAGAGGAGCAGAGCAGGCGCGCTGCAGAGCGCGAGCTGCTCCCTGCGCCTATGAGCCGTCAGACAGGTTAACGGGCGCCGAGCCGAAAGTCGGTGCGCGGCACGACGCGTCCTGTGTGAACCAGGCGTTAGCGGTTAGTGGTTATTGTTAGCTTCAGCTAAATGTTTTAGCAGTTTATCGGTTTAGAGTTATCAAAGCTAACTTTGATAACGCTGTGTCTGGCTGTAGTGTGTCTGTGTCCAGTGTCCAGAGGAGCTGGAGGAAGTGTCTGGGGACAGGGAAGTCTGGGCATCCCTGCTGAGACTGCTGCCCCCGCGACCCGGCCCCGGATAAGCGGTAGAAAATGGATGGATGGACTTTTCAGTTACAGCCAGACACAGAAACACTACAGCCAGACACAGACACACTACAGCCAGACACAGACACACTACAGCCAGACACAGAAACACTACAGCCAGACACAGACACACTACAGCCAGACACAGACACACTACAGCCAGACACAGAAACACTACAGCCAGACACAGAAACACTACAGCCAGACACAGAAACACTACAGCCAGACACAGACACACTACAGCCAGACACAGAAACACTACAGCCAGACACAGAAACACTACAGCCAGACACAGACACACTACAGCCAGACACAGAAACACTACAGCCAGACACAGACACACTACAGCCAGACACAGACACACTACAGCCAGAAACACAAACACTACAGCCAGACACAGAAACACTACAGCCAGACACAGACACACTACAGCCAGACACAGAAACACTACAGCCAGACACAGAAACACTACAGCCAGACACAGACACACTACAGCCAGAAACACAAACACTACAGCCAGACACAGAAACACTACAGCCAGACACAGACACACTACAGCCAGACACAGAAACACTACAGCCAGACACAGAAACACTACAGCCAGACACAGACACACTACAGCCAGACACAGTAACACTACAGCCAGAAACACAAACACTACAGCCAGACACAGAAACACTACAGCCAGACACAGAAACACTACAGCCAGACACAGAAACACTACAGCCAGACACAGAAACACTACAGCCAGACACAGAAACACTACAGCCAGACACAGACACACTACAGCCAGACACAGACACACTACAGCCAGAAACACAAACACTACAGCCAGACACAAACACTACAGCCAGACACAGAAACACTACAGCCAGACACAGACACACTACAGCCAGACACAGACACACTACAGCCAGACACAGAAACACTACAGCCAGACACAGAAACACTACAGCCAGACACAGAAACACTACAGCCAGACACAGAAACACTACAGCCAGACACAAACACTACAGTCAGACACAGAAACATTACAGCCAGACACAGAAACACTACAGCCAGACACAGTAACACTACAGCCAGACACAGAAACACTACAGCCAGACACAAACACTACAGTCAGACACAGAAACATTACAGCCAGACACAGAAACACTACAGCCAGACACAGAAACACTACAGCCAGACAGACTCACATCTTTGTGAGGCTGCAAAGTTCTGTGACTTCGTTGTGTGGACCTGGTGGACTGCAAGTTGCACATTGTTTTCCTTCATTTTATTTGCAGTGTTATTTGTTTATGCACAATCTAATCGTACTTTAAATAGTTGCAGTGATATTTGTTTCCACAAAGACTTTTGCACCTTATTTGAACTGTAACTGTAACTTTAACAGTGTCGTTGCTACACAAGGTTGGTAATAAACAGAAAAGACTTTGAAACAAGGAATGGTCCGACATTATTGCATGGGTAAATGGTTCAGTTTCAGAGGATTTCCCATTAAAATGAAGTTTCATAAATAGCTACTCAGCTACAATATTTATTTTCACAGAGTCTTATTAACTTATTAGAGCAGAGGCTGGGTTTTGTCACCATATGAGCAGTAACAGCTGAGGAGATTTACCTGTCCTGGACATTATGAAATGTTAAGGATAAATATTAGAATTAAACAGAGGAAGATTGTTAGCAGTCAATTTTATTTACAAAAAAAACAGAAGTTGGTCACATATAATCCAGATAAACAAAAGTGGTTCATCTCACCATGGACCTAATTTCACCATTCATATGTTTACAACGGACACACTGCTCATTCTCCACCATGTGGCTCTGTTGTGGAGCTTGATACACATCTGGTGTGTGAGGTTCAGGTGCAGCAGTTGTCTCCTTTTTCTCTGTTGGAATCTTTGGTAATCCGCAGCTTTCACCTCCATGTGTCGAGATGTAACGACAGGTTCAGTCTGGATGAGGTTCATTCACTTCATCAGCAGGTCTCCCTGAAAAACACACACGAACATTATGACTTTTAACATGAGGTCAGTTACAATGTACTATCCAAGTCAATCTCCTATGAGTGAGGACAGTTATGATATAAATTCAAAAGTAATCGATAAAGAAGTGGAGGAAAGAGAGAGTGTTTGCTTTAACTGCCCTGAGGCTGTGTCCGTGGCTAACGCTAGCAACCAGCTAACACTGCTAACACCGCAACACGCCAGTAATATAACAGAACTCACCATCTGAAGATGCCGTGAACAGTCCAACATGTGTCGGTGACGGCATTGAATGTGATGTTTGGTCGTCTGACGGCGGCGTCTCTGTTAGCTCACATATCCGAGCTCCCTGCCGCTGCTTCCAAGTTGGGAATGAGAAACATGTCATCGCTTCGTTCTTTTTTTTACTGGAGCGATGGTGGGAATGACTGTGGCACACAGCACGACTGCACCATGTTTGTATTTGTAGAAACTCGCCAAACAAAATTAAAAGAGCAACACGGTCTTGCCTGTAGCTGGCATAAACAGACGTTACCGCATACCGCCCGCATTGACCACAATGCATTGCAAGATATCACGTGTCCTTTTGAGCCCTATTAGTAGGGATGAACAATAATTATCGGTCTGAAAAATCATCAGCCGATTTGGGGTGAAATGATGTCATTTTTATCGGTCCGATAAATTAATTTAATCTGATAAATGAAACCGATTAAATTAGTGGGTTTAATAAAATTGCTTATTATAATGACCAGTAGATGGCGGTAATGCAACCAACGGGATACAAACTGCCATAAAACATCACAGAAGAAGAATTACTGCTTGTCGGAGTGCTGCGCCTTGCGAAGCATGCAGACGGAGCTAACGTGTCTTCACCGCTGTGGATGTTCTTCTCAGTGGCAGTGGAGTAGGGCTGCCACGATTGGTCGATTAATCACGATTATGTCGACTATTAAAATAATCGACGACTAATTTAATAGTCGACTAGTCGTGTTTTTTTTTTTTTTTTTTAAATTAATGTTTGTTTTTGTCTCAAAACTGCTGCGGTACCCTCCACTGCCGCGTCTGCCGTTCTGTTTGAAACACATGCGCAGTCTTGTCAGCTGCGACAACATGGCCGCCCGGCGGCAGCGGAGCTCAAAGTGTGGGAGCATGACAAGAAAACCTCACGGAAAAGTGCAATGCAGCATCTGCAGGACAGAACCGGCCTTCCACGGCAGCACAACAGCGATGCATGAGCAGCCGAAACAGAAGCACGTCGTGGCTCGGGACAACCATGATTGCCCGTCGTCTCGTAAGCTAATAATATTAGCATAGAGGGCTAACTTGCTGTTTAGTCATAACTGTTAACATTAGTGGTGACGATTTGATCCATTAGCTGCCTTTAGCACATATTTCATGTTTTCTGTAACGCTCTAACAGTGATGTGTTTTAATAAGAAGTGATGTCGCGCTGATGTTTTCTACCGTTATGTTTCAGAGCTTCACCCCGTCGGAGCGGATTCTCTCTGCAGCAGAACATCTGCTCCCAGAGAGCAGCCTGTCTCCAACATGTAGAAATGCTGACTGTCCTGTAGGGCTGCCACAAACGATTATTTTGGTAGTCGACTAATCACTGATTATTTTTTCGATTAGTCAACTAATCGCATCATATATAAATTAAATGTAGAACATAGTTTATCGCACCACCATGAAGCTGCTCTTATATAACCATAATTAGATTTCAGCTTTAGGTGTTTAAGGTATATTCTAACTAAAAATAAAGACAATTCAGATGAGAGTTCATTAAACCTTTATTTAATGGCATAAATTGCAAATGCTTGAGTAAAATAAGGAAAAGGCACTTGCCTAAACAACACAAAAATAAATCCTTCACGTTAATTTTTTTTTTCTTAATTTGTGTTTAGCATCAAGCACAGCAACAATGAGATAGGCACCTGTAACTACGGAATTATTGAAGTTTTCGTCTCACTGACTCAAATAAAACGAAAGTGCATTTTGTGTTCAGTGCTCGACTGTATACAACTTTATTACACTCTGACTCTACATAATCCCAAACTACACTGCAGTGTTGGATCATTTAATTTAATCATTTAATTCACGCATGAGTTTGAGCTGTTGATTTAAAGAAACTCAGGAAAAATGGACTTCTATGAGCTTTTAACATGGCCAGTGGGTGATTACCTCATAAAAACTTCAGTTTAGTCTGTGTTTCTCTTCATTCATGTATATTTGAGTGATCTATATGAATACCATATCTATCTATATGAATGAACTTTACACAGTACCTGGTGATGTTAAGAAGCAGGTTAGCCACGATGTTATTCATGGCGTCGAAGGGCTTTTCTGCCCCGGCAATGCCTCCTCGCCTTGAGGCGAGTGTGCCGTCTCTTCTGATCACCAGCTCGGGCTTTGCACCGTGAGCCATGAGGCTGATCCGGCTCACAATGTCCAGCAAAGACTGCAGGGAGACAACCCCTTCAGAACCGGAGACAAATTGCTTCTATTTATTTCACACACGCACACACACGCACCTGATTGTCCACAGGTAAGACGCAGTCGGCGTGCTCAGAGAGCTCTCTCATGGCCAGCACACTGTTGTAGGGAGAAGTGACCACGTCGTCCTCGGCTGATGGGTATACGGCGGTGACGATGCGGCACACTTCAGGAAACTCCTCCTCCAGCAGTCCCAGCACTCGAGTCCCCAGACCTGAACCCGTACCTGAACACGCACACATGCATGCACAATTTTTAATCCTACTTATTTTTCTAGTTAAAGTTTAGTTTTACTTAGAATAAGAAAAAAACAACACACAAAAAAAAGTTTCTCAGTATTTATATATGTTGCTTGTTATATTCCTGTTCTAAGAGGAATGAAAGTCTGATCAGTAGGATCCTCTTCTGAATCCTCGTGTCCATCTCCACAGTGGTGTGAGAAAGTTCAGGCACCCCGGATCATTTTCAAGATTTTCCTTTATAAATCATTTTATAAATTATTTTTTGGGATCAGCAGGTTCAGTTAAATCCGTCATATAGCAGACAAACAGTGATGTGTGAGAAGTGAAATGAAGTTTACAGGATGAACAGAAAGAGTGCAAAAATTACTTAAACTAAAGCCGGCAGGAGCACAAATTTGGGCTCCCTTGTTGTTTTATTGATTTGAGAACCTTTAGCACTACTTATTGGAACACAGAGTTTGTTTGGTAAGCTCACTGACCCTTGACCTCCATACACAGGTGAAGCCAGTCATGAGAAAGGGTACTTCAGATGGCCAGGGGGAAGTTGTTCTTTTTGCATCTTCTCTGAAGAGTAGCGACATGGAGCCTCAGAACAACTCTCAATGAGCCAATAGATGAGATGCTAACACCCTCATTTTAAAGGACGAGAGATTCTAACTGTACTAAAAAGAACAATGCTAATGGATGACAGATGCTAACAGATATATGCTAGTTTTTATTCCGTCGCAGAAACAAACTCAAATTTGAGCCCCTAAACATGCACGAAAACTCACCAAATTTGGTACACACATCCGGACTGGTGAAAAATTTCATAAAATAGAAAAATCAACCCCATCTGCTCTCTAGCGCCACCTACAAAAACGAAAATGGTCGCCACAGCCCGCAGGAATGCCATAGAAAGATCAAACCAACACACACACGCTCGTCTCATTGAGGTCTAAAAGGTTGCCTCAAACCCCTTCAAAATAAAAGTCAATATTTTGTGCAAAATGACATTTCAACCAAAACACATTGATAACAATTTTGGGTTAACCAATGTCAATGACAGCATATACTACCTTTCCAAAATAAAAGCCCAAAATTCCTTCAAACTAAAAGCCTGTTTACAACAGAAAATGAGGTAAAATCAAGAAAATGGATTTTTACAGAGTAGCAAAACTCCCGCTGACCTGGATTTCGGCCAGCAAGGTACGAGGACATCTCAGTCGCGGGCCCGCGGGGGGGCTCGGTCCCGACCAATGCCGCTTGCGGCTTTAATTTGTTTTTAACTGATTCGCCAGGAATCTTCCAGATTTATTACTATGCTCAAAGTTCTCTAAACGGAGTCGTTGGATCAGGAATTGTGTTTTTTTTAATCTAGAATTTCATTCAGTTCAAGTTCAGCTTTCCTTATATCCTTCAGTATGTTCTCTTGTGGGGAGACATGATAAGCCTCCTCCAGCCATTTAATTCTTAATTCCAATTCTAAAGTTCTTGAAGCTTCTTTCTTTTTCTTGTGTGAGGAGAAGGAAATTATTTTTCCCCTCATCACCGCTTTCCCTGCCTCCCAAAGAACAAATGCTGAAGTATCTGGCAAGTCATTATTTTCTAAATATATAGACCATTCTCTGGTTAGATAGCTAATAAACTCTGGATCTTTAAGTAATGATGTATTAAATCTCCAGTTTCTAGTTGGTGGTTTATTCTTCTTATTTCTGAGAGTAAATGAAACTGGTGCATGATCACTTATGATGATGGGATGAATTTTGATTTCTGAGATGTCATTCATCAGTGTGCTGCTGGTTAAGAAATAATCTAATCTAGAGTAGGAATGGTGAACTGAAGAGAAGAATGTGTATTCTCTTGCAGTGGGGTGGTGAGAGCGCCAGGCATCGCAAAGACCAAAATCCTTCATGTACTGTTTCACAGTTTCTGAGGATTGCCAGAGTCGTTGACTTCCTGTGGTACTCAGCACCTGATTCCAACATGAAGCTAGCTTCTCCACTTGAGCCTCAGCAGCAGCCACTCTGTTTGTGGCTGAGCGTAGAAAAGGCTTCCGCCAGATTCCTCTCCCGACAGCGTCTCCTGGTGCAGAGTGCGCTGAATAGTTGAACGATGCTCAGTGACGCCATCTCAGCAGGATCATGTTGTCGGTCTCTGGAGACGGTCTGTGGAGCCGGTCTGTGGAGCCGGTCTGTGGAGCCGGTCTGTGGAGCCGGTCTCTGGAGCCGGTCTCTGGAGCCGGTCTGTGGAGCTGGTCTCTGGAGCCGGTCTCTGGAGCCGGTCTCTGGAGCTGGTCTCTGGAGCCGGTCTGTGGAGCCGGTCTGTGGAGCCGGTCTGTGGAGCCGGTCTGTGGAGCCGGTCTGTGGAGCCGGTCTCTGGAGCCGGTCTCTGGAGCCGGTCTCTGGAGCCGGTCTCTGGAGCCGGTCTGTGGAGCCGGTCTCTGGAGCCGGTCTGTGGAGCCGGTCTGTGGAGCCGGTCTGTGGAGCTGGTCTGTGGAGCTGGTCTGTGGAGCCGGTCTCTGGAGCCGGTCTGTGGAGCCGGTCTCTGGAGCCGGTCTCTGGAGCCGGTCTCTGGAGCCGGTCTGTGGAGCCGGTCTGTGGAGCCGGTCTCTGGAGCCGGTCTCTGGAGCCGGTCTCTGGACCCGGTCTGTGGTCGAGTCTGACCGTTCTCGCCATGCTTTGCCTCTGCTTATCAGAGATGTTTCTCCGGGCCTGAACTCCAGGGGTCCTGAGGTCTTCCATGTCCTCACCATGTTCCTCACAGTGGAAGCTGACAGCTGAAATCTCTGAGCGAGCTATTTGTATATTTCCTCTGAACCATGATGTTGATCAGTCTTTGTTTTCAGCTCTTCGTTTGTTTCTTTTTCTTAGATATTATTCAGGACCGAGCCCCGGAGGCCACCATGCCCAGACGGCAAGGTCTCTATTGTTATTCATCCGTTTCTCGTCGTTCTCGTTAGGGACCGAGCCCGGAGGGCAAGGTCTCTATTGTTATTCATCCGTTTCTCGTCGTTCTCGTTAGGGACCGAGCCCGGAGGGCAAGGTCTCTATTGTTCGTCGTCCGTTTGTTCGTCTATTATTTTACCGCCCGGAGTTTGACCCCAAATTTGACCCCCTAAACATGCACAAAAAGTCACCAAATTTGGCACACAGATCGTGACCGGCGAAAAATTTTATAAAATTGAAAAATTGACCCCATCTGCTCTCTAGCGCCACCTACAAACAGTAAAATGGTCGCTACGTCCCATAGGAATGTCGTAGAGAGATCAAACCAACACTCACGCGTTCGTCTCATCGAGATCTAAAATTCACATGCTAACACCCCTGACCTAAATCCAACAGGAAGTCCGCAATTTCCCTTTCAAAGTAAAATTTTGCCCAAAATCACTCCTCACGAAAAAATTATCTCCTCCGAGACCGTTTGCCGTACAGACATCAGAGTCCCGCGACGTGATAGAGGAGAAGTTTCTCTACAAAAGTTGTTCAAATCTTTGTCAAAAGTCTAACGGTGTGGATTTTATTAGTGTTCAAAGTTGGAAGTCTGAAATCCTGCCTTGCTCCGGCCCTCATCCGTTATAATGGGGGAAAAAAATGAAAAAATTCGCCTTTTTCAGCACCTCAAACAAGCGCTAAGTGTGGCTAATCCGTGACTCCTATCAACAAACTGAGCACACGTCAAACCTCACAAGGTCCTTCCGAACAAGATGATGTAACATAAGAGGGGAAAATATCATGATATATGTATGTTTTCACAGGTATGAAAAGGTGTGCGCTCTGCATTTTTTTTGCTCTCAGTTATAATGGAGCCGGATGGGGAAAAATCTCGCGCTTCTCATAAACTGAGGCCTCTGGGGTCCAAACTAAAAGTCTGACTGCTCTGAAAGCCTCACCAACTGAAAGACAAGTAATTTTCCTATCAAACGTGATATTTTTTGTTCAGTTTTGCCACACAGGAAAGGAACAAGGAGCAGTTGTTTCCCAAACAGAAACTTTAATTTTGTCCTCTCTCCACTCTAACTCACATGACCATATATGGGCATGCAGAGCAGTTACACAGCTGACAGCAGCTGTCAATCAAACTCTGACACTCAGTGCCTTCATTCAGTGACTCTCAAAAGCAGCTAACAACTCCATGTTAGTAGATGAGGGATGCTAACAGCTACATGTTAGTGGATGGGAGATGCTAACATCTCCATGTTAGTGGATGAGAGATGCTAACAACTACATGTTAGTGGATGGGACATGCTAAAAACTCCATGTTAGTGGATGACAGATGCTAACAACTCCATGTTAGTGGATGACAGATGCTAACAACTCCCATGTTAGTGGATGGACGTCGTGGGTTGGCGTCGTGGGTCCCGACCAATGCCGCTTGCGGCTTTAATTAATATAATAGATTACTCTACAATACATCATTTAGAATCCATAATTATCTCTTTAGATGCCGAAAAAGCTTTTGATCAAGTAAACTGGAAATTTTTATTTGGAACATTAACCAAATTTGGGTTTGGAACGTCTTTCAAACGTCTTTCGTTGTTGGGGCTGTCTGGCGGCGGTGGGGCAGTGTCTGCCTGGGGGGGCGGCTTGGATCCAGGCTCTGGGATGACCGCCGGCTGTCTGGGCTCTGAGGGCCTCTCTAGCCTTCTTCTGGCCTTCTCAGGGGTCATATATGCATGATCACTATCACCATCATATATGCATGATCACGCTGATCTTTAATCACTCTTCAAATACTTGGTTACCTTGTCTTCTTGTGGTGGTTAGAATAATGGTGATCTGTAGTAGCCCTCTCTTGATGCACGCCCCGAGTTTACTACTAGTTACTACTAGTTACTACTAGTTACTACTACCTATATTCTCAAAGAGAAAAAAAAAGGTTTGTGGTGTCCTTGCATTTCCTTCCTTCCCGACACCTCATTTTATTTTTGTGGCCTGGTCTGTTCACTACTATGGTTCGTCAGGGGGGGAAAAAAAAAGGAGAAAATTTATATATACACACACACACACACACACATATATATATATATACACATATATATATATATATATATATATATATACACACACACATACATACATACATACATATATACATATATATATATATATATATATATATATATATGTATATGTATATACATATACATATATGGTTCTGTCAGTTCTTGTGTTGGTTGTCGGCTCTGCTTTGGTGTTGTCCAGATTGGGGTTTGGGATTGTTCTTGGTTGCCTGATATATATATATATATATATATATATATATATATATATATATATATATATGTATATGTATATACATATACATATATGGTTCTGTCAGTTCTTGTGTTGGTTGTCGGCTCTGCTTTGGTGTTGTCCAGATTGGGGTTTGGGATTGTTCTTGGTTGCCTGATATATATATATATATATATATATATATATATATATATATATATATATATATATATATATATATATATATATATGTATATGTATATACATATACATATATGGTTCTGTCAGTTCTTGTGTTGGTTGTCGGCTCTGCTTTGGTGTTGTCCAGATTGGGGTTTGGGATTGTTCTTGGTTGCCTGTGGTGCGTCGACAACACTGTTTTGCATTGTGAATTTGTACATAGGTTGTGCCCCCCCCCCGTTCCCCCTCTCTTTATCTCTCTCTCTTTCTGTCTCTCGCTCTCTGAGCGTCTCCGTCCCGGTCCTGTCCTCAGCCATGCCGGATGCCAGCTTTAAATAAAGGCAGCAGCAGGAGGAGACTCAGTCTCGTCCTGCTGCTAACATTAAAATTTGTTCGGACAGTAAAAGGCTACAATCATACAATACTGCACGCCCCAGCTGCCGTACAGGACAAGGGGGAAAAAAAAACAAAACAAAACAAAAAAAAGGAGTCAGGAGCTGTGGACTGATGACTGTAAAATGAGTTATTTGGACATAACAAGGGGCGATATGCATGGAGGAAGAACACAGCATTCCAAGACCAACACTTGCTCCCCACAGTAACATGTGGTGGCGGTCCCATCATGCAGTGGGGCTGTGTGGCCAGTGCAGGGACTGCAGTCTGGTTAAAGCTGAAGGTGGCATGGATTCCAGTCAGTATGGAACAATGTTCCAGACTCAGAGACAAAGTTGAAGTTGTGCCGGGGCTGGATACTTCAACACGACAACGACCCGGAACACTGCTCAGACTCTCCTGAGGCGTTCAGCAGAGGAACAACTAGAACGTCCTGGAACGGCGTCTCCGTCCCCAGACCTGAATATTACTGAAAATCTGTGGTGTGATTTAAAGCGGCTGTCCTGCTGGAAACCATCAAACCTGACGGAACTGGAGACGTTTTGTAAAGAAGAACGGTCAAAAAGAATCCCGACCCTCAGTGGAGCTACAGGAAGCGTTTAGAGGCTGTTATTTCTGCAACAGGAGGATCTACTAAATAATAATGAAATTTTTCTCTTGTGGAGCCCACATTTATGCACCTGCTACTTTTGCTTAAGTAATTTTTGCACACTTTCTGTTAACCCTATGAACTTCATTTCACTTCTCAAACATCACTGTTTGTGTGCTATATGATGGATTTAACTGAAACTGCTGATCCCAACGACCAGTGATTTATAAAGGAAAATCTTGATAAATGATCCGGGGTGCCCAAACCTTTTCATACCACTGTGATTCTTCATAATGTAGCTTAAACTCTTCTGTTTCAACTTCTAAATCTCAAGCAAAAAGAATTTTAACGTAACAGGAGGACTCCTCACAATGGACAGAACAATCATATGGGCATCTGTGACTTCCTTCACACAGGTGAGGTTATTCCAGAGCACTCACCTCCTCCCATGGAGTGAATGATGAAGAAACACTGGAGGCAGTCGCAGTGCTCTGCTGCTCTCCTCAGCTGCTCCACCATCTGCTCCCTGTACACCGAGCCATAGGTCAGGTGTCCCACTGCCCTGGATGGGGTGGGGGGGGGTTGGGCAGAGTAGAAATTCTGGATAAAACATTTGTGAATCACTGATGAAGATAAACGAACAGTTTCATTTTGTTCTGGCTCACAAGTGAAGAAAGTTTTAACATTTCACTACTTTTTACTTTTGACAGTACAGAGAGGACACAAGCTGACAACGGCTCCATCTTAGATTAAAAAATCCCTGGAAAATAGTCTCCAATCTGGTTAACGAGGTTGGTGTCAGGTGTTGTGGAACCAGGGACCTGATGACAGGTCGGCTACTGGAGCAAAAAGACGAGTATGGACAAGATCAGAGAGCATGGTGCTGCTGTCAGAGCAAACCCCACATCTATACTGAGGAAGACACAACTACTCGCTCAGGGCTTGAATAGCCAAAGGAGGAAACTACTGTCGCAGCTGGAGACTGATGAGGTGCAGTGAGCCTCATCCACGGTACAAATATACCACGACAATGAGTCAGGACGCCAGGTCAGCATGGCGTGACTGGGTACCCAGCCCCAACAGGAGAACCGCTCCAGGAGGGAGCCGCTGGCCTGAAAGAGAAGATCATGAAGTCCTGGAGAACGTAACTACCTCAGCACCCAGAAAGATCTCAACTGGACGATGTGAACACAGCACTGCTCAGTATCCCGACCCAGAACATCACTGAGGCCAACCAGCTGATCTACAGTACGGCGTCAGTCATCCCAGAGGGCTTCCTGGTAGTGGGCGTAAAGACTCAACAATTCTGCATAATAAAAATATCATAAATTAATATGTAGACCATGAATGGACGCATCCATCTGGATCATATCTGGCTGTAATGTCTGAGTTTCACTGGAAGTTACAGAGTTCTCTTGTCCCGTGAGAATGAACAGAACGAAACAGCGACGTCAGGGGGAGTTCACTCATTACCAGAGGTCACAGGTCATTCTGCTCAGTGTTAATGGTACAGTGGTGTGTCGATCAGGTGAGGGTGGACGTCTGGCCATTTCTTCTTCTCCTTTATCCACTCAGCTGCATCTAACATGTAGCCTCTGGCTCTCGGGGAAACACCGCAGTGGGACTTCAACGTGTCCATGTTTCTCAGAAACCATGTGAGGATCCAGGATGTGATTTAGGTTAGTTTCTCTCAGATTATTTAATACTCTCATAGCGTATGATATAGCTCAACTTAAAAATGTGAAGAAGCTTTTCAAACAGGTTTCAATCGAATCACTGGGTTGACTCAGTTCCACTGTGAGTGGCTGACGTGGCGCTGCTTTCTCACCAGTTGTTTCCTGAGCCCGACACGTCTGTGAGGAGCTGCGTACTGTCGAACACCTCCCTCAGGGGGCCCTGCAGCAGCTTGTTCACCACGCCCTCCTCCATGTCCACCAGGACCGCCTGCAGAGAGGAACACACTGCTGTGACCTTTGACCTGTGTGACCTCCTACGACCCTGGACTGCAGCTGTCTCCAGGATGAACAGGAGCTTTCATCAGGTGTGAGCCTGAAGCAGCAGGCGGCACTCCTGTTCTCTACACCCTTCATCTATCTGCTCCATCCGGAGCCTTCAGCTGTCTCCGGAGTATTTAAAGTGCATTGCTATATTCTGTGCTTTTTCACACAGTCCCTTTACATGTGAATATGTGTGTGTCATATACATGTGTGTGTTACTTACACTCAACACCGTGAATTCCCCACCAGGAGATAAATACAGGCTTATCTTATCAACATTTGGTGATGCTCTAATCTACTGAAACATTTTTCTGTTATAAAAAACGTTGACAAATACAGATGTGTAGTTTCACTCTGCTGATTGTGCTTTCATTTTTAACACTAAGAAAAAAAGATTAACTCATTTCAGTCACCTTTTTTGAAGTTGATTTGTTGGTTAAAATATGGTTTGAAGGCATCACAATGTGAATATCTAATTTCAGGCAGATGTTAAGAACTCAAACAATTCACACATACAGAGATGAAACTATAAGTTATGATATGAAATGAGGGAAAAACTGTTAAACACAAGAAGGACGAGAGGCAGCAGCAGAAATAAAGATGGAGAACATGTCGAGGACTTTAGTGACCGACGAAAGAAGGCGCTGTGAGTTTGAACCTGCACATGGGCTTTCATCCTCAATGTCATTGCTCAACACACAACATGCTGAAGCTTCAAGGTTTGACTGCACAACTTCTGAGCAAGCCTGAGAGCCTCAGCAGCAGTGTCGGTATGAGGCTGCTTTAGATGACAGAAAACTTAATGATTAATTCATCACAAAAACATTAATGTGTTATCGCAGTGTGTGTTCTGAACAAGTAGTAATAATAAACTTTATTGATATAGCACTTCTACAGAACAAAGTGCTTTGTAACAGGGCAGAGGATTTGCCAGAGAACAATTTCCTTGGACACCAGTTACACCGATACTAGTGGTGCAACGGATCATCGTTGATCCGTGATCCGTTCGGATCATCGTCATCGGTTCGGCACATACATGACCCGCGGATCGATTTCTAAAAAAAGAAAAAAAAAAGATAAAGTTGCGCTCAGTCCGCACACAGCTTGTGGCGAGCGGAGGAAAGGAGGAGCTTGAACGACACTTAAATCCCCTGCATTTTGGTTTCCCTGTCAAATATGACAACGAAGGAAAGAGGTCAGTGGGCAAAACCGCGGCGGTGTGTGTCGGCGCTGTGGCAGAAAAAAGCCGTATGAAAGTGGAAACACATCCAGCAGGTCGCACATTTGAAGCGACACCGCAGCATTTAGCAGCCTCTCCCTCTGCAGTCCGACCGGTCAGGTTCTTTCATTCTCCTTGTTTCAAGGAAGATGTCTGCTTATGTTTACCTTTGAGTTTTATTTTGCTAATTTTGAACCAGCCTTTTTATGTTGCTGTTGCACTTTAAATTGATTTTTGGTCCATTGTTATATTTTAAATGAACGAGATATTCGTATAAATTGCACTTTAAGTTGTTTTTCAATAACAATTATGTTAAAAAGAAGCTATTATGCCTTGTGCACTACTTTTATATTTTTAAATTTAATAATTTAAAGCGATACTAAGGAACTTTTCAACCTTAATAAAACATTTTAATATCTTTTGTGATGATACATCGGCTTACAACTAGTTGAATGACCCCTCTTTCACGGGCTGAGGACGTCAGTATTGTTTTTACTTTGACTAAGAAACTGTGAGGAGGGTGGTAGGAACCCTGCACGCTAAAAAACTACAAAATGTGCGGACTGCTTTACGGCATGCGTCACTTCCCCTGTCGTTATAAGGACAGAACTCCAGTGTGGGATTTTGCAAACATGGCGGAAGGTGGACAACAGAGAAAGAAGCCAAAAGTTTTGTCTGAGGAGGCAAAAAAAAGAAAAAGAGAGGCTACTCGGATAAAAGCACAGTCCAGGATCAACATTGGCCCGGCTTTCACTCGCTGGCGTGAGCTGAAAGATCAGGAGGGATTTCCGACCGACGCTGCCTTGGCTCTGTTCCTGCTGGACTAGTAAGTAGCTTTCGATGCTCAAATCAAATGCTAATGCTAGCGATCGGAAAATTGCGTGGTAGCAGTAATTAGCCATCAGCTTGATATTTCACAGTTACACACCGACACGAACAGCCACACAGCAAACTACAAACTACTGCGATGCTTTCACTCGGCGATGTGTGCGAGCGAGCAGAGCTGCCTGCATGTTTCTATGACGTCAGTGTGCTCACAGTAATGCTACTACAAGCTGTAGCAAACAGACAGACGCAGGCGAAAACTTTACATCCTTGGCGGAGGTAAAAACAATGCGATGACTGCAAAATGCAAATATAAAGTTCCTGCTGTGGAAAGATCAGCCATACAGAACCATTGTAGTATTATTGTGTCATTTTGTATGTACGTGATAGTAGCTTCTGATGATTCTTATGCAATAATTTCAGAGAAAAACTGAATTCTGGTCGTCTTTTTGTTTAGTTGACAAACGGTGATCGCAAAACAAGACAAACCGTGTTGTTTGCTCTAAATAATCAGTAAAAGAAAACACCTGTGCATTGAGGTATGACTTTTCAAAGTCCTGTTCATCAATAGCACCTTGCGCTGTCGGTAAAATTACAGGGATTGTTGCATGTTTGCAATTCTACATGTAACGTTTATTTAGTCAGTCCTGAAATCCATTTATGTAGCTCACTTCAGCAGCACCAAGCGCCTAACTTTGAAGATTACAATCTCAGTTAGCCAGTAAACATGACATATTCAGGTCAGAATGAAAACAAGATATTGTTTTGTTGTTATGTTTGCCTATTGGACATTGTGTTGTGTAAGGTATACAATGTTGTTCCCTAATTATTGTTATATTTGATGTTGTATTCCTACTTATTGTTATTCTTATCTTATAATTCTCTACTGTGACATAAAAGATGGTTTTTTGATGATTGTTATGTAGTGCTTTTATTTCCTGTGTGTATATTTTGTTTCTCTTGATCTATATCAGTTTCATACTTCTTATTTCTCTACAGCTATCAAAAGGAGCAAGTAACTTCTACTCCCCACAAGCAACATCTCCAACCACTGCAGCGTATAGTTTCCAGCATAACAGAAGAGTCGGACCATGATAGGTACTTTTCCCAGGGCCTGCATTTGTTTGTTTTGGGCAGAGTTTAGTATTTTTCAAATGTTTTTCTGTTTTGACTCAGGGGAGAACTGATAGAGGGTGTCCAAATCCTGGAAGAAGGCACTGAGGCAGAAGAAGCTGGTGTATTAGAGGCCAGGTGAGTTTCTGTAAATGGGTTGATGGTGTGAGCCCTTGGTCATCTGTCTGGGAACACTTGCCTACTGTTTCACAACACTGGCATAATGAGTTGCGTCATTCACCAAAGGTCCCATGCTGTTTGCTCATGGGCTCAGGCACATTGCACAGGACTCACATGGAACAGTATGCTGAGTGGTGCAGGACAGAAGGGGAGGGACTTCTGTCACAAACAGTGCATCACAGCTCAGACGGGTAAGAGTGTTACTGCATTATTACTTTTGTTTACTGACGTGACTTCTGCGTGTTCATACCTTGCAGAAAAACAGCAGCATTTCTATGGTGGCTATAGTTTGTTCAATCAAAACATACACATATCCTGCCATTGTAAAAATGCACATTGCATTCACGCTAAGAGTGTGCATGTGCCTGTTTTTCCTTTTTTCTCTGGGTCCTGTTTTATTACTTACTCACTTTACTGTGAAGGAACAAGTGCCAAAGACAAAGTACTTGAAATTTGAAAACAGTGAAAGACGGTGTATAAATAAATGTTTGTCTTGTTTTGCACAGATGTATTTATTTTGAAACACACACACAACAAGTGGACAGTCTAAAGGCAAATTCTGTACAAAAAAAACTATAAAAACTTATTACAGTGCAGTCAAACAATGACACGCTACATAGTCTGCGGACCAGGAATCCGGTGTACTGTCCCCCTGGGTCTGGAAAACTCTCTCCAGGTCAGTGTTCATCTCGTTACAGTTTGCGCAGGAGCACCGATGTAGATCACCTCCACCTGGGACTCTGACGATTAGGGTCCTCCAGCAGGTCCAAAATGTCGAACACCAAGCCAGGTGTTGATAGGAACACTTATAGGAGCTCTCCCCTCTGATTGTGGTCCAGTGCTTGTATTCTGGCTTGCATCTCTCTGTTTCTGCGTTGGTGCAGATCCTGTACTCTCTGCTGGGTCTCGGGGTTCAAGTCTTCTGGTGTCCTACTTCTCCCTCTGCCCCTCCCTCTTCCAGCACTAGTGCGTGGGGGCTGACACTCAGAGGAGGTGGAGGTAGTTTCTGGGACAGGGAATTCCTGAAAAAAAAAGTCACAAACGTAACATTTTTTTTTATGTTTAATCAACATCAGAATCATTTTAGTAATAAATGAATGCAGAATTAGCCATATAGAATCCTAATAATACAATTATAACAGAAAAAAATAAAATGGTAAGAAACTGAGTAGTAGCACTTTCCCTGAGAGACTTGAAAGTATATTTGTGCAAATTGTGCAGGATTAATAATCAGGCAATGCAGCACCTTCCTGCCAGGATCTGTATGTGTGTGTTTACTGTGAAATGATTCTAACCCTCCCTTCGCCAAGAAGGTTATGTTTTTGCCGTCTGCTGTTTATTTCTTTGTTTGCAAGATAACTCAAAAACTACAAAATTGATTTGAATTATTTTTTTAGGAAATGTCCTAATTGGTAAAGGGAACAAATTATTACATTTTAGTAATGATCCGGATTGCCTATTAACCCATTAACATTATAGAAACGGCCCTGCTCACTCACAGTCCCTTCAGACTGGCCATATCGCCCGCTGGAAGCACAGCGGAGCACAGTAATCACACTTCATGCAGATTGATATCATTCAACAATGTGCATTTACAATAAATATAGGACTGTAGTGATGGGGGGATCACTATTTATGTGAGCTGCTTGGTGGATGTCTGTGGTCTCAGAGGGGGGAAAAGCGGTAGAAAAACAAAGTTACGTTTACCAAAGTTAAACGTTTATTTTCTGCATCATGATATAACATTGTTTAGCCATCATTAGATTCATTACCTCGTCGCTATCCATCCTTCACAGCCACTGGAAACACGTGAGCGAGTTCAGCCCAACAGCATGCGACCGGGAGCAGCATTTGACGACGCCACGCGCTAGTGCTCATGGGAACTGTAGTGTTACTTCAGGCAAAACACTACCGCTTTTGTCCACTGGCGCCGCCAAAATCAACGAAAACTGAAAGTTCCTTAGTGTAACTTTAAGTTTCTAATAAACAGACAAAACAGATTTTTTTTTTTTTTTTTTTTGCTTTTTGCCAATCCGAAAAATGATCCGATCCGTGACTCCTGATCCGCGGACTGATCCGACCCGTGAGTTTAGTGATCCGTTTCACCACTAACTGATACACACATCAGAGCTGGGCTGACAGCTGGAACTCATGGAAGGGAAACTTTAAAAAAAAAACACCTTGATAAAAGCCATTATTTAATCTTTTTTTTTTTTTTTTAATAACAAGCTGTGTCAAACTCATGGCCCGCGGGCCAAATGTGGCCAGCGAGAGCATAAAAGGTCTGACTGTCTAAAAAAACAGGTGAAAAGCATGCTTTGACCAAAATCTACATTTCCCACAATGCCTGTGAACTGTGATACCCAGCAGGTAACGGCTCCCCGCCACTACAGGCAGTGTTTCCACGTCAGTGCCAACAAGGGAGGGTTAAATAATGACCCCAAAATGTCCAGAAAGAGAAAAGCTGATGGAGAGAGCGGACTGTTTCAAGAAAGATGGGAAGGCGAATGCTTGTTTGTGCTTCAAGGAGAAAGACTGGTGTGTCTTTTGTGGCGGTGGCAGTTGTCAAAGACGATAATCTACGCCAGCATTTTGACAGCAAACACGGAGCTACGTAAACCAGTGTCGTTTTCGTTAACGATGACGATAACGAAAACAATTCGTCAACGCCCCTTTTTTCCGTGATTAAAATGAGACGCGACGAGCTAAAAATATCTCTTTAAAGACGGAAATGTGACGAGACGTATCTGTTGTTCTCGTTAACGAGACGAGACGAGACGAAAATGTCAGTATTTGACTTTCAAAATAAATGAAAACAAATGTGATTCCTCCAGCTTGTTCACGCAGATCGGCTGCTTTATTCTGAAAATATCAGAAATTCACGAGCTGCTTCCTGTTTGAGCAGCCTGCGCCGCAGCACCGGCCACTAGAGGGCGTGGAGCAACTTTCGCCGGGGCTCGGCGGGAGGAAAAGACGCAGCGATTTACGGATGAACTTTAATCAGAATCCAGCAGAAAATAATACAGAATGCCTGGTAGTGGAGACGGAGGATCTGATCCTCTGTTTGACTGCTTGTGCTGACTGTGAAACTGCAACAGGAGCCCACCATTGATTAGTGAAGATTTTTTTCCCCAAGTACCTAATAAATCTTTACTTCTTTTTTTTCTTTTTTGAAAAATAATTCAGGTGTTATCTTATTTTGAAGTATTTTGACTTTTGTTTAAAATGTGTATGGAGAAAATTCAGGTAAGGGATACTTACAAAGTTTATTAAACTCAAGTTCTGTTTGTCATTTCACTTTTGAAGACTTACAAGTGTTTCAAACCATCAAGTGCCCAAGGAATTAATTTTGTTTATTTCAGTTGTTTAAATGGTCGTATTTTCCTAATAACCATCTCAACATTGGTTTTATCGCTCCTACAAAAGAATAGCAGGCAGTTGCTCTCACCAGTTCAGATCAGTAACACAGAAACAGAACAGACCAGTTTTAATAAAAGATCTCAGCCTTTATATCAGTCCGGACATTATAAAAACAGCTTGAAAGTATCAGCAGCCTCCTTCAGTCCTCTCATCTGTCTGCAGAGCTCATATCAGCACTGCATTGAGTTTGCAAAGTGTCAGACTAGTCCAGTTTATTATTTGATATTCAAAGGCATCAGTGTGTTCTGTTGTTTTTGTGCCATTTAAGTATATTTTATTATGTTTGTTTGGTTTACAATTTCCTTTGTCTTTTTTCCTTTTAAGGCTTTTTATGACTAAAACTGGACTAAAACTCATTTGGTTTTCGTCGACTAAAACTAGACTAAAACTATGAAGTGTAAAAATGACTAAAACTAGACTAAAACTAATGAGCATTTCGTCCAAAAGACTAAGACTAAAACTAAATCAAAATAGGCTGCCAAAACAACACTGACATACCAAAGCTGGCCTTCAAGAAAAGCAACAACTTGCCCAAGAATTAAAAGGCAAACTGCGGTGGCAGCAGAGTGTGTTCACAAAATACACAGCCGAAAGCACTGCGGCAGTGACTGTGACTGAAGAAACCCCCACGCCTCCAAGTCTTGTTCAGAGGGAGCGTTTTTAAGCAGTGCATGCTGAAGGTCTGTGAGCAGGTGTGTCAAATGCAAAAGAGGAAGTGTCACACGCCTCTGAAAACATGTCACTGCAGTATCCGTCAAGGAGCTCTGTGTGGGACGGTGCTGGGGGGGAAGGGCACTGTGACCACAGTCATGAAAACAGCGAGTTTCATTCGGGCCTGAATCCCCATCAGCTCCATCTGCGGGGGGCGACAGCAGCTCAGTTGGTAGAGCGGGTCGTCTTATAACCGGAAGGTTGGCAGTTCGATCCCCGCTCCCGCAGGCTGTCGTTGTGTCCTTGGGCAAGACACTTCACCCACGTTGCCTAGTATGAAAGTTGTGAGAGTGAATGGTTGGTGGTGGGAGGGGCCGATGGCGCAGACTGGCAGCCTCGCTTCCGTCAGTCTGCCCCCCCCAGGACAGCTGTGGCTACAGCAGTATGGAGAGAATGAATAATGCCATGTAAAGCGCCTTTGAGTGTCCTGAAAAGCGCTATATAAAACCAGTGCATTATTATTATTATTATTATTATTATTACGTTGCAGGAGATGGGCTCGGAGCACGGCGATGTGCCTTACCATAACAGAAGTGCTGTGGCTGAGTAGCAGCAAAGTCCTCCAAAGATTTTTTGAGCTCAGGGAAGACTGCTGCTTTTATGCAGAGTGAAGGAAAAGCCTTGTCTGAACTGTCCGAACCAAAGCGGCTGTGTGACTCTGTTGTGTTGTGCTTCATAACCGAGCATCTGGTCCAGCTGAATCAGAGGCTGCTGGGATGTGCTCAGTTGGCTAGCAAACTGAGCCAGTTAAAGGCTTACTCCACCGGTCCATCCTGCCACGGAGAGGAGCTGTTTTAACAGTGCAAAAAGGCGAACAGCTTCAGATCAGCAGGGGGCGCTGCTCTTCAGCCCTGAAAAGGAGTGTGACTTTATTTTGGTCTGTGAAGTTTGACACAATATTGAATTGGATGATGGAGTGACTTTAGATGTACTGGCGCCAAAAGAGGACCCGATGTGGGAACCAGCAGAGGCCACTGGAGGCTGGACGGAGGAGACAGGACCTGAAGAACCACTGCTGGATACTCTGAGCTTCAGCAAATTATTTATTTAATCAGTGATGTAATCAGTAATCAGTAGCCTAGAAAATAACATATTAGCTAAAGGGCTAATATGATGTGGCCTGAGTCCCGGGTCCTGTTCGGTCCGAGGTCCTGCTCGGCACCGGGTCCGGTGCTGGGTGTGTGTGTCTCGGTGGGAGCGTCCCGCTGTGGGGAGGAGACCGGGCTACAGTGGCGCTGCTGTCTGGCTCTGAGACATAATTAAATGAAACAGTAAACATCTGAGCTGTATAGCGTGAGTCAGCTTCATTATTTGTAATATCAGGGTTAAATTAACGGACCTACAATCTGTTCAGACCTCAGCCGGTGTCGTTGGCCCAGGCGATGCTGTTCATCGCTGCTGTGATCGTCCTCCAGACTGCATTTTTTTTTTTTTTGTTTGTAATTCCAGTTTTTAGTCTTCCAAAGAGGTCCTCCAGATTTACGTTCACCTCAGACGAGAGTTGTTCTGATTCCGATACCAGTATCAGAAATTGCGCCGATACTCCCGAAAATGCTGGCATCGGTATCGGCGAGTCCTGGAGTCCAGGCACCGATCCGAGACCACGTCATTAATTAAATTAGTAATCTATTTACTGGTCAGCTCCGTTAGCACTGAAACTTCTTCTTCTGTAATGTTCTACGGCAGCCTGCATCTCGTTGGTTGCACTACCGCCATCTGCTGGTCGTTAGCTCTGACACAGTCCTTTGGCTGTGCTGCAGCTGCTGTTCTTGAGAAGAAGAAGAATGGATCAGGTGACCGACGTACAGCGCCCCTTCAAGTCCATGTAAAGCAAAATCAGCCATTTTCTTCTAAACACCTTAAATAGGTCATAAATGTGTTTCTTTACAACATATAACAGCCATTCCTACATTAATGATTAGGGGTGGGATGAGACACAAATTCCACAAGACGAGATGTCTCACGAGATTGAGTCCACGAGATCGAGACGAGACGGGGGGGGGGGGGGGATTCACGTCCAGACCGTGGCGCACAGACAGCGCCATGACTGCATTTGCACTTCATGCCACTCGGTGTGCTGTTTGCATGTTCAACCTTATTTTACACAGACACCACAGAGGAAGGGCTGCAGGCTGCAGGCTCTCTGCATGTTGTTAGAAGAAGAGTGTGAGCCGGCAAGACGCAGTGAAATGTTCATTGATGCGATGCAGCGTTTTTTCAATAAAAGAGAAGAACTGAACGATCGTTTCCGCACATTTTCTTTACGTCGTATCAATTAAACTGTATGACAAGTAGTCTGTGGACTCAAAAGACCAAGATTCCTTGCAGATAGAACATGGCAGAACAGTATTTCATGTCCTTTTCGACCGGGTTTTTAAATATGAATATGAGCACATTCAGGGTTTTGCACGTGTTTATATGGCTGTGCGCCTTGTAATGTATCATTCCGTCAATATTCCAGTTAATAAAGAGTTATTGCCTGCATATAAACGTACTCAATCTTGCGGCATTCGATCTCGCGAGATCTCACAGCATTTCGATCGATCTCGTCCCATCCCTATTAATGACATAATTTTGGAGGTAGACTTCACAGACTTTTTGGAGCGCTTCTGTGTTCAGGATTTAATGGGCAGGTCAGAAATGAGGGCCGCGTTAAGGCCTCAGTATGCTCCCCCGTCGCCGCCACGGCGTTCCTACGCCGGCAACCCTACGCCGCTACTGAACATATCTTGCTCCTGCGTCAAGGGAACGCCCTCCTCTGCCAAGCCGCTAGCAGTCACAACAACAATGCGGCTTCCGTAGCTCCGGCTTTACCTAGACATAGATCTATAGACATAGATTTCTAGACATGCGTGCATTTACCGAACATATATCTGCATATATGACATATCTGGCGACACCGGGCTGTGGAGGAGGAGAGGCTGAGCGGACCGTGATGAAATATTGGTGAAACTAATGAGCTTTTGGACGATTAAAGCTGTTTTAGGAGTGGCTCTACACATAGCCCCGTCTGCTAGCAGTGCTAACACTGCTAACAGTATAGGGATGTGCGCCGCTCAGTTTTGGATCTAAATTTCTCCTGAAGCACTGTTCGGATCAGAAAAGCATTCCGGGTGAGTTCTACTTTATTCTATAAACAACGCGAAAGCGGACCAATCACAGCCCTCGACGTTCACGTCACCATGCGTCGCCTCGACGCGAAGTCACGATTTTCGGGAGGCGCACATCAAGCCCCAGCGTAGCCGGTTGTAGGACTACGACGTGGACGTTGTAGGAACGCCGTCGCGGCCACGGGGGAGCATACTGAGGCCTTTACGTAACGCGGCCCACATTGGCATAAACTCGCCCCCCGGATGCTGAGCAATATAAATACATGTAGCGCATTAGCATCGCTGGTTTTCCCGCTAGCTTTCGAGCCTCGGATAGCATCTCGTACGACAGTTTGCAGCAAGCTAACCAGCTAACCAGGCATGTCACCTCCACATCGCTCGTGCATCTTCCCTGCGTGCCACAGTGTGCAGGGTAACGATGCCGTGAGCTAAATAAACCCACGCGGCCCGCCTCGCAGGTTGCCCTCGTTTCCGGGGGGGTGAGGGGGTGGGGGGTGGGGCTCACCCCGGGCCCGCAACCGCGGGTCCGGGAGGCCTTCTACCTGGGGGTCGCGGGGGTTCCTCCGCGGCGCGGTGTCCGACACCGCCGCGGAAGGCGGGTCGGTTTCGGAGGGGGTCGGGTTGGCGGCGACTCTGGACGCGCGCCGGGCCCTTCCCGCGGATCTCCCAGCTGCGGACCCGCGGCTCCCGGGTCGACTCGGCTGGCGCCTAGCAGCTGGCTTAGAACTGGTGCAGACCGGGGGAATCCCACTGTTTAATTAAAACACATAAATGAGCATTGTGATGGAGACTGTGAGGAACGAGGCTGAGCTCCTCAGCATCTGACTCAGAGTCAGTTTCTGGCTCTGATGGCTCACATTGGTAGGGCTGGGTCCGTCTCATGAGGCTGTTAGCGCTAGCTTGTTAGCGTTAGCTTCCATGGAAGCTAGCGCTAACAGCCTCATGAGACGGACCCAGCTGGAGGCGGCCCCCCTCCCGCTGTGGGCGTGGCTCCAACGCTGCCAGCTGACACGCCCCCAGCGTTTCACAGCAGAAAGAAGAGCTTGTTTTTCCATGACGTTGAGACCTTATTTAATATACTTAGCAACTTTTTTAATCATTCAAATTTGGCTCAGTGGTTAATGACAAATGTTTATGCAGTGTGACAAACTCAGAACACAAATTTATTTCTGCTTTACTCGGACTTTAAAGATGCCTATTTTTTGGTTTAGAGTGCAGCTTCTGCTCTTTGGATTTTTATTTTTTGAATGTGACTTCATAGATTGGTTTTGGACAATAACATTTAAGAAAGTAATCTTTTAAGTTGGTGTTGAACTATTTTTTTTACTGCTCTATTTAAATGCCCTGTTCATTTTACTGTTATGTTTGCACCGTAATAAAAAAAAAACCAACCCAGATTTGTTTATTAAGTTACTGTTGCACTGCTGTTATTTATACTGTTTTATCTAAATGACTTCATTTTACAATATTGTGTCTGCACTTTAATTTAAAAATGTAACAACATAAATTCCTAGATTTAAAGGGACTTAAGGCAACTTTTCAAAATTTACCTCAGTGCTGCCGCGATAGGCGCTGCAGCCACCAGCCGAGGCGGCACGGGAGCGCCACAAACATTTTACAGAAAGTCCGTCTTCACAGCGCTGCACCAGGGATGCTCCTGCTGTTTACTACGTTGCGGATTACTGCAGGACCACAGCGCAGATTATGTGATTTTTGTAAGCATCCATTTTCACTCCCAAATGCAGCTGAAGTTCCTCCATGAATCAAACGCAGATCCAATATTTATTCGGGTGCTGCTTCGTTCAAATTTTTATTTTTTTTATTTATTTTTTTGACTCACGAGATAACGCTGATAATAGGGCTGCGTTAAACGATTACTTTTGTAATCCATTAATCTAGGAAATAGTTCTTCTATGCATTGATTAATCTAACGATTCATTTTTAAATCCGTGGCGGAGCTCCTCTCCGCCTCCGTGGTTATGCGGCGGGTCCCTGCGTCTCCGCCCGGGAGCAGAGATCCGGAGCTCTCCCGTCAGCCTCCGTGGGGCAGCTCCACTCGGCCCGTGGAAGCCGCCGCCTGCTTCACGCGCCTCCGTGGAGCAAGCCGCGGCGCGGCAGCTCCGGATCTCCGCTCCCGGGCGGAGACGCGCTCCGTGCCGGCCGCGGAGCGGCGGGGACCCGCCGCATAACCACGGAGGCGCGTGAAGCAGGCCGCGGCTGCTGGAGCTCTCCCGTCGCCGCCGTGGAGCAGCTCCGGGCCGTTTACCCAATCGGCCCCGACTCAGCAGGGGGCGCTGCTGAGACTGGCCGCCTGTGAGAGCTTTGGGACGGGGGAGGGGCTCACGCAGCACCGCTGCTTGCTGAGGACAGCGGAGACGTCCTGTCACGTCTCCAGAGCACCAGGAAAAGCCGCTAAATTTGTCGCTACTTTTGACAAAAAAAAAAAGTCGCCAAGAGGCTTTGGAAAGTCGCCAGATTTAGCGAGAAAGTCACCAAGTCGGCAACACTGCCCGCCCCTGATCCCAGCAGTGTTTAAGTCCGTGTCCACGGCGGCCATGTTCTTCCTGTTCGGCAGCGCGCATACAGCGTCAATTTACGTCACATCCCCACGACTGCGCGGGAAATTCGGACCCCGAACAGCAACAAATTATTTGGCACACAGCCTGTATAAGGCAGCAGACAGATACGCGGATTGGCCTGTTATTTTAGGTTTTTAATGCTTCACGACCCGTTAGCACTGAATAAAGTGGAAATGCATGTGTAGTTTTTCACAAATCTTGCCTTAAGTCCCTTTAAGTTGTCATTGTAACACTGTTTCATATTGTTCTATTTAAATTCCCTTTGAGTATAAAAATATTGGGGCTGCACTTTAGAGTTGCCAACCGTTCCTTGAAAAATGGAATCGTTCCGTATTTGGACATAAAAGTGTGCGTTCCGTATTGAGCTGAAAAGGAACACACTTTGTTCCGTATTTTTGTGAGAGTCAAAACGTGAGCAGTGGAACATGCGCTTTTTTATGAAAAGGATTTGGGTACGTGAATGGCTGAGGAGACGTGGTCGTTATGGGATGTCCATCCTTCATCAGGAGCTTGAGGTAACATTCATGTAAACTATATATTGTTTTACTGTAGCTATGATAGTTTCACGTTAGCATTAGCAATTAGCATTAGCATGGAGCCGCACTGAGTCAGCCAATGTTGCTTTAAACACTATACTGCCCCGGCGAATTCCTCATCTGTAGCCGATAACGTTATGATGAATACAGTTAGCTCCGCCGGCGTCTTCTGCGCAGGTGTGAACGTAGAATCGTGACGTAACGCCACTCACACTGTACGAGCTACGGCGAGAATTTCTGACATGCCAGAAGTTTGATCGGGAGGTCGCAGCATTAGCGTTAGAACGTAGCAGCAATGAATCCTTCCTCGTGTTCTCACACTGTACGGCTCACGACCTCCCGACCGGACGTCCTGGCGCTACGATGTTTCCACGATGACGCAGCGTGGTCTGCGACAGCAAAATCGTCGTGAAATCCCCTCGAAATCGCACAGCGTCCGCCCGGCATTAGACTCACGTCTTCAGCCCCCCATATTGTGACGTGTAGGTCGGATAAATGCAACCTGGCCGTACAGACTGAAGTCGCATGGCAAACATCAGATACGTATCGGAGTTAGGACCACATATCCAAGTGGCCTGGGTCGTATTTGAAAAAAACCGGATCTGTGTCGTTCGGACTGTCGTAAAAAGATCAAAGACAGGTCGCATAGGGACAAAAAAATCAGATTTGGGTCACTTGAGCCTGCAGTGTGAACGGAGCCTAAAAGTATCGGATTCGGTATCGAGAGGCAAAAAATGGTATCAGAACATCTCTGACAGGATCCATTTCCAGCTCCAAGAAGTTTCTTTTTTTGCCAAAATCGCTCTTTTTCCGTGTTTGACCTCAGTGGGCGGGGATTCAGAACCACAAATATTTCAGGGCGAAAAGTGTTAATGGCCATCAAATTCAGCCGCCGCATTTATCAACACCCGATCAGTCAAACGCTGAGATCAGTGAGGTACGGAAGTTTCGGTAATGCCACGCGAGCCCCGTCGTACGATGAGCTCACCGCTCAGATATAGACCCGTCTAAAAATGGACTGATAAACAAGGGCCAATGTGTTTTTTATTTTTCTTTATTCACTCGGACAGTTTGGTCCTTGATTGATGGAGTTATCTGGGTTTCATAACTTGCAGGATTATTGTGGGAGAAATGAGTGCCCATTTAAAGTATTTGATGTGTGACGGGAGAGTCAGCAGAGAGCATAGTACAGTGGTATGAAAAAGTATCTGAACCTTTTGGACTTTCTCACATTTCTGCATAAAATCACATCAAATGTGATCTGATCTTTGTCAAAATCACACATGAAAAAACAATGTCTGCTTTAACTAAAACCACCCAAACATTTATAGGTTTTCATATCTTAAAGCTATAGTGCGTAACTTTTAAATGTCTATGAATGTCTGTTTTAGCCAGGCCACTGCTAGTGGAGATGACAAAATGCAGATTAAGCCCATCGGCTCCTCTAACACGTCGCGGGATTTTTCAATATATAGAATTCTTGCTTTGCGTGTCGACCTGCGACATTCCCGCGCTGGCGTGCAGGAAATTACGCATTTTACGTCATAACAAGAAGGGAGGGGGAGGACGCGCAGAGGGTCTCATAGCAACAGGCAGAGCTCAGGCAGAATGAGGAAGCGGCATGGCGGATAATCCGAAAAAACGGCCGAGAAAGAGTCCTGAAGTGGATCCTACCATCAAAAAAAAAAAAAAGCCTGGACGGTTGGGAGAAGGAAAGTGACCGACGGAGAAGGCAAACCTGCCAGGTACAAATTAGCAGGCACCTTGTCTCCCGTTTGTAATAAGCTATTTGCGTTTCTGTGGCAAAAAAAAAAAAACAAAAACAAGAAAACAATAATTACCTCTTCGGAAGAGTCCATCTTTTTTTTTCCACCAGCTGTCCTTATTCACACAGAATAAAAACCGTTTATTCCAACCGATGATTCGCGCTGTGGAAACGCGAATCACCGTGGCAGTGGTTGGGGGGGGGGGGGGGGGGGGGGGGTGGAAGCGCCGGCTTTATTGTTGTAAGAACGCAGAATTCCGCTAGAGGGCGCCCAAAGTTATGCACTATAGCTTTAATGAGGATAGCATGCAAACAATGACAGAAGAGGGAGGAATAAGTAACTGGACCATCACATTTAATATTTTGTGCCCCCCCCCCCCCCCCCGGCAGCAATAACTTCAACACTGCAAAAAATCCAAATCTGAGCAAGTTTTTTCAACTTGTTTTGAGTGAAAATGTCTCATTTTACTTGATTTAAGATAAATTTACTTAAATATTATATTTGATCAAGAAAAAAAGGTTTGATTTAAGAAAAAAATTCTCTGAAATCAATAAAATTTTTGCTTGTTCTATTGGCAGATTTCTTTTCTTAAATTAAGAAATTTTTACTTTACTTAGTGAGCAACAACTGAGCAGGATCTTCCAGAAAGTCAGAACAGACTGGCTTCTAGCACTGCAGCTCCACACAGACTCCACCAGGGAGAAGAAAAAAACCCGTAAATTTTACTTGAGCGCTACAAAAAGAGCGAGGAAGGAGTCCCCCTCCTCCGTGCACGTGAGCCACAGGCACGAGTTTTTCACTAAGCTGCATTACGCCCAAGGCCTGCAGGGGGCGCTGCTTCGCATAAAACGTGCAAACTCCTTAAGGCACCTTTAAGTAAATTTATCTTTAATCAAGTAAAATGAGACATTTTCACTCAAAACAAGTTGAAAAACTTGCTCAGATTTGGATTTTTTGCAGTGAACCAGACGCTTCCTGTCGCTGCAGATCACATCCATCAGGACTAATCTTGGTCCATTCTTCTTTACAAAACTGCTGCAGTTCAGTCAGATTCCTGGATGTCTGGCATGAATGGCTGTCTTGAGGTCATGCCACAGCATCTCAATAGGGTTCAGGTCTGGACTTTGACTTGGCCACTCCAGAAGGTGGACTTTGTTCTTCTGAAACCGTTCTGAAGTGGATTTACTTCTGCGTTTTGGATCATTGTCTTGTTGCAGCAAGCATCCTCTTTTTAGCTTCAGCTGTCTGACAGACGGCCTCAGGGTTTCCTGCAAAACATCCTGATAAACTTTTGAATTAATTTTTCCATGAATGATTGCAGGCTGTCCAGGCCCTGAGGCAGCCATGATGCTGCCTCCACCATGCTTCTCGGTGGGAGGAGGTGTTGATGTTGGTGAGCTGTTCCATTTCCCCTCCACACATGACGTTGTGTGTTCCTCCCAAACAATTCAACTTCGGTTTCATCAGTCCACAAAATATTTTGCCAAAACTTCTGTGGAGTGTCCCAGCGCCTTTCTGCGAACATTAAACAAGCGTCAATGTTTTTTGAGACAGCAGTGGCTTCCTCCGTGGAGTCCTCCCATCAGCACCATTCTTGGCCATTCTTTTACATAGAGCTGATGTGTGCAGAGACATTGGACTGTGCCAGTGATTTCTGTAAGTCTTTAGCAGACACTCCAGGGTTCTTCTTTACCTCTCCGAGTATTCTGCGCTGAACTCTTGGCATCATCTTTAGTGGACGGCCACTCCTTGGGAGAGAAGCAGCAGTGCCAAACTGTCTCCGTTTGTAGACGACTTCTCTGTCGATTGATGAACATCCAGTTGTGTATCCTTTCCCAGCTTTATACAAATCAACAATTCTTGATCGCAGGGCTTCAGACAGCTCTTTTGAGCGAGCCATGGTGCTCATCAGACAATGCTTCTCATCAAGACAACTCTTACCAGGTGTGTGTTTTATAGTGGACAGGGCAGTGATTGGGCACACACCTGACTTAAATTGTTTGGTAAAAATTGGTCTGCTCTTTAAGTCTCCTTCGGCAGAGTAAAGTTGGTTATTCCTCCCCCTTCTGTCTTTGTTTGCATGCTATTCTCATTAAAATATGAAAACCTATAAATGTTTGGGTGGTTTTAGTCAAAGCAGACACTGGTTTTTCATCTGTGTGATTTTGACAAAGACCAGGTCACATTTGATGGTGATTTTATGCAGAAATGTCAGAAATTCCAAAAGGTTCAGATACTTTTTCATGTCATGTATGTCAAACATGGACCTGACATCTAAAAGTCTGCATCAAGGATTTAGGACCCACACTCACATAGGATTTTAGAGAGAAACTGCATCCCATCACTGTGAGGGGAGAGTCGAGGGCTTCATTTGATAAGCACTTTGTGGCCTCCTTTGCGGTCAGTGATCTTCTTTAGGATCCCTGAAGAACTTACCCTGGCCTTCAGATGTTGGATTATCCCACCAGCTCCCCTGTCGCCTCCCCTATAAAAACAAAAAAAATAACTAACTAAAAGACGGACACCAATTGGACTGCTGGGACTCAACCTCATGTGAGCTGCAGGATGAAGACAGGTACAATTACCTGGAGTCCACATTCCTGAAGAAGCTGCTCAGAGCCTCATCATACAGTCCTTTCTGAAAGGAGACGAGAGACATGGTGAGTGATGGACTTCTCTGTATCGACAGGATCAAACAGGATCTGACTCCACTGAACAGGGGTTACTCCTACTACACTCATTAAACTGTTTCTTGTCCCATTTTTCATGAACAGAACCCAAAGATACATGTTCAACGTTTATAACTGTGGTTAACACCATGTGGCTGTAATGGATGGGACTAAAGGCTGACGCAGATCAAACACGGACTGTGCTGTCTTTCCAGCAGTGCCGTCAGAGGCAGACCCCAACTGGTTCATCAAGTCCACAAGTCAGAGCAGAGAGGGAGAGACTCTCACAGCTTGCAGCAGGATGACACATAAATCTGTCACACAGCTATTTCCTCTGGAACACGTGCACATCCTCAACGACCCGGACCACATGTTCCCACATGCCGTCACGTGCTGACGGCACGCTGAGAGAGCTCCAGGCCACACAGCATAGCTACAGCATGGCTCCAGGATGAGGGCAAGAGTTCTGCTGACCACAGCAAGCCATGTTCACAAACCAAGCCACAGGCAAATGTCCAGTTTAAGGCCAGCAAGACTTCAAACTCAGACTAAAGCGTCACTTTCAGGTTGTTAGTTCAGCTGAAACACAGCTTGAGTAATGAGAAACAAAAGTGGAAATTTGACAGACAAGTGGTGAGTGAGAGGCGATTATATGACTGAGAAAGGGCTACATACAGAGGTGAGAGGGGCAGCTGTGGGGTGAAATAAGCATAGTTAAAGAGTGAGAGGGGGTTATTAAGAGAGGGCACTGTAGGGTGAGAAAGGGATCAACTCAGAGGTGAGAGGGGGATGATTGTGTGGGTGGTGATCATGGGGTGTGAAAGGCATAACCATCCCTATGGAGTACGATTGTTATTGTGCGTTTTGTTAGTACATCACATTTATTGAAGCATTTAAAACAGAAAAAGCAGAACATTTCCATTATATCACCAAGCAACAACTTACAAAACCTGAGACTACATAACGACTCAACACTACATTATTATACGGACTAACCCCAGTTGAACCTTGGTAATGGATTTGGTCCCATGGGTGTTTGTCCTGTTCAGGCTTGTCAAATTGCACCCCTAGAACAAGGCGTTGCTGTTGGCGCTCACCTTATTAACATGGGCGTGTTCTCGCAGAGCCAGATCCCAGAACCTGCAGCCGACCTGGTTTCCACACTGTCCCACTGTAAAACACAAGGGCCAAACTGAATACTGCAGGACAGCTTTATCAATAAAGAACACCGTTAATAATAATTAAAAAAAAAAAAACTATTTCAATAACCAAGAACAGCTTTAATACTGAAGATTAGCATTAATATTAAAGAACAACTTTAATAATAAAGAACAGCTTGACATTGACAAAGATATAATACATATTTCATACTGCAGAAGACGTTTAATTTAGA
Source organism: Salarias fasciatus (assembly GCF_902148845.1). NCBI lineage: Eukaryota > Metazoa > Chordata > Actinopteri > Blenniiformes > Blenniidae > Salarias > Salarias fasciatus. The sequence continues at coordinate 30,347,461 of NC_043759.1, read as the reverse complement.
AGAATCGATTTAATAATATGGAGCAGTAGGGGTGGGCGATATGGCAAAAATGTCATATCACGATTTTTCAAAATTAATATCACAATTACGATTTTATCTCGATTCTTTTTTATATTGATTTTTCTAGACTAATTTGCAAGTTTGACCATTTTTCCCCTAATGTTAAACATACAAAATGTATAAAATGTATTTAAACAGGTAAAACCCTAAAAGAAAAAAAGACAATTTAAGCTAAAGAAACTGGCTTTAATTTAAATAGTACAGGTTTTTTTCTAATCAAAATGTTCAGTGAACACAAACATAAAAAGTAATGAACAGCAACAGAGTGCACTTTTGTAACACAAAAACTAAACACACCAAACAGATTATTAAAAAGGGTCAATAAAAATGCAAACTTAGCTGGTTACCACTTAAAGGACAACAATTTAGAACAAAAACAATTTAACTTGAATATCTATAACCTGAGATACAGCTGCTTGAGAACTATTTTTTGTTCAGAGATCTAAGCTTTTATCTCCTTTTAAAAATGAGGTAAAAGATAATGAACAATAAAGTACACTTTTGTAACACAAAAAACTAAACATCAAATAGCTTTATAGCAGTTTTAATGGGATCTAGTTTTAATAGTTGCGCTATATGACCACTAGAGGGCTCTGTCTCCATTGAAATGCAGCCCCTCATCATCCATTAAATCAAAGACGTTCCACTAGTGATCAGACTAAAGGTTCGTTTCAGCTGTTAGCTTGATGGTTTGTTCACTAAGTGTCTTTTCACATTTCTGAGATTTGTTGTATATAAAATCCCTCATGCTAGCTTGTGAACTGCTAGCGGTAGCTCGCTAGCTAGCGTTAGCCTCGGTGCTAGCTTCAGCGTCTCTCCCTCCAGCTTGTTGGGGTGTTTCTATGGCGGCTGATCTCTTGTAGATCCTGTACTGCTGCTGTAAACCAGCTCTGCCTGACCCAGCCTCCACCCTGCCTCCACCCAGCCTCCACCCAGCCTCCACCCAGCAGCAGCTCCAGGTAGAGAAGCTCCACAACGCTCCGCCCGTTGTTAGCTGCCTTTGCGTCCCCGAACGCAGCGCTGGCTGTGGCTGCGTTTTTGTTCTTTTTGTTTTTTAATTCATCGTTAATGTTGCTCCACATGTATCCATTATGTATGTGGAGAACTGCACGAGAGGGAATATTTAGTTGATATTATCTGAAGCTTTCAGGTAACATCATCACTCCAAAAAATTATAGGTGAAAAAACAACGAGGAGAACGTGCCCTATGGACGGTTTAACGATCTTTCTGATTTATGAGATCCTCCCGACTTTATAATCCTTAACGATCTTATATCGTCATATCGCACACCCCTATGGAGCAGCTTATTTTATGACAACAAAGTTGCTGTTACAAGAGATGTTGCGAAGCAGAATTTTATCGCACCCCCTGCAATGGCAATATACCTTCTTTAAGGCCGAAAAGTATCTTTAAAACCGAGGAATATCTTCAATACTGAAGAATACCTTTAACACTGAATGACATGTTTAGTTTTTACAGAAACGCAGAACTGCTACAGGGAGGAGATATGTTTATAAGCAGTATCTGTGTATGACGACGTAGTTTCTCACCATTACGATCAAGTTTCTCGTTTAAACGAGAAAACTACGTGATAGTTTTCTCGTTTAATTGAGATAAATGATCACTTCCAATGCAAAGGTGGCGAAAAAGTAACGGAGCAACACAAAAACAGAATCCACAGATCAGAGGCCTGTTCTACTGTGTCCAACAACATATGATCATTAATCACACTGCTAAAAAGCACAAATAGTAATAAAACAAATGATAAAATAACCAGCTGTCACCTTTAGTAGAGCTGGAGTCTCCACTTTTTTTGAATAGCACAACACTTCATATTGACTTGACCAAGCCAGTGGAGTTTGCTGTTGTTTTTTTAAGCATATAATAGACTGAAAACTTTATTTATTAATTTTTTGGACTGAGGGGGCGAGGCAGTCTGGTCCGCAGCAGGCACGCTTCACATGACAGAAGCCAAAACGTAACTTTAAATTGTTTTGTTTTTTTACATTTTATTTATTTCAGTTAACTGAATATGAATTAACACAATGTGACACACAAAAGAAATTATGAATTCTTTTGTTTTTAATAAGGAAAACAAAATTACCCCTCTGACAGCCAGGGGGGGCAAGGAGGCACAGGCGGGGGGCATTGCCACCCCGGACGCCGGGCCTGTAAACACCCCCCACGGTGGAGTCATGAGAAACACCAACATGGAGAACATAGGGCTGTCCGAGTTGGAGGCAGACTGATAACTCCGCCCCACGGCTGAGCCGTCTGCTTCGTCTGGCTCCGTCTACCTCTGGCTTTGCCATCGTGAACGCACCTAATAAATCCGAAACACCGGAGCTACATTCATTCACAACACGCCGCTATCTTAGCTTAGCTTAGCTCGGCTTAGCTCGGCTTAGCTTAGCCAGCTAACCTGAGCTGGCCAAAGTTCCAATTTCACTCACCTTGGACGACAACAGACTGCGTCATGACAGCGGGACGGTTATAGAAAGCACCCTGTTCCTCAGAAAAACGCCATATTTAATGACTGCATCGTTCCAAACTCCGTGAAAGAGCGGACTTTAAATCCACAGATTTAACTGTCCTGGGCTCCCGCCTCGGCTGTTTGGTTGAGTCACGTGTTAATCACGTGATTACCATGGAAACGCACAGACCTATAAAACTAGTTCTAACGACGTATTTCAGTAGATGTAAGCGTACTGTGACAGTGGTGTTCAACCTGCGGGTCTGGAGCCACACGTGGCTCTTGGACTCCTCTGTTGTGGCTCCCTGAAGCTTTCACTAACTTGATTAAATATGAAATATGAAATACAGTTTTAATTTAATGTACACACCAGAGTCATTTTAAAACTGACTTATTTCTTTGATTTAAAAAACTAAAATGACCGGAATTTCTAAAATTGAAAAAAAGATGACAAATGTTTCAAAAAACAAGCAAAACTGATGAGAATAAAATGCATAAATGTCCTTCCTTACTGTAGCCATAAGACTCTGTTAATTGTGCTTGCCATGTCATTATTAATTTCATCATTTCTGTGCTTTTATTAGTCACACAGCCTTGTGTTGATTTTAATTTATATTTTGTCCTGTCTTATTCAAGATTGAAGAGTTTTATTGTCACATTCACAATAAAAAAATAAAATAAATAAATAAATAAACAGTCAGGTTTAATGCCAAGCAGCAAAATTCTTAGTTTGCAAGCTTCCTGGGAGCTTAAAAAGAGAAGTAACAATAACTTAAAGGAAGCGCAAAAAGAAAGAAATAGTGCAGGAATCTTAAAAAAATACAATCTGCATACAATCTAAATAAAACGTTGTATGCAGTTGTATACAAAGAACAAAGCAATACAATCTATGCACAACACAATATGCAAAAAAAGAAATAAAAAACTTTCAGGTTTAGCAGCATAATATATAATGAATTATAAGGCGCACAGTGCTTGCCTAACAGTCATGTATGACATTTATTTAACACTATCTAACATGTACTCTTTATATTATAAGTTCTTATGGACTGTGAATCATTTTTTGTGATTTTTACTCTGTGAAGCACTTTGTGACCGACGTCTGTGAAAAGCGCTTCATAACTAAATTTTACTTACTTACTTACTCACTTTTTTGGAAGACGAATGGCTTGAGGAAGGAAACTGTGTGCAAGTCGGGTGGTTCGTGGTCTCACGCTCCCAAAGCGCCTCCCTGAGGGAAGGAGCTCTAACAGTGAGTGCCGTGGGTGTGTGTTGTGGGCCCTCCTGATGACCCTACTATCCTGACAGACATGTCCTCCCCCTCCAGGTGCATGAGAACCGTGTGGAGCGCAGCATCAGTGGATCTGTTCGGTTGGTATGCAAACTGGGATGGATGGAGGGTCGGTGGAGCTGCTGTTTCGATGTGCTCCATGAATATCCTGTCAAAGCACTTCATCACCATGGGGGTGAGAGCTAAGGGGCGATAGTCACTGAGACACCCCACCGGTAATGTTTTAGGAAGTGGCACTATGGTGGATGTAAAGCAGGCAGCTACAGTTGCATGTAACAGAGACAGATCAAGCACATCAGTCGGTTCTGCTGAGCAGGCTCTCAGCGTGCGGCCCGGGACGGAGTCCGGACCAGCTGCCTTCCAAAGGGTTGGTTCTGCTCAGGACCACACTCTGCTGATGTCCCTGAGAGCGGTATCGCCTCTGTTCTCTCGCTGCCTGGCTCCACAGCACGGCGGTCAGTGTTTGGGACCTCAAAGCCGACGTAGAACTTGTTAAGTTGGTCTGGAAGTCCCGCCTGGCTGGATGTGTGCCACGCAGACCTCTGCCTGTAGTCCGTTATCTGCTGCCGTCGCTGCCACATGCGAGAGTCAGAGGTGGTGTAACGATCCTGAAGCTTTTGTCTGTATTGGTCCTTGGCTCGACCAATGGAATGGCACAGGCCATATCTGGCCTTTTTGTATTTCACCGGACACAAATGCAGCAAGAGGTAGCATGGACCGCACCTCCCCGTGAATTCACGGCTCGTTGTCGGGGAAGATTCTGCATTGTTTGGAGGGGATGATGAGATCGGTGCATGTGCTGATGGAGCCAGTCACACCAGCAGGCGACTCCTCCAGGTCCACAGAACCGTCGTTCCTCAGAGCAGCAGATCTAAACACCCCCCCAGTCAGGGCGCCTGAAGCACTCCTGGAGAACCAGCTCGGACTCCTCAGTGAACATCATATTTGATATTCAACTTTCTGTTTATTTGGTGTGGATCATTGCTTAAAGGAATTTTCTTTCAGGAATAATAAAGTATTTCTATTCTAGATAACAAAATAAGGTATCTGAAATGTCTTTTACACGGTCTGTTGTTTATGAGGATCTATGTTTTAGTGTGGAGGTTAAAAACAGGCAGAAACAGAAATATTTTCATTGATGTAGTTTTTTTTAATTGACAGATAAAACTGTGTAAAAAGAATGATTTCAGTTGTTACTTTTACAGAAACGAAATGTGCCATAACAAAGGGAAATTATGAAAAATGTGTAAATGCATTCACCATCTGTGTGTGTGTGTGTGTGTGTGTGTGTTATAATGGACTGAAACAGACCGACTTCCACAGCACGGTTCTGTTTCAGTGACTGAAATTGGGACTTTTCTTCATCTGGGGAAAAAACATGGAGGACAAAGTGTAACGAGCAGAAGTGTGAGACGAAGACTAAAGCGGCGGTGATACACATAGTGGCTACGTTTAACAGCACATGGTATTGTCAGCGTTACGCTGCCGGACAGTCTGCCACTTTGACAGCACCGCTGACGAGAGCCGCTTTGTCGAAGCTCACTCGGTTGAAGTTGATGCTCAGGTTCCTCACACAGCCCACATACGGCTTCCGGATGGGGGCGCCATCGGGCAGGAGGGCCTCTGAGAGGAGGGAGAAGGCTCGGTGAGAAAGCTGCGTCTGCACCGGCAGAGGTGATCGCGGAGGGGCTGCTGCGCCGACTCACCCGGAGCTCCTCCGATGAACACCTGCTCCCCGCCGCCTGCTGGCCCGAGGTGCACAGGACCCACGACGTGGCTGCTCTGGGAATCCACGTCCAGATGGACCACATTCACATCCCGCCTCACTGACACAAAGCAATGAGGAAAGTATAAACTGACCTGTCAAGCTGATCAGAGACAAGGGTTTTGATGTGGAAAAAACTGACACTTGTAGGATTCCTTCAGCACATTTCATGAAGGGAATTATGAGCCAGTATTTGCTACGACTACGTTGTGCTTTGTGACATTGAAAATCCTGTGTTGGGAGAGAGTCAAACTGTTAAAAGCATGTTTTGATCTCAAAAAACATTGAAAAGGTGGTGTTTACCCAGGCGTTACTGCTTTAAATGAGAAAAATAAAGCATGCAAGGATGAGAGAGTGACTTAAGATTGTGTTTTATTTGTGTGACTTCAGTTACTGGGAGAAAGCTGTTCTGCAATCTGGATCACAGAGAGAGAATTCAGAGACAGATTTCAAACATTTCATCCAGAAAAGTGAAGAACAGACCCATTACGAATTTATAGAAAGGAAGTTTCTTCTGAAAGAAAAAAAAGTCTTTCAGTCAAAATGGGAAGTTGAGTCCTTCCAGATAATAAAAGATCTCTTTCAAAAACACACAAGGGACCAGAATTACGGTACTAATGAATACACATTTTTCTTCCACACCTAACATCACCTGGAGGAATAAAAAGACTATTAAAAACATCAAACCTCACAATCTCACTCCTGAACAGCTAAACTACATCAGTGCTTCAAAAAGACTTCACTGATGGATTTTTCATTCTGTCTGCCAGAGAGACTGACTGACACACACGAGCTGTGATGACTGAAAACAATATGAAGATGTATCCAGCTCTACCGGACTTCACATCTCAAGTTCTTTCCAGTGTGCTTGAAGAATCCCGTTTCTGATGGTGATTTCTCTCTGTGTACTGTGGAGAAAGAGAAGAACTCTCACCTCTGATCCTGTGCCAGGTACCATCACACACACCTTGTGGAGGCGACACCTGAGTAAAGAACTGGTCGGTGCCGTCATTCACCAGAACCACCACCTGCGAAAGAACAGCATGGCAGCTGTCAATGTGAAGGCGCGCAGCCAAAGGCGTGTCTTCTGTCAGGAGCTGAGGCTTACCGTCCCGTGATGAATGTACATAGAGAGGAACCCCTGTGTGGAGCGCACGTGCAGCAGCAGCCCCACGGCCACACGGGGGCGCACGCCCAGCACCAGGTCAAACTTCAGGCCCAGGTGGAAGGACTGATCTGGAGGTGGAGGTCAGGGTCAGGGTTCAGGTTAAGTTTCCCACTACTTGCTGGACAGTAGAAGAGCTGCACATTCTCAATTACACTCAGGAAAATATGATTACAAACCAGTTTGTTCACCAATGTTGATCTAGAACACAAAATGAATAAAAATCATATTTTGATATCTGACTTTAACCCTCTATTCTATACTCATGTGCAGTGTTGTCACAGATTACTTGAAAAGGCAATCCAATTACTGATTACTGATTACTCATCAAAAAGGTAACCTAGTTACTTTATTGATTACTTCAATATCAAAGTAACTAAGTTACTTTAAAAGTAACTTAGGTAGTTTTACCGATTTCCTCCCTTTGCTGCCTCAACATAAGAATGACAGCTGGTTGTTTAAATGATACTTTATTGAAAGTGCAGGAACTTGAAACATGAGCATGTTTTGTTGTTTCTGTTTCGTTGGCTTTACGGTACAGATGCTGGTGTAAAACACGTTACACCTGCAGGCTGGTCTGACACCATGAAACTGGAACTGTTTCGGAAAATCAGCTTAATGAGCGAGGCCGATCGCAGACACTGCAAACAGAGCCGTGCACGCCCGGAGAGGAGCCGCAGGCGTTTCCTCTGGAGAAGCCGTCCAGCAGGCAGGACGGTCTGGCGCATGCACGTTTTTCAAAAAGCGAGTTACAGACGTTTGGCTTCGTCTTTTCGAGAAAATCCTGTATTACAGCTTTAATATACCTGACCCGGCATTTTGTCCTCCCCGGGGAAACGTGACATGCGACTTCACTCCAGATGCCAGAGAAACATTTTCTCTTAGAAATCCACAGATTGTAATGAATCTTAGTCAGTTGAATGTGCTGTTGCACCACTGTTCCTGAAGGTGGCGCTCTAAGATTAGAGAGGGGGCTGAAGCCAGCCTGCTGGTGTTGTGTTCAGGACTGTTGGAGAGAGCTGAGTGGAGCGTTTTGGCGTGGGTTACAGCTGCAGCAGCAGCCCTGTGTTGTTGATGGTCTGCTTGGCCTCAGGAAAATAAAAAGCCGTTTGGGACGACCCGGGACGTCTGGGGCTTCGTGGATCGCAGAACGTTACAATATATTCTGAGGCAGTAACAAAATAGTAACGCACAGTCACTCAGGAAACTAACTTTAATCAGATTACTGGTTTGGACAAATGAACGCGTTACTGAAATAAAGTATTCAGATTAAAATAACGCGTTAATTAGTAGCGCGTTAGTGACAACACTGCTCATATGGAATAATCTGAGTGAGACTGTTTCTGAAATTTAGTCTTTGTTCTTTATATGAATTGAAAATGTATTGAAATGAGAGGATGTTCAAAAAGCTGAGTGTATTGTGTGGAGATTCAGTGCATACGTAATCAAGATAAAGCAAAGGACTGAAGCCAGACAGCCTTCGTTGAAAACGCCATGTTTGAATTGTTTTGAAGGTGTTTACCGAGGAGGACAAATCCCCCCTCCTCTGAGAAGAACGTCCCCGGCTCGGAGCGTCCCTGAAAGCAGGGAGTGACCCCGAATGTCTCTGCCACAGAGGAGAGCCACTGTCCGTCCAGCTGCAGGTTCTTCAGACAGCCAGTGAAGCCGTGAGCAGACATCCCCTGAGGGAAACAGGAAGACTCCTCTTTAGTGGGACTGCTCATGTAACGTGGTGCTCCCCCTTTTCAGAACCTGACATGTTCTCAACCCAGACGTTCATTCAGGGGATTTCACTGAAGGACTTTATATCCCACAGATACAGAAAACTAGGTGGCTGTCTCACACACTAAGTAAATCAAACAATCAATAGTTTTCAAATTTACGTCAGCACTTAAGCCAATCAGACGTTAACAGCCAATGCACACTGGATGCGTTCCGGCTGCAGTCCGGCTCCGGTCCAGAGTCACCGCAGCACTGTGAGTCACACCGCCTGCGGTGCCTCTGCAGTCTGCTGGAGGAGGTTGCCAGATCTGTCGCTGTCCCCCAAAAACAATATGAAACCCATTTAACTCAACAGAAAGCAGCCCAAACCATCATCGCAGTTGAAAATACACCTTAAAACCGTATTTGTATAATAAAGAACACGTCATAAACAAATAATCATTTCATCAACCCGTCCGACATGTTAAAAAAAAAAGCTTGATTTGGCAGAAAGCCGCCCAATCTGGCAACACGGAGCCACTCCTGTCAGAAAGCTGTTTCGTGATCTTTTGGTGTCGTTTGACTTTCCTGCAGTGACGAAGTACAAAAGCGTTCATTCTTCTAAAGCGTAGAATGACGACATGACGTTGTTTGTCCTGTATTCTACCAGAAGAAGTAAAAAAATAGAATATTAAGGCAAACACACGACACAGATTTTATTTTGAAATCACTTATTTTGGAACACGTATTGCGTTTCCTTCCGGCACCCGACCTCCTTCTGTATTCGGGATTGACGCGGTAGGGCTGCGGCATCCGGAAAAACAGGATCCTTGTGGAAAGATACTGGAGTCCACAGAGGCTCCGGAAGCCGGTCCGCAGCCGGACCGGAGCCGGACCGGAGCCGGACCGCAGCCGGACCGGAGCCGGACCGCAGCCGGACCGGAGCCGGACCGGAGCCGGACCGCAGCCGGACCGCAGCCGGACCGCAGCCGGACCGGAGCCGGACCGGAGCCGGACCGGAGCCGGACCGGAGCCGGACCGCAGCCGGACCGCAGCCGGACCGGAGCCGGACCGCAGCCGGACCGGAGCCGGACCGCAGCCGGACCGGAGCCGGACCGCAGCCGGACCGGAGCCGGACCGCAGCCGGACCGGAGCCGGACCGGAGCCGGACCGCAGCCGGACCGGAGCCGGACCGGAGCCGGACCGCAGCCGGACCGGAGCCGGTGTAAATCACAGAATTTATTTTAATGACTACGGATTTGCTGCGGTGTCCGGACCGCAGCTGTTCCGCAGCCGGACCGCATCCAGTGTGCATTGGGGATAAGTCCGTGTTCAGTTTGAGCTCAGTGGATCCACTGCGGTTCACCACCCTGGACTCTGGATCAGATCCAGAACACTCAGAATGTTCCTGGTTCACTAAAGTCCACCAGCAAAAAAAACTTTCAGCATGGCACCGATCACGCTGGAAGGACTTTCTCATCAACCAACCTTCTCTCCCTCACCCTGCTCCCATGAAGAAAACAAACGCTCCCCCCTCTCCCTTCAGCCAATCAGAACGATGGCAGACACAAAGCCCCACCCCCAACCAATCACAAACACACAGACCTGGCTGTGACCTTGACTGACAGCCAAGATCCAATCACTGTTCAGTTGATTTTAGGTCAGGTTCTCTCAGTCATTTTTTTTTTTTTGCTGTATATTTTTTTTTTCCTGGTGTACAGAAATGGCAAATTGGCCATATTTGATAAAATTGTATTCTCGCCCTGTCAGAGGAAAACGAAACCGGATCACTTGATGGGTATGTTATCTGTGGGACATCCTACGGTCAGTTTCAAATAATCCTTGCACATTTTTATGACTTGTATTTGATCTTTGTCACAAACCAAACTTCATGTCATACCTGGATGGTCTTCTGTGCTCTACCTGGAGGAACTCCTCCAATGTAGAAGGGACTGCTGACGTTCCAGGAGATGTTTCTGCTCTCAACTTGGTCCTCCAACACCACAAGTCCATCAATTACGAGGCGGCCCGCACTCCCATCTCGGATGAAGATAATCTTCAGAAGGACAATGGTCACACTGAGCCACTTAATAATAATAATAACAATAATAATAATGCATTGGTTTTATACAGCGCTTTTCTGGACACTCAGACGCTTTACATTGCATTCTTCATTCTCTCCGTACTGGGAGGTGGTAAGCTACTACTGTAGCCTCAGCTGCCCTGGGGGGGGCAGACTGACGGAGGCGAGGCTGCCAGTCTGCACCATCGGCCCCTCCCACCACCAACCATTCACTCTCACAACTTTCATACCAGGCAAGGTGGGTGAAGTGTCTTGCCCAAGGACACGACAGTTGCGGGAGCGGGGTCGAACCGCCAACCTTCCGTTTATGAGAGGACCCACTCTACCATCTGAGCCCCACTTAAATACACAATCATCCTCCATATGCTGTAAAAAAATGTAACATCCTGCTGGACTCACGTTGTGCCACAGTCCATTATTATACTGGGCCCGGGTCCTGACTTCAACTTGTTGTTCTCCGACGTTGAACATGTAAATGAGTCTTCCTTGGACCAGGACTAGAGCCATGAAGTTGTCCTCCAGGTCATCAGCTACATAGAAGATGATGCCTGAAGATGAATGTGTCTTCATGGACAAAGAAAAGTGGGACCTGGAAGGACAAGGATATATTCAATTGAATGTAAGCACACAAGCAAGGAGAAAGGAGAGGGTTTGGTTCAGAAAAGCAGGGATGTGCAGCAAACCTCCTGAGAGTGAAAAAGAAAACCCCAACAACAGCAGAACAAGAAAAAATAAGCCCTCAACAGAGAGAGCTCCACCCACCACTACCCTCTACAGCCAGTACTGCCCCCCACAACCAGTAATACCCTCTACAGCCAGTACTACTTTCAACAGCCAGTAATACCCTCTACAGCCAGTACTACTTTCAACAGCCAGTAATACCCTCGACAGTCAATACTACAATCTACAGCCAATACTGCCCTCTACAGCCAGTAATACCCCCTACAGCCAGTGATACCCCCTACAGCCAGTAATACCCCCTACAGCCAGTACTGCCCTCTACAGTAAATACTACAATCTACAGCCAATACTGCCCTCTAAAGCCAGTAATACCCTCTACAGCCAGTACTGCCCTCTACAGCCAGTACTGCCCTCCACAGTCAGTAATACCCTCCACAGTCAGTAATACCCTCCACAGTCAGTAATACCCTCCACAGTCAGTAATACCCTCCACAGCCAGTACTGCCCTCCACAGTCAGTAATACCCTCCACAGTCAGTAATACCCTCCACAGTCAGTAATACCCTCCACAGTCAGTAATACCCTCTACAGCCAGTACTGCCCTCTACAGCCAGTACTGCCCTCCACAGTCAGTAATACCCTCCACAGTCAGTAATACCCTCCACAGTCAGTAATGCCCTCCACAGTCAGTAATACCCTCCACAGTCAGTAATACCCTCCACAGTCAGTAATACCCTCCACAGTCAGTAATGCCCTCCACAGTCAGTAATGCCCTCTCCAGTCTGTACTGCCCTCTACAGACAGTAATACCCTCCACAGCCAGAAATACCCTCCACAGCCAGTACTGCCCTCCACAGTCAGTAATACCCTCCACAGTCAGTAATACGCTCCACAGTCAGTAATGCCCTCCACAGTCAGTAATACCCTCTCCAGTCTGTACTGCCCTCTACAGACAGTAATACCCTCCACAGCCAGAAATACCCTCCACAGCCAGTACTGCCCTCCACAGTCAGTAATACCCTCCACAGTCAGTAATACCCTCCACAGTCAGTAATACCCTCTACAGCCAGTAATACCCTCAACAGCTAGTAATACCCTCCACAGTCAGTAATACCCTCCACAGTCAGTAATACCCTCCACAGTCAGTAATGCCCTCCACAGTCAGTAATACCCTCCACAGTCAGTAATACCCTCTCCAGTCTGTACTGCCCTCTACAGACAGTAATACCCTCCACAGCCAGAAATACCCTCCACAGCCAGTACTGCCCTCCACAGCCAGTACTGCCCTCCACAGTCAGTAATACCCTCCACAGTCAGTAATACCCTCTACAGCCAGTACTGCCCTCTACAGCCAGTACTGCCCTCCACAGTCAGTAATACCCTCCACAGTCAGTAATACCCTCCACAGCCAGAAATACCCTCCACAGCCAGTACTGCCCTCCACAGTCAGAAATACCCTCCACAGTCAGTAATACCCTCCACAGTCAGTAATACCCTCCACAGCCAGTAATACCCTCAACAGCTAGTAATACCCTCCACAGTCAGTAATACCGTCCAAAGTCAGTAATGCCCTCCACAGTCAGTAATGCCCTCCACAGTCAGTAATACCCTCTCCAGTCTGTACTGCCCTCTACAGACAGTAATACCCTCCACAGCCAGAAATACCCTCCACAGCCAGTACTGCCCTCCACAGTCAGTAATACCCTCCACAGTCAGTAATACCCTCCACAGTCAGTAATACCCTCTACAGCCAGTACTGCCCTCTACAGCCAGTACTGCCCTCCACAGTCAGTAATACCCTCCACAGTCAGTAATACCCTCCACAGTCAGTAATGCCCTCCACAGTCAGTAATACCCTCTCCAGTCTGTACTGCCCTCTACAGACAGTAATACCCTCCACAGCCAGAAATACCCTCCACAGCCAGTACTGCCCTCCACAGTCAGTAATACCCTCCACAGTCAGTAATACCCTCCACAGTCAGTAATACCCTCAACAGCTAGTAATACCCTCCACAGTCAGTAATACGCTCCACAGTCAGTAATACCCTCCACAGTCAGTAATGCCCTCCACAGTCAGTAATGCCCTCCACAGTCAGTAATACCCTCTCCAGTCTGTACTGCCCTCTACAGACAGTAATACCCTCCACAGCCAGAAATACCCTCCACAGCCAGTACTGCCCTCCACAGTCAGTAATACCCTCCACAGTCAGTAATACCCTCCACAGTCAGTAATACCCTCCACAGTCAGTAATGCCCTCCACAGTCAGTAATACCCTCTCCAGTCTGTACTGCCCTCTACAGACAGTAATACCCTCCACAGCCAGAAATACCCTCCACAGCCAGTACTGCCCTCCACAGTCAGTAATACCCTCCACAGTCAGTAATACCCTCCACAGTCAGTAATACCCTCCACAGCCAGTAATACCCTCAACAGCTAGTAATACCCTCTACAGCCAGTACTGCCCTCCACAGTCAGTAATACCCTCCACAGTCAGTAATACCCTCTCCAGTCTGTACTGCCCTCCACAGCCAGTAATGCCCTCCACAGCCAGTAATGCCCTCCACAGCCAGTAATGCCCTCTACAGCCAGTAATGCCCTCTACAGCTAGTAATACCCTCTACAGTCAGTAATACCCTCTACAGTCAGTAATACCCTCTCCAGTCTGTACTGCCCTCTACAGCCAGTAATGCCCTCCACAGCCAGTAATACCCTCCACAGCCAGTAATGCCCTCCCCAGCCAGTAATACCCTCTACAGTCAGTAATACCCTCTACAGTCAGTAATACCCTCTCCAGTCTGTACTGCCCTCTACAGCCAGTAATGCCCTCCACAGCCAGTAATACCCTCCACAGCCAGTAATGCCCTCCCCAGCCAGAAATGCCCTCTACAGCTAGTAATACCCTCTACAGTCAGTAATACCCTCTCCAGTCTGTACTGCCCTCTACAGTCAGTAATGCCCTCTACAGCCAGTAATGCCCTCTACAGCTAGTAATACCCTCTACAGTCAGTAATACCCTCTACAGCCAGTAATGCCCTCCACAGTCAGTAATACCCTCTACAGTCAGTAATACCCTCTACAGCTAGTAATACCCTCTACAGCCAGTAATGGCCTCTACAGCCAGTAATGCCCTCTACAGCTAGTAATACCCTCCACAGCCAGTACTGCCCTCCACAGTCAGTAATACCCTCTACAGTCAGTAATACCCTCCACAGTCAGTAATACCCTCTACAGCCAGTAATACCCTCTACAGTCAGTAATGCCCTCTACAGCTAGTAATACCCTCTACAGTCAGTAATGCCCTCTACAGCTAGTAATACCCTCCACAGTCAGTAATACCCTCCACAGCCAGTAATGCCCTCAACAGTCAGTAATACCCTCCACAGCCAGTAATACCCTCCACAGTCAGTAATACCCTCCACAGCCAGTAATGCCCTCAACAGTCAGTAATACCCTCTACAGCCAGTAATGCCCTCCACAGTCAGTAATACCCTCTACAGTCAGTAATAAACTCTACAGCTAGTAATACCCTCTACAGCCAGTAATGGCCTCTACAGCCAGTAATGCCCTCTACAGCTAGTAATACCCTCCACAGCCAGTACTGCCCTCCACAGTCAGTAATACCCTCTACAGTCAGTAATACCCTCCACAGTCAGTAATACCCTCTACAGCCAGTAATACCCTCTACAGTCAGTAATGCCCTCTACAGCTAGTAATACCCTCTACAGTCAGTAATGCCCTCTACAGCTAGTAATACCCTCCACAGTCAGTAATACCCTCTACAGCCAGTAATACCCTCTACAGTCAGTAATGCCCTCTACAGCTAGTAATACCCTCTACAGTCAGTAATGCCCTCTACAGCTAGTAATGCCCTCCACAGTCAGTAATGCCCTCTCCAGTCTGTACTGCCCTCTACAGACAGTAATACCCTCCACAGCCAGAAATACCCTCCACAGCCAGTACTGCCCTCCACAGTCAGTAATACCCTCCACAGTCAGTAATACCCTCCACAGTCAGTAATGCCCTCCACAGTCAGTAATACCCTCTCCAGTCTGTACTGCCCTCTACAGACAGTAATACCCTCCACAGCCAGAAATACCCTCTACAGTCAGTAATACCCTCCACAGTCAGTAATACCCTCTACAGTCAGTAATACCCTCCACAGTCAGTAATACCCTCTACAGCCAGTAATACCCTCTACAGTCAGTAATGCCCTCTACAGCTAGTAATACCCTCTACAGTCAGTAATGCCCTCTACAGCTAGTAATACCCTCCACAGTCAGTAATACCCTCTACAGCCAGTAATACCCTCTACAGTCAGTAATGCCCTCTACAGCTAGTAATACCCTCTACAGTCAGTAATGCCCTCAACAGCTAGTAATGCCCTCCACAGTCAGTAATGCCCTCTCCAGTCTGTACTGCCCTCTACAGACAGTAATACCCTCCACAGCCAGAAATACCCTCCACAGCCAGTACTGCCCTCCACAGTCAGTAATACCCTCCACAGTCAGTAATACCCTCCACAGTCAGTAATGCCCTCCACAGTCAGTAATACCCTCTCCAGTCTGTACTGCCCTCTACAGACAGTAATACCCTCCACAGCCAGTACTGCCCTCCACAGTCAGTAATACCCTCCACAGTCAGTAATACCCTCCACAGTCAGTAATACCCTCCACAGCCAGTAATACCCTCAACAGCTAGTAATACCCTCTACAGTCAGTAATACCCTCTACAGCTAGTAATACCCTCTACAGTCAGTAATACCCTCTACAGTCAGTAATACCCTCTCCAGTCTGTACTGCCCTCTACAGCCAGTAATGCCCTCCACAGCCAGTAATACCCTCCACAGCCAGTAATGCCCTCCCCAGCCAGTAATACCCTCTACAGTCAGTAATACCCTCTACAGTCAGTAATACCCTCTCCAGTCTGTACTGCCCTCTACAGCCAGTAATGCCCTCCACAGCCAGTAATACCCTCCACAGCCAGTAATGCCCTCCCCAGCCAGTAATGCCCTCTACAGCTAGTAATACCCTCTACAGTCAGTAATACCCTCTCCAGTCTGTACTGCCCTCTACAGTCAGTAATGCCCTCTACAGCCAGTAATGCCCTCTACAGCTAGTAATACCCTCTACAGTCAGTAATACCCTCTAAAGCCAGTAATGCCCTCCACAGTCAGTAATACCCTCTACAGTCAGTAATACCCTCTACAGCTAGTAATACCCTCTACAGCCAGTAATGGCCTCTACAGCCAGTAATGCCCTCTACAGCTAGTAATACCCTCCACAGCCAGTAATACCCTCCACAGTCAGTAATGCCCTCTACAGTCAGTAATACCCTCTACAGCCAGTAATGCCCTCCACAGTCAGTAATACCCTCTACAGTCAGTAATACCCTCTACAGCTAGTAATACCCTCTACAGCCAGTAATGGCCTCTACAGCCAGTAATGCCCTCTACAGCTAGTAATACCCTCCACAGCCAGTACTGCCCTCCACAGTCAGTAATACCCTCTACAGTCAGTAATACCCTCCACAGTCAGTAATACCCTCTACAGCCAGTAATACCCTCTACAGTCAGTAATGCCCTCTACAGCTAGTAATACCCTCTACAGTCAGTAATGCCCTCTACAGCTAGTAATACCCTCTACAGTCAGTAATACCCTCTACAGCTAGTAATACCCTCTACAGCCAGTAATGCCCTCTACAGCCAGTAATGCCCTCTACAGCTAGTAATACCCTCCACAGCCAGTAATGCCCTCCACAGCCAGTAATGCCCTCCACAGTCAGTAATACCCTCCACAGTCAGTAATGCCCTCCACAGTCAGTAATACCCTCTCCAGTCTGTACTGCCCTCTACAGACAGTAATACCCTCCACAGCCAGAAATACCCTCCACAGCCAGTACTGCCCTCCACAGTCAGTAATACCCTCCACAGTCAGTAATACCCTCCACAGTCAGTAATACCCTCCACAGTCAGTAATACCCTCTCCAGTCTGTACTGCCCTCCACAGTCAGTAATACCCTCCACAGCCAGTAATGCCCTCCCCAGCCAGTAATGCCCTCCCCAGCCAGTAATAACCTCTACAGTCAGTAATACCCTCTGCAGTCAGTAATACCCTCCACAGCCAGTAATGCCCTCCACAGCCAGTAATGCCCTCCCCAGCCAGTAATACCCTCTACAGTCAGTAATACCCTCTACAGCCAGTAATGCCCTCCACAGCCAGTAATGCCCTCCCCAGCCAGTAATACCCTCTACAGTCAGTAATACCCTCTACAGCTAGTAATACCCTCTACAGTCAGTAATACCCTCTCCAGTCTGTACTGCCCTCTACAGTCAGTAATGCCCTCTACAGCCAGTAATGCCCTCCACAGCCAGTAATACCCTCCACAGCCAGTAATGCCCTCCCCAGCCAGTAATACCCTCTACAGTCAGTAATACCCTCTACAGCCAGTAATGCCCTCTACAGCTAGTAATACCCTCTACAGTCAGTAATACCCTCTACAGCTAGTAATACCCTCTACAGTCAGTAATACCCTCTCCAGTCTGTACTGCCCTCTACAGTCAGTAATGCCCTCTACAGCCAGTAATGCCCTCTACAGCTAGTAATACCCTCTACAGTCAGTAATACCCTCTACAGCCAGTAATGCCCTCCACAGTCAGTAATACCCTCTACAGTCAGTAATACCCTCTACAGCTAGTAATACCCTCTACAGCCAGTAATGCCCTCTACAGCCAGTAATGCCCTCTACAGTCAGTAATACCCTCCACAGCCAGTAATGCCCTCCACAGTCAGTAATACCCTCCACAGCCAGTAATACCCTCCACAGTCAGTAATACCCTCTACAGCCAGTAATGCCCTCTACAGCTAGTAATACCCTCTACAGTCAGTAATGCCCTCTACAGCCAGTAATGCCCTCTACAGCTAGTAATACCCTCTACAGTCAGTAATTCCCTCTACAGCTAGTAATACCCTCTACAGCCAGTAATGCCCTCTACAGCCAGTAATGCCCTCTACAGCTAGTAATACCCTCCACAGCCAGTAATGCCCTCCACAGCCAGTAATGCCCTCTACAGTCAGTAATACCCTCTACAGCCAGTAATACCCTCTACAGTCAGTAATACCCTCTACAGTCAGTAATGCCCTCTACAGTCAGTAATACCCTCCACAGTCAGTAATACCCTCTACAGTCAGTAATGCCCTCTACAGTCAGTAATACCCTCTACAGCCAGTAATACCCTCTACAGTCAGTAATGCCCTCTACAGTCAGTAATACCCTCTACAGCCAGTAATACCCTCTACAGTCAGTAATACCCTCTACAGCCAGTACTGCCCTCTCCAGTCTGTACTGCCCTCCACAGTCTGTATTGCCCTCCACAGTCAGTAATACCCTCTACTGTCAGTAATACCCTCTACAGTCAGTAATACCCTCTACAGCCAGTAATGCCCTCTACAGTCAGTAATACCCTCTACAGCCAGTAATACCCTCTACAGTCGGTAATACCCTCTACAGCCAGTAATGCCCTCTACAGTCGGTAATACCCTCTACAGCCAGTAATGCCCTCTACAGCTAGTAATACCCTCTACAGCCAGTAATACCCTCTACAGTCAGTAATACCCTCTACAGCCAGTAATACCCTCCACAGTCAGTAATACCCTCTACAGCCAGTACTGCCCTCTCCAGTCTGTACTGCCCTCTCCAGTCTGTACTGCCCTCCACAGTCAGTAATGCCCTCCACAGTCAATAATACCCTCTACAGCCAGTAATGCCCTCTACAGCTAGTAATACCCTCTACAGTCAGTAATACCCTCCACAGCCAGTAATACCCTCCACAGTCAGTAATACCCTCTACAGTCAGTAATACCCTCTACAGTCAGTAATACCCTCCACAGTCAGTAATACCCTCTACAGCCAGTAATACCCTCTACAGTCAGTAATGCCCTCTACAGTCAGTAATACCCTCTACAGCCAGTAATACCCTCTACAGTCAGTAATGCCCTCTACAGTCAGTAATACCCTCTACAGCCAGTAATACCCTCTACAGTCAGTAATACCCTCCACAGTCAGTAATACCCTCTACAGCCAGTAATACCCTCTACAGTCAGTAATGCCCTCTACAGTCAGTAATACCCTCTACAGCCAGTAATACCCTCTACAGTCAGTAATGCCCTCTACAGTCAGTAATACCCTCTACAGTCAGTAATACCCTCTACAGCCAGTAATACCCTCTACAGTCAGTAATACCCTCTACAGCCAGTACTGCCCTCTCCAGTCTGTACTGCCCTCTCCAGTCTGTACTGCCCTCCACAGTCTGTATTGCCCTCCACAGTCAGTAATGCCCTCCACAGTCAATAATACCCTCTACAGCCAGTAATGCCCTCTACAGCTAGTAATACCCTCTACTGTCAGTAATACCCTCCACAGTCAGTAATACCCTCTACAGCCAGTAATGCCCTCTACAGCTAGTAATACCCTCTACTGTCAGTAATACCCTCTACAGTCAGTAATACCCTCTACAGCCAGTAATACCCTCTACAGTCGGTAATACCCTCTACAGCCAGTAATGCCCTCTACAGCTAGTAATACCCTCTACTGTCAGTAATACCCTCCACAGTCAGTAATACCCTCTACAGCCAGTAATGCCCTCTACAGCTAGTAATACCCTCTACTGTCAGTAATACCCTCTACAGTCAGTAATACCCTCTACAGCCAGTAATGCCCTCTACAGCTAGTAATACCCTCTACAGTCAGTAATACCCTCTACAGCCAGTAATACCCTCTACAGTCGGTAATACCCTCTACAGTCAGTAATACCCTCTACAGCCAGTAATACCCTCCACAGTCAGTAATACCCTCTACAGCCAGTACTGCCCTCTCCAGTCTGTACTGCCCTCTCCAGTCTGTACTGCCCTCCACAGTCTGTATTGCCCTCCACAGTCAGTAATGCCCTCCACAGTCAATAATACCCTCTACAGCCAGTAATGCCCTCTACAGCTAGTAATACCCTCTACTGTCAGTAATACCCTCCACAGTCAGTAATACCCTCTACAGCCAGTAATGCCCTCTACAGCTAGTAATACCCTCTACTGTCAGTAATACCCTCTACAGTCAGTAATACCCTCTACAGCCAGTAATACCCTCTACAGTCGGTAATACCCTCTACAGCCAGTAATGCCCTCTACAGCTAGTAATACCCTCTACTGTCAGTAATACCCTCCACAGTCAGTAATACCCTCTACAGCCAGTAATGCCCTCTACAGCTAGTAATACCCTCTACTGTCAGTAATACCCTCTACAGTCAGTAATACCCTCTACAGCCAGTAATACCCTCTACAGTCAGTAATACCCTCTACAGCCAGTAATACCCTCTACAGTCGGTAATACCCTCTACAGTCAGTAATACCCTCTACAGCCAGTAATACCCTCCACAGTCAGTAATACCCTCTACAGCCAGTACTGCCCTCTCCAGTCTGTACTGCCCTCTCCAGTCTGTACTGCCCTCCACAGTCAGTAATGCCCTCCACAGTCAATAATACCCTCTACAGCCAGTAATGCCCTCTACAGCTAGTAATACCCTCTACAGTCAGTAATACCCTCCACAGCCAGTACTGCCCTCTACAGTCAGTAATACCCTCTACAGTCAGTAATACCCTCTACAGCCAGTAATACCCTCTACAGTCAGTAATACCCTCTACAGCCAGTACTGCCCTCTCCAGTCTGTACTGCCCTCCACAGTCTGTACTGCCCTCCACAGTCAGTAATGCCCTCCACAGTCAATAATACCCTCTACAGCCAGTAATGCCCTCTACATCCACTAAGGCCCTGTTCTGTACAGCCTCATACATAAAAGTTTAAATAAAAATTGGTTGTTCATTTGTTTATGTTTTATTTTACAAGGCAAACCTACATAACCAGAATGAACCCCCTGCAGGACATTTTGGTCCACAGCTCACATTTCACACAGTTGTGTCAACAAAAGTGGGACATACAGTAAGTGTCTACAAAAGCTTACTTGGTGATGAACTGAGAAAAAATGTCCAACAGTCTTTTCATCCACAGGCTGAGATCAGTTTGAACAAAGGAGCACAGTCTGAGTTTGGGCTCAGCGTCCACTGCCTCACCTCCTAAGCGTCATCACTATTTCAACCGGAAATCCACAAACTAAGGTATTCTGATACTCAAAAGTACTAATTACTAATATTTAGCCCAGTCCTAGCCTGATCAGTCCTGACAGTCCTGGAGATATCACTGCAGTTTGGACCCACCTCTCAGAAAAGGACTCTGGGATGTCTCCGTAGTGCTGCCTGCTGTTGGCAATGCCTCCATAGTAGAAAGCTTCTCTGGTTGCTCTGGGGCTTGGGGATAGGTAACAGGTCTCAATATTCAGCTCTGGATCATCACTCTTCAGCTCCACCAGCCCTGGAGGAATGCTGGGTTTATCCCTGGTTACCTATCAGAGCATTTGTTGAGGTTAGCTTGAACAGGATGAACTTCCAGAGCAGTGCTTCCATGAACATAGCTCAGACACTTGCTGTGTGTAACAGGCATCAACCCCCTTGTACTCCCTCTGTTCACGTACAATTACACGTTACCTGAGGCGAAATTTCCATTTTTCTTTTAACTTAACCCAATCCCCCCCCCAACCCCCCCAGTTTAAGAATGCTTTTTGTGTGACCCCCATTTGACGTCACGAGGCAAAGTGAACCCAGAAGCAGACCAGAGCAGATATATGTGAAACGCAGGTTGATTATTCAACCAACATGATCACACACTGGGAATCCAGGGCCGCATGAGAGTTCAAAAATCCAGGTGACCACAGAAGATGGTGACTCTCCCAACACATGGACAGGTGCACCAGACAAGCTGAACATCTCAGACAACCCGGCAGACCAACAGGAGAAATGAGGCTGCACTCTGGCAGGGGAAGAGACAGGAGGCCAATGGATAACAGGAAGACCGAATACACCAGGTGTGGAAGACAAGGGACCCAAGCACAGGTGTGGACAGCAGAAGGAGGGAGACAGACAGGGTGCAGGATCAACAGCCAGCAGGTGGAGCTGATAGGTACAGGACCTCTGCAGTGCAGCCATGCCATTACCCACCACATGCAACAGCACTGGGAAGACATACTGTACCTACATTTGTTTCACCAATACACATAATGCACTGATGTATTTTGAACTTACTGGGTTGCTGTCGTACAGACACAAGGCATTGTGGGTGTTCTCAACTCAAAACGTCAGAAGAATGTCCTACTTTAATAGTGTGCTTTCACACTGAAAATCCAGACCAAGCTAGCCTCCATGAGAAGGGTACCGCTGCAGAGCCGGAGGCAGCACTTTCAGGACCGCGCTGTGAGGACGACCGCGCTGTGAGGACCGCGCTGTGAGGACCGCACTGTGAGGACCGCGGTCTGAGGACCGCACTGTGAGGACCGCACTGTGAGGACCGCACTGTGAGGACCGCACTGTGAGGACCGCGCTGTGAGGACCGCGCTGTGAGGACCGCACTGTGAGGACCGCACTGAGGACCGCACTGTGAGGACCGCGCTGTGAGGACCACACATTTATATTTTATTATTTTTAGATACGTTTATAAACAAAACTGAATTAATGAGGCGCCGACTCCTGCTGCAAAATCTGTGACCTTACATTCTGAGGGATGCAGAGAAAGACAAACATACATAAGTATACATAGCATGGACATTCTTAATTTATTTTGTATTTTTGTATCTTGAAAAAAATACATTCATTCATTCATATGCAATAAACTGTGCATATTTCACCTTTTCACTAATGCAAAATATATTTTTAATTGTAAACATTTCATGCCAAAAAGTGAGTGCCACCTGCTGACTAAATTGTTAGTATTCATTCATGAGTCATAACGTTAACATTTTTTACACCATTTGTATTTCATTAGAAATAGTTTGAAGACCTCACCTTCATGGATAACGGCTCTTTTAAAATGGCTGTCTAAATGGGCTTTGACTTTACTCAACGTTGTTGGCTGGAACAATGTGGAGCTGCAGAATGGACAGTAATCACAAGAGCTGCACCTGGTCAGTAGGCAGGGATGGATATTATTAATAGTATTCATTTGCATCCAAGGTTATCACAGCATAATTTAATTGTCAGAGACCTTTGGACATGTTTATATCATCTAATGAAGTGTTAATGAAGATGCTGGCTGGAGTTCATCGTCATCATTTGGAGCTAAAGCTACTAAAATATGGCTATGCTGTTAGACAAATCAGCGAACAAACTAAGTGTTGGTTGTACAAATGCTGTTATAACACTGGTAGTTAGACTGTAAGTTGAGCTCAAGCTAACGACTTGTTTCTTGCAGTTTAGGAAGTTAACAAAAGCTGTGCCACACAACTTAAGATTTCACAAACATCAGAGAATAAAATGTTCTAAACAAACGTTACTTTGTGTTGTAACATCAAACTAATAAAACAATCAACTCACGTCTCAGCGGTCATTCATCATGGCGATTAACGCTTCCACTGGCAGGTGAGCATCAACTGAGCAGGTAAAATGTCTTGATAAGAACCAATAAGTATTTGGCTTAATAAACCGTTTATTATAAACAGTACATGAATTTGTACTTTGCTTCTTAAACATTTTAAATTGTACAAATATTTTCAGTGATCATCCTTCACAACAGTAACTTTTTGAACTGCTGGTTTATTTGGAGGGAAATCATCCTTAAAACAGTAAATCATGGAGGATACCTGTCTTGAACTACATCTACATTTTAAAGCAGGTGGCAGGGGATTCTTTCCATAAAAAGAACGGTCCTCACGGTGCTGTTTGGTTCTTCAACTTGGCTCAATTGGGACGCTAAAGCGTGGGTCTGACAGAGCGGTTCTGACGGTGCGGTTGTTCAACTATAGCTCGATAGGGGGCGCTAAAGCGGGGGTCCTCACGGTGCGGTCTCCGGTCGTTCAATTATGGCTCAATAGCAGCACGGTCCTGACGGTGCGGTTCCGGTTATTCAACTATGGCTGGATAGGGGGCGCAGCGCGGTCCTCACAGTGCAGTCCTCACAGTGCGGTCCTCACAGTGCAGTCCTCACAGTGCGGTCCTCACAGTGCGGTCCTCACAGTGCGGTCCTCACAGCGCGGTCCTCACAGCGAGGTCCTCACAGTGCGGTCCTCACAGTGCGGTCCTCACAGCGCGGTCCTCACAGTGCAGTCCTCACAGTGCGGTCCTCACAGTGCGGTCCTCACAGCGCGGTCCTCACAGCGCGGTCCTCACAGCGCGGTCCTCACAGTGCGGTCCTCACAGCGCGGTCCTCACAGCGCGGTCCTCACAGTGCGGTCCTCACAGCGCGGTCCTCACAGCGCGGTCCTCACAGTGAGGTCCTCACAGTGCGGTCCTCACAGCGAGGTCCTCACAGCGCGGTCCTCACAGCGCGGTCCTCACAGTGAGGTCCTCACAGTGCGGTCCTCACAGCGCGGTCCTCACAGTGAGGTCCTCACAGTGCGGTCCTCACAGCGAGGTCCTCACAGCGCGGTCCTCACAGCGCGGTCCTCACAGTGAGGTCCTCACAGTGCGGTCCTGAAAGTGCTGCCTCCGGCTCTGCAGACACATACTATTGGCCTCCATGGCAACTTTCTGTCTGACTGAACTGACGGCTTTAATGGTGATAGGAGGCAAACGGATTTCCCCTTCCCTGTTGAAGCTGATGTTTATCCATAGTGACTGCAGGGCTGACGTGTGACTGTCATGCTACCGCTCAGTTTTAGTTATGCTTCTGTCTGCAGGGTTAGTGCAAGAAGCGTAAACCTTCCAGCAGCTTCCAGCAGCTTCCAGCAGCTCAGGACTGATGGGAGTCCTACCTTCTGTGGCAGGCTGTGTTTCGCCCGTGATGTGGTCTCCCTGCGTTTTGACAGCAGTGCAGCTGGGGGGCGCTGTACTGGACAGTCCTGCAGAGTGGTATGGACTTTCTCTGTGTACCTCTGGAAGTCTTCAGGCTCAATGTCACGATCTTGTCTGGAGAAGCAGATGAATTGTCAACACATTAGCACGTACCGGTCGTCAGCCAATCAGGCTTCATATGTCAGGTTGCTTCTCCTTGGAGGCGGATCAACCACCAGAACCAGCTGCAGACCCTCTGTCCGCCTCCAGCTGAGCGCTGGATGAGAATTTACCTGTTGATGTAGGCATAGCTGATGCAACCGGTGAAGTTCTTGAAGCTGCTCTTGGGAGACCCTCCGAAGTAGAAACTCTTTGCAGCGGGGTCCGATGAGGATCCTGTGGCTGACGCTGGGCGTTTCTTCTCTTGTTTGTCTTTGTCGTCTACCAACAATGAATACCTGAAATGACACATTTAACCACTTAGAAACATCAGAAACTGACCGCTGTCTCCTCAGTTAGAGGAACAGGTGTAAAGTTTAGTCTCATCAGGGTGTATTTGTGCTCACTAACATTGCCACAGTGCATGCTTCACATGGGAGATCCTTACTGTTTCGCATTCATCTGACTTTGTGTTGTAAGTTTTTGAGAACCACCCCTGACCCCCACCTCACCCTACACAAACTATGCACTATGTACTGTCTAAACTTCTCATTCTGACTTGCACCTTGGAAACTTTTGTTTATAAATACTGTAAACACTTAAACACTTCCAGTTTAAAGCAGGGCTGTCCAAATTCTTTTCAGTGAAGACGGTCAAAACTAAACATTCATGTTGCAGTAGGCGTATGAAGCTAAATATCCCTTTATAATAATAATTTATTATAATAATAATTTTTATACAGCGCTTTTCAGGACACTCAAAGACGCTTTACATTGCATTATTCATTCTCTCCATACTGGGTGGTGGTAAGCTACTGCCCAGTCTGGGGCAGACTGACAGAAGCGAGGCTGCCAATCTGCACCATCGGCCCCTCCCACCACCACCAACCATTCACTCTCACACTAGGCAAGGTGGGTGAAGTGTCTTGCCCAAGGACACAACGACAGTTTTATGCCTGCGGGAGCGGGGATCGAACCGCCAACCTTCCGGTTATAAGACGACCTGCTCTACCAACTGAGCTACTGTCGCCCCTTTACCTCAATTGTGCTAAATAAAAACTAACAAAATAATTTTAAAAATGAATAACAGTCTTTGTGTCTCACAGCATGAAATTACTGAAAATGCACACATCAAATTCATTTATTTCTTCTGACTGTATTTACATTAATTCATGTTGAAAAAATAACCGAACATCACCAAACATGCTCCAACATGACATATATTAGGCGTCGGCCTATAGGCTACGTTCTTCTGTGTTCCACAGATAGTCCTTTGGTGCAATGACTCTCAAATAAAATGACTTTATGGTCTAAAGATGCTTCATTCACCACTGGCCGGAACTGGCTTTTTACAATCCTCGGTGCACATGCAGAAAGCCTGTCAGTAGGAAACATGGAGCCTGTCTTTGGCTTTTAAAAGCCTCCAAATGTCAGGCTCCAGCTGACTTGCTGACTAAGTGAGAATATCATGCAGATCAGCAGTACATTTCTCAATTTGCACTTATTGAGATTGAACAGGCTGAAACCTGCTTGCAGACATCTGTACTTCCAAAGAGGGACGGCATCACCTGTGCATGTTTGCGGGTCTCGGCATACCTGTGTGCAGGAACACATCTATAAAACTCCTGTAAGGGAAGCTCTGAACTTGCTACAGAGGTCTGAATCAGACTAAAGTTCCAGCAGTTCCACTTGAAGCTCCTCACTGACTGCTTCCACATGCACAGGAATGGGCTGCACAAACAGCTGCTGCCTTCTCCTGAAAATCTTAGACGTGGTTGTCAAATTCCTCCACAAGATCACTGAGAATGCTGAAGTAATGTGGTGTGTTTTCCTCCATCAACTCAACTTCTGTGAGGCTGGGAAAATGAGCCAGATTTCCTGAATATGGAAACACAAAAACAAACAATTAAAGACATAGAAATATGTTGCTTTTCATTCAGTGAAGCAACCTAATGTTTAATGATAGAAAATATGGAAGCATAGGTCACACAAGTAACATTTTTAGTATTAATGACAAGCCGAATTAAGCATTTTGAGTTGATTGCAAAATTAAAATCAGAACTCACTTGTTGAGAGATGTCTGCTGAGCAGCAGGAGTTTTGCTTGAAGGCCCTGGCGTGATCATCCAGCTCGCTGGTGATCTGGTCCCTCTCTCTAAGCTGAAGATTCAGGAAGTTCAGCAGCTCGGTGATGTCCACGAGAAAAGCCAGCTCACATGTCCAGCTTTTGTCAGAAACCACTCGCATGCTATTTTTCTTTGTAGCTTGAAATGCCCTGATCTCCTCAAAGAAACGCCAAACAGCGTTCCCCCTGCTCAGCCATGGGACCTCCTGGTGGAACGGCATGGCTCTGGAATGCGTATCCACCTCCTCCAGAAGAGCTTGGACTGACTGTGTGAGAGCGCCTTTGCTACTGACGGTGGCAACGACATCTTGATCAGGTTTTTCAGGCCGCTGGATTTGGCACAGAGCTGTTCTTGGTGTAAATTGCAGTGGTATTTTAAAACTGGCCCAGCACACTAGCCGACTTTGTCTGAAACAAGTACAGTGAGGCCGGTTCTCTTACAGCCAGGACTCCAGCATTCCTGATGCCAGGCAGGTCTCTCCACTACTATCAGGTCCTATCCAGAACTCGCTGCACAGCCATGAAAACATCCACGCCTTCCAGTGTCTCAAGGCCCGCTACTTCCTGACTCACTGCGAAGTCCTCATTAAGGCCTGGCAGGAAGGCGAACAGCTGGGCCGAGTCCCATATGTCCGTGCTTTCATCAAATGCTATGGAAAAGACAGAAAACGCACCTGCTCCCTGGACAGTTTGCCCATCAACATCTTCAGCCATATCCTCAATGTGGCGAGCGACCGTGTTCCGTGATAAGTTAATCTGAGAAAAAGCCCACGTCTGATTTGGGCACATGGTGTCCGCCGCCACCGTCACGCACGGTTTCACAAAGTCACCCACCGCGAGAAGTCGTCCACTTCTGACAATGAAGGAGCTGATCCATCCCATAACTTCCCCTGCAGGTACACTGTTGGGAGATTAGCTTTGACATCAAGTCTCCAACTTTCACCTTTCATGAACTAATGAGAATCTTGTGTTTCATAGTGGCGACGAAGGTTATACTCTATAAATCAGCGACTTTCATATAAGACTTATTTAGCTGACTTTCTGTAAAAAAAAAAAAAACTCATGTTCCCAACTATTTTTAAACCTTGTCTCATCAGTCTCTGGAAGCCTTCAATCTCCGTTATGACCCCAGCATCTTCTCCTGACTGTTTATCAACATGTTCTCCTCTGCTCCACACGGGGAAATGTTGCACGAGCCTCAGGCTATAGGGATGGCCTTGATTCTGCACACCTGCAGACCTCTCAGATGGAGATGAAGATGAAGCTCTATTGGTGGATCATTTACCAGCTGGTTCAGATTCCACGGATTTAACTGTTAGCTTTTGGACTTAGCTTTTCTCATCATAATTTATGTTTGCTATTTTTCAAAAGAAGAGAAAGTGGTTCTTCAACTGAGGACTGAAAACCAAGGACTGCCAAATGAAGAAAGAATTTTCTATACCCGATCCATTGAGACTGAGAAAACCTGAGGTTGTTTCATGTAGGGTCACCATGTACGACTTGGCCAATGTTCTTAGGTTCTTGCTTTCAAATGGCATTCTGGAGCTGTGCAGTGAAGGACAACACTTACTTTTGACCGTTGACCGAGGCCACTAAGAAGTGCGTCTGTCCATCGTTGTATTGCTTCTTGTGCGATTTGACCTTTGTGCCTCTGTTGTTCAGCACCACGGCTCCGTTCTCCAGGGAGATGCTGAACTCTTCAGACTGAACATGAGAAGAGGAGTCGTGAGACGGGAGGGCACAAACATGTGTCATGCTGACAGTGTGGAGGACGTGCTCACCCCTTCACTGTGGTAGAAGAGGAGGCCGCTGGGCAGCAGCGTCCTGAAGTTCAGTCCTCCTTCAAAGCTCTCCAAGGGGGAAATCTTGGCGGTGGATCCCAGGTAGCTCTCCCCGTTGAAATAGGCTTTGTGGGACATCTGTCATAATCCAACAGATTTCACTCTCACTATCCTGAACGCATAGCTCAGTGTGTGTGTGTGTGTGTGTGTGTGTGTGTGTGTGTGTGTGAGACCTACAAAAGACTCCTCAGGGCAGCCACTGCTGATGCCGATGGTTCCTGGCTCCTCCAGCAGGTTGAAGTCCTTTTTCTGGAACTGGAAACCTTTGACACAACCCTTCAAGCCCACCACTGAGGACAGCTCCGGCCTGCACACACACATTCCATTGGCTGCTCAGAGATGGACTTTAAACTGACTCACCCTGTAACGCTGCTGAGCAAACTACACTGACCACGAGCTGTTTCAACGAAAAAAGACAAAAAACTATGCATTTTGTAGTTTATGAAGACCAAACATCTCAGTTAAAATCATAAAAAGGTCAGAAGTGAACTGATGCAGAGTCGGTCACATCACTCAGCTCAGCCTGTAGCATCTCTTCAGCACATTCACCTGAACAGTAACCCTGTTAGTGTGATCTGGACCACACCAACAACCAGGTCTCCGCCTGTGTCCCCGTCCAGGTCCTCATCCACGTCCCCGTCCAGGTCTCCGTCTGTGTGTTCCCTCATATGGTTCTCCTGTGTGTTCCCTGCTGTGGTTCTCCTGTGCGTTCCCTCATGTGTTCCCTCATGTGGTTCTCCTGTGTGTTCCCTCATGTGTTCCCTCATGTGGTTCTCCTGTGTGTTCCCTCATGTGGTTCTCCTGTGCGTTCCCTCATGTGTTCCCTCATGTGGTTCTCCTGTGTGTTCCCTCATGTGTTCCCTCATGTGGTTCTCCTGTGTGTTCCCTCATGTGGTTCTCCTGTGCGTTCCCTCATGTGTTCCCTCATGTGGTTCTCCTGTGCGTTCCCTCATGTGTTCCCTCATGTGGTTCTCCTGTGTGTTCCCTCATGTGTTCCCTCATGTGGTTCTCCTGTGTGTTCCCTCATGTGGTTCTCCTGTGCGTTCCCTCATGTGTTCCCTCATGTGGTTCTCCTGTGCGTTCCCTCATGTGTTCCCTCATGTGTTCCCTCATGTGGTTCTCCTGTGGTTCTCCTGTGTGTTCCCTCATGTAGTTCTCCTGTGGTTCTCCTGTGTGTTCCCTCATGTGTTCCCTCATGTGGTTCTCCTGTGGTTCCCCTGTGTGTTCCTCTCTTATCCTGTCTGGAGCCAGATCGTCTGTCTTGCAGTGGTGCAGTGCAGCAGTTCTTGGTATTTCCCAGCGTTCCTCTCACTGTTTGGTTCTGTGTTCTGTGTTTGTCTGAACTGGCTCCAGTCTTGCACACCTCGTGGTCTGTGGTTCCAGTTCTCTGCTGATCGTGCCCAGTGGTTCAGCACCACTCTAAGGAAACGGTTTCAGAGCCACATCTTGAGGTGAATTTACAGCGAGCTCCACATTATACCTCCTGATATGTTTTCCTCAAAACAATGAGGAACTGGAGTTGTTTGTGTTTCCTATGTTTGCAGGAGGGCCTCTAAAAGTGTCTATAATGCCTCATGACTGCAGTCGACCCGTCAGTTACAGGGTTGAAATGAGTACTTCTTATAGTTCACACTCACTATTGAGAACTGGAAACAAGTTAAAACGTGATTCAAACTTGTGCTGGGATTGCAACACCAAGACTGAGAATGCCCCTCAATGGGGTATTTTCACAGCTTCACTACTTCCTGAAATAGCTGTGCACATTCATTTCCTGTCTTGCATTATTGGCCAAACTGATTAATCCCGGTGTGTGTGGTTTAGACTGCTGCAACAAGACACACCTGGATTAATCATTTTGGCCAATAATGCAAGACAGGAAATGAATGTGCACAGTTAATTTCAGGAAGTAGTGGAGCTGTGAAAATGGCCCATTCTTTCTTCCATCTTTCTTACTTTGCAAATTGCATCCTGATAAAACAAAGTGTTTTCTTTAAGGCGAACATTGTACTAATGTGTTTTCTGCAGGTAGATAGTCTCACCTGGACTGGAGCACACTGGAAGGGGCGCCGCCGATGTAAATATCTGAGAAGGGCAGTGTGGTTTTTGGATTCTCCATGGATTTGACGTGACTCTTGTCCACTAACAGGATGACTTTCTTGGACTGATGATAGATCACTGACACCTGGAGAAATAAGATAAATTGTCTAAATTGTCCAAGATAAATTGTCTGACAGATACACTGATTAGTTCAGGCTGAAATACTGGAAACAGCCATCCACCTCATGGTAGCGAGCATCATTTATCAGCAGCTTTGGTAAGTTGTTCTCCAGAAGTTTGGGGCCGTTGCTGAAGCCGAAGTCATACATGAGGCGCAGGAAGCCATTCTTTAACTCTAAAAGGAAGAAGTTGTCCTGGAAACACAGAAGAATCCTCTTTTTGACAAACTCTGGTCAAATGGACATTTTCACAGTTGAAGTTGAGTCCCTGTGCCTGTGTTGGTGATGATGGCAACGAGTCTGTCCTCACCCCGTTGACCATGAGGAAGAGGACGCCATCATTGGCCACTGTTCGCACTGCGATGTCAAATCTTGTGACCACACCAAACTTTGCTCTCCTTTCGATGTTGTTTATGAGTGCGTAGCCCGTCCCATCGAACAGGTAACTTGCAATCCGACTCTGGGAGAACGCCAGCTTGTACCTGAGAGGCAGAATTCAGGTATTTTACACACAGGACGTTTAGAGTTGTGAAGGTCGTCTCCATGACTTCCTTTTAATTCAGTGTCCTGCAGTTCCACATTTGCATTGGCATGAAACGGAAACTGTCCATATTTGTCTTTGTGAATTGCGCATATATCAGTAGTGAATATATGTTTGGAAGAGTGTTGGTGAGAGCCGAATGTGAGAAGCTGAGGGCTCGACAGCAGATTTCTGCTGAACAGGGCTCGATAACATCTGGAGCCACAAGTGCAGTGGCACCTTGAAGCTTACATCCATACTTATGTGAACATTATTTTATTTGAATATTGATTGTACAACAGAAAATTAAACATGAAAGTTTAAATGGAGAAACTTCAAACTCCTGTAAAAGATTAAAAAAAAACAAGAGCACAAAAAGAAATACAATAAAAGGTCTGTTCCTCAAAATGTCTGTTATAAAACTTCATAACTGCAACCTGGGATGCAGTTTTTGTATGAATTCACCACGATAAATATGCTTTATGAGCTGTGTTCTCTTCAGTTTGAAGGTACACATCAGTTTTAGCTCCAGATGATTCTGACTGATGGGAAATGTTGCTGCTCGTACCTGGGACACGGCGGAGACGCCACTATGTCTATTCCGTGAGTCTCTTTGAAGTTGTACAGGCTGATGACGTCGTTGTTCAGTGAAGCCAACTCGATGCAGCCCACAAACGGAGCGAGGATCAGGGGGGGCGGCAGCTGGTTCCAACACGACACACACACACTCACAGATCACAACTGAGACACACACTGGGACGTGAGTGCGTGGAGTTACAGGGGCTACCTTCACGCCTGGCGGCACGCCTCCGACCGAGAACACCATGTCTTTGGGGTCGATGTCGAACAGGGAGTCGGTGCCGGGAGCTTGGCCTTTCTGGATGAACTTCTGCTCGTCTGTGGAGCTCTGGCTGGGGATGGTCAGGAACACTTTTCCATGTCTGCCCAGCCTGCAGCACAAAGTGATCCACATTACGGCCACAGGGTAGTGGTGAGGCGGCTCAGCTCAGTTAGAGGGTTGCAGGTTTGACTGCCTACATGTCACCACTGCCCACATTTGGAAGTGTCCTTGAGCAAGACCCTGAGCCCCGAAGTGCTCCCAATGAGCTCCTGCATGGCAGCTACCTCCTCTGGAGTGTGAATGTGTGCATTTGATCAACAGTGCAAAGCAGTGAGAACAGGACCAACTCCTCCTGATCCCACACTCTTGACAGTAACATCACCGATTATTCCAAGATGCCACAACCAGTACTGTGTGACCAGGAGCACATCAAAATTTAAAATCTATGAAAAGTGTGACTGAAAACTTTAAAGGGGCTGTATCCTGCTTTTTTAGCTAGTCCAAACCCTAGAAATGGCATTAACATGGTAATAGTTTATTTTTGGCACTAAGGAAAAGTCATTTTGTGTGAAATAAAAGATTTTCTGGGGCTAATTCTGAAACCAGGAAGAGAAAACGCTCCGTTTCTCTGAAATCCCGCCTCTCCCCCTGTGGACTTTGACTGACAGCTACTTCAACCAATCAGAGCTTCAAAACAAATACGCTGGCTAGCTTTAGCTCTTTAGCTCTTTAGCTCTAGCTTCTCCACACGCAAAGTGTTGAATAGTTTTATAATATTCTTTACATCATGCTTATTATATTATGTTATTTACTATTGTTCATATCATGCATGTCTCTGTTAGTTATAGTATGCTAGTAGACACAGGCGTAGAAAAGACATGTATCCTTTTTCTGTTGGCCAGCCTGCCATGTTTCATTTTTACGGCAGCCTCTTGGCAGCTGGACAGTTTGTTTTTTCTACAGCTAAGACGACAGGTCAATTGTCTCTCTGTCTCCCTCTGGTGCAAATGAGGCTCATTGGACAAGAAATGTGACACTATGATTTTTTGCGGAACACCTGGCATTTGGAGACTTGATGGAGGCTGATAGGGCCTCCCAAGGGGTCACGGACATTGACCTTTGTTGGGAGGGGGGAAGAGTCAATTGAGAGTCAACGAATGGTTTAGAGCAATTGTGTCTTGACGAAGAGTCCATTGAGAGTCAACGAACTAAAAAAAAATAGTATAAATAGATGGAGCGGAGAGCGATCTTTTTGGTCTGCCTGACTGCCGGGGTTTTTTGGAAATAAAGTCCTCTTTTTGCATTCTGACTCTGACTCTGCCTGATTGTTGCGAGGAGAACTACGATTGAAGACTTCAAGAACCAAATGGATATAATTGAGGATTTTACGTTTTTTCTGGAATACATGTTTGGGGTTTTTTGCACCGTGACTGGCCTAGGATACTTTTTATATAAAAATCCACGACAAAAGACACGCGAAACCTCTTTTCCTGTTGGAAACTCACCAAGCGCAGACTCTTCAGACTCTTGCTCTTGCTTGACTGTTGCTTTCAGACGATGGTTAAAGTTTATCTCCGTAATCGGAGTTGCAAAAAACAGTAACGCTGATTGCCGAGGGCCTGTGGGAGGGGGGCTCGGGGGAGCCATCTTCACCGTGTGACGTGAACATGGGAAAACAGAGCGTTTTCACGGTGGGAGGGGCTGCCTCTCTGAGCAGCAGAAACACGAGGAAAAGCTCAAACACACAGGCACGAAGGAAAACAATGCTTTGGGGTGTTTTTGGTGAGAACATAACTATATAACAAGGTTAAAACATACAAAAAGTGAATTTTGCATGATACAGCCCCTTTAAAGTAAACCTGTTCTGCTGAATATCAATACACTGCATCTTTCAATAGAAAGCATTCTGTCATTACCTAAAGCAGTGTTCCTCACGCCAGTCCAGAATGAGCTGTGGCTGCTGGTTGCTGGTTTTTGTTCCAACCAAGCAAGAGCACACTAGACTCCACCTGTTTCAGCAAGTCTACAGGTGGACTCACTGAAGGAAGTGGGTGGAGTCTGATGTGCTCCTGTTTGGCTCCAACCAAGCAGGAGCACTCCAGACTCCGCCCATTTCCTCAAGTGAGTCCAAAGTATATCCAGCTGCAGACTTGGTGAAACTTGGTGGAGTCTAGTGTGCTCTTGCTCGGTTGGAACAAAAACCAGCAACCAGCAGCCACAGCTCATTCTGGACTGGTGTGAGGAACACTGACCTAAAGTACTAATATCTCCTCTGATGTCAGCTGGGATCACTTGGTCAATGAAGATTTGAAATCATCTTTTTGCTTTGATGTAACTTGATGCACTGTTGTGTGAAAGTGACTGGTGTAGCACTCCAGCCTCCCCCTAATGAGGATTTTACACACACACACACCCACACCCACACCCACACACACACACACACACACACACACACACACACACACACACACACACACACACACATTTTTACATTTCACCTCTCAATTTTAACGTAGTTGAAGACTGCTGGCCACTGGCTGACAGGCTTGGAACCCAGTGAGATCTCCACATCTTCACCCCCGAGGTTGTACACAAACACCAGGTTGTCGTTCTTGATAGCCAGACCCATGTAATCCTTTCTTCCCTGAAACACAAAGTATCAGCCATGATGGGAAATGTTTCCATCACTGCATTACAATGGTGGTTTTCACCGGAGAGACTCATTCTTAATGTGATCCTTGAACGTGGTTTTCGAACAGCTTGGCCTTTCAGTGAACGCGCCCGGCCCAGATGGCAGTGGAGTGAAATCCCCAGCCGCTAACGGAGACAGAGGCCTCACAGGGGCTTGCTGCACTGCTCAGGTGCTTTGGTGGTGGTGGCGCGGCGGAATGGCGGTGCGGTGGCGGTGGGTTCAAATACTGGCCTGGGCCTTTCCGTGTGGAGTTTGCATGTTCTCCCTGTGTGTGCGTGGGTTCCCTCCGGGTACTCCCGCTTCCTCCCACGGTCCAAAAACACGCATGTCAGGTTAACTTAAATTGTCCCCAGGTATGAGTGGCTGTCTGTCTCTGTGTGTTGGCCCTTTGACAGACCGCTGAACTGCCCAGGTGGACCCCGCCCTCCACCTGTCCAGGTGGACCCCGCCCTCCACCTGTCCAGGTGGACCCCGCCCTCCACCTGCCCAGGTGGACCCCGCCCTCCACCTGCCCAGGTGGACCCCGCCCTCCACCTGTCCAGGTGGACCCCGCCCTCCACCTGTCCAGGTGGACCCCGCCCTCCACCTGTCCAGGTGGACCCCGCCCTCACCCATATGGAGCTGCGATTGGTGCCAGTCACGAGAGACCCCAGGCGAGGAAAATGAAAAAAACACAGTAACATTTTCCAAATGATTCTGCCTTGTTTGTGAGACAATCTTATCAAAATAGTGATGTTGGTGAAAACATGACCTGCTGTGAATGGATGGATGTAAGCGTCTGAAACTGTTTGTCTTGTTTACTTTCACTTTCATGGTGAGCTACAGCATTTCGATGGCTTTTTCTCTAAATGCCAGAGTGATGCGCAGCTGCATTCTGCACCAACACACTCAGGGAGGGAGTTGATCAGTTCAGGTTCATCTTTCCAGATGTTGTAGCAGTAATGGGTTATTTCATTGAATTTATTTGAACAAATTTATTTGAACAAATCTTTCAGAGGAGCGAAAGAATGTTTGTTGCTCAATGCATTGACTAGCAGAGTAAACAAAACCAATGGCTCCAGTCAGAAGAAGCAGATGCACCAAGACAGAAACTGTCTGGAGGTCAGAGGTCAGACATGGAGTGGTGAGGAAGAACAGACGCTCACTGATAAATGGTTAAAAGACTATAAATCATGATTGCTTGTGGTTAGCGGTTAGCCGCTAGCCGGGTGCTCCGGGTTTCAGTCTGCACCAATCAGATGAGCCGGATTTCTTCTTCTGCCTGTCTGGTCAGCGCTCATTTCCACTGACAGATGAGCAGCTGCTGTAATTGCAGGCCATGTCTGTGCGGTTGGTCTGTATATGGTCCACTGTCAACAGTGCAGAGTGCAGCAAGCCCAGCCAGAGGAAGGTGTGATCATTCTGACCTCCCACCGACACAGGAGAGCCCAGTCCTGGACTTCCCTGGTATGAAAGCAGCCTGAGAGGCCTCAGCTGCCTGTCTATACAGTACACCAGCATCACAAACTGCTCTTTTATCTGTTTTTTAGTGGGACTGGTGTGTTTGCTTATTTAAAACTGATGAGTGTGAATGGCTCAGCAGCTGGAGTGTTTCTGCTGGATCCTCACATTCCTGTCTCCCAGGTACAGGATGAATCGGTCCTCTATAGGGTCCCTGTCAGGATCCACCCTCATGAACAGGCTGATGGACGTCACCGTCTTCAGATCCTCCAGGTTGCTGTGGGGATGAATTTCCACTGAGGACCGACCATCAAACTTCATGGAAACTTGGACCTGAAGCAGAAACCAAGACAGAAACATACCGGAATCAATGAAAACCGCAAATAGGAATCAGTAAAGCATCAGGGACGAGAAAAGATTGGACCACAAAAAACTCACTAATAATCGCTCCACTGCAGCAGTGCACACTAGGGGTATAACGGTACACAAAAGCCACGGTAAGGTAAGTACCTCGGTGGAAGGGTCACGGTTCAGTACGTTTTTCGGTACAGTGGGGAAAAAGTAACAAAAGCTCACAATGTACCAGAACATTTTTCCCAAGCTTTCCCATGCAACACATTATTGGCCCAGTTTACATGGTGTTTTTTCAATCCGATTGTAAACAATCATATTAAACGCGAGTGTGTTCATGTACAGCATACAAAGCGATCCACCATGAATCCTCGTTTACAAGGAGGACCCTGGTGAAGCGGATTATACACCGTCCTGTGACATGCGCACAAAGTCTCACGAGGAACTTGCAGGTCTTCCTCTCTGCAGCAGCAGTCCTCAGCGCCAAGCAGAGAGTTTTTATCTGCTGATATCTGCTCAAATAATGTCCCAACATCTCCATGATACCTGCTGAAGGAGCGGCTGCTCCCCTGGCTCGTCTCGGTGTGAGGTCTGCGCCGCATGCCGATGTTTCGAATTAACTGGTGCCCGTGTTAACTTGTGACCAGTACATGACTGAAACATGTAGTCGTTCTGGAGAACGTCGGTTATCGACAGTCACAGTGAGTGTATACGTTCAAAGTCTTTTGTGAGTCTTACTTTAACAACTGCTGTAATCAAAATGTGTTTACACAGACCTCTGTCATCATTCGTTAACACGGGAACCAGTTAATCCATAACACCAGCCGGCGATCGCTCGTATTCTGCTATGGAGCTCTTTATACAACTCGCTGTTGCGCGATTTGGTTCCATCTCGCCTCTCCAATGTTTTTTCTGTCGGGGATTTTTTTTATTAAAAAAGTGTTTTTCAACCACCGTGGCGTTCTCTGCTGGTTTTCTGACTGTGCTGCTTCCCGTTTACTGGCACGTCACACGTCACTACACATGGGGGAACGCATGCGGAACAAATACTCTCCCGTTTAATCCGCTCTGCCACACGCTGCATCTCTCATTAAGCTTGTACTTTCCAAAACAAAGGTTCTTTTCCAAAGACCAGGGAGGTATTTTGTTATTTACCTGACGGTTTCGGCAGCTGTCAGCTGTCTTCTTCAGAGAGTCATGTGATGTTGTTGTGACGTATCTTGTCAGCTGATTTATACAGGTTTTTTACTCACTCTTGTATTCGTCTTGTGATTGTGTGTACTGACCCGTGACCCCCGTACACTAATACAAATACCGTTACACTCCTAGTGCACACAACCCAGTCTCAGGCGATCATGCCATTGGTCATGCAAATTAATCTATTGAATCGTGTCCAGGAGCACGTTTTGCAGTTTTTTCGTGTCCCACGCCTCTCTTTTTAAACTAATACATTTCAATGACTCCCGCCCACTGACCTGCTACCTTAAAGTGGTGGGGGAATTTGAGTGCCTGCGTGATCCCAGGAGCCATGTTGTCCGGGGCTTTATGCCCCTGGGAGGGTGTCCCATGGCAAACAGGTCCTGAGTGATGGGCCAGACTGAGGGCAGGTCAAAGACTCCTATGAAGAAGTTAAAATCTAGGACCGTGACGTCACCCGGTATGGTGCAGCCGGGGCCCCACCCTGAAGTCAGGCCTGGGGTTGGGGCTCGCAAGCGAGTGCCTGGTGGCCGGACCTTTGCCCACGGGGCCTGGCCGGGCTCAGCCCGAAGGGGCGACGTGGGCCTGACCTCCGGTGGACCCACCACCCGCCGAGGGAACCGTAGGGGCCGGGTGCAGTGTGGACTGTGTGGCAGCCGACGGCAGGGTGCCCGGCGACCCGATCCTCAGACACAGAGACTGGCTCTCGGGACATGGAATGTCCCCTCGCTGGGGGGGAAGAGCCTGAGCTTGTGAGGGAGGTTGAGAGGTACCAGCTAGATATAGTCGGGCTCATATCCACACACAGCCTGGGCTCTGGAACCCAACCTCTGGAGAAGGGCTGGACTCTCCACTTCTCTTGCCCGCGGTGAGAGGCGGCGGGCTGGTGTGGGTCTGCTTATAGCCCCACAAGCTCAGCGCCAGGTGTTGGAGTTCACCCCAGTGAACCAGAGGGTCTGGTCCCTGGTCCTTCGGGTCGGGGACAGGTGCCTCACTGTTGTTTCGGCTTACGGGCCGAACAGCAGTGCAGAATACCCGGCCTTCTTGGAGTCCCTGGGAGGGGTGCTGGACAGTGCTCCGACTGGGGACTCCATTGTTCTACTGGGGGACTTCAACGCCCACGTGGGCAGTGACAGTGAGACCTGGAAGGGGGGGTCTGGATGCATGGCCTCCCTGATCTGAACCCGAGTGGTGTTCTGTTACTGGACTTCTGTTCTAGCCACAGTTGGAGCTGTTGGTCACAGGCCTATGAGGTCCCAGAGGTGGACTCGTCCATCACTAAGCTGAAGTCACCGAGGTGGTCGGTAAGCTCCTCGGAGGCAAGGCACCGGGGGTGGATGAGATTTGAGTAAGTCTCTGGATGTGCAGGGACTGTCTTGGTTGACAAGTCTCTGCAACATCGCGTGGCGGTTGGGGACGGTGCCTCTGGATTGGCAGACCGGGGTGGTGGTCCTTGTTTAAAAAGGGGGACCGGAGGATGTGGTCCAACTATAGGGGGATCACACTCCTCAGCCTCCCTGGGAAAGTCTATTCCAGGGTCCTGGAGAGGAGGATTCGACCGATCGCTGAACCTCGGATCCAGGAGGAACAATGCGGTTTTTGTCCTGGTTGTGGAACAGTGGACCAGCTCTAGACCCTCCATAGGGGGCTCGAGGGTTCGTGGGAGTTCATCCAACCAGTCCACATGTGTTTTATGGACTTGGAGAAGGTGTTCGACCGCGTCCCTCGTGGTGTCTTATGGGGGGGCTCCGGGAATACGGAGTCCGGGGCCCCTTGTTAAGGGCCATCTGGTCTCTGTAGGACCGGAGTAGGAGTCTGGTCCACATTGCCGGCAGTAAGTCGGACCTGTTCCCGGTGCATGTTGGACTCCAGCAGGGCTGCCCTTTGTCACCGGTTCTGTTCAGAATCTTTATGGACAGAATTTCTAGGTGCAGCCAGGAGCCGGAGGGGGTCCGGTTCAGGGACCAGGGGCCGGAGGGGGTCCGGTTCAGGGACCAGGAGCCGGAGGGGGTCCAGTTCAGGGACCAGGAGCCGGAGGGGGTCCAGTTCAGGGACCAGGAGCTGGAGGGGGTCCGGTTCAGGGACCAGGGGCCGTAGGGGGTCCGGTTCAGGGACCAGGGGCCGGAGGGAGTCTTTTTCAGGGACCAGGGGCTGGAGGGGGTCTGCTTCAGGGACCAGGGGCCGGAGGGGGTCCGGTTCAGGGACCAGGAGCCAGAAGGGGTCCAGTTCAGGGACCAGGGGCCAGAGGGGGTCCGGTTCAGGGACCAGGGGCCGGAGGGGGACCAGTTCAGGGACCAGGGGCCGGAGGGGGTCCAGTTCAGGGACCACAGGATTTCATCTCTGCTTTTTGCAGATGATGTTGTCCTGTTGGCTTCATCGAACGCGGACCATCATGCACTGGGGCGGTCCGCAGCCGAGTGTGAAGCGACAGGGATGAGGATCAGCACCTCCAGATCCGAGGCCATGGTCCTCGACCGGAAAAGGGTGGCCTGCCCCCTTCAGGTCGGTGGAGAGACCCTGGCCCAAGTGGAGGAGTTTAAGTATCTTGGGGTCTTGTTCACAGTGGGGGGCGGATGGAGGTGAGATTGACAGGCGGATCGATGCAGCGGCTGCAGTGATGCTGTCGTTGTATCGGTCCGTTGTGGTGATTTACCGGTCAATCTACGTTCCCACCCTCACCTATGGTCATGAGCTTTGGGTCAGGACTGAAAGGACAAGATCCCGGATACAAGTGGCTGAAATGAGCTTCCTCCGTAGGGGGGCTGGACTCCCTTAGAGACAGGGGGAGGAGCTCAGTCACCAGGGAGGAGGTCGGAGTAGAGCCGCTACTCCTCCACGTCGAGAGGAGCAGTGAGGAGGCTCAGCTCCTCTTTAGGATTTAACCTCCTTGACGCCTCCCTGGGGAGGAGTTCCGGGTATGTCCCACCAGGAGGAGACCCCGGGGAAGACCCAGGACATGCTGGAGAGACTGTGTCTCTTGGCTGGACTGGGAATGCCTTGGGATCCTCCCGGAAGAGCTGGAGGAAGTGTCTGGGGACAGGAAGTCTGGGGACAGGAAGTGTCTGGGGACAGGAAGTGTGGGCATCCCTGCTGAGATTGCTGCCCCCGCAACCCGGTTCCGGATAAGCAGTAGAAGATGCTGCTGCTGATGGCTCTGCGATGTGCGCTGGTGTTGCCTTCACGTTTCAAAATAAGAGTAATGTTCCTTTCAAATAAGAAGTCTCACTAAATGTTCACTTCAAAGGAATAACAGTCATTCACAAAACTGAAATAGTACCAAACTGTTGACATGGGAAGCTAGGAGTTAGCTTGAGAGATTTTATTTATATTCTATTTATTCTCCACATTTTACATATTCTTATGTTAAAGCTCGTGTCTGGAGTTTTGAATGAGTGAGGTTTTTATTTTCATCCAATGTCTCGAGGTTCCCCCTCCCTCTGCTTTCATGAGCGACCAAGCCACGCTCCTTTAATTGTGCACGCTGTTATCCATCAGGTGAAAATGAGAGCCTCCGAGTCCTACAGCATCCTCCATGTTGAGCTGTTTCCGGTGGATGTTCAGCAGACAGTGGATATATCTGCTGCAGAGCTAACTCTCCTCTGCTGGGCGAGCGGCCGTGTTCTCTGGCTGCTCCACACTTTGATTGACAACACCAGAATGCGGAAGCTCGAAATCTATTGGCTGAAGCTGACCGGCGCTTTTTCGGATAACATGGGGGTCTATGAGACGAAGTCAGGGCTCATAAATACATTTTTATATTGCTTTATGCTAATATTATATTGTAGTATTGAACCAGACTGAGACATTTAAGCTCTGTTGAAAAATGATACATACATTGGAAACAAACGTAAACTCCGGACACGAGCTTTAATGACTGTACATGTAAAAAACTGGTGATTAAAGACAGCAGCCACATTACCACCAGGCTGCTATTGTGAGGTATTTCATCATTCTTCTCATTATTATTATTATTATTATTATTTCAATTAGGGCTGCACGATTATGGCCAAAATGATAATCATGATTATTTTTGTCAATATTGTAATCACGATTATTCATTATGTTATGTAAAACATACCTTTTTATTGCACTTCTTTTTTAAACAAACAAGTGTCAAATTGAAGATGTGCGTCTTCAGCACTTCAGCGAAGTCTGGTGTGCATGCGCACATAACTGAAGATGTTTTAATTAGAATCTAAACAACTATTTAGAACCATGTCAATGTTGTGAACGATCGCTTTCCCTTAGAAATGAACATATAGACGCGCCGACTGTGAGTTTTTACAAACGTTTGACCAGACCTCTGTTCTGAAAAGAGCCGGATTATGACTTTGGAACCTGAACGCCTCACAGCTGAGCGACCGCCACTTGCTGCATTCTAACCCCTGAGAGCAACACGATGATCACTGAACAACAAGATGAAGATAAAACAACAAGAGAACAGTAAACAGCCACGCTAAACCCAGAAATGAAACCTACCAGAACAATGATTCCCTCCTCCTCTCCAAGCCGCCGCTACGCCGCTCACATCCTGAACTGTCCGTCAATAACAGCTTTTCCCGTTCTGTCCGAGACGCTCAGCGTTTACATCTTCTTTCCACCGGTACAGAAGCTGAGATGCGTTCCATCGACTGATGTTTGAGCCTGAAGGAATCGTTCAAAGCCAGCTAGTTCACCGGTGACTAACAGCTAAGCTAACAGCTGACTGAGACACCGCAGTGGCGTCCATCAGCAGCTACTTTTACGGAGTGTCCCTGAAGGCAGCAGGAGCTACACGGCTCAGGTCGCCCCCTGGTGGTTGGTTGATTGTTGGATTAAAAAAGTGCTTGATTTGACACGCAGCAGAGCCGTTTTTTCAATTTAAAAATCGCGACGATCATCTAAATTTAATCGCAGCAGCCAAAATCGTGATCATGATCAAAATTCGATTTATTGTGCAGTCCTAATTTCAATTTTATTTTGTGGTACAGCAGATAAAGGACGTAAGGACGTTTTTAAACCACCAAATTTCTTAAGTGATTGTTTTTTTGTTGAAGATTGGATAATTTTGATCAGAATCAAATATTTTTCTCTGTAAAAGAGCCTAGAAATTGCTGTGTTTATATAAGTAAATCTGAATTGAGTCTTAGCCCCCACCCCACCCCACCCCACCCCACCCCCACTACCACACACACACACACACACACACACACACACACACACACACACACACACGCACACACACAGAAGTGTTGGGTTTCCCCCTCTTTTGGGGACCTTCCATTGACTTCCATTCATGTCTAACCCCTAACCCTAATACCCTGACCCTAACCCACACCAAAACAAAGTGTAGCCCTAAAGAAATGTTTTTGCACTTTTACGTTTTTCAGTAACAACAACATGGTCAAGAAAACACTGTTTCCCTTCATGGGACCCAAGAAATGTCCCCACAAATGACATTGTGCCTGGTTTTCCTATGTTGAGGGGACATTTTGTCCCCTCAACATAGGAAAACCCGCACACACACACACACACACACACACCCTGATCAGTGAGACAGAACACGGCAGCAGTGCTGATGGCGACAGCGTCATGCGTGAAGCGCAGCATCAGCAGGAACGTCCTGAACGTCTCGCTGTCTGAGGGAGTTTGTGTAAACACATGGAAGGGTCTGCAGGGCGTGGATGGCACTGGTGGCGCCGTCCAGCCTGCCCAGCAGTGGACTGACCTTCTTGGCGACGCTCCTGGCCTGAGCGATCAGCTCTCTGATCCTCATGATGTTGGTGGTCACATTGTTCACAGGCCTCTTCTCCTCCACCACCCTCAGCTTGTCCAGCAGCTCAGGAACCAGAACATTCAGGTTCTCCACTGCAGAACAGGTTCAACAAAACCAGAACACCTTCAAACTCGTGCATGTGGTGAGACTGTGTCCTGACTGCCAGTGATCAGGCTCTTCATTTATGTGATCCTGAAACACTCCTGGAAGCTGAGTCTTCTACCTGCTTCTCCTGCAGAGTCCACAGCCTCCTGGTAGGCGGTGGTGGAGTATTCATTGTTCTTCATGTTGCTGGCCCACTGCTCCACCTTGCTGCTGATGGGAACAATAGTCTGCAGGACCTCAGCCGAGCGGTTCAGAGTCTCCTCAGCCACCTCCATGGTGAAGTTCAGACGCTGTGCTGTTCG
Source organism: Salarias fasciatus (assembly GCF_902148845.1). Taxonomy (NCBI): domain Eukaryota; kingdom Metazoa; phylum Chordata; class Actinopteri; order Blenniiformes; family Blenniidae; genus Salarias; species Salarias fasciatus. The sequence continues at coordinate 30,302,840 of NC_043759.1, read as the reverse complement.
GTCTGCAAAAAGACACAGAAAGGCAGTAAGAACACCAGGAACATGCTTCCTCTCCAGGCTGAATGAAAACAAATGAACAAACCCTGGTGTGATGGATCTGTTTCTGCACAGTAATCTGTGGAAGTGATTGGTCACATCAAACCAGCAGAGCACACAGAGGAAACCAGAATTTGAAAAAAAAACAAAAAAAAAAAACATGTAACAGGCTTCAAGCCACCATCTCTGAAAGAGTGAAAGAGAGTTATATTGAGAATGTGAAATGCCTTAAATGGCTATAGAAAAAATATAAAATATAAAAAAAAATTGAAAAGCTAAAATTGCGAAAACAGTTAAATTGCTTAAAAATAAAAAACTCAGAGAGAACAACAATCAGAGCTGAATTGCCCAAAATGGCTAAAGCAGCTAAATCAGAAGGCAATGATGACAGCTGCCTGCTCTGCCTGCCCTTCAAATGCATGGATAGCTACACAACGGCTCAACGCTATCGTGATTACGACTGCTAGAACTGAGTAAATGAGTTAAAAGAACTCAAGGCCTGAAAGGTGGGAAAGGATCAATGAAACTCTTAAAACAAGGAATAAAGCAGCTCAAAATGCTTTTTTTTGTCCCCATTGTTATTTCTAAACTCTGTCAATACAACAAACCTCAGTTCTGGTCGATATGGGAACGCTTTACAAAAACAGTTTCTCAGCTCTGATCATCATTCTAAAGGTAAATCTGTTTGATGGCTATATGGGATTTTCATTTGGTTACAAACTTATGAGCTCATTAGGGAAATCACATCTTTATTTGTATTTTTTTTTTTTTTTAGCAAAGCACTGATCATTCTCACCTTTGTGAATTTCTCTGATGTCTTGCATGATTTCCGACAGTTTCTTGGTGTTTTTGTCCATCGTCTCTTCGGTCTCCTCGATGTATTTGAGTTTGTCGGCCACCTCAGATTCTACTTCTGCAGCAGCAGAATGAAAAAGGAGCTGTCAAAGCTGCAGTTCACCAGGACAGAATCCGGCTGAGAGGAGCTCCTCACCCACCAGTCTGCTCTGAGTGTAAAGACACCGACTCTTTGAAGACGTGGTCGCTCTGCGTCAGCAGGTGGCTCAGCTGCGTGTTGATCCCACTGATGGCCTGCAGCACAAACATGCAAACATCACAGCTGCCCTGCATGGACCAGCCTGCAGACCAACAGGCCACCTACGTCCTCGGCTCTCTGCGAGAGGTTGAAGGTGGTGAGGGAGGTGATGTTGGCGTCGTCGATGTACTTCACGATGTTGTTGTACACGTTAGCAGCACTAATGGCCTTCTGCACAAAGCCATTGGCATCGCTCTCTTTCAGGTCCCTGCAGGAGAAACGTCAGAGAAACATCAGAGCAGTGTGGCCAGAGAAGCCCCAGGAACTCACGGAGATCCTCACAAATGAACGGATCAACAGAAAAGTTTCAGAAAAGCTCATCATAAAGATTAATGAAACATTTAAGTACTGGAAATGACTAAATGTGCTTAACAAGCTGAAAACAGAACGACGCACTGGACAAACAAAATGAGTCATAAAAGGTAAAACAGCCAAGACAAATAACTTTCTATTAAAAAACATAAATAAAACTAATTCAGCGGAAACAGCAAGATTTCCTGAAATATATAAAACAGAATCCATTATGAAAAAAGCCCAAAACAGTTTAAACAACTAACATGGTGAAAACAGTTAGGTCCATTAAATCAAACAAACAAAAAACAAATCAAAGCTGCACAAGCTAAAATAAATAAATGAATAAATGAACTAAAAATGTCTTTCCCAGGATGGTGTGTGAAAAGCGTCTCACTCTTCCAGCTGCTCCGCCTGCTGGTCCAGCCGGGCGGCGTGCCGGTCGGCTCTCTGGACCAGGTCTCTGTCGGCCAGCGAGAGGCGCTCCGCCTTCTCCGTCAGCTTCTGAGCAGCTCCGTCGATGGCGGCGTGGTACTCGCTCACATTCTGCATCGACACACACAGGTGTGTGAGGAGAGGCTCAACAGGATCAGGGCAGCTGGACTCCATCTCCATCAGGACCGACACTGATACTCCTCAGACTCATTCACCTCTGTCACAAGTCTGCATTCCAGTGCGTCAAGTCAAAGTGAAATCCGGTTCAATGCAGTGCTGGCTTTTGGCACCAGAAATACATTTTTAGATTAAAAAAAAAGTCATCCTGTGAAAGTATATTGATGCATATGTACATGAGGTACACTGTCAAAAGATATTGTAAGACAATATTACTTTGGATGAGCAATTCTTTTATTTGAAGGTAATCAGTTTCTGGATTGGTAACACATCTTTACTTGTTTTACTTTGTGACAAACAGCGGCCATGCATTCTGGATTTGAAGAGGACAATGTCCCTTTTACAAACCTGTGCTGTGACTTAAAATATATAATAACATAACCATCTTGCTTAGGGTTACCTCAGCAAGATGGCGATTTGACCCATCTAAGATGGCGATTTGAAACCCAGCACAGCCAATCCTGTCCTGTTTTCTCTGACATCACGCCCTTACGCAAGTTAAGCCCCTCCCACAAGAACGTGCGATGAACAGCCCCTCGACCAATCACGGTTAGAGCCTCAGGGGCTCTTCTGATTGGTCAAAGATACCTGGAGCTGTCGAGATTCCTTTTCAGCTCAGAACAGAGACAGATGGAAACGCTGCGCCCTCGCGGTAGAGCAGTTATGCTACACTCCTAAAGGATTATCAATGGATACTCTGACATTTAATCCAAAGAAAACACAGAAAAATTAGCATTGACTAGCTAAATCCTGCCTACAGCAGCTTTAAGATGGATCCTGGATGAGAATCATGTACAAAGCAGAGCGAGTGAAAGCGAGCAGTAAACTCAGAGTAGCAAGGATGAGGCTGTGGCGAATTTAAAGAGCTGCATAAACCTGAAGAAAGGCGTGTGGGCTGAACTCACCATGTTACTGACTCAGATAACCCTTTCACACTGCAAGTAGCGGGTCGACCCGTGTTTTCGACCTGTGTTTTCGACCCGCTAATAATCGCCTTTTGTGTCCTTTCACACTGCCTGCAGACCCGCGTCTAACCGCCTGCTGGCGAGCTGCGTCGCTGCGTCTTCCCGTGCTGATCGTGTCCCGCGTTGATGACATCATCAGCGAGACGGAGCAAAGCGAAAGTAAATAATGCAGCGGAACACAGTCCCTGTTACCTGGAGATGAATCCCCTCTTCCCCACGGATCAGGAGCAGCTCTCTGGTCTCGCTATCTTGCCAATACTGGGTCATCTTGACAAAGGAAATCTCACGCTGTGTCCAGAAACAACAAGTAGCGCGCTAACGTAGCCACGCTGCGTCGACGTCATCATGTAAGTTACTGCGTCGACTCGCGTCTGCCTTTCACACTCCCTTTCGCCCCTCTCACTAAAAAGCCGATAGTAGCGACCCGCTAAAAACCCGGGTCGACTGCAGGGTTGAAAAACCCGGGTCTAATGCCGAGTGAACACTTTCACACTGCCACGAGGACCCGGTTAATTAGCAGGTTTAAACTGGTTTTTTGGCCAGTGTGAAAGGGGTAAGAGGGTGACAGGGAAGCATCGACATGTCCCAGCTTTATACTGCCACCTGCTGTCTACAGAGTTTATAACATGCTGAATTTCCAGCAAACTATATATTCTTAGTCTATTTGGACTGATTTGGTACAAGAACTAACTCGCACAGCCTGGGAATGACATTGTGATTGGTTGTGAGCTTATGTTTTCAGTAGGGTTTTTGTTTTGTCTGTTAGTAACGTTACTCAAAAAGTTATAAACAGATCATGTTGAAATTCTCCAAAAATCTCTGAAATGGAACCGGGAAGACCTTGAGTTCCTGTACCTGCAGCCCCCCTCACCCCCCTCAGGCGTGTGAGGCTGACCTGCACCAGGACGTCCACCTCAGCCACGGTCCTCTGTGCCTCGGAGATGAAGCCTCGGCCTGCTTCCAGAGTGTTGTGGACAGAAACGACCTCCTCAGTAAACGTCTGCTGCTTCGCCTGCACACACATCCATCAGTCACTGAGGCACACGGCAGATAGATTTTACTCTGGACCTCCTGACCTGGAGCTGAACTAGGACAGAACATTTCCTATTTTATCGTCCCGTTGGAGCGTGGGTGATGAGTGTGGTGTGGGCTCACTGGGAGACTGAGCAGATTTGACACGGTCAGCTATCAAGTCAAACACTGGATCATTTCCTGGAAACATCTGGCTCTTCAGCTGCAGCAGATTGCCACCAAACTATCAAAGTGACTGTGTGAAACTTCTGCTGTTGCTCATTGCTTTGTCTTTGTGTGTGACATACCAACCTATTCCAGCTGTCTCAGGACACTGAAGAGAGCCTCAGCTTCCTGTTCTTTATCACACAGTGTCCTGTTCATTAGTCGTGCTGCTTTGGTTCCATGTATGTCAAAAAACAATGAAATAATGCAGGCTGCTAGCTTTAATCTGAAGTCCAGTAGAGCCAATCCTCACGCACTATTTCCACTGCTTTGTTTGATCAGGGTGTTATCAGGGTGCTGGCTATCAGGGGAACTGAGTGAAGGCCAGTGGGAACCGGCCGGATCGGCAGCGGCCAGTGAGCCATGGACCAGAAACGTTGGTTTTAGTGATCTGTTTTGAAGGCAGCAGGAATCAAACCCTCCAACCTGCCCTGACACGCCTGCTCACTGTAGCATGGGTAGATCACTGTAGCATGGCTAGATCACTGGAGCATGGCTAGATCACTGGAGCATGAGTAGATCACTGTAGCATGGCTAGATCACTGGAGAATGAGTAGATCACTGGAGCATGGCTAGATCACTGGAGCATGAGTAGATCACTGGAGCATGGCTAGATCACTGGAGCATGGCTAGATCACTGTAGCATGGCTAGATCACTGGAGCATGGCTAGATCACTGGAGCATGGCTAGATCACTGTAGCATGGCTAGATCACTGGAGCATGGCTAGATCACTGGAGCATGAGTAGATCACTGGAGCATGGCTAGATCACTGGAGCATGGCTAGATCACTGTAGCATGGCTAGATCACTGGAGCATGGCTAGATCACTGGAGCATGGCTAGATCACTGGAGCATGGCTAGATCACTGGAGCATGAGTAGATCACTGGAGCATGGCTAGATCACTGGAGCATGAGTAGATCAGTGTAGCATGGCGAGATCACTGTAGCATGGCCAGATCACTGGAGCATGGCTAGATCACTGGAGCATGAGTAGATCACTGGAGCATGGATAGATCACTGGAGCATGAGTAGATCAGTGTAGCATGGCTAGATCACTGTAGCATGGCTAGATCACTGGAGCATGGCTAGATCACTGGAGCATGGCTAGATCACTGGAGCATGGCTAGATCACTGCAGCATGGGTAGAAAAATGACTGACTGGATCAGACGGCAGCCAAGCACAGTGGCCTGGTCTGTCCTGCTGCTGCTGGTGAGAGCACAATGCACAACAGACCCTAATCACTCCTGATGACAGACCCTGATCACTCTTAAAAACACAGACCCTAATCACTCCTGATGACAGACCCTGATCACTCCTGATGACACAGACCCTGATCACTCTTAAAAACACAGACCCTAATCACTCCTGATGACAGACCCTGATCACTCCTGATGACACAGACCCTGATCACTCCTGATGACACAGACCCTGATCACTCTTAAAAACACAGACCCTCATCACTCCTGATGACACAGACCATGATCACTCCTGATGACAGACCCTCATCACACCTGATGACACAGACCCTGGTCACTCCTGATGACACAGACCATGATCACTCCTGATGACAGACCCTATCACTCCTGGTGACACAGACCCTGATCACTCCTGATGACACAAACCCTGATCACTCCTGATGACACAGACCATGATCACTCCTGGTGACACAGACCATGATCACTCCTGGTGACACAGACCCTGATCACTCCTGATGACACAAACCCTGATCACTCCTGATGACACAGACCATGATCACTCCTGGTGACACAGACTCTGATCACTCCTGATGACACAGACCCTGATCACTCCTGATGACACAGACCCTGATCACTCCTGATGACACAGACCATGATCACTCCTGGTGACACAGACCATGATCACTCCTGGTGACACAGACCATGATCACTCCTGGTGACACAGACCATGATCACTCCTGGTGACACAGACCCTGATCACTCCTGATGACACAGACCCTGATCACTCCTGATGACACAGACCATGATCACTCCTGGTGACACAGACCATGATCACTCCTGATGACAGACCCTATCACTCCTGGTGACACAGACCCTGATCACTCCTGATGACACAGACCCTGATCACTCCTGATGACACAGACCATGATCACTCCTGGTGACACAGACCATGATCACTCCTGATGACAGACCCTATCACTCCTGGTGACACAGACCCTGATCACTCCTGGTGACACAGACCCTGATCACTCCTGATGACACAGACCCTGATCACTCCTGATGACACAGACCATGATCACTCCTGATGACACAGACCATGATCACTCCTGGTGACACAGACCATGATCACTCCTGATGACACAGACCCTGATCACTCCTGATGACACAGACCCTGATCACTCCTGATGACACAGACCCTGATCACTCCTGATGACACAGACCATGATCACTCCTGGTGACACAGACCCTGATCACTCCTGATGACACAGACCCTGATCACTCCTGATGACACAGACCCTGATCACTCCTGATGACACAGACCCTGATCACTCCTGATGACACAGACCATGATCACTCCTGGTGACACAGACCATGATCACTCCTGGTGACACAGACCATGATCACTCCTGATGACACAGACCCTGATCACTCCTGATGACACAGACCCTGATCACACCTGATGACACAGACCATGATCACTCCTGATGACAGACCCTATCACTCCTGGTGACACAGACCCTGATCACTCCTGATGACACAGACCCTGATCACTCCTGATGACACAGACCATGATCACTCCTGATGACAGACCCTATCACTCCTGGTGACACAGACCCTGATCACTCCTGATGACACAGACCCTGATCACTCCTGATGACACAGACCATGATCACTCCTGGTGACACAGACCATGATCACTCCTGGTGACACAGACCATGATCACTCCTGATGACACAGACCCTGATCACACCTGATGACACAGACCATGATCACTCCTGATGACAGACCCTATCACTCCTGGTGACACAGACCTTGATCACTCCTGATGACACAGACCCTGATCACTCCTGATAACACAGACCATGATCACTCCAGATGACACAGACCATGATCACTCCTGGTGACACAGACCATGATCACTCCTGGTGACACAGACCCTGATCACTCCTGATGACACAGACCATGATCACTCCTGATGACACAGACCCTGATCACACCTGATGAGACAGACCATGATCACTCCTGATGACAGACCCTATCACTCCTGGTGACACAGACCCTGATCACTCCTGATGACACAGACCCTGATCACTCCTGATGACACAGACCCTGATCACTCCTGATGACAGACCCTATCACTCCTGGTGACACAGACCCTGATCACTCCTGATGACACAGACCCTGATCACTCCTGATGACACAGACCCTGATCACTCCTGATGACACAGACCATGATCACTCCTGGTGACACAGACCATGATCACTCCTGGTGACACAGACCCTGATCACTCCTGATGACACAGACCCTGATCACACCTGATGACACAGACCATGATCACTCCTGATGACAGACCCTATCACTCCTGGTGACACAGACCCTGATCACTCCTGATGACACAGACCATGATCACTCCTGATGACAGACCCTATCACTCCTGGTGACACAGACCCTGATCACTCCTGATGACACAGACCCTGATCACTCCTGATGACACAGACCATGATCACTCCTGATGACACAGACCATGATCACTCCTGGTGACACAGACCATGATCACTCCTGGTGACACAGACCCTGATCACTCCTGATGACACAGACCATGATCACTCCTGATGACACAGACCCTGATCACTCCTGATGACACAGACCCTGATCACACCTGATGACACAGACCCTGATCACTCCTGATGACACAGACCCTGATCACTCCTGATGACACAGACCCTGATCACTGCTGATAACAGACCCTAATCACTCCGACCAACACAGACCGTGATTACTCCTGATAACTGACCCCGATCACTCATAATACTCTCCTAAAGCACATAATCTCCATCGGGATAGGATCACATTTATCGCACACAGGATCATGTTTGCTTGTTTTTGCACATGCATTGTCAATCACCTCCATTTTCACAGTTCATTTCATAACTATCTATGACTTTGGCCAAATATTGTGACAGACACAGGGAGGAAGGACTTCAGACAGGAATAGGGAAGGGGATCCTGGAAAATCACCTCATTCCTCTGGAATTTGAGGATGCTGGCTCTGTTCCTGTCCTCTGTCTCCTTCACAGTGCTGGCTGCCTTCAGGAGGTGGTCTTGAGCCTCCGACAGGCCGGCAGAGAAGTGGGACAATCCCTCCCTGAGCGGGAAAAGTCGGTTGTCGGTCATCATCAACTTCTTTTCCATCTGACGAACGCGTCGCAGCACTACAAGAACAACCAGGAGGAGAGACCTTACAATAAGTGACGATGTTTCAGTGACTCTGGGTGTCTTCATGTTTATACCAGCAGTGTCAAAGGGGCCAAAATCATCCAGCATAATGCTCCAATCCCAAATTGAAAGTGTACAGAAGACCATGACGTCCCTCCTTCAACCACTGGGGTACACACTGTTTCAGTGAGAATGGAAGGAATAGCGTACCATCAGCTTCAATGCACATCTGCTTAATCCATTCAGACTGTTTAACACTGAACATCTCCCAGTCAAATGTGGATCATCACACTGCACTGTCAACTCACTGCACTGTCAACTCCCTGTGCATGGAGCAGTAAACTCACTGTACTGCCAGCTCAGTGAACTGTCAAATCATGACCATGGGAACTCACTGTACATCACCCTGTCGACTCACAGCATAACACCTCGACTCACTGCTTTGGCAATTCACTGCATGCCAACACATGAATTCACTTCATACTCACTGTCGAAGGGGAGTTGCTGTTGCAGTGAGTTGGTGTTGCTGCGAGTTGGTGCACAATGAATTGGTGTTGCAGTGAGTTAACATGGACACCTTCTTGACAATGACAAGCATAGACCTTTATTGGTGCTGTTATCAGACTGAGGTATGAAGAATAAATACAGTAATAACCGTGGGGGGTGTTGTTGAACAATATGTGTGTTTCTCACAGTCATAGGCCCCCGTGGACTCGTTGGTGGCAACGGGCTCTTGTGGTGACAGGTGCAGTTTCCTCATCCAGCCCACCATCCTCTGAGCCACCTCCGTGTTCCTCCTTTCCACCTCCGGATCTACATCTTGGAATTCACTGTACAGCTCCCAGTCACGGATCATATCTGTGGACACACAAATGCAATCAGAACAAATATCTCTTCTTGTCAAGATTCACAGGATTCATATGATTTTAAAGCAGGGCGGTCAAACAACAGGCCTGTGGGCACACACAGCCAAACCACGAACCAAATAGCAAACATTCCAAAGAAAATATTCATCATCTGTCCCACAATAAAAAAACAAGGAAAGTTTAAATTTAAAGGTTTTATTTTACTCCGCTGACCACTAAACTTAAAACTGGGATGAATACGGAACCTGACCTCACATGTGACAGCTCTGATTCAAGGAGTGACTATCTTCCATTGGTATCATCCACAATCCATCAGACTGGTTCACTTCCCATCTCTCTCACCAAACTCAGTTCATTGAGCTGATATCCTCTAAATCAGCTGTTCTCAAAGTGTGAGGTGTGCCTTCCCTGGGGGGCGCCAGAGGGCTTGAAGGGAGGCGTAAGAGACAAGAAATAAACCTGAAAAAAAAAAGTTAAATACCTGGCAAGAGGCCAGACGGATCGATTTTTAGAATCTAAAGTGAAAGTGCACAGAGTGTGGGGCGAGCAGAAAACGGAGGAGATATGACCCTGATTATTTAAAGTTTAACTTTTCATGTATTGATCCTGACGATGCTCTGCTGCCACCATAGGCGGCGCCAGGGTGGGGCTTGGTTGTGCTAAAGCCCCACCAAGAATTGCATTAGCCCTACCATAAGCCAACCAAGACAAAATAAAAGTTTTAAATCCAACAGCACCACTGCAGCGCATGTAACGGAGCGGCTCTGTGTTGCCAGGTTGGGCGGGTTTCTGCCAAATCAAGCTTCTTTATTGAACACGTCGGACGGGTTGATGAAATGATTATGTGTTTATGATGTGTTTTTTAATTATACAAATATAGTTTTAACGTGCATTTCCAACCAAGATGGCGTTTTGGGCTGCTTTCTATTGAGTTAAACGGGTTTCATGACAGATCTGGCAACCTCCTCCAGCGGACTGCAGAGTCACCGCAGACGGTGCTGCGGTGACTCCGTTCTGCAGACGGAACGCAGCCAGAACGGTGGTTCTGTTGTACATGATTTTTCTGCAGGATATACAAATCGCTGAGCGACCGTGTTCTCACTGCATCGAGATGGAGCCGGGGTGTTTTATTTTAAATATACATTCACACTGAAGCTCTGGCATTTTTTGGAACCCTGCACAATATGGGTCAGCCCCGCCTCAGCCCTGCCAGAAAAAATACTGTGGCGCCGCCACTGGCTGCCACAGTGTGTTATCTGCACAGAGGTGCTAGCTAACCACAGTATGCAACCAAACTCCAGTGTCATACTGAAGCCAAGCACCAAAGGTTAACGACCAACCCGCAGGAGTTCGCTGATCGGAGGCTTAATGAATGGTGGTCACAGAGGCCTTTGGCACTGTGAATACCAGGACAACCAAAGCGTCACACCGTGTACCGCTATGCATTGCGAAGGCAAGGAAACCACACAACATTAGTGAGACATTGCTCCTCCCTGTGTTCAGTGCTGCTGCCCAGCTGGATGCCATCCCGATGTCTGACAGCATCCAGCGCTGCCTCTCCAACGTGTGTGTGTGTGTGTGTGTGTGTGTGTGTGTGTGTGTGTGTGTGTGTGTGTGTGTGTGTGTGTGTGTGTGTGTGTGTGTGTGTGTGTGTGTTTTAAGGGGACTCAGGGAGCACAGCTGTAAAGTACCTTCAATCCGGGCGTTGAGGAGGGTGAGGTTGGTGTTGAGCTGCTCAGCCTGGGTGAAGGTCTCCAGGGTGTTATTATCCAGCTCCTCCTCCAGACTCTTCACAACACCCTCCTGGAGAAACCACACAAATTACTTAATGATGGGACAAAACAAATGCTTTTTCAGTTTTAAAGTGTCTGTAACAGCAAATACGACAAGTCTAAGCAACAACAACTGTTTTACGAGCTGTGCCATGATGACCAAAAAACAAAATGTAGGGCCAAAACAGGCCTGTCTTAGACATTGAAATGGCTCATCTGTTGGACTGCAAGGGGGTTAAAGAAGAAGAAGAAACAATCCTCATTAAAACGAAACTTCGGAATGGAACTACAGTTCTATGAATCCTGGATGACCGCTGGCGGTCATCGCACTGGTGTCATTTGTGACCCCTGGGTGACCTTAGACGGTTATAAATCCTGGTGTTAAACCAGGCTCGATTCCTCTGTAAACTTCTCGTGTGAACACAAGGATTCTGAGCCAAGGAATTCCCAATACACCCATCTCATGCACGAGCATTATAGGCCCTCATGAGGAGGTCGTCGGTTGAGGACACCTCACAGGTGACTCGAGAGAATCCTCCAGGGACACAATGAGATGAGCTATGGCCGGATCAAGCTGCCCAGCGGCTCCCTCTTCTGCGCTCATAGCGGCACCATGCACCAGGAGCGGGGGTGCGCACAGCAGGTCAGAAAAGGAAACAGCAGTAGTGTGGTAATTTGAGGGAAGGAGGCATACATTGCTTGCACAGCAAAGATCACTGGGGGAAAGCCCGGCCAAGGCTATGTCCAGGAGAGGGAATGGCTGCTTGGCAGCTCCATCTTCCTTCTGTTTCTGCAGTGGCGCTACCCACCGGGGGAAAGGGTGCACATAGCGGACAGGCAAAAGAAACAGCAGTGATGAGTCAAGCCGAGGGAAGGAGGCTTACGTCACCTGGACGGCAAACGCAGATCACCGGGCTCGCAACTCAGCTAAAGATAGGAGAGAGAGAGGGCGCTCAGCGCTCACTCCTCCTTCATGACAGCTCCAACCCGCTAGGAGCGAGGGTGTGCACGACAGGCCAAAACAATGGTACTACAACAAGCTGAAGAAAGGGGGCTTACGCCACCCACATAGCAGATCCTGGACTACCTAGCCCAGAAGATCCCGCTGGGGTATGTTCCAGAGAGGGAGCGACCACACAGCAGCTCCCCCAGGACAGCGAGCGGGCGAGACGGCAACAGTATCACTGAATGGAAAATCCCCAGCGACCGTCACTAGTGGCAACAAGCTAATGCCGACCGTGCAGCTAACGGCCATGGCGGGGGCCTGATAGTCGGGGAAAAAGCTGAAACGAGGCCTCAAAAACAGTCGGTCACACCAGCCATGTTGTCAACCAGTCCAAAACATATGCACTTCTACTTCTCGGGCGAGGGATGCACAAGTGGCGTCTCCATGTGGAGGCGGAGCCAACATCAACTGTATCGCTAGCAGTCACAGCTGGCACGCCAACACCATCATTAACCTTGCTGTCGGCCAAGAGGCTGCAGCATTTCTCACCAACGGAGATGCCGCAGTGGTGTCCAACCGCCCAGGTAGTGATGGAAATGGGGTCGCTACCGTTGCAGCCTCTGGAGGGCGAATTCACTGCACTGACCAACACAGCTGCAAGGCTTCCAGCAATGGAGCTTCATGATGCTGTGTACCAGGGGTCCTCAAATACAAATCTTGAAGGTCCACATTTGTTTTTTCATATACAAGCATGGGTCCGGACTTCAGCGCCCTGTGGTGGTGGTGGGGGGCGCGAGCGACACCGAGGGATGCCGGGCAGTGCCGGGCAGTGCGGTGCGATGGAGCGCGCGCAGAACGGTGCTCACACGGAACACGGAGTGTTTAAAGAAAGATTTTTTTTCTTCTTTTTTTTTCCATACATTTGCCCTGGGTCCGCAGCAAGTGTGCCGCTAATTGAGGAACCCGGCTGTATAGGCTTGTCCTGTATTCTGCAAGCTTTCAACTGTACATGAGAAAAAATGGACCAGGATGATCCACTCTGTCCGTCGGTCTCAGCACCTGACTGATTTAGTTTCACAGCTGTATGATAGAAGTGAATGTTCTTCACAGTGATGTAGGATTTTTTTGTCTCTGTGGAAAGACGTGGAGATGCTAGCAGACCACAGCCTTCTGAATAGCATCAAGGGCCCAAAAAAGTGAATGCAAAGTCAAACATCAGCCCCAGTGCGGGAATATTTCAGCTTCGAAATGAGGAAGAAGGTGAGCTCATCAACACAGACCAACCAGTGTGCTGAATTTGTTTTATTCAAGTTGTTTAAAAGATCTTAACATTCCAACTTCCATTAGAAAACATGAGAAATAAAAAATAATAGTATTTGAAAGGGTGTACTTGCATTATGATATATTGTCATATCCACCATTACAACATTAATATTGTTTATCAACAATAATTTGTGGAAAAATATATTGATCAGCAGAATTTGTTATTGTCACAGGCCCATATCCAACTGTTTTCATTTATCTCCACTACTGACAATTGGCGAAGAGCTCATTCCCTCAGTTCATTCCTTCATATCCACATCTCTCTTTCAGTGCAATAGGCTGTATTGGCTGAGCGATATTGTGTTGCTTCGTTCCACTCAAGTGGATCTACACGAACTCTTCTTTATAAGATGTATCTATTGCGAATTAATACCCCCAAAAAAAGTTCTACTCACGGTATCCAGTCATTTTTTAATAATTAGCGTATTTGTGTCTGTCTTTTTTGCAATGTGGCATAGTGATATTTACACAGGAGGACTAGGATTTGCAGTGCGTGCAGAGGTCGTTGGTGATGTGGACCAATAGGAGCCGAGTCCTGTTGCCATGGTTTCAGATCCCAAACAACATGGCGTCGACTGTATCTATCACCGATAGATGACGAAAAGAAAAGAAAGACAAGGAAGCCGCCTTCAAAAGTTACTGAAAAAGTATCGAAGCGATGCGATATGCATCTGGCATCTGTCCAGGGCGAAGACGAGCAGGACTTTACACGGACACGGCGGGAAACTTACAGAACTTCTGTTAAGACAGCGGCTTTCTCTGCACGGTGCGTCTAAGGACCTGACAGACGGATCAATCAGCCTCTCAATCAGCATCGCCGACAGAGGGACAGACTTTAACAAGCCGAGACACTGACTGCAGGTAAGCCACACGGGGGGGGGGCTTCTGGTCAGATCACAGACGTGAATTCTGGGCTGCAACTGTGATGTATTGGTCATTGTTTAAGACAGATGTACAAATAGAGACCAAGTCTGAGGTCATTTGATGAAGTCAATTAGCATTATTATATAAGATTATTTTACATTGAGCAAAAAGTTTAGTTTGACACTTGAAAAACAGCCATTAAAGAACTGGCCGGGGGGGGGGTAGTTTGAGCAACAGGTCACTACTGCCAGCCCAGCCCAGATTAATGGCTGTGCGAGAGAGAGAGAGAGGTCTTTTGTGCTCGTCATTGCAAAACAAACCTGTTGTCACTGTTATTTGATTGGATGATTATGTAAATGTGACATGGCTGTAACCGTTTACACATGGTTTGTGTGTGTGTATGTGTGTTTTTCAGAACCCTTCACAGACAGCTACAGTTTCTTCTGAGACTCTCATCCGTCAAAAGCTTATAGTTGACCAGGAAGTGCTGCGAATGGACAAGCTATGAACAACATCCGTGGACATAGTGAAGAATCCAGAGGGTCTTGATGCTTCAGAATACAGGTCACTGATCATGTCTCTCTCTCTCGGTTCTTGTAAACAAAAAAAATAAATACTACAAGATTAAATGTTATTGACATATTCTCATAAAAAAGGATATGCATGTACGCTTATGCATGTATGTGCTAAACACACATGCATACACACACATACTCATCTTTCCCCGTATTGTTTGTGTTTCAGGCAGGATCTACTGAAGAGGCAGCTGACGCTCACCTTCCACTGCCCTGCCATTTCATGACTGGACTTGTTGGACAGGTGGCATCCTATGACAGTTCCATGCTGGAATTCACAGAGATCCTGAGAGCGGCCCGTTCTTTCAGAAATGTTGCATGTCAAACAGAAGAACACCTGACTGGGTCTGCAAAGCTGGGCAGCAGTTTCAAACTTGACCAACCTACCTTTAACACGCTGAATAAATGCCTCTATATGTGCCTCCTGTATGGCCAGTCATCTGCCAAAAATGTAAATGATGCTCGATACAAATCTTTCTGTATGGCCTCACCAGCTTGCCAGATCTCTCCATTCCCCCAACAAGTGATGCCCTGTACCGACACTGCAGGAGAGCAAACTACCAAGCAGTGATTATGAAACACTGTCTGACTGGTAGAATGTGAGGCAGCGGGTGGCACAGTGAGGATGGGAGCTGGCAGTGACTGGAGGACTACAAATCCTGCCCCTGACAGAGTTTTGCAGGTAGTTCCACTGTAGTTGTAATACAACTAAATGTGAAACTGAAAGATGTTCTTGTATGTCTGCAAGACTGTCTTGTACAGATTTATGTCAGTGCCAAGCATATGAGAATGTTTCAGAAGAAACAGAACAGAGCTGTATGGGATGATGGCTTTGATGAAAATGATATTGATGAGTGATATACGCACCATGTCAGCATGTAGAGTTTTTCTTTTTCTTTCTACTCACCATGTGAGTAGAGCAGGATTAGTATTGCAACAACACATCATTAGTAGGGTAAAACTAGCCTGTCTCACGACGGTCTAATCCCAGCTCACGTTCCCTGTTAGTGGAGAACAATCCAACGCTTGGTGAATTCTGCTTCACAATGACAGGAAGAGCCGACATCCAAGGATCAAAAAGCGACGTCGCTATGAACGCTTGGCCGCTTAATCTATATTTTCATATTCAGAGACATTTTCATATTTGAATAAATGTTTTATACCATGCTTGTGAAGGATTCTGACCGTTTGTGCATTTATTTTTTGTCTTATTCCATTTTTGCCATTATTCCGATTTCAAAGGGCGTGGTCGCAATTCAGTTGATTTTCAGCCATTTATGGCCATGGTGTGCATTTTTTATTTTATATCTTTCATTAGACAGTAGGTTGTGATATTTTTAATATATGACACATAATCTTTTAGCTAAATTTACCACATATTTCATTGCTGGGTGCAAATCACTTCAGTTGAAGTGTTTCCTTCAAGAAATTAGCTACATTTCTCACTCTGAATTCACCTATGTGAACACTAAGGCACCAGTACTTGTTTCAAATGTTTGGTAGATGTGTTTATGACATTTGATAAAGATTTTATGTTGCCAGAATTAACACAGTACTTAAAACAAGCACAAACAGCAGCACCAGATTTTCGTTTTTTGGGTATTCTCAGTGGTGGGCACAGCTGACCAAAAAGTTAGCTTGGATAACCGTTCTTCCGCTAACTGAAAAGTTAGCTTGGATAACCGTTCTTCCGCTAACTGAAAAGTTAGCTTGGATAACCGTTCTTCCGCTAACTGAAAAGTTAGCTTTGATAACGCTAAACCGATAAACTGCTAAAAGATTTAGCTGAAGCTAAGAATAACCGCTAACTGCTAACGCCTGGTTCACACAGGATGCGCTGCACGCGCACCGAGTTTCGGATCGAGCTCCTGTCTGACGGTTGATCGGCGCGGGGTAGCGCCGCGAGCGGAGCGGTTCGCGCTCTGCAGCGCGCCCGCTCTGCTCCTCTCTATTTTCTCCGCGAGCCCCGAGCGCCGAGAGCGCATAGGGGATTATTTGTTGATGTCGCGCCATGGCGCAAGCGCATATATGCGAGTCATTCAAATATCCCCGGAATCTTGAGTTCTGGGGCTTTCTAACAGTTTTTGAATCGTTTCAATCGGACAAACGGATTGGGAGTTATATGCATTACAAAATCCATGTTTTTTTCGAAACAATTTTCGGCATTTTTTCACCGCAGAGAAGAGACTTTTCATTACTTTGCACAGTAACGAAGCTCGTACAAGAGGCGTTCAAGTACCCTTGGAAACCAGAGTCGCTAACGTGTACATTTAGCGGAAGCTAATTAGTCCGCTAATGTTTTTCAAAGTTAGCTGAACAGCTAATCCACTAATGAAAATGTTACTTTGGCTAATTAGCGGTTAGCTGATTAGCAGACTGCGCCCACCACTGGGTATTCTCATAAAGACAGTCCTGGCTGGTGACAAAGTTTGGACAAATATTCTAAGTAGAACTTTTAACCCAGAGTCTAGAAGGGTACTGTCTTTGAAAAAATGCATTGAACACGTAAATCCAGCGTAGTGGAGCGAAATTCACTTTTGTAGGTACTTTTTCCATGGTCCCAATACAGCCTACAATCCCCCACAGCCTACCGCCACCACCACCACTCCGCGAAGCATGGACTGTTGCTGTACACACTGACAGGCGAGGCGGGGATTTTAGAAGCAGCACCACCAACACCTTGGTGAGTCGGAGCTGTCCAGCCAATCGGGCGGGATTTTGAGGTTTATCACGAGAGAGTTGGGACATGGACTGAATTCTTGACTTGTCACGGAGCTCCACACACAATAACGTATTTCTGAGTGCATATACTGTATATGATCATTATCTATGATCTCCCCGTCCAAGTCCTCTCGAGTGGATCGTTAACACAACCCACCCCACACCATCATCAGACACCATATTGACAACCAACATGTTGGTATGCAGTGAGTTGACACACATCCCACAATTGGGCTTTGCTGGCTTTGACCAAGCCCGATGATTCTGTAGTGTACCGGCCTTTAATAAGCATTGGGATCCAGAACGAAACAAAACAGCAGTGAAACTATGGATGTTAATGAAATAGCATTAGCATCACAGCCAGAGAGAAACTGTGATATCCTGTTCTGAGGAACATCAGTTGCAAACACTGCTGTGGATTCCATCTCAGATTGGATTTATTTTTCTTTGGAAATGTTGTGTGAAGGGTACTAATGGCAAACATTTTCAGAATTTCCGAAAGGACCAAGGTAACCTTTAGGAGTTGTTAGTAATCAAACATTAGGAAACTACAGTATTACATTTCTTGTTCAGCCCACTTGAAATCAAATGGTTCCTTAAAGGAATACTCCGATAATTTTTGACCCACGCCCTTTGACAAAGTGAACCAAGCTGAAAAATACCTTTTCTTCTTTTCTCTGGGATCCAGTGGCTGGATCCCAGCTGTTAGCATCGTAGTTAGCTTAGCTCAATTGCTGGAGGTCAACAGGAAACAGAGCCGGACTGACGAAAGTGGACAAATTCCTCCTTCCAGTGGTCCAGGGGACGGCGTATTAGCACGTGAAGTAAATCCCAATGGTTATAAAACATTTTAAGAGACGTGCTTTCTTTTCAATCCGTTAAAATAACGTTTTGATACACAGACGTGCGCATGTGCAGTGCTCTGCAGAAGGATATACCGGAGCACAGCAATAGAAGCCGGAAGGAGCAGAAGTATATAAATGTGCGACCGGTGAGTTTTGTCGCCTTCTTCCAGCTGCTGCTGTTGTGCTCCGGTAAATCCTTACGCGGAGCACTGCGCATGTGCAGATTTGTGGGTATTTTTGAGCTTGGCTCACTTTGTCAATGATAGGGAAAGGGCGTGGGTCAAAAGAGTATTCCTTTAAGTTGGAAAGAAAAAACAAAGAATTCAGAGAAGTGTGAAACCATGGAATTATCACAGATTATCACAGGAATGCAGCAAAATGTAAAATGACATCGATTTGAATGAATGAAGTCCTCTGAAGTGACATTTTTTAAAAAAATTTCAAACTAACTAAAATTTTAAAACACTAACCGAATTTGTAAGCCAGATGAGGTCGAGTGTCACTTCGTCTGCCGTCTCCTCCAGCTCAGCAGCTTCTTCCTTCATCACTGTTGACTTGTTCCTCCAGCCGTGAAACTGGGCCTGGAAGGAAAGTAGTGGAACGTTTACGACCCCCCTAGTGGGGCGAGGGAGGGGGGAGCAGGATGGGCAGAGGGAGAGGGGGGCGGGTGGAGCAGGGACGGGGGCCGGGGCGCGAAGAGCAAGGTGGAGCAAGGTGGGGTGAGGGAGGGGGGGCGGGGCGTGGCAAAGGAGTGTGTAGTGGGGCAGAATGAGCAAAGGTGGAGAGGGGTGGAGCAAGGAGGGCAGAATGGGGCAAGGTGAGGGAGGGTGGTGCAGAGGAGATTCGGTGAGGGAGGGTGGAGTGAGCCGCAGACAATTAGCATGCTAGTGTAGCATCAATGCTACATTTACATGGAGTCAATATTAAAGTTAAAGATACAATAAGTAATTTACTATAAAAACAATAAAAGTCATCCATGCTTCTCCTGTCATTGCCTTCATACTATGCCATCTCAGTCAATAAATGTCTCGGTCAAGTTTTTTTTCTTTTTTTCTTTTAAATAAGACTTCCGTGACGGAGCAACTCTGATGGGCGGGGCGAGACCGTCACACTTCCTGGTTCCAGAGTCAATCATATGCGAGTTCCTGAGGTTGCTAAACAAGCAGCACAGCGATCTGTATTGTCTGGCTGTGCCGTCAGTCGACCAGTCGTGTGCATGCGTGCACCAGACGCCAGTAGTGTGCACGTGTGACGCATGTGCGACACCGGTTGTGTGCATGTGACTACGTGCACGCTGCCAGGGCAACGCACCCAAACTGTCTAAACCAGGGGTCTCTAAACTGGTCCAGAAAGGGCCGGTGTGGCTGCTGGTTTTGGTTCCACCCATTCCCTCCAGTGAGTCCGGCCGTAGACCTGGTGGAATAGGCGGAGTCGAGTGGCTCTGACAACAGTCCAGTGTTTACTGCTGGTACTGAGCCATGTGCCACACAGTGTTCATTAAGAGAATGAATGAACGTGAAAAAGAAACTGCAAATGAAATTTGGCTGTAGTGATGGGTCTGTTCACCAAAATCTCCTCCATCATATCAGACTGGGTGAAGGAAGCTCGGCCAGACCCGCTGGTACCGTTCTGCTTTTTCACTTTGTGGTATGCCGTTTTCAGCGGCTTCCAGCTTTCTGGCCTGAGTACTAATCCTGCTTCACTAATCCTGCTTCAGGCAACTTTCCGACTACCATCTTGCAGATATTGCTGTCTTGATACTTTCTACTGTCAAAAAAAGACATCATATCCACGTCCCTCACCACACTAAGGAAGTCTTTTCTGTCCTCAATCTAAAAGTGTGGCACTGTGCTGCATCTGAGATTCCTCATGTTTATCTCTGATGTGTATTTCTGGTGGGATGGGTGCCAGACACCACATAGAACATGCGCAGAACAGATGAATGTTCCTTCCAATGGGGATATTCCGATATGCGTCTATATGACCAAATATTGGGTTTAGAAAGGGAGTAACCCAGGAGTCTTTTTCAGGTTTTTAAAAACTGGAATATGAGCATATGCAGGTATTTGGCAGTGTTTGCTTGACCAAGCGTCACCGGGTTTTTGCTAATGTTCTGATTATGAACGGGGTTTGACTACATGTAAATGTAATCAATGACATTGAAATGAATTGTAAAAATGCAAGAATGCTGGGAGCACAGGCAAAGAAATTCGGCGACAAAACAGATCCACGACTCGTCATGTCAGGTTTTACACTTTGTGGCTCAGGATGCAACAGGAGCGTCATTTCTTTTATTGCCAACAACAATAATAACGATAATAATAACAATAATAATAATAATAATAATAATGATAATAATAATTTATTATTATTATTAATAATAATAATAATAATGATAATAATAATGTATTATTATTATTATTGTTGTTGTTGTAATAGTAATAATAGTAATAACTAAATACTGCACAGTGACCACTGCTTCCTCCAGAATGAAGGACAGCATGTTTCAGCATGGTGCAGCGTCAGAGGCCTTGAATCTGGTGGACTGGGGGTGTTTGGTGCACCTGCAGGCGGTGAGCCGTGTAGTTGAAGTATTTGAGCCTGTCGTTAGCGGCGGCTCCAGTGGAGATGTTCAACACTCCAACTTTCAGCTGATCTAGTGTCTTATTGGACAGCCGCAGGTCACCAATCAGATGCCAGATGCAATCATCACAATCTGAAATCAGAAAAATACACCACTTTACAGAAAGCAGATCTGCCAATCTTTTTATTTTGTGCTTCAGCTGAGTATTGGCTCTGCTTACCGCTGTTGCACAGGCTGACTGTGGCAGCCTCTGCCAGGCATTCCCCTGTCTGCGTGTCACAGTAACCACTCTCACAGTCACACTCTGGGAAAAACAGACACAATTCATGATTCTTAGCAGCTGGGAAGGAATCAGGCCAGCTCTGAAGTCCAGACTGGCCCTCTGGCTTCAGGCCTCCGTCCTGTGTGGGACTGCTCTAGCAGCTGTGAGCACATATAGATTTGGATTGCACGGTGTAGGAGAGCCAGCAGCCCTCTGCACAGGCCTCTGACCCACAGTGGTGGGCGTGGGAACACCGGCGTTCCGCTCTTTCCTCTGGGAATCTGTTTCAAATGCTTAAAAAAAATGCTCTTATTGCAGACAGATGACTTACTCTGGCAGCCGGATGGGCTGTAGTCCCAGAATCCTGGGAGGCAGCGCTCGCAGTAACGGCCTCCTGCCCCCGGGCGGCACGGACAGCTGTGAGTGAGGGGGTGGCAGGTGGGGCGGATGGAGGCTGGCCCACATTCACACCTCCGACAGCCCTGACAGCTGGAGAAACCGGAGTAGCCCTCCTGGATTACATGGATGAGAAACACTGTGAGACATGTGACTGCAGAAAAAAGACCCAGAGTGCTGTGCAGCCGACTGCAGCAACTCACTACTCTTCCCTACAGTAGAGCAATATTTCAGATGTTTTCGTAATAAAATCAGGTTGAATCTGTAAAATGAATGTTCACATAACTGTGATCATATAGTGTTGGCATTCGCTGAGCTGTTAGCACAGTGTGGGTCAGTCTGAAGACTGACTGGACGACGCTCTGCTACAGCAGTCAGTGGAGGAAGATGCTCTGTAATCTAGAGTTACAGCAGTCAGTGGAGGAAGACGCTCTGTAATCTAGAGTTACAGCAGTCAGTGGAGGAAGACGCTCTGTAATCTAGAGTTACAGCAGTCAGTGGAGGAAGACGCTCTGTAATCTAGAGTTACAGCAGTCAGTGGAGGAAGACGCTCTGTAATCTAGAGTTACAGCAGTCAGTGGAGGAAGACGCTCTGTAATCTAGAGTTACAGCAGTCAGTGGAGGAAGATGCTCTGTAATCTAGAGTTACGGCAGTCAGTGGAGGAAGATGCTCTGTAATCTAGAGTTGCAGCAGTCAGTGGAGGAAGATGCTCTGTAATCTAGAGTTACAGCAGTCAGTGGAGGAAGATGCTCTGTAATCTAGAGTTACAGCAGTCAGTGGAGGAAGATGCTCTGTAATCTAGAGTTACAGCAGTCAGTGGAGGAAGATGCTCTGTAATCTAGAGTTACAGCAGTCAGTGGAGGAAGATGCTCTGTAATCTAGAGTTACAGCAGTCAGTGGAGGAAGATGCTCTGTAATCTAGAGTTGCAGCCGTCAGTGGGGGAAGATGCTCTGTAATCTAGAGTTGCAGCCGTCAGTGGAGGAAGATGCTCTGTAATCTAGAGTTACAGCAGTCAGTGGAGGAAGATGCTCTGTAATCTAGAGTTACAGCAGTCAGTGGAGGAAGATGCTCTGTAATCTAGAGTTACAGCAGTCAGTGGAGGAAGATGCTCTGTAATCTAGAGTTACAGCAGTCAGTGGAGGAAGATGCTCTGTAATCTAGAGTTACAGCAGTCAGTGGAGGAAGATGCTCTGTAATCTAGAGTTACAGCAGTCAGTGGAGGAAGATGCTCTGTAATCTAGAGTTGCAGCCGTCAGTGGGGGAAGATGCTCTGTAATCTAGAGTTACAGCAGTCAGTGGAGGAAGATGCTCTTTAATCTAGAGTAGCAGCAGTCAGTGGAGGAAGATGCTCTTTAATCTAGAGTTGCAGCAGTCAGTGGAGGAAGATGCTCTGGTAATCTAGAGTTACAGCAGTCAGTGGAGGAAGATGCTCTGTAATCTAGAGTTACAGCAGTCAGTGGAGGAAGACGCTCTGTAATCTAGAGTTACAGCAGTCAGTGGAGGAAGATGCTCTGTAATCTAGAGTTACAGCAGTCAGTGGAGGAAGATGCTCTGTAATCTAGAGTTGCAGCAGTCAGTGGAGGAAGATGCTCTGTAATCTAGAGTTACAGCAGTCAGTGGAGGAAGATGCTCTGTAATCTAGAGTTACAGCAGTCAGTGGAGGAAGATGCTCTGTAATCTAGAGTTACAGCAGTCAGTGGAGGAAGACGCTCTGTAATCTAGAGTTACAGCAGTCAGTGGAGGAAGATGCTCTGTAATCTAGAGTTGCAGCAGTCAGTGGAGGAAGACGCTCTGTAATCTAGAGTTGCAGCAGTCAGTGGAGGAAGACGCTCTGTAATCTAGAGTTGCAGCAGTCAGTGGAGGAAGATGCTCTGTAATCTAGAGTTACAGCAGTCAGTGGAGGAAGATGCTCTGTAATCTAGAGTTACAGCAGTCAGTGGAGGAAGACGCTCTGTAATCTAGAGTTACAGCAGTCAGTGGAGGAAGATGCTCTGTAATCTAGAGTTGCAGCAGTCAGTGGAGGAAGACGCTCTGTAATCTAGAGTTGCAGCAGTCAGTGGAGGAAGACGCTCTGTAATCTAGAGTTGCAGCAGTCAGTGGAGGAAGACGCTCTGTAATCTAGAGTTACAGCAGTCAGTGGAGGAAGATGCTCTTTAATCTAGAGTTACAGCAGTCAGTGGAGGAAGATGCTCTGTAATCTAGAGTTGCAGCAGTCAGTGGAGGAAGACGCTCTGTAATCTAGAGTTGCAGCAGTCAGTGGAGGAAGACGCTCTGTAATCTAGAGTTGCAGCAGTCAGTGGAGGAAGACGCTCTGTAATCTAGAGTTACAGCAGTCAGTGGAGGAAGATGCTCTGTAATCTAGAGTTGCAGCAGTCAGTGGAGGAAGATGCTCTGTAATCTAGAGTTACAGCAGTCAGTGGAGGAAGACGCTCTGTAATCTAGAGTTGCAGCAGTCAGTGGAGGAAGACGCTCTGTAATCTAGAGTTACAGCAGTCAGTGGAGGAAGATGCTCTGTAATCTAGAGTTGCAGCAGTCAGTGGAGGAAGACGCTCTGTAATCTAGTGTTGCAGCAGTCAGTGGAGGAAGACGCTCTGTAATCTAGAGTTGCAGCAGTCAGTGGAGGAAGACGCTCTGTATGGAAGTTTGCTCTTCACTGCTGCACCCCTCCATTTGTTTCTGAATTGTAAATACTGGATTCCAAGCATGGTTATTCATGTACAGTGTTAGGATTATTCCATAAGAGTAATCCAACTACTGATTACTGATTAATCTGTAAAAAAAGTAATCAAATAACTTCTTTAATTACTTTGCTTCATAAGCAATCGTTTGCTTATTACTTCAGTTAAAAAAATAAATTAATAAGCTAAATAAATAAGCAATGGCTGCTTGATGCTTTGGAATCAAGAGTGAAACATCATTCGCAAGAAAACTGTTCATGTGAATATGATTTTGTATTGATGAATTGATAGCGGTAGCTGCTGGGTGAACCTGTCTCAGGTCGACCTGTGCTGCATGTGTGTGTTCTCCCCTCCCATGCTTCGGCTCCTGCGTGTGCCCCAGCAGGGGCGGATATGGTAGATGTGGGGGAGTGGCTTCACCGTCCTTCTGCGACTGTAGCTACAGCGTTTCCGCCTGCAGCAGCGTCTTCTCACCTCGCATCGGTCACACAGCCGTCCACTGACTCCGGGCTTACAGTGACACACTCCTGTCCTGTCGTCACATGACGAGGTGCCACATTTATTACACCCACACTCTGACACACACACACACACACACACACACACACACACACACACACACACACACACACACACAATGCGAGAGTTAGAGGTCATATGATGGCGCGGGCATGTTGGAGAAGGCTATTTTTGGCCTGGCCAGGCCTCAGGAGGTGAAGGGTAATCCCTGATCCTGCAACAATGACTTTGGTTCATTTTTCCACAGCGGAGCTCTGACACTGTCCAAAACATCAGCAAGGAAATAAATTACATAATAGAATAAAATAGAAAAGAATAGAAGAAAAGAGAACAAAGAGAAGTACTTCACTAACCCCGGAGACAACTTCTGATAAATCCATTCCTTTTTCATTTGGCTTTTATTTTAACGTTCATATTAGTTAAATATAAAGAAACTTTATTTGGGGTCAGTCAGTCGTTTTACTGCAGGTCACCTGAAACAGGGAAAAGGGCCGACATCTGTCACTGAGTGAATGACAGGAATGTAAAACAGCCTCTTTAATCATCCTGCCATCATGTGTGAAGACCAGCTGGGTTTGGAGGGTTTCCCTGCAGACTGAAATGCTTCACTGAGCGTATGAATGAAGGCTGCTGAACTCTCTCCTCCTACCTCTGCAGTTCTTGGCGCTGATGGCGTCTCCATAGAACCCGGGGGCACACCTCTCGCAGCTGGCGCCGGCGGTGTTTCCCCAGCAGTGCTGGCAGTGGCCCGTCACGTTGTGGCACTCGTTGAAGATCAGGTTTGGGTCGGAGTTGCCGTTACAGTCACACCTCTTGCAGGAGCTACCAATCACCATTGGGTTGCCGTAATATCCTGGAGCACACCTGGATGAGGAGATGGTAAATGAGCCCTTAAAGACAGTAAAACTTATCTACAAGTCATTTATTGATCTTTGGCACACAAATCTTGATTTACTGAAACAAAAACCTTATTTTTATTCAGTTTATTCAGCTGCTTCACTTCTATCTACACATCTACACCATATGTTTCCGATATGCAGCCTTAAAGAAGGTCCACCCCTTTCCACAGAAGGACCAGGTGGGGGAGGGGCGTGAGGCCTAGCGGGCGGGGCTGATTGCGCTGGTTAAAACGTAATCACCATAATCAAGGTCATACAACGGTACAGACTGCGTGAAGCGAGATTTCAATGAATTAAAGACAGAAGATGTCATGTGAAGCTGGCTGGAGGTGGAGCAGGCTCCCTGCAGCTGGGTGAGCGGCTCTGGTCAGGACCGACCTCTCGCAGACCGGTCCGGCGTAGCCTTCCTGGCACTTGCAGCGCAGAGCGGCGGCTCCTCGGTCACAGCGCACGGCGAAGCTG
Source organism: Salarias fasciatus (assembly GCF_902148845.1). Lineage (NCBI taxonomy): Eukaryota > Metazoa > Chordata > Actinopteri > Blenniiformes > Blenniidae > Salarias > Salarias fasciatus. The sequence goes on along the minus strand of NC_043759.1, from coordinate 30,276,479 downwards.
GACGCACAAGCAGAGGACGGCGTTTCAGAGACAGCGCTGCAGCCCCGCGGCCGTACAGACCGAACAGACCGGCTCACTTATTGGAGGCGACGGAGAGGGGGCAGGCGCAGGGTCTGCAGGTGTGGCGTCTGTCCAGGCTCAGGGTGGGCATGAAGCCGTCCTCACACATCTGGCAGAAGTCTCCGGTGCTGTGGTCCCTGCAGTTCTGCACAGAGGAACGCCTTTCATCAGGGCAACTTTTCACGCTAGGATGCTTTCGGGGTGGAAAATAAGCCGGGGAACTCACTATGCAAACGCCAGTGATGTCCTCGCAGTGGTAAGCATGGCCTTTGCAGTTACATGGCAGGCATTCGTTTTTCTCGCTGAGGAAAAAGCCCTTGGTGCACACCTGCAGCAGGAACAGACAGAGAAAAACACAAGGGTGTGAAGCTGAGTGGAGATCAACCAGAGTGACTGCACACTCAGCACCACCTTCTGGAAAGCAACCTGAAGACACAGAACAGTGATCCCCTCAAAATGATCCAGACCAGCCAGGGCCAAACCGAGGTACGTCTAACCCCAGTGAATAAGCTACCAGTCCTGCTCATGTGCTCCTCAGAAAGGCATTCAAGCTTCTGAAAGCAATCATCTCAACTCTGTGTCTGAATATCCAGAAGTGGCCCAGTTGAGGCTTCAGGACCTGAGGTGTGCCAGGGTGGGCGAAGAACCTGGACCCTCAGCTCATCTACCAGTCTCTCAACAGGACGTCTGTTTTATTCAGAGGAAGAAATGGAGAGCAGCTTTTGGTTTGAGTTCTGTCACCCTGTCCGGGAGTCCCTGTGTGGAGTGAGACCCGTCCCACCGTGGACAGGCTTCTGCTCCGACACAGCAGAAATGCACACAATCACAGTCACAGACAATTTACAGGCCCCAGGTTGCTTCACAGGCATGTCTGCAGTGGATCCAGTGGAAATCCGCATGGGTACGGGAAGACCATGCAGACTTCACACAGCAAGAATATGACTCAGCAAAAAGGTTGTTTTGTTCTGAAAACAAAGTCTGCGGTTCCAAATACTTTTCCAGGAGACGTAACTGCAGACCCTCACTGATCTTTGAAGGTCAGCAAGATTTCACTGAAGCCAAATGCTGATGGATCTGGATCTGGATCTGGATCTGGATCAGGATCTGGATCAGGATCAGGATCAGGATCAGGATCAGGATCAACTTCCCAGGTCTTGATGAAGCCTTTCTCTCCTCCAGACTGTCACCAGGCCATGATGGTTATTCTGAGCCAGTGTTGAGGAGCTGAGATGATTATGCTAGTGCTCCATCATTTCCAGGTTTGGCTCATTGATTCATGCAGAGATGCACTGACAGCATGCAGCTTGCTTTGGATTCCAGAAAGTGTTTTATGTTTTTTTTTTTTTTTTTCTTTTTGAAATATTTACAAAACTAAACTAATCCAAACTGATCTTACTTTCCCAATCCCACTGGGGAAATGAAGGCAGTGTGAAGAGTCGCTGCTGAGAATGTACACACCTCAGATATTCTTTAAGTCTGAACTAAAATGTACTGAGTCAGTAAATCTAACTTCAAACTCCAGAGTGAGGAAACCAGACTGCATCCTGCCTCCAATTTGTTATCTAAGTCTTCTCAGAATGGCGTGAAGTCAGCACAGAGCTGTGTCTTACATGAATGCACACACACACACACACACACACACACACACACACACACACACACACACCCTTTGAGCTTGTGAAGCAGGCTGTTCAGTGAGCTGGACAATAGCAGCTTGTTTCCAGCCGCTGGTCAGAAGCCGTTTGACCTCGGAGCTGCCGTCAGCTGGCCTGATGTGCGCTCAGAGCGGTCAGGAGACGGAACATTCCGCAGACATACAGAAGAGTAAGTAAGCCCACTTGTGACTCATATTTCCTTTGATTTAGTCACAGATGGGTGGCGAGACAAAGACAGGCTTATGAGGAGCATCCTGCAGACAGCAGCTCTGCCTCTTCCTGCACAGCTTTTTCCTGGGAGCCTCGCTGCTTCTGGACCAACACCACAGCCATCCGCCACCACCACACACACATCCATGTGTCACACTCACATGTAAACACATCCTGCAAAATGCTAATAAAGCTGCAGAAGGCTCGGGTGCTCTGGAGAAAAAGGAGGCTTCAGAAACCATCTGCAACTTCTTCAGAAGTAATAAACTCCAAGCTTGCAGCAAACTGCTGAGATCCCTGCTGTTTACCATTTGTATGGTGAAGCGGAGCAGGCCTGGCGTGTGACGGCCCAAACAGCTGCACTGTATATACACAGGGCGGGCTGTGGAGCAGACAGTTTATCTGGCAGAAAAACAACTCTCTGTCTGCGTTTTGGTGACAACTTGAGGAAAAATTTGCAATTCAAGCTGAAAACCAATCATAATCATATATGAAACCAGCCATGCTGATGTTCAGTACTCTGCCGCTCAGTGATGGAAGAAGGGCGAGAAAACAAAGAAGCTCTGATATACAGCTGGTGAGCATGAAGGGCCATTTAACAACTTCAAGGAAACTCCAAAAAGTATTTCTAACCTTAAAATGTCAGTCCTAATGTGTTATTTAAGAATATTTAATTTGTAAATAAATCACAAGTGGGGTGAGTACTAATAAATATACTCAAGTAAAAGTGCTGTTAGTTTAACATACAGGGATAAAAGTAGTAGAGTAGGTATCCAAACTTGACTTCAATCAAATTAACACTTTAAAGCTCCTGCAGCACTGACCCATTGCTGAGTAACCTTGTGGGCACTGTTAAATTCATGTTGACCTTATTCTGGTGATCATTTCAGGACCTTTTTTTTTATGGTGTTTCCAAAGCACATGTGTGCTTGAATTCATGAAGAACATATTTTGTTGTGAGACTTGGTAAAGTAAATGTTGCATGTGTCCACACCGCGGTCTCATTTGGTGGGATGGTAAATGGTAAATGGTAAATGGACTACACTTGTATAGCGCTTTTTACCCTGCTTGACAGAGCCCAAAGCGCTTCACACTGCAATATCACATCACCCCTTTCACACCATACTGGGTGGTGGTAAGCTGCTGCTGTAGCCACAGCTGCCCTGGGGGGGGGGGGCAGACTGACGGAAGCGAGGCTGCCAAACTGCGCCATTGGCCCCTCCGACCACCACCAACCATTCACTCTCACAACTTTCATACTCGGCAAGGTGGGTGAAGTGTCTTGCCCAAGGACACAACGACAGTTTTACGCCTGCGGGAGCGGGGATCGAACCGCCAACCTTCCGGTTATAAGACGACCCGCTCTACCAACTATCTAGACTAATCAAACTCAAACATATTTCACCAACTCAACATTCAAAACTATCTGAAATGAAGAAATCTCTGCCTGAACGCCAGGAAGCGTGACCTCCGCCCTGCTCGCATCGGTGTCCCACCGTGAACAACACTGTCCTGTTTCCCCTTATGACTTATACCCCTTTCCCACCGGCCAAAAAACCCGTTTAAACCCGCTAACTCCTCATGGCAGTGTAAAGGGTTTACCAGGCATTTCGACCCGGGTCATTCGACCCTGCAATCGACCCGGGAATTTACCGGGTCAGCTTTATATCGGCTTTTAGTGGGAGGGACGCATCCGGGAACTTACATTATGACGTTGAAACAGCGCGGCTACGTTAGCATGCTAGCTGTTGTTTCTGGACACAGCGTGAGATTTCCTTCGTCCAGACGACCCAGCACTGGCAAGACAGCGAGGCCAGAGAGCTGCTCAGGATCCGTGTGGAAGAGGAGATTCGTCTCCAGGTAACGGGGACTGTGTTCCGCTGCATTGTTTACTTTCGCTTTGCTTCATCGCGCTGATGATGTCATCAACGTGGGACACCATCAGTGCGGGAAGACGCAGCGACGCGGCTCGCCAGCAGGCGGTCAGACGTGGGTCTTCAGGCAGTGGGAAAGGCGTCTAAAAAGGCGATAGTTAGCGGGTCGCAGACACGGTCGACCCGCTAGTTGAAGTTGGAAAGAGGTACGAGGGGGTACCGAAAAAAAACCGGACACTGGTCATAACTTTTCATTTGTTTTATTTTAACAATTATTCAAAGTAGGGCTGTCACGATATCAAATTTTCTCTTCACGATTATCTTGGGCAAAAAATATCACGATAACGATATTATCACGATATCAGCAAAAATTTAACTAATAATAGTACAAACATTCAGATTCATCTTTAATTTTATTTTGTTTGTTTTCTCTCTTTTCCCAGATGAATTACAGTCAGAATACCTGTCAAATGAGGTGTTGAAACAATATGAGAACAGTAACTGTACAGCTGCATGCAGAAAGTGTAGTTACACTCAACTAAATAAAATCTGATGAACTGATTCACAGAGGATCCACAGCAGAGGCGTAATGTGTTCTGAAAACCCACGGGCCCTGTTGGGGTGAAATCCTGTCCCACCACCACACTGCCCAGGATTGTTGTTTGTTTGTTGTTTAAATCCGAAGCGGAATGAGCAGCAGCTGCTTCTCTCCAGCAGAGGCGCCGCTACTGGCTAGGGCCCCGAGCTGAAGGGGGCCCCGAGGGACGGCTGACATCAGTCAATTTCCATGACAAATTTAAGGCGCTACGCTAGACGCTGCAACGACAACGTGTCGAAAATCCCCCGCATGGGACCCTTTTCTGAGTGCTCACCGGTCAGTTGCTAGAAGGAGGCCGGCGGAGAAGACGGTGGATATCAGCGACACAACTTGAAACCCCCCGGACACATTACAATGACACGTCTGGAACCTACCTAATGGGGCCCCACTGCTACCCGGCTAGCTTCTACCTGCAGTCAGTGTTGCTAAACACACTTTTTTCGGGTCAGGATAGAGCGTCTCGCTGTCGTTGTCGGCCACCGCCGACATGTTTAGTTCACTCGTGACGCTCGCTAACTGGGAGCCGCGCTAGCTAGGAGCCGTGCGGCTACCGCTGCTCTGCTGTGTTTACATGTGAGGGGAGGGGGAGAGGCTGGGGGGCTGCAGGAGGGAGACGAGGCAGGGCGGAAGAACAGGAGCAGATTTTGAAAATACACTTCAACACGTTTCAAGCGGCACTAGATCCTCTATACGATATTATCATTGGCGCATTTTGAAGACAATATTGAAATTTCATTTTTTTAACACCACGATTATCGTCAATACCGGTTTACCGCGACAGCCCTAATTCAAAGCTGTCGCCTTCAAAGTAATCCCCGCTGACTTGAATACACCGTTCCATCTGTGTCTTCCAGCTTTCAAAGGCGTTTGAAAACTCGTGCGTAATGATCCCGTGCAGTGCTTCGATTTTTTTTTAATCTCCTCGACATCCTCAAATCTCCGCCCCTTCAGCTCTTTCTTCATTCTTGGGAAAAGAAAAAAGTCACAGGGGGCTAAGTCCGGCGAATAGGGTGGATGAAGCAGCAGGATCATCCCGTTTTTCTCCAGGAACTGCATTCTGCGCAGGGCCCGGTGCGCCGGCGTGTTATCGTGGTGCAGCCACCACTCGCCGTCCCGCCAAAGCTCCGGACGCTGCTGCCTCACTGCTTCTGGGAGCCCCTCAGGACCTGGATGTAGTGGTCCTGGTGAACAGACTGCCAGGCGGCACAGACTCGCTGTGGACGACCCCTGTTGCGTCGAAAAAGCAGATCAGCATGGTTTTTACCGCTGACCGGGACTGGCGCGCTTTTTCCGGCCGAGGGGCGTCCGGGTGTCGCCGCTGGCTCGACCGCTGCTTCGTCTCGGGATCGTAGGCGTGACGCCAGGTCTCATCCGCCGTGAGGACTCTGCCCAGCGGCCCAGGATCCTCTTCAGAGTGCTGGAGGATTTCCCGGCACACATCCACGCCGGCCGCCTTCTGCTCCGGAGGGAGGACGCCCGGAACCATCTTTGCTGCAACCCGCCGCAAGCCCAAATCCTGGGACAGGATCTCCTGACAGGAACTCCACGGAACCCCCGTCAAGGTGGACACCTCCCCGATCGTCCTTCGCCCGTCAGCCAGGACCACGGCTTCCACCTCGCGGATCTTCTCCTGAGGATGCGGGTGGTCCGGAGCGGGGCTGGTCTTCAGTGGACATTTCTCCCCTTTTAAAGCCTCATCCCATTCAGAAACCTGCGTTCTCCCCAGGGCATCATCTTTATACGCCTCCTGGACCATGGTGAGTGTTTCCGATGCAGTTTTTCCAAGCAAAAAGCAAAATCGGATGCTTGCGCGCTGATCGCGTTTAGTGATGTGTTCCGCCATTTTGTGCTTTTCCGAAAAAGCGGTCCCGCTGTGCTGACGTCGCCGCTGTGTGTGCTTTCCCTGTGTAACTTTGTGAGACGATACTTTGCAGAGATCTGCTGTCACGCCCCGTGCCCCTCCAGCCTTGTGGGGGCGCTCTGGACTGGTTTTGGTTTTGTTTTCCCCATTTTTACATGCCCTGTCTCTACTGCTTGTCTGTTCCTCATGTTCTCCTGCCTGGTCTCCTTCCTCGTTAGCGCCCTAATGTGCCTCACCTGTGTCCACCTTATTTAAAGCCCGTAGCCCTCACTTGTCCTTGCCGGTCCGTTGTGTGTGTTGTCTGTGTCCCTGCCCGCACCTCAGCTTGTTTGCGTTCCTGTTACCCTGCTTTCCTGGACAATAAACCAGCTCAACTCTCTCTGACTGCCTGCGCGTGGGTCCTCCCTCCTGCACACGTGACATCTGCACAAGAACATGCTGTAGCGAGATTGAATTACCAGAAATCTGACATCATTCTTGTTTTTATTTTATAAACACAGTCCGGGAACTTTCCGGTACCCCCTCGTATTAGAGGCAGGAGGTGCGTTCAACTTTAATTTCATTTTTTTGGAGAAAAATGGAAGAAATGTGGAAGTTACAGACTATGTTGCTGTTTCTGACCCAAACACAGATGGTCAGAGACGTCAGGATGATCTGAATAGCTGTTTGTTTGTGCTGTTTAAACTAAATAACTCAGTCTGTTCCAGGGTTGCTGAACTTTTGGCTCATGATGTAAAACCGGCCAGACAGACAATCGTGCAAGCAGAGGAACCTTGGAAATGCAAAAACTGTTTTATACCTCCACAACATTGACAGGTGATGTCCTGAAGCAGTTTGAAGTGTTTCTATAAAGGTGGTGAGGTCAAGTGATGAGCTTTCTTCCAACGAAACAGGCCACTGCCCGCCTGCTCTGCTACACTGCTACTCCGTCTGAAGGTCAGGAGGAAAACTGCACCGCTGTGAAAAGTTCATCAAAGAAGAGTGTGTGAGTGATGAGCGGACTGCGTAATGTGAAGGAGAGAGGCAGTCTTCTCCAGATACCTCAGTTTTTTATGGTTCTGTTTATTCCCTTTGTTCGCTGAAGGACTGCAGGCTGGAGCACAACAGGATCTGACTTTACAGACGAGCTGGGTCCAGCTGGTTATGCAGCTCCACCCCTGGATGGGTGGGAAAGCAAACAGCTGCTTCTCCATAATGTTTTTTTTTTTTTTACTGACATTCTCTTTACATCTGCTGTGGCTGAGTTTCCCACCCGGGGAAGTGGCGTGGATTATCCTGTTAAACTTGAAGGTTGAATGTAATTTCCTCTTGGCCTCTAACAGGGCGGGCTGCAGCACACACACTGACCTTGAAGTGAGGTTCAGGCACGGGATTTAGTCACATTAAAGCCCATCCTGGTCTTCAGTCGGCTCATGAGAATCTCAGACCGGCTGCTCCTCTCAAGGGATGCGAGGTCAGAGGGAAGTCAAGGCTGCAGAAATAAATAAAACTACACGGGAAGTGGAGGCTGTCGGATCAGGCTGGACACAGCGACACTGGAAACTGAATTCCTACACAACATTTTTGATTTATAAAGTTTTACTTGGCATATTTCATCATGTCTAACAAGCATCTGAAGCATTAACTGCTGGTGCAACTGAGACGAGACTGAGAGGATATCTTTAATATGTAGGACGTTTCAATTAGGAAATGTGACAAAAGACATCATACCGACAGAAAGGGAACAACTGACTGAAGCATTACTTCGACCCTCCAGGAATCCACGATTCCACGATCGCAGAATTTTTCGCGGAAATCCTGTCTGTCCGCGGTTTCACGGACCTTCTGCGGATTTTAAAGCCTAGTGCAGAAAACTCACATTTTCCATGTAAAGGCCTCCACACACTACAGGATGATCAGGCCGAATTTTGCCCTGATCTTCTCCTCCCGACTGAAGCCGACAAGGTCCGATTGTCGGGAGTATGCTAATGAGTTCGGTTCCGATCTTCCTGTAGCGTGCGGTGTGTTCTGAGAGATTTTTTCCGGTCGGAGCCGCTCGGGAGGCGTCAGAAGGGGAGATCATAGTACATGAACATGTTTAATATTTCTGATCGCAGATCCTGTTGTGTGTGGTGCTCTCAGAGAGGAGCCGATCAGCTCCGAGTAGACCTGCCCACACCCTCAGAATAAAGCTCCCTGATTGGCTGAACAGCTCCGTCTCACCAGGTGTTAATGCGCTGCTTTGAAAAAAAAAAATCCTGTCTCAGCAGTCAGAGCTGGAGACATGAATATATATCAGTGAAATATATTCATTATATGACAGTGAAACAGAAAAGCCAGAGCTCCTAAACAGTGCAGAAGGTTAGTGGTTAATCCTCAGTAGTAACTGTATCACTCCTGGATGAACTGCATTTCCTCCATTCACACCCAAACCCAGATCTGACGCATTCATCTGCATCTCCGCCAGTCCTGCAATAATCCCAGAGTTTTAATTCATCTCCATTATTAACCGTCAAGGAAGAATGGGGGAAAAAAAACCAAACAACAAAAAAAAAAAACTTTCCGCTGACTCGTGCCTTCAGAGCGACGGAGCGACGTATAATGAAAGTTTTTCTAATCAAATCTCAAAGTGTTTTTTTCTGGTTTAAACTATCCAGTCTGGGGACAAAGAGAATGATTTAAGATATTTGGTGATTTAAAAAAGTAGCTTTTCTTTGTCAAAAACAGTTCCTAATAACTTATTTTTACTGCTCCACTCTGGAGTCAAAAGTAAAACACGCACACACACACACACACACACACACACACACACACACACACACACACACACACACACACACACACACACACACAAGCTCAATTATTATCAAATGTGGAGGGTAAATTATAAGAAATTTATCTCAAACTCCGTTTTCCTCTCCTGTACTGTAACATTATTTTCTGACATGGTCCTCACAGTCTGTCTCCGTCCCGTTCCCACCGCTCCCCAGTCACCGATCACAGAGGAAAATCCACAATAAAGGACCACTTTGGTGTTTTTCATTGCCCGCGGAATATTAACTTTCAAGCTGCGGAATCAAGAATTCCTCCTGGCAGATTCCGGATTATGCTCCGCGGAATCTAAACTTTTTCTCTGCAGATTCCTGGTGGATCTCCTTACTGACAATGAGCACGTCAAAGAATTTAGAAGAATATGGACTGAAGTCAGACCACAGGCTGAGGAGCAGCGAAGCAAAGAGCAGGACAGGGAGACCTCCGCCACTGTCGCAGTCTCCACCCAGATCCCAGTGGGGTATCTCCACCCACATCACAGACTGTCTCCACCCAGATCCCAGTGGGCTGTCTCCACACAGATAAGACTGTCTCCACACAGATAAGACTGTCTCCACCCAGATCAGACTGTCTCCACCCAGATCAGGCTGTCTCCACCCAGATCAGACTGTCTCCACCCAGATCAGACTGTCTCCACCCAGATAAGACTGTCTCCACCCAGATCAGGCTGTCTCCACCCAGATCAGACTGTCTCCACCCAGATCGGACTGTCTCCACCCAGATCAGGTTGTCTCCACCCAGATCAGGCTGTCTCCGCCTATGGAGCAGTATGAATAGTATTCTAAAGGAAATGAATGGGAGTCTGATGTGGAGGTTTTTGGTTCTTGGTTTTGGTTTAACCAGCAGAGAAGGCACAGCATGGTATTCCAAAGCAGTTGGCCCTGTGATCCACTGAAACCTGTCCAACGTATCCCCTCTTGGTCTGTGGTCACCCGGCATCAAAAACCCCCAGAGCCACTGAGGCATGTCCAGCCCTGGTCCTGGACGTTCGAATGCTTCACCTGAAGCTAACGAGCTTGTACAAAAGCCTGCTAACAGGCAGGAGTGTTGCAGTTGGGACAGACCTGATGGGACAGCACTTTCTCACATCCCATTCATGGTCTACATGAATTGCTCCGTGGTGCATGCTAGGTGCGGTGCATCGCGTCGCCTTGGAGCTGCCCTCTGCTCATTTGCATAAAGTAGAATCCTCACAGGGAGCAGAGGGAGCAGAGGTCTGAAACATGGCTAAGCTTTGGTGAAACCGAAGAAGCTGTACTGGAACCAACACCAAGACAGATTCAGCAACTGAACGGCCGATTCCTCACCTCACAGGCGAGTTTCTAACTACTGGTCTGATCTGAATTCCAGGAGCAGACAGATCCACAGACTGAGCTTCTGTCCAGTCAGGGACAGGCAGGACGGTATAGGGCGATGAGTCCCAGTCTTCTTCTGTCCGTGGCGCCATCCTGCAGCGTTGTGATTGGAGGAAAGTCTGTTTTTATCGAGACACCACCCAGTGGCCTGCAGACAACCCTGCCATCAAGCCTGCCATGTTCAGACGCAGTGGGTTTTGCTCCTGTGGACACACTGTAAGACATGAAGGTCTTTCAGCGCCAGGACTGAACACCCCTGTCCTCAGTGAGTCAAGAAGATGGACCAGCTGATGTTGGAATAGAGGAAGCATTTTTTTGTAGTTGGGTCACATTCCTGGAGGCTCCATTTCTTGGTCTTGGTCTTCTTGTTCTTGGTCGATCGAAGATTGATTTAGTTAGTCTGGAAGCAGACAGAGGTCTGCTGCAGTCTGAGCAACACTGCAGCATGACGACAACACGAGATGGCAAAACCACATCAAGCCCTCAGTCTTCAATTCCTCTTTTTCTTCCATCGACATCATCTGTGCTTCTGTAAACACAGAGCTGTATGTGCACAGTGTTGTCAGAGTGACAAATGCAAGAAAAGAAACTTGACTAAAATGACACAGATTCCACATTCAGTTAGTTTTTCACACAAGCAGATTTCAAATGGATTTGTGTTTGCATGAAGGCATTTTACAGGTCACTCATTAAGAATAGTACTTCAAATACTAAACCCTAACACCATAGAGTTTGGTGTGCTAGTAGAATAATTATCAACAGATCAGAGTGTTACAGCAAGTTAATATCAGTCTTCACAACGTGAAAGATCTGAGGACAAAACAGAGCAACAGAAGGGATCCAGAAGCTCAAAGAAGACCAGGCCAAGAAACGATATATTAGAAGAGATGATAACAGACTCTGAATAAAAGTCATTGGGAGCTAATAGCATAAATTCCTCAAAGTTTTTAGTCTGAACAGAGAAACAAATCCTGATATTTAATAATGGTGACTGAATGCTGCCAGACTCGGACTTCAGCAGGTTTTCTCTTTATGTCCAGGCTTTCAAGAGATCAGGGTTCTGCTCATGTGTAGAGAACTCAGGCCCGGGTCCCAGCACTCAATAAAGACTTCTCGTCTATAGTGCTCTCTTCTCACTGCTGTTGCTCAACATTTGGCAGCTGGTTTCTATTAGGGAACTGTCAGGGAGGGGCAGGAGGGGCAGGAGGGGCAGGAGGGGCAGGAGGGGCAGCTCAGAGCCCATCGGAGCTTTAGCCTCGGGGTTCGTCTGATGACACAAACACACTGCGCCACTCTGAAGCTTCACATCCACATTCAAACAGCAAACAGTGCCCACACTCTGACTCAACCTTAATTATCCTTCATGGCTGTGCACACATGACCCTCACCCTCATCTCACAGCGCCAGAGAAAGAAATACGGAGCGTCTTACATTGAGCAGTGCCTGCTGCTGTTCCCCGAGTCTGGCAGGTGAAGCTGGGTCGACGATCCCTGAGAGGATGTAGAGAAGGAGGCAGGACAGACAAGCAGCAGCCATGTTTGTGTTTGCCCGGTGGTCCTCCTTCCACGCCTGGGTCTCAGTCTCTGTCTCCTTGACCCGAGGACGGCTGTGGTCAACTGTCTCGATCGGCTCACTTGTTCTCTGCTCCCAATGTCCAGAAGCAACGCTGCCCCCACGTCCCGACCCGAGCTCTGAAACTAACTTGTGAGTGGGCTTCCTGTCTCCCTCCCTCTCTCTCTCCCTCTCTCCCTCTCTCTCTCTTTCCCGCTCCCTCCCAGCTCTGATGTCTCCCCCCTGAGCCAGTTGCTTAAATCACATGCAGATGGTGAGAGAAAGAGAGAGAGTGAATGAGAATGGACAGCAACAGGGAAAAGAGCAACAGAAGAAGCCACCAGTCACCCGGGAGTGAGCGCCATGCAGTGTCAGGACCTCGTCTCCATTTGCAGACACTCTTTCAGTTTGGGCTCAGTGGGCAGAGCCCCCCCACCCTCAGCCCTCCCTCAGCTGGCTGGGCGTCGATGTCCCGGCTCCACTTGGCAGCCCCACACAGCAGATTTGTGTTTGTTTTCACAGGTCAGATCACCAAAAGTTGGTAAATGTACAGATACTGCGAGAGGCGCTGAGCAGGAAGAGCTGAACGGGACACAAGAACAATGAAGGGATTGTCCCGGTCTAAAAACAGCATTTCCTCAAGATGTGAACATTTATTCTAGTACGTGTGAAAACTTGTAAAAGAAGCAATCCCACAGATCTGCTGGTCTTTAACTGACATTGTAAGCATTTCCAAATATGTCCGAGCTATGCAGCCTGCTGACCATGTGCTGGTTCTGTCTCTCAAGTGACTAATAAACAGTCTGCCGCATTCCAGTTACAGAAGGCAGAGATTTCCTCCACACAAGAGCAGAACAAGGTCCTCCACATTTAAGCCATTCACACAGTGGTGCAGGAAAAACCACCATCTGGTAATGTCAGAGGTTTTTCTTTGATATGTTTGCTGCAGGCAGTAGAGGGGTGTCAGAGTCACAGAGGTCCTGCAGAGGCCACATTTCCAGAAACTCTGCACTGTTTCATGACAGAGAAAGGCCTGTAAATGCTTCAATCAGGATGAAAACAAACAATTCAATATGACAAGAAAAATATAGACAGAAACAAAAGAGGTTGATGGAGTTTCAGGCCAGGGGAGGTCAGCAGCACCTTCAGTTTTAATTTAATCCACAAAGGGTTTATTGGCAGGTGACTAGACCAGGTCTACTGGTACTGGTACTGGTCCATGGTCCACTGGTCCACAGGCATGATGCAGGTTAGGGGTGGGCGATATGGCAAAAATGTCATATCACGATTTTTTAAAATCAATATCATGATCATGATTTTATCACAATTCTTTTTTATATTGATTTTTCTAATTTGCAAGTTTGACCATTTTTTCCCCCAATTTAAACATATATAACATATAAAATGCATTTAAACATGTAAAACCCTAAAAGGAAAAATAAGACAATTTAAGCTAAAGAAACTGGCTTTAATTTAAATGGTACAGGTGTTTTTCTAATCAAAATGTGCAATGAACACAAACATAAAAAGTAATGAACAACAACAGAGTGCACTTTTGTAACACAAAAACTAAACGCACCAAATAGATTATTAAAAAGGGTCAATAAAAATGCAAACTTAGCTGGTTACCTCTTAAAGGGCAACAATTTAGAACAAAAACAATTTAACTTGAATATCTATAACCTGAGATACAGCTGCTTGAGAACTATTTTTTGTTCAGAGATTTAAGCTTTTATCTCCTTTTAAAAATGAGGTAAAAGATAATGAACAATAAAGTTACTTTTGTAACACAAAAAACTAAACATCAAATAGCTTTATAGCAGTTTTAATGGGATCTAGTTTTAATAGTTGCGCTATATGACCACTAGAGGGCTCTGTCTCCATTGAAATGCAGCCCCTCATCATCCATTAAATCAAAGACGTTCCACTAGTGATCAGACTAAAGGTTCGTTTCAGCTGTTAACTTGATGGTTTGTTCACTAAGTGTCTTTTCACATTTCTGTGATTTGTTGTATATAAAATCCCTCATGCTAGCTTGTGAACTGCTAGCGGTAGCTCGCTAGCTAGCATTAGCCTCGGTGCTAGCTTCAGCGTCTCTTCCTCCACCTTGTTGGGGTGTTTCTATGGCGGCTGGTCTCTTGTAGATCCTGTACTGCTGCTGTAAACCAGCTCTGCCTGACCCAGCCTCCACCCAGCCTCCACCCAGCCTCCACCCTCCACCCAGCCTCCACCCAGCCTCCACCCAGCAGCAGCTCCAGGCAGAGAAGCTGTCGCACAGCGCTCCGCTCGTTATTAGCTGACTTCACATCCCTGAGTCAACTTGAACGCAACACCGGCTGAGGCTGCGTTTTTTTTTTTTTTTTTAATCATCGTTAATATTGCTCCGCATGTATTTATTATGTATGTGGATAACTGCACTAGAGGGAACATTTAGCTGATATTATCTGAAGCTTTCAGGTAACATCATCACTCCAATAAAGGATCAGGATCATATTTATTGTCATCGCAACAGGTTACCGAAGTTACAAGTGCAACGAAATTTCAAGGGTTTTTAAGACGCCCAGGCAGCCAATTACGGCGCTCCGCCTATAAATATAAATATTAAATATTATGTATACATATTATATACAGGTGAAAAGAATCCTTCTTCCCTGTTGACACTGGCGCGTCACTTCCGGGTCAGAGGTCATTTGGCTGACAGGTATGGCTGCGCACCGCTTCAGCTCACTGGCTGCTTGTTTCATTCCCTGTGCTGAAGGCATGGGTGTTTGCAGGGCGCTGCTTGTGTGCTGCTCCATGCCGATTGGCTGCAGCAGGCGTCCTCTCTCTCTGCAGCGTCTACATGCCAGCAGGCAGTGATGGCCCAACGGCTCTTTCTGAAATATTTAGGCCTGCATCTGCGAAGGGTTCAATACTTAAAGTTTTTCAATACTGCTCTCTGTGCTGGCATCTGGTGGCCAAAACCATGAAGAGCAGCTTGAATGAACAGCTCCACGAGGGTTCAGTTGACAGCGTCATCTGCAGTTATTCTCAGTGGCTTTGGTGCATCACATCACTATCAACATTTTCCCAACTTCCACAACATCATAGAAACAGTTTCTCATACCTTGTAACAAATTTAAATTGCTTCTGGACATGCATCAATTGCTTCCATACTGTTTTGGAACATTTCATTTGCTTTTCTCATGTCAGTCAAAATGATCCCTGCTTGTGAATGCTCAACAGTGATTCTCTATAGAACAGCCCTCATTCCGTTGCTTGAGTCATTACATAGAAAAATATTGAACTAGTTGTCAAAATGTAGACGGATCCACTGCTCCAGGAGACACTCAGAGTCCTGCAGGCGGTGGATCCACCGCTCCAGGAGAGACTTTCCTCAGAGTCCTGCAGACACTGCGGTCAAGCCCGCCCTCATTTCAGAAAGCACGGTCAACCTGGCACTCAATTGACTCTGTGGTGCGCGGACACTCTGTGCATTACGGGAACAGCGTTTTCACAGTGACTTCACAATAAAAGTTGGGTTAAGTTGAATGAGATCTTCCTTTTGATTTGGTTAACCAAGTTAGTTTTCTTAAGTTTCACGACATGAAGTGACAGGCACAGTGAAACAGATATTCTCCTGCTACAATGTCAGAACAAACTATGAAAATAAATTCGAACACACACCAAACACGGACAGACGCCAAAAACAAATACCCTGTTACCAACAACCCACTCCGCTTCTTTTTTTGTTTTTTTTTCCCTTGTCCTGTTCGGCAGCTGGGGCGTGCAACATTGTATGATTGTAGCCTTTTACTATCCGAACAGATTTTAATATTAGCAGCAGGAGGAGACTGAGTTTCCTCCTGCTGCTGCCTTTATTTAAAGCTGGCATCCAGCATGGCTGCCGGACAGGACCGGGACGGAAACGCTCAGGGAGCAGGAACAGAAAGAGAGAAAGATAAAGAGAGGGAGAACGGGGGGGGGGGGGGGGGGGGGGGGGGCACAACCTATGTACAAAGTCACAATACAAAACAGTGTTGTCGACGCACCACAGGCAACCTAGAGTAATCCCAAACCCCCAATCTAGACAACACCAAAACAGAGCCGACAACCAACACAGAAAATTACAGAACCATACATACATTTTTTTTTCCCCCGAACCATATTAGTGAACAGACCAGGCCACAAAAATAAAAGGAGGTGTAGGGGAGGAGGGAAATGCAAGGACACCACAATCCCTTTTTTTTTTTTTTTTTTTTTTTTGAATATAGCTAGTCGTAACTAGCAGTAACTAGTAGTAACTAGTAGTAAACTCAGGGCGTGCATCAAGAGAGGTCTGCTACAGATCACCATTATTCTAACCACCACCAGAAGACAAGGTAACCGAGTATGTGAAGAGTGATTAAAGATCAACGTGATCATGTGAATATGATGGTGACAGTGATGGTCATAGTGATCATGCATATATGACCTCTGACCTCTGAGAAGGCCAGAAGCAGGCCAGAGAGGCCCTCAGAGCCCAGACAGCCGGCGGACATCACAGAGCCCGGATCCAAGCCGCCCCCCCAGGCAGACGCCCACACTCCGGTCCAGAAACGGGGCAGAGGAAAGCCCCGGCCGGGGACCCCGGCAGTCCCGGGGCCCGGGCCCCGCGGAGCCACGACTGGCAGGAGCCGGTCCACCCCGGGCGCCGGACGCCCGGGGCGGGCAGGGCCGAGAGCCCAAGGCCCAAGAGCCCAGGAGCCGACCCCCCACCCAGGCGGAGGGCCATGACCCACCCGGGAGAACCAGCCCACACGGGCGGCTACCCACCAGGCCAGTACACCCCCCCACCCCCCCACACACACACTCACATTCCAACACACTCACACACTCTCACGCACACGCTAACAAGCACGCACACACACACACACACACACACACACACACACACACACACACACAGTCCATCCTACCCCAAACACACTCACATTCCCGCGTCATCCAACTGTCACATCCTGTGGGAGACACCCCCGGAAGGCAAGGGAACACCGAACCCCACATCCAGGACCCCCCACCACCCACAACTGCCGCCCCCCACCCCCCCACCCCACCGCCGCAGACAGGTATGCACCCCCCTGAGCCAGCAGGCCCCCAAACCACAGCCGCTCCAAACCCCCGGCCTGTGGGGAAAACAACAGCCCCCCCCGCCCCACCCCCAACCAGAAGGAATCCGGAAACGGGGGCGCAGAAGACCCCATTGCCCCCCCCCCACCCCCCACTCCGTCTCGTGAGTGTTGATGGAGTATATGTTGTTTGCGATTAAAATTTGAGGGTCAGTAACCACACCGTACGGCGAGTGAGGCCAAACGAGCAGTCTCATCCACCTGAACAGCCCCACCCCCGACACAGCGCGCCAAGACCCCCCGACGTGTGTGTTTGTATGTATTTGGTCGTGTTAGATGACTAAGTGCAATTAAGACTGAGAGGTCGGCTCGGGCGTGCTGCCACGGCCTGGGTCGGTGCACGCCCTGGTGTCTGGTTGCTGCCCCGGAATTCAGGGCATTGGGGTGGGTGGTTGTGGTGGTGGGGGACAGGGGGGTGGGGTGGATGGGTGGGGGGTGGGGGACGGGGCGGGGTGGATGAGGGGGTAGATAGGGGGGTGGTGGGCTGTGGGGGTTAGGGGGTTGAGGAAGGTGCGTGTACGTGTATGTGTATATGTGTGTGGGTGTGTATGTGTGAGTATGTATATATGTTTTTGTATGTGTGGGTATTTATGTAGGTGTATGTGAGTGTGTGGGTGTGTATCTGGATATGTATGTGTATGTGTGTGACTATGTATGTGTAAGTGTGTATGTGTGTGTGGGTATGTATCTGTGAACGGGGTATGTATGTGTGTGTGGGTGTGTATCTGTAAGTATGTATGTATGTCTGTACGTGTGGGTGTATATGTGTGGGCGATTGGAGCTATGTATGTGAGCTATGTATCACTCGTGAGTGAGGCCAAACGAGCAGTCTCATCTACCTGAACAGCCCCACCCCCGACACAGCGCGCCAAGACCCCCCGACGTGTGTGTTTGTATGTATTTGGTCGTGTTAGATGACTAAGTGCAATTAAGACTGAGAGGCGAGCCACTGAAGCGTGCAGTGATTGAGGCCACTTAGATGGCCCCCTCCACCACACCCAACCTGATAAGCCCGCCTCCCAAAGCCCTACGTGTGTGTGCATGAGAGCGGGGGGAGAGGGGGGTCCGGGGATGCCGCAGCACCCCCGTCACCCAGGAGCCCCCCGATGAAGGACAGGGCCAGGAGCGCCACCCGCCCCCCCCCCCCCCCCCCCCCAGGACCAGGGCGGACAGCGACCATGGCCAGAGAGCCACCGACCCAAGAAGCACACACCCATCATGCATCAGGAGGAGTGAAGGTGAGGACAGACAGGGGGCAGCAGAAGGACCCAGACCCAGGGCCCACCGCCCCCAGGCCCACCGGGCCCCCCCCCCCACAGGACACCGCACTCTCTCATACATAGCTCCAATCGCCCACACATATACACACACGTACAGACATACATACATACTTACAGATACACACCCACACACACATACATACCCCGCTCACAGATACAGACCCACACACACATACACACTTACACATACATAGTCACACACATACACCCACTCCGCTTCTGACTTATAGTAGAACCCCCCCGCCCCAGGGTCCCATTCACCAAGTGTCATCCAGATCTGATGTGAATTTTCAAAATAAAAGCCGTCTTAAATAACGCATTTTTGACTCATCCAGCCAAATTCAAAGTTGGATTGCTCCAAAACGCCCTGTTGCCGAGCAACCATTCCACTTCTGACTGATAGTAGCCCAACCCCCCCCCCCCCCCCCCCCCCAAAGGGTGCCATTCACCAAGTGTCATCCAGATCTGATTTGTATTTTCAAAATAAGAGCCCTCTGAAAAAGCGCATTTTTGACTCATCCAACCAAATTCAACGTGAGATTGCTCCAAAATGCACTGTTGCCAAGCCACCATTTTGACTGATAGTAGGCCCCGGGGGCCGCTCAAAATTGCCACATTGGTGTCAGAAGTTGGATGGAGCCACGGCAAGCTTCAGAGAGAAGACGCCCGGAGAACGCAGGAAGGATCGCCGCGCAGTGGGGGACTCCGAGCCGGCCCGACGGGTCCAGCGATCTGCCGAAGCACCGTCCAGAAGCGGCGAGGATGGCTGAGGACGGTGGCGATCGCGTGGATGCGGGAGCTCGCCCACCCACCGCTCCAGCGAGAGCCGCCATCAAGCTGCCGAAGTATGACGACGCCGGCTCACTGGAGCTCTTCATCAAGCAGACAGGAGTCGCCGCAACGCACAACAGCTGGAGTGACCAAGACACCGCCGCGCATTTAGCCCTGGCCTTGGAAGGCAAGGCCCAGCAAGTTCTCTTCGACTTCATGCCCGGAGAAGAGCGGATCCTGGCCACATTAATCACCGCACTCGAGCGGTGCTTTGGGTGGCGCACCATAGAGGCAGCTGAAAGGGAAAAGCTGAATAACCGCCGCCGTCGCACACCTGACACAGTGGTACATAAGTGCTGGGTTTTAGAACACCTGACCTAATCTTCCCCAAACATGGGGTCGGATTAAGACCCTAGGTGTTCTCTGAACAATTGAGTCTTCAATTTTCTCTTGAAAGCAGAGCGGGACTCGGTGGAACGCACAGAGTTAGGAAGTTCGTTCCACCATTTGGGAACAACAGAGGAGAAGAGTCTGGCTGGAGGTTCAGAGCCGAGCTGGGCTGGAAGCTCCAGACGTCTCTCACATGCAGAGCGAAGAGGGCGTGAAGGAGAGTAGACCTGGATCAGGGAGTCCAAGTAGGCCGGAGCTGTTCTTGTAAATATTTTGTAAGCCAGGAGGAGAGTTTTGAATTTGATTCTGGCTGCAACTGGAAGCCAGTGAAGGGAGATGAACAGAGGAGTGACATGAGCCCTTTTGGGCTGGTTGAAGACCAGACCTGCTGCATTCTGGATCATCTGCAGAGGTTTGACTGTACGTGCAGGGAGACCCGCCAGGAGAGAGTTGCAGTAGCCAATGCGTGATATCACGAGAGCCTGAACCAGAAGCTGTGTGGCCTGTTGGGTCAGGAAGGGTCTGATCTTCCTGATGTTGTAGAGGGCATAACGACAAGACCGAGAAACTGAGGCCACATGAACCTTAAAGGTCAGCTGGTCATCAATCATGACCCCCAGGTTTCTGGTTGAGTTTGTGGCACAAGTAGGCTGGAGTGAAGTTGGACACTGATCTGAGGACAGATGGACAGCTGGACGGACCATGAGTTCAGTCTGAGACAGATTTAGCTGAAGGTGGCGCTCCTTCATCCAGGTGGAGATATCAGCCAGACCTGCTGATATTCAGCTGAGACTGTGGTGTCGTCAGGTGGAAAAGGGAGGAAGAGCTGAGTATACAGTGGTAGGTAGGAGAAGCCATGGGAGCGAATCACTGCACCAAGTGAAGTGGTGTACAGAGAGAAGAGTAAGGGGCCAAGCACCGACCCCTGAGGGACCCCTGGTGATAGGCCATGTGACCTTGACACCTCCCCTCGCCATGACACTCTGAAAGATCTGCCTGTGAGGTGGACCTGGACCACAACAGGACGGAACCTGAGATGCCGAGGTCAGAGAGTGAGGAGAGGAGGATCTGATGGTTTATAGTGTCAAAAGCAGCAGACAAGTCCAGCAGCAGGAGGACAGAGGACGGACCAGCAGCAGGAGGACAGAGGACTGACCAGCAGCAGGAGGACAGATGACTGACCAGCAGCAGGAGGACAGAGGACTGACCAGCAGCAGGAGGACAGAGGACTGACCAGCAGCAGGAGGACAGAGGACTGTCCAGCAGCAGGAGGACAGAGGACTGACCAGCAGCAGGAGGACAGAGGACTGACCAGCAGCAGGAGGACAGAGGACTGTCCAGCAGCAGGAGGACAGAGGACTGACCAGCAGCAGGAGGACAGAGGACTGTCCAGCAGCAGGAGGACAGAGGACTGACCAGCAGCTCTTGCCAGCTGCAGAGATTCTGTGACTGAAAGAAGAGCAGTCTCGGTGGAGTGGTCTCATCTGAAGCCTGACTGAAAAGGGTCCAGCAGGTTGTTGTTCTGCAGGTGTTCAGAGACTTGGTTAAATACTGAGAGCTCCAGAGCAGGATTACTATTGCAACAACACATCATCAGTAGGGTAAAAGTCTCACGACGGTCTAATCCCAGCTCACGTTCCCTATTAGTGGGTGAACAAGGAATGGTAGAAGTGAGACTGGCCTGTAGTTTTCAACCTGGGCTGGGTTGAGATGAAGCTTTTTTAGTAGTGGGGGGATGGCTTGTTTAAAAGTAACAGGAAAAATGCTGGTTTCCAGGGAGGAATTGACAATGTGCGTGACTGCAGGTTTGATTATGGGCAAGATGGTCTGCAGAATGCTGGTGGGTGTTGGATCCAGAGGACATGTTGTCGGTTTTGAGCTCAGAAGAAGTCTGGAGACCTCGTCCTCACTCAGAGGAGCAAACGAGCAGAGAGAAGGAGCAGTGGTGGGTTTGAGCTGACTGGGCTGGTCAGGCTCAGAGAACTGGTTCTGACTGCAGCCTCCTTCTCAGTGAAAAAGGAGGCGAACATATCAGGATCAGCTCAGTGGACGGCTGAGCAGCTGGAGGAGGAAGCAGGGAGTTGAACGCCATAAACAGTTTTCTGGAATCAGAAGCTGCACAGATCTTGTTCTGATAAAAAGCTTTCTTTGAGGACTGCAAGCGGGAGGTAAAGGAAGCAAGTTTCTGTTTGTATGAGGACCAATCAGCAGGCTCTTGGGGTTTACGCCACTTTCTTTCTGCTGCCCTGAGTCCAGCTCTTTCTTCTCTCAGGACTTCTGAGAGCCACGGACTTGGTTGTATTTTCTTGGCTGGTTTGGACACCCGGGGGCAGAGTTTGTCCAAAGAGGACACCAGAGAGGAACAGAGTGTTTCTGTAGCCTCATTAACAGGAAGCGATGAGAAGTGAGAGTAGTCCGGCAGGACAGAGCTGAGCTGCTGTGAGGGACTTCAGGTTTCTGCAGAAGGAGACCATCTGTGTCGGTGTCTGCAGCGGCAGAAAGGCAGCCGCAAGTTTTACCAGGAAATGGTCAGATAGGTGTAGTGGAGTAACCGTCACCTCTGCTATGGAGCAGTTACAAATCAGCACCAAGTCAAGGATTTTGCCAGCTTTGTGGGGGGGGGGGGGGGCATCAGTGCCAAAAAGTCCTGTGCCTGGGGTTTGTCAACGTGAATGTTCATGTCTCCCATGACAATCAGTGGTGTGCCATCATCAGGGATGTCAGAGAGTAACATGTCCATTTCAGAGACAAAGCCATCCAGATTACCCCCTGGTGGGCGGTACACAACCAGAATATATGCTTTGATGGGAGTAGTGACCGTTAAAGCATGATATTCAAATGTTGCGTTGTTGTTTGACGGGCGCAGTGAGGAGAAGGACCAGTTGTCCGGAATGAGAATGCCAGAACCGCCTCCTGGGCCAGTGGAGTGAGGGGCGTGGCTTAACGTAGCACTGTCTCCTCGGCCAGTAGAGCGAGGGGCGTGGCTTAATGTAGCACCGTCTCCTTGGCCAGTAGAGCGAGGGGCGTGGCTTAATGTAGCACCGTCTCCTTGGCCAGTAGAGCGAGGGGCGTGGCTTAATGTAGCACCGTCTCCTCGGCCAGTAGAGCGAGGGGCGTGGCTTAATGTAGCACCGTCTCCTTGGCCAGTAGAGCGAGGGGCGTGGCTTAGCGCAGCGGATGCAGAGAGTGCAGCTGGTGTAGCTGAGTTTTCTGGGCGGATCCATGTCTCAGTCAGGGCGAGGACCAGAATGTCTGAGAGTTTCATCAGAGAACTGATGAATTCTGTCTTATTCTGTCTTATGACTGACAGTTCCAGAGACCGAAGGTAACTGAGTGTGGGCTGGACCACTTCCAGAGAGAGCGGACAGGTTGTGTGGATTGCGTTTGCGGAGGACTACGCGTCTTTTCCAGTTGCCGACGATGACTAGGATATGTAAGAAACACATTGTGTGTTAGACTGTGACAGACAGACCTTAGTGAAGCTGGTGTCCTTGCTCGGTGGACTCGCGCAGGTAGACTCGCAGGTCTTTATCCTCTGTGGGCTGACGCTGTGGCTGACGCCAAAGCGCAGTCCGTGCTGTGAAGTACCTGACGGAGTAACAGCTGTTTCCAACTTGACTGCGCCCGGCTGACCCGCCCCTGTCTGATGTCACTGGAGCCAGACAATAGAAGGTGTGACCCGCGTCAACGACCTCTCTACTGGGCAGACAGAAACCGAAACTGCAGTGCAAACACCTAACCACCCCCAGACACAGCAACAACAACACAATAAGCAATTCAAACTCACCAAAGCTGGCTCTAATTTCTGCCGTCTAAGATTCAGTGCTTATGATAAACACACACACACACACACACACACACACACACACACACACACACACACACACACACACACACACACACACACACACAGGGAGAGAGGGCGACAGGGCGAAAGAGAGAGGCACCGCACGCCGCTCCGCTCCGATCACACCCCCAATCACAATGTTGTTGTATTATATATGGTGTTCTTATTGTTGTTGGTGACTGATTTGAGCTGCAGCGGAGGTCTGCCTCTCTGAGTGCCAATTTCTAGTTTTATTAATAGAATCAGTCCGGAAACTTTTGGGTCCCCCCTCGTATAACTAGATAAGTGTGTTTTATCCTTATTGTTAATCAATGTAATTTTTGGAATCACTTGTGTTTATTGATGTTACACAATTATGAATGAAATGTCGACCTCTTCTGCTGAAGAACTCCAGAATCATTCCATTTTTACAGTTAAAAGTATCTGATTGTTAATAATTTAATTAATCTGAATTCCAAATGAATAGCTTAACCCAGTTTATGACGCTGATTGCAATGCATTGGATACCATTTCCTTTTCTAGGTGGCACTCCAGAGGTTATCTGATGTACATCAGATTGAAAATTGTATTAATAATAATGATAATTAATTATTACTGATAACAAAATTGATCATAAGTTGTTCTCCAACGCGTGATCTGCCACAGCTTGATTTCACACTTTCACATGACTGATCCTGGTAGTAAAATAGGTCATTTACAACTTGCGATTTGATTTGAAATGTTTGTAAAAGTTTCTTTAAGTTGAATCTTTTATTGAAATCTTCAATAAATCTCTTCCCTTGCTCTTCATGTTCCTACAGCTTTGACTTTGTGACAGACCCCATCTCATACTCTTGGTCAATGTTTTTAAAGGGGCTGTATCATGCTTTTTAAGCAAGTCCAAACCCTATTATTACCTTCACCAGGAGGTTATGTAATCACGTCGGTTTGTTAGTTGGTTAGTTGGATTGTTAGCGACACTATGAAAAAATTAATGGACGGATTGCAATGAAACTTAGTGGAAAGGTGGGTCTTGGGCGAACTTAGAATCCATTAAATTTTGGTGATGATCCGGACCACTGTCTGGATCCAGGAATTTTCAAAGGATTCTTTATCATTGACAGATAGGGAGTCTTTGACATGGTTGGGCAGGCCCGCCGACAGGGGGGACAAACGCCTGGTTCACAGGACGCACCGCTTCCGACGCGGAAGTGGGAAGCGCCGCGCACCGACTGTCAGATCGCCGCCCCTGTTAACCTCTCTGACGGTTCATACAGGAGGCGGAGAGGCTCCCGCCGTGGACCGCGGCCGCTCTGCTCCTCGCCGTGGAGCGCCAGTTGATTCAGATTCAGATTCAGAAAACTTTATTGATCCCATAGGGCAATTCGTTTGCAGCACATCTCGAGTCATTTCACACGTAAATACAACATGAGACGGTCCAGTTTAACCACAAGTGGAACTCAGGTTGAACGATATTAAAACAAGCAATACAATAAACAATTTAGGAGCTGGAATTCAATAATTTGATTGCAGAAGGCACAAAGGAGTTTGAAAAACGATTAGTTTTCCTAGCTGGAGCATAATACCGGCGTCCAGAAGGCATCAAGATAAACTCTGGAGTCAGAGGATGAAGAGGCTGAGCCACGATGCTCTGTGCTTCACCCAGCAGCTGCTGCTCCACAGAGACAGCAAGTCTCTCAGTTTAACACCTGTGATTTTAGAGCAGGTCTTGACAATGTTCTGCAGTTTGTTTTTGTCCCTCACAGACATGGATTGAAACCAACAGATAAAAGAAAATGTGAGTAAACTCTCAATAAATGAGCAGTAAAAATTATTTAAAAGTTTTGTTCACATTAAAAGAGTTCAACCTTCTTAACAAGTAGGTCCGCTGCTGCCCACGTTTGACAATGTGCTCAGTGTTCATGTCAAATCTTAATTTGTCATCTATCACCGTGCCCAGATATTTATAACTATTGACAATTTCCACGTTTTCTCCATGGACACTGACACTGTGGGAGGAAGTCCGTCTAAAATCAATGACCATGTCCTTAGTTTTTAAAACATTTAAGTCAAGGTAATTTTCCTCGCACCTCTTAACAAAATGGCCTAAAGCAGGACCATGATTTCCCTCCTTTCGTGACAGTAGATAAACCAGAACTGTGTCGTCTGAAAATTTAATCAGAAATCTGTTCTCCTCAGCGGATCTGCAGTTGTTGGTGTAGAGAATAAACAGAAGAGGAGACAGGACACAGCCTTGAGGAGACCCCGTGTTGGAGGTGGTGGGATGAGACCAGAACACGCTGGACCCCATCAGTGAGAAAATCCAAATACAATGACAACAATTGGTCTGGAAGGTTAAAATCTGAAGCCAGCCTTTGAATCAGGATGTGAGGCCTCATTTTATTAAAAGCAGAAGAGAAGTCTGCAAATAAGAGTCTGACATGGGCCCCTGCATTTTCAAGGTGCTTGTAGATGGTGTGAAGTAAGAAAAGCTTTGCGTCCTCCATCCTTTATTTGATTGATAAGCGAATTGCAGTGGATCTAGTCTCCCTGCTGTAAAGGGCAATATGTGGGCTTTTAATATTTGCTCAAAGCATTTCATGACGAGTGACGTGAGTGCGACTGGCCTGAATTCATTCAGCTCTCTTGACTTGCTGGATTTTGGAAGAGGAATTACTGTTGAGGTCTTCCATAGAGAGGGAATTTTACAGCGATCCATACAAGACTGGAACAGCCTGGAGAACACACCACTGAGCTGTGTGGCACAGTGGTGCAGCGTACGACCACAGATGGCATCAGGGCCCCTCGCCTTCCCTGTTTTGGCCTTCTTAAAGAGGGCAGTGACGTGACTCAGAAATTACAATCTCACTTACAGGCTTGAGAGTATTCCTGCAATCTGACACATTTTCCTCCACATCAACTCTTTCAAACCGAGTGAAAAAAGAATTAAAAGCACTTGGCAGTTCAAAATCAGACACACCATTAACTGTGACAGGCTTCCTGTCCTCCTTTTGATGGCTACCAGAGGCCATGTTTTTAATGCCACGCCAAGCTGCTCTGATATCACCACTGGTGTACTGGGCCTCAACTTTCTCTTTGTACTTAAGTCTGGCCTTTCTAAGTTCACCTTTCACTTCTCTGGAGATTTCTTTCTTCTCCCATTGATCACCAGTGCAATAAATCAATTTCTTCTTATTGATAACTGATTTGAGCTCTTTAGTTACCCATGGCTTGTTATTTAGGTAAATAACAACCTTTTTTGACGGGATAACTGAATCCACACAAAACGTGACATAAGAAGAGATCAAGTCACACATTTCATTAATATCATCAGAAGAATCAAAGAAGCAGTCCCAGTCTGTGCATTCAAACGAAGCTTGAAGAGTAGAAATGCTGTCCTCAGACCAACATTTCAGTCTTTTCCTTGCGTGGCAAGCGCCTGAACACAGGGACGTACCGCGGCATGAGGTAAACACAGGTATGATCCAAGTGGAGGAAGCGGCATTGACTTGTACGCTCCATTCACACTGCCATAGCACAGGTCGTGTTCCTCTGTGTTGTGGCACAGGTGACATATTGTTCATAAGTCTTCAGAGTATCTCCCAGACGACAGTGATTAAAGTCCCCCAGGATAAATTTTGGAGGTCGGGGCAGATACTGTCAAGCCGGTGCGTGACGTCACCGATCAGCTGTGCAGCGGCTGCAGCGTCTGCACGCGGGTGCACGTACGCAATGGTGGAAAATAACTGCTGAAACTCGCGCGGCAAGAAAAAAGGCCGTAGAGAGATGCACAAGAGTTCTATGTCAGGTGTGCAGATCTTCTCTCGCACCACCACAGTGTCACAGTACCTTTGGTTAATGCAGCAGCACACTCCTCCTCCGCGTGACTTGCCAGTAACTTCCTTGTCATGATCCAGTCTCAGCGGGACCCTAAAGCCGCTCAGTGACAGATCCTCATCCAGGTCAGAGTCGTTGAGCCAGGATTCAGTAAAGACAAGCAGGCAGGCGTTCCTGATCTCCTGTCGGACTGTGATCCACGCCTCTACCTCATCCAGTTTGTGGCGGATCGACTGTGCGTTCCCTAGCACGATCGGCGGCAGAGCCGGGAGCCGACGCCGGTCCAGAAGATCCATCCTCTTCAGTCGCCGGATTAATCCACCACGTTTACCCTGTTTGCGGCGCGCGGGTTTAGCTGCCGTGCATCGGAGCTCCGGTGGGATGCCCGGAGGCGGCCTGACATGAAGCGTGGGGAACCGGAGCTGAAGGAAAGACTCCCGGCTAAAGGTGATGCGCGGGAGAAAACCAATCCGGGTAGGTTCACTCGGCTCGTAACACATACAGAGCACGAGAAGCAGTCCGCACAAAAGCAGCAAGTAGTCCAATCTGAGTAACCACTTTGTTGATCACTGACAAGGTGACACCTCAGACGCTGTACAAGCAACAGAAACAACACTCGAGGAGCTGCCGGGTCGCACGCTATTGTAAAGCTGGTTGTAAAGCTGGACAGAGCAGATCACACCACACAGGAAGTCGGGAACGGAAAATACGAGAGAATCCGGTCAAGTTTCAAATTAAAATGAAGTAAAATAACATAAATTATGTTGCTTTTCGGTTTTCCTTTTCAGATGAACACACACACACACACACACACACACACACACACACACACACACACACACACACACACACACACACACACACACAGGGAGAGAGGGCGAGAGAGAGAGGCACCGCACGCCGAAGCGCTCCGCTCCGATCACACCCCGATCACAATGTTG
Source organism: Salarias fasciatus (assembly GCF_902148845.1). Taxonomy (NCBI): domain Eukaryota; kingdom Metazoa; phylum Chordata; class Actinopteri; order Blenniiformes; family Blenniidae; genus Salarias; species Salarias fasciatus. The sequence continues at coordinate 30,248,312 of NC_043759.1, read as the reverse complement.
TTGTATTATATATGGTGTTCTTATTGTTGTTGGTGACTGATTTGAGCTGCAGCGGAGGTCTGCCTCTCTGAGTGCCAATTTCTAGTTGGCATTAACATGGTATTAATTTATTTTTGGTGCTAAGGAAAAGTCATTTTGTGTTAAATAAAAGATTTTCTGGGGCTAATTCTGAAACCTGGAAGAGAAAACGCTCTGTTTCACTGAAAATCCCGCCTCTCCCCCTGTGGACTTTGACTGACAGCTACTTCAACCAATCAGAGCTTCAAAACAAATATTTCATGCGTTAGTGTCTCTAAGGGTTAGCTTTAGCGCTTTAGCTTTAGCTTCTCTACACGCAAAGACACGCGAAAACGTCTTTTCCTGTTAGAAACTCACCAAGCGCAGACCCTTCAGACCCTTCAGACCCTCCAGACCCTCCAGACCCTTCAGACCCTTCAGACCCTCCAGACCCTCCAAACCCTCCAGACCCTTCAGACTCTTCAGACCCTTCAGACCCTTCAGACCCTCCAGACCCTCCAAACCCTCCAGACCCTTCAGACCCTTCAGACTCTTCAGACCCTCCAGACCCTCCAGACCCTTCAGACCCTCCAAACCCTCCAGACCCTTCAGACTCTTCAGACCCTCCAGACCCTTCAGACCCTTCAGACCCTTCAGACCCTCCAGACCCTCCAGACCCTCCAGACCCTCCAGACCCTTCAGACCCTCCAGACCCTCCAAACCCTCCAGACCCTTCAGACCCTTCAGACTCTTCAGACCCTCCAGACCCTCCAGACCCTTCAGACCCTCCAGACCCTCCAAACCCTCCAGACCCTTCAGACTCTTCAGACCCTCCAGACCCTCCAGACCCTCCAGACCCTCCAAACCCTCCAAACCCTCCAGACCCTTCAGACTCTTCAGACCCTCCAGACCCTTCAGACCCTCCAGACCCTCCAGACCCTCCAGACCCTCCAGACCCTCCAGACCCTTCAGACCGTCCAGACCCTCCAAACCCTCCAGACCCTTCAGACCCTTCAGACCCTTCAGACCCTGCAGACCCTCCAGACCCTCCAGACCCTTCAGACCCTTCAGACCCTTCAGACCCTCCAGACCCTCCAGACCCTCCAGACCCTCCAGACCCTCCAGACCCTTCAGACTCTTGCTCTTGCTTGATTGTTGCTTTCAGACGATGGTTAAAGTTTATCTCTGTAATCAGAGTTACAAAAAGCAGCAACGCTGATTGCCGAGGGCCTGTGTGTGTGTGTGTGTGTGTGTGGGGGGGGGGGGGGGGGGGTCTCCTCAGTGGAAAATGCGAATCAGCTGCTGCTGGTCAGAGGAGAGTGGGGGTGTTGTCTGCGCTATTGAACAGAAGAGTGGTGGGAGGAGTTCAACTTTTGTGACGTACTTCGGTTTGAAGAGTTTCAGACGAGCTGTTTTCTACCTGAAGGGAGGGGCTGCTGTAGAGAGCAGCAGACTGAAGAGATTACTCAGACATGCCTGGATGAAGGAAAATAACATTTTGGGTGTGGTTTTAAGGGGAAATCAACTTTGTGGCATGCTGAAAACCTTAAAAAAGTGGATTTTGCTTAATGTATATTAATGTATATGTATATTTCACAAACATATGTCTCCATCTCTGACAGCTGAGAGGGGATTTTTTTTTAGCAGCAGCACCAGCCAAACAGGGAGCTTTATTTCGAGGGTGTGGGCAGGTCAGCTCGGAGCTGATCACCACCTCTCAGAGCTCCACACTCCACAGGATTTGCGATCAGAAATATTAAACATGTTGATTATCTATGATCTTCCCTTCCGACGCCTCCTGAGAAGCTCCGACTGGAAAAAATCTCTCGGAACACACCGCACCCTACACGAAGAGTGGACCTGAACTCATTATCATACTCCCGAAAGTTGGACCTGGTCGGCTTCAGTTGGGAGGAGAAGATTGGGGCAAAATTCGGCCTGATCATCCTGTATTGTGTGGAGGCCTTAAACTGACCCACAGGGTCCCGTGACCCGCCCACTGTCCCGCCAACACAAACCAAAACACAGACGATAGAACTTCCGGGTCACGGAGATCGAAGAAATTGAAAAATCATATTAAAGTCTGCTCTGTGGCCGTATTTCAGCTTTCCTTTATTTGATCTGTCTTAAGAAACGGGATACTGAAAAACAAACCAATTTTCATTTATTTTTCAATATTTTGTTTTTTGATTCTTAATTGAATATTAATTGAACGAATGATACACGGATTTGCATAATACCTCTCCTGTAAGAGATGTTTTTCTGACATTGTGGTCAACCTTGGACGTCGTCCCCAGAGAAGAGCTTCAAAATGCTGCTACATGTCCTTTGATTGAGAATTTTCTGCTGTGTGTTATCCTCTTATAAACACTTCTGACAAAGCGTCATTGTGGTGTTTCAAATTAACTGGTTTCCTTGTTAACTGGCAACTTACTTCCTTTAGCATTTCCTGCTGCTGCTGCTAGTAGCAGTCAGTGTTGAAATCAGACTCATTACAGGTCTGACACGACTTTTTATCTGGTTTTTAACATCCACCATTAACAAGGGACGTGAAAAAAATCCCAGTTGCCAGTTAATAGGGAAATCAGTTATTCCAAAACACCGGCCAACTCCGGTTTCTGGACACTTCTTTTCCGCTAGCTAGCTGCTGCGTTCAGGTGACTGGAGCTGCTGCAGAAAACTGAAACTCGGTCGTTCACATGAAGGCAGCGGAGACAGCTGGACTTATCAGGCAGTCAGGAGACACGTGAGGGAAGCGTGGACAGTTTGAACACAGGAACGGCTCTCAGACAGCTGTGAACCGGCTCTCGTCGGTCACTTGAAAGAGCCGTTCTAACGAATGACTCGGTCATTGAACGTCACAGCTCTGCTGTGCCGTTAAGTGCTGTAAAGTGTCGTAAAGCTTCACCATGTCTGTATACGCCACGTACATCTGTTGTAATTCTGGTATGTTCAGACCGGTTTTCAAAAGTAATCCCGCTCAGTAATCCGTGCCTTTATTGGATATACCTGTAACGAGATTACATATTATTTATGTACTGTAACTGATTACAGTTACTTTTTTGTATCCTAATTATGTAACTCTATTACATGTAATCCATTACTCCCCAACCCTGGTTCTGATTGTAATTTGAAGACTGTAAAGCAGTTTGTTTCTCTGCTGTGAAATGTTGCTTTTTGTTGGAATGAAAACTGGCAGCTTGATGGGTTTGTGTTTGTGATGAGATGTTGTATAACAGGGTTACATGCCAGCAGGCCTGCGGACAGGGGGGGGGGGGAACGGGTCTGTTTGTCCCGGACCCAGGGTTGGGGGGGGGCCCAGAATTAAAGGCGGGGGGGGCCCATCCACCACCCCACTCACGGCTCCACGCGGCACGCCGCTCACCCCCCACCCCCAGTAACCCAAACTGCAAACATGTCACCTCTGGGGTACAAGAGTCATCCAGAGAGTGTTCAGTGCATTTGGCTGTGACCTCTGAAGTGATTCATCACATACAACAAAACAGTAGCGCTCTAATTTCAGAGTGCAACACCGCTGCTGTCCAAGCAGTGTACAGTGCTGCCATCACGCCTTTTTACTGATTAAAATGTTGGCGAGCATGGCTGATGAGTCAAGCTGCTCTCCTCAACTGGTGGAAGCAGAAGATTCTTAAGCTGTTGAAACTTTTGTCCTCACAACTAAGAAGTACACATCTGTGTGTGTGTGTGTGTGTGTGTGTGTGTGTGTGTGTGTGTGTGTGTGTGTGTGTGTCTGTGTGTCTGTGTGTTAGACAGACAGGAAGCAGGCCCGCTCTCTGTCCCTACATTCCTCAAACAGATGTTTGACAGAGAATATTTTCACATCGGGAGCTGGAAGGGAGGAACGATATATGTTTTACGATACATCAGGCCCGAGGAGGCGAGAACTGAAGGGGAAAATGTCCACACAGCTCGTCTTGGTGACAGCATGTGAATGTGTGTGAAGTCCTGAGAGTCCTGCATCCTCTGAAATCCTGTCAGATATCCCATCAGCGGCTCCTCCTCATGATTTCAGGGTTCAAACTGTCATGTTGACGACGAGAAACATATTCATTCGCTGACAGAAGAATGTGAACGTTGCTGTGTGGTGATTCATGCAGCACACAGCGCTGGTCTCTGTCAGGAACACACCATTACCACGAATGGAGGGAGGCGGTGAGGACACTGAGGACAGAATCCTTCCAAGTTTCTTTAAACGTGTGATGAGTATAAATGTCTCATTCCACTTGATTTAAGAAAAAGCCACTTAAAAAGTACATGTCAGCAAGAAGAAGTAACTGGTTGAAAGGCCACTTTGTCTTTAAGAAATACTTCTTTTTCACTCATTTCACAGTGAAAGTAGCTTAATTCAAGCAGTTTTACATCTCTTTATTCTGGGCAAGTCTGATGTTGAGAGGGAGCAGTGGTCTTCTCTCCTCCCACCAACAGCACACACACTTCCAGTCAGTCGTTTTACTGTTCCTCTTGGTCTGAGTGTGAGCTGATTGGACACAACTGAAGCTGTTGACAGGACACTTTATAACTTCTCTGTCACTTTCTAGCACCATGCGAACACACACACCACACGGCAGACAGCTTATTGGAAGACAGAGCCCTGTGTTGTCTATTCTGTAAGGTAGAAGTTTTGAAAGTCATCTCAGCCTTTCCTGGTAAAAAAAACCCCAAAAGACCTGTCGTCTGACGCCCTGAGTATTGGGTGGACCTGTTGCAGCCTGTTTCACAAAACCACGATAAGGGAGTAAGCCAGGATATCTTGGTTATTAGAAAGATAAAGAGAGGGAGAATGGGTGGGGGGGGGGGGGGGGCACAACCTATGTACAAAGTCACAATACAAAACAGTGTTGTTGACGCACCACACGCAACCTAGAACAATCCCAAATCCCCAATCTAGACAACACCAAAACAGAGCCGACAACCAACACAGAAAATTACAGAACCATACATACTTTTTTTTTTTTTTTCAAAACCATATAGTAGTGAACACACAGTGAACAGACGAGGCCACAAAAATAAAAGGAGGTGTAGGGGAGGAAGGAAATGCAAGGACACCACAAACCCTTTTTTTTTTTTTTTTTTTGAATATAGCTAGCCGTAACTAGTAGTAACTAGTAGTAACTAGTAGTAAACTCGGGGCATGCATCAAGAGAGGTCTACTACAGATCACCATTATTCTAACCACCACAAGAAGACAAGGTAACCCAGTATGTGAAGAGTGATTAAAGATCAGCGTGATCATGTGAATATGATGGTGACAGTGATGGTGATAGTGATCATGCATATATGACCTCTGACCTCTGAGAAGGCCAGAAGCAGGCCAGAGAGGCCCTCAGAGCCCAGACAGCTGGCGGACATCACAGAGCCCGGATCCAAGCCGCCCCCCCAGGCAGACGCCCACGCTCCAGTCCAGAAACGGGGCAGAGGAAAGCCCCGGCCGGGGACCCCGGCAGTCCCGGGGCCCGGGCCCCGCGGAGCCATGACCGGCAGGAGCCGGTCCACCCCGGGCGCCGGACGCCCGGGGCGGGCAGGGCCGAGAGCCCAAGGCCCAAGAGCCCAGGAGCCAACCCCCCACCCAGGCGGAGGGCCATGACCCACCCGGGAGAACCAGCCCACACGGGCGGCTACCCACCCTGTCACACCCCCTTACCTCGGGATCCAGCTAGTGGCAGGCCTTGCTTTTGTTTCTCCCCTCCTTCCTTTCCTTTCCTTTTCTGTAGGTGGGCGTATGCTTCTGGTGAGTGAGGTGTGGACTGGTGCAGGGAAGCTGCTGATTACTTGAGTGCTTCCACCTGCAACTGGGCCTGGTCTTCACCAAACAATTCATCACCCTATAAAGCTCCCTCAGACCACAGTGCAGCGTTGGACCGTAATACCACCACAGTCAGTTCTTACTGGGTTGCTCTGCTGCATTCTGATGCACTCTGCTGTGCTCCGCTTCACTCCACTTAAATCAGCTGGTCTTCTGCAACCTGCAGGAACCACTCGCTGCCCCGCCTTGGATGACGTCTCTGAGCCTCCTCTGCTTCGCTCCGACTCCGCTGGAAAGGTTCTCCGGACCTCACCCCTCTGGGCTGCTGCGCCAGGACTTCCACACAATCTCCCCTCTGGCTGAGCATCCACGAACCCTCTTCCTTTACGCTTCATCCGCAGTAGCTCTTTCCCTCGCTGGATTGCCGGGGTGGGTCTTTGGGTTTAGTTGTTAGCTCCTTGGTTCCTTAGTCCCGGTTTGGTTATGACTGATTAGGTTACGGCTCAGTCCTTGTTCTGTTCACGGCTTGTCAGAAGGCTTGGAGTCCTGTTCTGTTCTTGTGAAGCGCCGCCGTGATTTTCAGGAGTAGCGGGATTAGTTTGGTTTCGGTATTGATTCCTCTGTAAATAAAATAATTGTTCGAAGAACTATTGATCTGCTGAGTCTCTGTCCGCGCTTGGGTCTGTGAGTTTGAACGTGACACACCCCAGGCCAGTACACCCCCAAGTGCTCCGGCCACGCACCCCGAGATCCAGGGTATCACCCCCCCCCACCCGAAACCCACCCCCCCGTCCACCACCCGGCCCACCCCTCCCACCCACTGTCCTCTCCCGCTTCACTCCCCCCGCCCCAACCCAACACTCATACCCACTCACTCATGCTGACACACACATGCACACACGCACACACACAACCACTCATCCCTAAACCAAACGCACACAGACACACTCACATTCAACACCCCCAGGCCGCGGCAGCACGCCCGAGCCGACCGGCCCCCCCAGCCAGGTTGAGCCCCCCACCCTCACGGAAGGAGAGAGCCCCCAGGCACCAGGGCCCAGGGCCCCCAGCCACACCCGCCCCAGGACACCCCGGCCGCCCGGACATGAACCGGCACCCGCCGACCCCGGCCCCCCGGGGCCCCCGCCCCACCGCCGCCAGACAGCCCCAACAACCGGCGGCCCCCCCACGCCCAATCCAAACCAAACACGAAGACAGCCCCCAGCGAAGCAGCCCAGATCCCGACCCCAAGACAGCGCCAACCACCCGCAGCCATCAGGCCCCCCCACCAACAACCGACCCTCAAAGAGGAGAGGCCCCCCCCACCAACCACCGACCCTCAAAGAGGAGAGACCCCCCCCACCAACCACCGACCCTCAAAGAAGAGAGGTCCTCATCTTCCCCTTACATTAAGTGATGGAGCTGATCACAGGGGACCAGAGGGAACCAGATTCAGCTGATTGATCCTCTGAACAGACAGACATCGTCTCCAAGCTGATATGATCTAATAGAAGATTCTTGAACTGCCTGATACTCAGATTATTTCTGGATTTCCAATTTACAAGGATAGTTTTCTTTGCGATGCACAAGATGGTGAGAACCATGTAGACAGAGTTTATCAACATGTTAATTTCACCCAGATCACCTAAAAGGCACAGTGTGGGAGTTGCAGGGATATTGCATGTGAACCATGTTGACAGGTCTTCACACACCTGAAGCCAGAACCTCTGCACTGGTGTGCAGGACCACAAGGCATGGAGGTAGTTTTCAGTCATGTTATCATTGCAATGTGAACAGATATCAGATTGTGATAGACCCATCTGGAACATCCTTTGTCCTGTGTAATGAATTCTATGCAGAATTTTGAATTGTATTAGTTGTATATTTGAATTCTTTGTCATTTTGAAAGCATTTAAACATATTTGTGACCATGCATTTTGGTCAAAGTTGTTAGATAAGTCAGCCTCCCATTTTAAGGTTGGAAGGAAGATTTTATCTTCTACCTTTGATAATATTTTATATATCTTTGATAGCAACTTTGGGGAACTGAGGTTTAAGAATTCTTCGACCCCGAAAGGTAACTGTCCTTGCAATTGATTAAAGGTATACTTTTTACTGATTAATCCAGGTGTGTCTTGTTTAGACTGCTGCAACAAGACACACCTGGATTAATCATTTTGGCCAATAATGCAAGACAGGAAATGAATGTGCACAGTTAATTTCAGGAAGTAGTGGAGCTGTGAAAATGGCCCATTACTGAAGTCGAGCCCACCTCTGTCTTTAGTCTGTTGTAACGTCTTTAAACTGATACGAGATGGTTTGTTTTTCCAGAGAAATTTAGATATGTATGAGTCCAGCGATTTGAACCAGCCAGACGATGGTTTGGTTGGTATCATTGAAAATAAATAGTTAACCTTAGGTAAAGTCATCATTTTAATGGTGGCAACCCTCCCCTTAAGAGATATAGGTAAGCATCTCCACCGTAAGAGGTCATCCTCTGTTGATTTCAGTAACGGAACATAATTTGAGCTCCACCTGAGGAGCAGCAGCACCAGGTGAGCTCCACCTGAGGAGCAGCAGCACCAGGTGAGCTCCACCTGAGGAGCAGCAGCAAGTGAGCTCCACCCTGAGCAGCAGCACCAGGTGAGCTCCACCTGAGGAGGCTCGACACCAACAAGTCCGCAGGCCCAGATAAAGTGTCAGGTCGGGTCCTGAAGCTGTGTGCACATCAGCTGGCTGGTGTTTTTGTGGACATTTTCAGCCTGTCCCTGCAGCTAGCTTCAGTTCCTGTCTGCCTCCAGTCCTCCATCACTGTGCCTAAAACATCTGCTTTCACCTGCCTCAGTGATTACCACTCGGTTGCTCTGAAGCATGCATTCAGGAAGTGATTTGAGAGGATTGTCTTCAGCTACATCCAGAATGTCATGACTGCTACTCTGGACAGACATCAGTTCTACAGAGAGAACCGGTGGACAGAGAACTCAGTCTCATTAGCACTGCACACAGCCCTGACTCATCTGGAGCGTCCCAACACCTGTGTCTCCATTCAGCTTTTAATACTGGAATCCTGGGCAAGCTGACACTGAAGCTCCACAGCTTGGTCTGTAGCCTCTCTGTGCCTCTGGATCAGAGACTTTCTCACCCACAGGCCTCATGTGGTGAGAATTGGGGACCAGACATCGTCCACACTGATCCACACTGATCCACACTGATCACTGTCAGCCTGTCAGTCTAGCGTTGAAAGGCTGCATCTTCAGCAGAACAAGCAGCACCACAGCTGTCACGGAAGCCATCATGCTGGTCAACGGTAAAACCATGCGCAAACGGAGTTTGCTTCCCAATTGAAACTGAGCGGTGAAACACGGTCACTCTGTGCTCTGAAAGCCACGTCTGGCCAGTTTTAATAAAATATCTCAGTCTTTATATTGGTATGTAAAGTATCAGCAAAAATCCCCGACTCAGTTTAGGGAGTCTACTTGCAAAAGCACAAGGCACATAAACCATCTATTGAATGTGTTACCTCGAGCTTGAGTTTTTTATGTGTGTTTTCCAGCTTTGTGTTTGTGCCACCACCAACACTGTTTACAGTCAAGGTGGAGAACTACTGACCTGAACGGCGGATTAAACGACAGCAGAAGGAATACTTGGAGGACCTCCTCAATCCCGTCGTCACATCTTCCGTGGACTAGCAGAGACTGAGGTGCAGAGGTGGACTCGTCCATCACCCAAGCTGAAGACACTGGGGTGGTTGGTAAGCTCCTCGGTGGCGAGGCACCGGGATGGATGATTTTGTGATTATAATCCAAGATTATCAATTTTTGCTTTTATATCTACAAGAGATAATGGATATAAATTAAGGAGTGATATAGTGATTTAGTATTAAGGTGATATGTTTTTATTTTCTTTCTTTTTTAAATACAGTTCCAAGAGCAATCTGGTCAGGGTGGCAAGGGTTAGGGTTACCCTACAGTCAGGTCGGCACCATTCCAGGTCGGCCCTGGCCAACTCGGCACAGCCTCCGGGATACAGTCAAGTCGGCATCAAAGCCAAGTTGGCCTCGTGAGGGGGGGGCTCTCAAGTGGCCGAGTTGGTCGGTGCCGACTTGACTGTAAGCTGCTTACCAACTCTGCCAAAAGCCTCTTTTTTTTTTATCACGATGCTGCTGCGGCACGTCAATTTGCATAGTTTCTTTTTTTCGTGCCAGCTGCGCCGCTTCTCCTCACGTAGCAGGCGGGGGACTGGAGGACAAACTGTGTGATTATGGTGACTGACAGGTTAGAGGTGGAGAATGCACCTGGAGCTTCATGTTTGATGTCTTGTTTAAATCGAGTAGCTTAGCTACGAGCGCGCAGCGCGAGCGGCTGTCTGGTCACGTGACCAGATGGGAGTGTACCTGTTCCCCGGGTCCTATGTTCCCCGCTTTGTATGGACCGGGGAACATAGGACCTTTTTTCCACATAAGGGTCCTATGTTCCCCGCTTTTCTCCAAAAGGGTCGTATGTTCCCCGCTTTGTATGGAACATAGAACCCTTTTTCTAAATAAGGGTCCTCTGCTCCCCGCCGTGCACTGAAAGTGTCTGCTTGTACAGCGCAGAACCTGCAGTGGCGCATGGAAGCGCTCACGCGTCACCTCCAGGTATAGAGAATTACTGTACACTACTGTCAGTTTACAACTAAATTATAATGCCATAAATGGTGTGAAAAATAAATAAACTCACGCATTAAATCTCAACACAACAGTGAACTAGGTAGTTGGAGCACTGCAGCGTCTCCAGAGGGGCCAGTTACAGATTCAGGTAAAATATTATATCCTCCATCAAAGTACAGCAAACCAGGTATTTTTCGTTTAAAAAATTAATTTTTGAACGAACATATTTTCTGAATAAATACCTTTGTCCTGTGGAGCCTGCAGTCCCAGAATCAAATGAGCAGGGTGAGGACGGACCGTGTGGGGGGGTGTCCGTCCTGGCGCGCAGCCAGGGAGACTTATTTTACTAATTTTAATATGCTTTTGATTGATGGCTAATAATGCAACTATTTTGTGTGTGTTGGCGTGTGTGTGCGTGTTTATCAGGAAAATGAGTGCACGGAGTGTGAGTGAGAGGTGACGCTGCTGAAATGCGCACCCTAAAAATTAAATAAATTTTAAAACCTGACTTGAGGCATTAATAAAGCAGACACGAGGCATTAAAAGGTTTGCTGATCCTCTTGGCTTAATATTTTGTTTATTTATCTTAATTTCAAATACATTAGATTACAGAAAAACAACCTGTTGGTGTGCTCCTGAGCAAAAACACAGCAAAATGTATGACGGTCTGGCTGAGCGCTGCGGCCTTTGGAGGGGGGGGTAAGAATGCTGGCTGTTCTAGTGTTAATCATTTTAGTTCTGGTGTTAATCATTATTTCCCTCCATTCCGATATTGAGGAATAAGCGGAGAGCTCATTCCCTCAGGTCATTCATTCATTTCGGCATCTCCGTCAGCGTGAACCCCCCCCCCCCCCCCCCCCCCCTCTCTGTGAGGACTGTGATGAGCCTGTCAGAAAAATTAAGTTCTACAGTACAGAGGAGGGAAACAGTTAAATGTCTTAGAATCTGACCTCCGCATTTGACAATCAGACAGCTTATTCATGTGTGTGTTTTTTTCTGTTTTGTGTTTGTTTTTTTTCTTTTGAGCGGATAGAGTGGAGTCAAGTTAATACAAACTTCATGCAGGGGGTGTCGGTCACTCCTTTGACTGACAATCAGTCAATCAGCACTTCAAAACAAATGCATCATCAAAATGCGTTAGCTTCTCTACATGCAACGACACGCGAAAATGTCCTTCCCTGTTGGAACCTCACCAGGCTCAGACTCTTGCTCTTGTTTGGTTGTTGTAATTCTTGGTATTTTGGCTCTAACTTTACTTATTGCAGCTTTCAAACGATGGTTAATGTTCATCTGCGTGATGATCCACAACTAGGGTGGCCATTTCCACAACACCAAAAAGGAGGACAGTGGGGGGCGCATATGTATGTAGGAAAAAATATTATTCCTGAGAAGGTGATTTTTTTCACAATATTTGTATTGATTCAAAACATTTCAAGGTACAGTGCAAAAAATGTCTAGAACTTTTTATGTAAACAACAAATGTGCATGATAGACTTTACAAAGTTCTGCAGCAGCTATCTTTTCATCTTCAGGTGACGTTGCTTCCCGAAAAAATAACCGGAGGGAGGAGGCTCTTGCATTGGTGCTTCTCTGTGCCACGTGCCTTTCAATGGCCGCCTTTCCTTGGGTGCTAATGTCAACATCACATTGACAAAGTGTGCAATAAGCATGTAAATCGCCTTTGCTGCTCTTACTAATAAATGCTGCTCTTTGACCACTCTGAGTTGAATGACGTCGGTCTTTTCAGCATGTTGACGTTCAACTAGATGTAGCAGCAAGCACTTGGTTACATTTTTTCAACCAATGAGAAACCAGAGAATTGAGTGACACTACTATTAGCCAATCATTTTTAACTGCGTTTCTTTTTTTTAACCAAAAGTCTTACACCATTGGATGACATGCAGTGTTGCATTCAGGTGCAACTCTAAAAAGGAGGACAAATGAGCGTCCGCTTGAGACTGCGCCGGATGCCGGACAAGGCGTTTAAAATCCGTACTGTCCAGTATGTGTGGATTGCGGTTGCACCCGCAGATAGCCGCGGAGCCCGCGGATAACCGCGGATCGGGCGGATGACGTGTCGAAAAATTAAGATTTTAGTTACATTCGGGTTGCGGTTGAAGCACTCAAATAAAAAAAAAGCAACATTTTAATAGCCAAAACACTATTCTGCGGATGGCGGGCGGGTTCGGTTTTGAAAATTGATAAAAAATCTTTCGTGCGGGCAGATAACGGGTGGATGGAGATTTTAAGAAGCGGTTGCGGATGGAAAAATGAGCCATCCGCGCATCTCTACTGTCCGGCCTAAATCCGGACGTATGGCCACCCTATCCACAACAGTATCTCGGACCTGCCTGGTGTATTTCTTGGTCTTCATGATGCTCTCTGCACTTTAAACAGAACCCTGAGACGATCACAGAGCAGGTGCATTTATTCGGAGAGTTGATTACACACAGGTGGATTCTATTTATCATCATCAGTCATTTAGGACAGCACTTATCCTTCAGACATCCTCACTGAACTTCTGGAGTGAGTTTGCTGCACTGAAAGTAAAGGGGCCGAATAATATTGCACGGCGTACTTTTCAGTTTTATTTGTTTGAGAAGTTTAAAATATCCAAAAAATTTTGTTCCACTTCACGATTGGGTCCCACTTGTTGATTCTTGACAAAAAAAATTAAAATTGTATATCTTTATGTTTGAAGCCTGAAATGAGGCAAAATGACATGACAGTCAACTTAAATCCACTGTGACATCCTGGGATTGGGATACCTCCTTTTCTCCGTTCTCAGTTCATGCCCTGGGCTACTTCTGCCTACAGCGTCGCCATGGTAACCCCAGACCCCTCTGGTTTAAGCCTGTTGAAAAGCCGACCTCCCCCAAAAAACAGCCGTCCTTGCCAGCCATTGTTGAATAATTATATTGTATTCTTCATATTATGTTTATCTAGTATTCATTATCTCATGTTATTTAGTATTATTCATATTATGCATGTTTTTGGTTGTGTGTGTACTCATGTGTGGAAAAAACAATGTATTCTTTCAGGTTCGCCTGCCTGCCATTTTTCATTTTTACGGCAGCCTCTCGGCAGCTGGACAGTTTGCTTTTTTCTAAAGCTAAGACTACAGGTCAACTGCCTCTCTGTTTCCCTCTTGCGCAAATGAGACTGATTGGACAAGGAATGTGACACTATGTGAGTTGTTGCACAACACCTGGCATTCGGTAAGGATGGATGGAGACTTGATGGAGGCTGATAGGGCCTCCCAAGGGGTCACGGACATTGACCTTTGTTGGGAGGGGGGAAGAGAGTCAATTGAGAAGCAACAAATGGTTTAGAGCAATTGTGTCTTGACGAAGATGTCAAATTGAGATGCAACGAACTCCCAAAAAATAGTATAAATAGAAGGAGAGCGATCGGCGCGCCAGTTCTTTTTGGTCGGCCTGGCTGCCAGGGGGTTTTTGGAAATAAAGTCCTCTTTTTGCATTCTGACATCAACTCTGCCTGATTGTTCCGAGGAGAACTACGATTGAAGACTTCAAGAAACAAGAGTGGATATACTTGAAGATTTTGAGATTTTTCAAGAAATTATGTTTGTGGGGGTTTTTTTGCACCGTGACTGGCCTAGCATACTTTTTAAATAAAAATCCACGACATATTATTGGCGAGCTCCAGCCAGGAGGAGCAACCGGAGAGTGATTTTTTGTCTGTGGAGGAGGACCGACTCAGCACACTGTGGCCACAACAATTGGAGGTAAGCAGATTAATTTATTCTGCTTCTAAATTTTTGAGTGTGTGCTTGATGTCTGGACTCCGCCCAGGTGAAGTCTAAAACCGGATTTAATTAATCCAAAAGAACCTAGTTAAAGGGACTTAGGGCAACTTTTCAAAATGTACCTCAGTGCTGCCGCGATAGGCGCTGCGGGGAACTGCAGCCACCAGCCGAGGCGGCACGGGAGCGCCACAAACATTTTACAGAAAGTCCGTCTTCACAGCGCTGCACCAGGGATGCTCCTGCTGTTTACTACGTCGCGGATTACTGCAGGACCACAGCGCAGATTATGTGATTTTTGTAAGCATCCATTTTCACTCCCAAATGCAGCTGAAGTTCCTCCATGAATCAAACGCAGATCCAATATTTATTCGGGTGCTGCTTCGTTCATATTTTATTTTTTTTATTATTTTTTTTTGACTCACGAGATAACGCTGATAATAGGGCTGCGTTAAACGATTACTTTTGTAATCCATTAATCTAGGAAATAGTTCTTCTATGCATTGATTAATCTAAGGATTCATTTTTAAATCCGTGGCGGAGCTCCTCTCCGCCTCCGTGGTTATGCGGCGGGTCCCTGCGTCTCCGCCCGGGAGCAGAGATCCGGAGCTCTCCCGTCAGCCTCCGTGGGGCAGCTCCACTCGGCCCGTGGAAGCCGCCGCCTGCTTCAGGCGCCTCCGTGGAGCAAGCGGCGGCGCGGCAGCTCCGGATCTCCGCTCCCGGGCGGAGACGCGCTCCGTGCCGGCCGCGGAGCGGCGGGGACCCGCCGCATAACCACGGAGGCGCGTGAAGCAGGCCGCGGCTGCTGGAGCTCTCCCGTCGCCGCCGTGGAGCAGCTCCGGGCCGTTTACCCAATCGGCCCCGACTCAGCAGGGGGCGCTGCTGAGACCGGCCGCCTGTGAGAGCTTTGGGACGGGGGAGGGGCTCACGCAGCACCGCTGCTTGCTGAGGACAGCGGAGACGTCCTGTCACGTCTCCAGAGCACCAGGAAAAGCTGCTAAATTTGTCGCTAGTTACTTTTGACAAAAAAAAAAAAAGTCTAAAAGAGGCTTTGGAAAGTCACCAGATTTAGCGAGAAAGTCACCAAGTTGGCAACACTGCCGCCCCTGATCCCAGCAGTGTCTGAGTCCGTGTCCACGGCGGCCATGTTCTTCCTGTTCGGCAGCGCGCATACAGCATCAATTTACGTCACGTCCCCACGACTGCGCGGGAAATTCAGACCCCGAACAGCAACAAATTATTTGGCACACAGCCTGAATAAGGCAGCAGACAGATACGCGGATTGGCCTGTTAGTTTAGGTTTTTAATGCTTCACGACCCATTAGCATTGAATAAAGTGGAAATGCATGTGTAGTTTTTCACAAATCTTGCCTTAAGTCCCTTTAAAGTTAAAAAGTGATTTTTAAAGATAAAAAAGAAAATTTCATTTAAAAGAAATTCAAAGTGGGAGTTCGGAGTCAGAATGCAAAACATGACCAAACCGCATGAGTAACGACTATGGTGTGGAAAGGGTGAAAGGGGTCCGCTTGCATGCGCGGACTGTCTTCAGGCTGCTGTGTGTCTTATCTTCTGAGGAGGGGGAGGCATAGCGGCTAGAGAAGGGTCGGCATAAGTATAAGAGCAGGATCCGCTTAAGGATCATTCTCCTAAGACGGGAGTAGGCGCCAGTGCGGAGGTGCAGATACCACTAAGGGTTTGTTAGACAGGAACAACTGTAAATCAATACGTTAGACAAAGTTCTAAATTTTACATGGAGTAAAATGCATGCAAATTTGTTTGTTTGAATATTTTAAATTCAAAATGTCATGTTTAACATACAACACATTGTTTACTCAATTAAATTATAGAAAAGTTTAGATAATTCTGAAATTTAAGTATTTTAAATTCTTAGTGATCTTTATTAAAAAAGAATTTTGCAGTAAAGTGAGGGTTTATTTGGAGATAGTCAAGGTAACAATTACTCATAATTTTCATGTGTAAATGCTTGCTGAGGTTTTTCTAAGGAAATAGCACTCCACAGTTTCTGGATGTGAGTGTGTTGTTTCTGTGTAATTTAACCTGAGGCCCGAAAGGGTCATCTCTGCCATAAATAATCCTCCCAGGAGGGGAGAAGGTGTACACAGGAGACTCCAGGAGTGGGTCCCGCATGGACGGATCCGTCCCAACTGCGGTTGCCGCCAAAGGTCAATTTGTCAGCTCAGCTGTGAGCTGGACCGTCAAAGCGAATTTTGGGGCTGAGAGGGCGGTTGTAAAACAAAAAGCCTTCTGACGCGGAGGAGGTAATTGTGTCTATGTCTATGTGAGTGACACCATCTTCTTTGTGTCATGGAAACGCTGCCTTCAGAACTATGTGAAATACTTCGTCTTCTCATCGACCTTCATATCAATATGAACTGGGGAAAAAACTTTCACCACATGTTGTTTATTTTGCACATTTGCAGAATGAATAGTTGTGGGGGGGGGGGGGGGGGGGGGGGGGGCTGCTCAGTCGGCTGCTGTTCGTTTTCAGCTGAAGGGGGTGGCATTGAGCCTCTTTTTTTTTTTTTTTGTTGGTCCAACAGCTCTGTTGACACATTCTCAACACAATTCACATAAAATCCATCCAAACCTGCTGTGTCGCAACCCAGGCTGAAGAGAAGAGCAGCCAGCCAGCGCTGGAGTCCCTGGCTGGGATTAAAGATCACTGACCCTCCAGCCAGCTGCCACAAGCTTCACCTCACCTCCAGAACAGAAAACAGAAAAGGGCAGAAGCTGTTCTGGTGTGCATCCATGAATGTGCTGTGAGGAGAAAGAGGTGGAGGAATAGGAAGAGATGGAGGAGGAGAGGAGAAGAAGGATGGAGGGGGGGGTTAGCTAACTAAAGTGGCTCTCTCATCTGAGCAATGTTTTGATTCTGGTTTTCAAAAACCTTCTCTTTGAGGGAGTGACGCGGCATTGTGCATTCAGCTTTGGACAAACTAGTCTCTTCTCTCCTCAGCAGTTTTCTTTTTTTTGTCACCCTTTAGCTCCTCCCACCTCTCCACAGTCCCCCTCTTTGCCTCTCCTTTTCAAAACCTCACTCTATCTGAAAGGCAGTGTGGGGTGAAGGTGGAGGCGGGTGGAGTGTTTGATGTAGTTCAGAGGAGCTTTCAGGGGGAGGGGGAAAGCACTGTTGTAATCTGTGAGGGTTACAGTGGTGGAGACTCGCTGTGCCGTCACCAGCTCAAATTGATTTAACCACCAAAGGCAACATCCACTTGAATGGGTGTGCAATCATCTGCAACACCCCCACCCCACCCATCCACCTCACTTTTCCCATCATTGGGTACCAAAGCCCTTTGTGTCGGGAGAAAGTGGAGTGGCAGCCTTTCCCCCATGGGCGAGAGAATAGAGCAGCAGAAGGAAGCAGTGTTGAAGCTGTTGTACAGAATGAGACACCTGTGCCATAACCCCAACATCCGTGGACTCGTTTAACGCTGCACCTTAAACAATATTTGAACAGAAAGACTGTTCCCCGTGGACCGTTCCTGTTTCCTCAGCAGGATCCAGAATGATGTTTCACCAGCATCGGCCTGATTTCCTCTGAAAGAGCCACAAGTGCTTCCCTTTGGCTTGGGACAGCTGCAGACAAACTGTTCACACAGTAATGATTGAGTGGAAATCACATTTTCTAGTTTCATTTTTCAGAGTTGAAAATGCTGGCTGGTGCTGTTGGTTTATTTATTCATTGACTTTATCTATTTATTGATTCATTTGTTTATTTATTTTTGTGTCATGCAGTCTCATGCCAATGCACACAGAGATCAAGAGGATGTAAAGCTGCTTCACGGTACAGGTGAACTCTTTATCTGTCCAGAAGACGTGTTTCTGTGTCTGCAGACGGTGGTGTAGTAACGGGTAAAAAATGTTCAATTTGTTGGAAAAGACCTGTAAAAGAGTGAGCAGCACAAACACTCATTGGCCCTCATTTATGAATCCATCTTTCAAACGGGTGTAAATCTACGGTGAGCTCATCGTATGACGGGGCTCGCATGGCATTACTGAAACTTCCGTACCTCGCCCATCTCAGCGTTTGAATGATCGGGTGTTGATATATATATATATATATATATATATATATATATATATATATATATATATATATATATATATATATATACATATATATATATATATATATAATTTTTTTTTTTAGATTAATTTTTAGAATAATTAATTTTTTGGGATGATTTTTATGATGATTTATAGGTTGATTAATAAATGGGTTGATTCAGTTACACACTTTCTCTTTTTCTTTTTTCTGTCTCCTTTCCTTCAAATTAGATTAAGTTTGATTTCGAAAGGAAAATCAGAAAAAAAATTACAATTGTATTAAAAATGAAAACTACGGTTTGAAACAAACTAATCACAATAATAGATATATTATGTTTTCTTGAAAAAATAACAATAATACAAAATAAAACTAAATTAATCAATCAATAAAGTCAGTAAATAAATAATGGTAATAATAGTATTAACAGTACAAATCACATAGTTATTAGAGATCACATTTTACTGGGAATGATTGAGAAAAAAAAATCTTAAAGTAATATAGTAACACTAAAATGATTTTTGGACACTCATAATGATTAGAAATGATTAGCATTAAAAACCTTAATATAAGTTTTTAATTTCCTATACTAGCATTAGAAAATAGCTTGCATGCTTATTATAGAAACAAAATTGTGCAAATGGCTGGAGCTGTGATCTGTGGTAATTCAGGGTTTAGAGCTCCTGAGGAAAGGTTTTCCGTCAGTACGGAGGTAGACAGGCCCAGATCAGTGAAGGGACGCTTGCTGTTATTTTTTTCTCTTTTATTTATTTTTTTTTCTCTTTTATTTTACCTTCTTATTTTTATTCTTTTAATTTTTCTCTTTTCACTTTCTTTCCCGACACATGCAGATTTACACACGCGTCCGGCAATGAAGAACGCTTGCTGCTCTTAACTGCCTTTTCAGCACGGTGACACAGAGCTGCATATGTCTTGGGACGGTGAAGGATCCTGTCTGAGATCGGAATGTACCGAGAGGGGGCGGGGCTACGTCACTGAGGATTGATGACAGGATATTTTCCCTACCTCGGCATACACATTAACACTCACACACACTCACACACATTCATTTGTTTGGTGATATGATGAAATCACATCAAAGGGGGGAACTGTTAGGGATATACTTTAATTATCACTACTACCATGGAATAATTGTATTAACTGCACATTCGGCCTTTCCTGAGAGAAGTACACCAAGGTTATAAGATGCTCTGCTAAAGCAGGGCTACTCAACCCTGGTCCTCGTGGGCCGCAATCCAGCATGTTTTAGATGTTTCCCTCTTCCAACACAGCTGATTCAAATGATCAGGCTGATAACGATCCTGATCATTTGAATCAGCTGTGTTGGAAGAGGGAAACATCTAAAACATGCTGGATTGCGGCCCACGAGGACCAGGGTTGAGTAGCCCTGTGCTAAAGTGTAAACATACCCACACGTTCCGGAGAAACCAACACACACTCACTACTGTTCCAAACATCCTCCATCAGGATGTCAGCTCTTGGTTGGCAGCTGACATCAATACAAAATTGTCCAATAGTGAACAAAGTCCAGCCTCTCTGTCGGGGCCCCGCCCAGAAGAACATGGAATATAAACTCTGACTCATCAACAATCAGGATCCTTTCGGGGCGAAATACTTTGTATCTTTCCCTGTAAGGTCCAGCTGAGCATTACATCTGGCTATACTTAAACAAACGGTAATAATCTCAAGTCAGTCGTTTTGGCATTCCTTATACCAAGCATAGAATAAAAGAACCGGGTGGAGTCGGCCGGACGGAGGTCCTGGGCTCCAACACTTCCCATGATCCAAGTGCAAGCTTTCACCTGAAATGTGCTGACCTGTAAAATCCCAGCTGTGGACACTGCAGTGGACACAACCCAGTGGAATCCAACGCCCAGGGTAGCTCGGCATGTTCTGCTGCAGGAAACGGCTTCGCTCGGCCTGCGATGGCAGGCTGCAGCCTTTCCAGTGTTTACCTTCCAAGGCTGTGGCTAAAGTAAACAGAAGGAGGCTGCTCTCTTGACCTCCATCAAACACATCAGTCAGGAGCAGCTGTTACCATTTCACTGAAAAACAAAAACAAAAAACCCACGAGCATTCCTGCCCTCACTAAATACACTGGAAATGCGAGATAGTCACGGACACACACATTCTTTGACCGGTTACACTTTCAATCGCTTCTTCCGCAACCTGATCTCACAGAAATGCGTGAAATGAGCACGCATTGTTAGAACCAGAGGGTCCCAGATTGCTGCTTATTTCACGCAAAGTGCTGAAATTGCGTGCTGTCACCACGCAAACTGTCTCCACTAAAAGTCAATTAGAATCAGTGGCGTGGTGGAGACACGTATTCTCAGCTTCAACAACGTCGCTCCGTGGGTGTCGTTTCAGAGATCCAGCAAGTGCAAATGTAGACTGATCGATATTCTGAAGAAAGATGTGATTATTATCCAAAGCAGTGCAGCCATCCGAGGCAGACTGTGTAGCAGTGGTCTGAGCTTCTGCTGAGTCAAAAAGCCCCGTGAAATATCAACTCTATTTTAAGAAAACACGTTTTATTGTCAATCTAATATCACGGAGAAGGACTACAATACCCATAATCCTCATGTTTAACAGCGTGTCTGATTGGTCCAGCCTGCAAAAAAAAAAAAAAAAAACAAATTGAGCTTTTCTCTTATTCCCTTGGTCCTTTTTGTTTTCAACATTGAATTTTCACTTTCTAATTCAATGAGTGAAATGTTCTTTTTTTTTAATCTGAAAAACACTGGCGTTTCCCGTTGCCTAGGTAACGCTGTCGGCGTATCCGCTTAGGGTGGTGACAGAAAGAGAGCGAAACATTTATTTCCTGGTCCGGTCATTATATGTTCTGACTTACACATATGATGTTTGTGGAATTAAATGATAATTTGTCGTGTTGAGAGTTTGATGGTTTGTTGCTCTGATTGTTTCCCTCCACTCGCTCGCGCTCGGTGCAGGACGGTCGGAGCATGACGTCACACATGCCACTTGGAATTTGTCTTTTCCCTCAACCTTTTACAAAGCGATCGGCGAAGCAAACTTCAAACTCTCAACGCCAAAACGGATCATTTAATCCCACAAACATCATGTGTAATCCAGGATATATAATGACCGGGACCAGGAAATAAATGTTTTTATTATTCAAGAGGACCCATGGGCTCCAGCGGAAGGCGTCACCGTTTTCACCCTGATTCAGACGAGGGCTGTTTTGGAGCTAATAATACCCTCCTGATGTATTTCTAACATACCTGTTGTTTAGGGGAATTTTTTTCAGAGTGGCTCCAACGTGATCTGCCACCAGAGAAGACAGCTGCAGCTTCTCCGACGCTGCACTGCGCATCTTGATCTCCATGGAAACCAAGACGCAATTCTGGATCATCTGGAAGTGATGACAACAATATGGTTCTTAGCTGTTGTTTATTTCTGACAGAATAAATGTGTATTTTACCCTGGCAGTGGACTGCATGCTCCTCATTACTTCCACCTCACGAAAAATCCTTCAAAAGGACCCCATAGGTCATTAATTCATATACAAATATTAATTCAGGATCCAAATTACGACCAAGACAAGAGCTACATTTTAAAATCAAGTGTCTCATATTGGTCATGTAAATATTATCACGGACCGAAGGAGTGGGTTTTTTCCTCGCTTTTTTTACGTGCTCTGAGAAGTAGCTACGTTTTAACACGAATATAATTTTCTGCCTTGAATAATAACAAAAAAACTGAAAACGGAGACGTCTCTAAATTGTGATTTACACAACGCTTTTCTACCAATAAATGTACATTTTATCTTCATATTTTCCACTCAGTTTCTGGATGTGATCAGTAGTTTTTTTGTTTCAACGTGCAATCTGTCTATTTTGCCTGCTGAACTGCCGCCAGGTTGGTTGTTAGGCTGTTGCTAAGGACTCTGACCCCCGAACCGGAAGGAAGTCGATGTGCGTCACGGACAGCATGTTTTAAGACCGGAATTTTGCTTTTTAACTAATTATTGCCCACAAACACTCCTCTTTGCAT
The DNA here is from genome assembly GCF_902148845.1 of Salarias fasciatus. NCBI lineage: Eukaryota > Metazoa > Chordata > Actinopteri > Blenniiformes > Blenniidae > Salarias > Salarias fasciatus. The sequence goes on along the minus strand of NC_043759.1, from coordinate 30,226,030 downwards.
TAAATATCAACAGATTGTGGCGACTGACAGGTTAGAGGTGGATAATGTGCCTGGAGCTTCATGTTTGAAGCTCTGTCCTCCGTTGTGTTTGAACCGACGATCAAACAGGCCGCAAAGTATTATGGGAATCGTAGTCAAAGCAACACCGGTGGTCCCACGCACAATAACCCGCCACATGCGTCTCATATGCACATCTGGTCTGCAGGTTTATGTGCCAAATCATCCGTGCTTCCACATCTGCCTAGAACCCTGAGCCAAAATCATCCTTTAGACTGTCAATGGACAAAAACCCACTGATTTTGGGAGCGGGATTGTCGGTATCGCGAGAACAGAAGATCTCGCGGGAATTGCAGCATCTGTCAGTCACACAATCGCTGGCAAATCACAGAAATAAATCCAAAGCAATGAACTTCTTCATACTCAATTCATAAGACACTGATTACAAATTACCAGTAGTACATGTTGAGGTGTTCATATGGTTTAATGGCGTTCATAAACTCATAAACGTAACCCTATGTTCAAACCCCAGAAAGAACTACAACATTCATGACGTCATCAATTGATTTGTATGATGACGCCATAACAGTTGTAGTTGTTAGCTGTGTCGGGGGTGGGGCTGTTCAGGTGGATGGGACTGCTCGTTTGGCCTCACTCGCGGCACGGTGTGGTTACTGACCCTCAAATTTTAATCGCAAACAACATATACTCCATCAACACTCACGAGACGGAGGGGGGGGGGGAGGGAGGGCAATGGGGTCTTCTGCGCCCCCGTTTCCGGATTCCTTCTGGTGGGGGGTGGGGCGGGGGGGGGCTGTTGTTTTCCCCACAGGCCGGGGGTTTGGAGCGGCTGTGGTTTGGGGGGCTGCTGGCTCAGGGGGGTGCATACCTGTCTGCGGCGGGGGCGGGGGGGTGGGGGGGTGGGGGCGGCAGTTGTGGGTGGCGGGGGGTCCTGGATGTGGGCGCTGGGGGGTGTACTGGCCTGGGGTGGGTAGCCGCCCGTGTGGGCTGGTTCTCCCGGGGGGGTCATGGCCCTCCGCCTGGGTGGGGGGTTGGCTCCTGGGCTCTTGGGCCTTGGGCTCTCGGCCCGGGCCCCGCGGAGCGCTGGGGTCCCCGGCCGGGGCTTTCCTCTGCCCCGTTTCTGGACCGGAGCGTGGGCGTCTGCCTGGGGGAGCGGCTTGGATCCAGGCTCTGTGATGTCCGCCGGCTGTCTGGGCTCTGAGGGCCTCTCTGGCCTGCTTCTGGCCTTCTCAGGGGTCAGAGGTCATATATGCATGATCACTATCACCATCACTGTCACCATCATATTCACATGATCACGTTGATCTTTAATCACTCTTCACATACTGGATTACCTTGTCTTCTTGTGGTGGTTAGACTAATGGTGATCTGTAGCAGACCTCTCTTGATGCACGCCCCGAGTTTACTACTAGTTACTACTAGTTACTACTAGTTACGACTAGCTATATTAAAAAAAAAAAAAAAAATACGGTTTGTGGTGTCCTTGCATTTCCCTCCTCCCCTACACCTCCTTTTATTTTTGTGGCCTGTTCTGTTCATTAATATGGTTTGGAAAAAAAGAAGAAGAAAAAAAATGTATGTATGGTTCTGTAATTTTCTGTGTTGGTTGTCGGCTCTGTTTTGGTGTTGTCTAGATTGGGGGTTTGGGATTGTTCTAGGTTGTGTGTGGTGCGTCGACAACACTGTTTTGTATTGTGACTTTGTACATAGGTTGTGCCGCCCCCCCCCCCCCTTCCGTTCTCCCTGTCTTTATCTTTCTCTCTTTCTGTCCCTGCTCTCTGAGCGTTTCCGTCCCGGTCCTGTCCTCAGCCATGCCGGATGCCAGCTTTAAATAAAGGCAGCAGCAGGAGGAGACTCAGTCTCGTCCTGCTGCTAATATTAAAATCTGTTCGGATAGTAAAAGGCTACAATCATACAATATTGCACGCCCCAGCTACCGAACAGGACAAGGGAAAAAAAAAAAAAAAATAAATCCAAAGCAATGAACTTCTTCATACTCAATTCATAAGACACTGATTACAAATTACCAGTAGTACATGTTGAGGTGTTCATATGGTTTATTGGCGTTCATAAACTCATAAACGTAACCCTATGTTCAAACCCCAGAAAGAACTACAAGATTCATGACGTCATCAATTGATTTGTATGATGACGCCATAACAGTTGTAGTTCTGTATTCAAAATACCTGTTTTCCCCAGATAGAAGAGTGAAATATGCAAAATAAGTACATTTAGGGGTTTAGAGTGATGAGGAACATGTTTCTTTGGATTATTTTTTCAAATGAAACTGACATACATACTGTAAGTGAAATTTAGTTTTTACCACATATTGTGATGCCCCCTGCTGGTGATAATATCAAGTCAAACCTGACAGGATAGTGGAGTTCAAGAGCTTTGTATAACAGTTGGTCCCATGATTCTAGCATTTTTCATTGTCAGAAGCTTTTAAAGAAGCAGCAAAGTCAAAGTTCAAGGGTCAATATCTCTGAGCAGGAGCAAATTCAAACTTCCACTCTGGTGTAATCTTACTCCCTGGATCAAGCCCTTTACAGTGATGTATCTTAGTCCTATGGCACATTTTTTATTTTCCCTCCTCTTGACACAGGCTTGTTTGACATGTAGGTTTCAGGGAGAAATGTGAGGCTCAGCAGTATGAAATGTGATTAAATTGAATTTATCTTAAACATAGTGGCCAAATTATTCATTGAGAACTTTGTTTGAACTTACTGGAACTCTTAACCCAAAATCTTCATCAGCTGATCCTCCACACTGCTCACAAAGGCTCTGAGAGTGTAAAGGTCACATACTATGACCCCCCCCCCCCCCCCCCCCCCCCCCCCAGTGTCATCAGCTGATAGAGTTGCTTCCATTCAAGTTAAGAAGCTGATTTTTTAAGATGTTGTTTGTTTTCCCTCAGAATCACACCTGTGGTGGTTTGACTCCACTCGGTCCTTTCTGCTGCCCGTACAGGGCGCCGCAGTGTCCAGTTAAAAGAATCAATTAAACACCATCGTTTGGTCAGATTTGCTCCAAATAAGCTGAGATTTGTGGGATGTGTTCACACCTCTGCCAGAAAGTCATATGCAGAATTTCAAAGCCCCGCCTCCTTCCTGAAGCTACTTCCTGTTTGTGAGGAGCTTATGAAAAAAATCCAACAGGTCATGGTTTTATAGCTCCCAGAGGCCTCGCAGTTCAGGTTTCAGGTCTGTTTCTGCTGTAGAGGTCAAATAAGAGCCATAGCGCAACAGAGGTCAAAGGTCAGAACAGGCTTCATGTCTCAGAGAAGGCCTCAGAGGGTTTAGTGACTTTATGGGGCCCCTCTAAAGGACTGTCTGACAATAATCCAGCTCTCACAGCATGAAGGAAATAAACAGGCCTTGTAGTGTGTATCTTTTATACATGGACCCACACTGACCTGGAGAGAAGCCTCTGCAGCTCCGTCTGCTGGATCTTTTGTTGAGACTGAATTCAAAATGAAATAAGGATGTTTGAAACCTCTAAGTCTCAGCAATGCACATCTATGTTAAAAGGTTCTCCTTGATGTTGGAGTACGCTACCATGCTGCGCACACGCATTTGGATTTTCATGGTTGGTGCCACACAGACCGGCATAAACCGGTGGGAAGGCAGTGGTGTGAAGGGAGCCGGAGCTTCAACTAATTATTCTTACAGAATACTCAAATATGCCTGAATGAAGAGAAACATCAACCAAAAAGAAGTTTTCGTGAGCTAATCACACACTAACCCTGTTAACAGCTCAGAAAAGTTCATTTTTCAGAGCTACTTTTCCTCTGCACACACACACGGCGCTGGTGGTGTTGTGCTGCTTTTAGATTGACATTTCCCTCAGGTACACACCAAAGGGATGACTTAAGTTCTATCTATCTAAAAGAAATGAGTTGATTTATCACCTATTTCTTCTTTGTTGTCGTTATGTCAATACTTCATAATCTACTGGAATACAATTAAAACAATTGAAAACGTATGATCTTAATGTTATAATACATAAATGCAGACAGAGTGATCAATTTATTGATTGATGATTTATAACAAACATGTTTCAGCAACTGTGTGTGTAAAGATGAATACACACATCTGATTCAAAATAAATATTATTTTTAAAATTAAATAGAACTTTTTATATAATGCACGGAAGCGTATTTGTAGACAAATATAATTAGTTTAAGAGCAAAAACTCGCTCCGTAAAAAAAAAAAAAAAAGCAGTCCGTGACGCACATCAACTTCCTTGCGGTTCGGGGGTCAGAGTCCTTAGCAACAGCCTAACAACCAACCTGGCGGCAGTTCAGCAGGCAAAATAGACTGATTGCGCTTTGAAACAAAAAAAACTACAGATCACATCCATAAATCAAGTGGAAAATATGAAGATAAAATGTACATTTATGGGCGGCTGTGGTTCAGTGGGGAGAGCAGTCGTCTTGCAATCGGGAGGTTGTTAGTTCGATTCCTGTCTCCCCCTGTCTGCATGTCGAAGTGTTCTTGGGCAAGACACTGAACCCCGAACTGCCCCCAGTGGATGGACTGAGCGCCTTGCATGGCAGCTGCCTCCACTGGTGTGTGAATGTGTGTGTGAATGGGTGAAGGTGTTAATGCAGTGTAAAGCGCTTTGGGCTCTGTCAATGCAGTGTAAAAGCGCTATATAACTGTAGACCATTTACTGGTAGAAAAGCATTTTGTAAATTACAATTTAGAGACATCTCCGTTTTCAGGGTTTTTTTTTTTTTTGTGTGGTTCATGTATGGCTTCTGATCTTTTTCATAAACTATTGTTAATGATTTTGTTATGTTTTGAAAGGCACCGAGCAGGAGCGAGTGGAGGGAACCAATCAGAGCAACAAACCATCATACTCTCAACACGACAAATTATCGTTTCATTCCACAAACATCATATGTGTAATTCAGAACATATAATGACTGGGACCGACCGGGAAATAAATGTTTCGCTCTCTTTCTGTCACCACCCTAAGCGGATACGCCGACAGCGTTACCTAGGCAACGGGAAACGCCAGTGTTTTTCAGATTGAAAAAAAAGAACTTTTCACTCATTGAATTAGAAAGTGAAAATTCAATGTTGAAAACAAAAAGGACCAAGGGAATAAGATAAAAGCTCAATTTGTTTTTTTAATCTGCTGGTAACAGTAAGGTGGACCAATCAGACACGTTGTTGTTAAACATGAGGATTATGGGTATTGTAGTCCTTCTCCGTGATGTTACATTGACAATAAAACGTGTTTTCTTAAAATAGAGTTGATATTTCACGGGGCTTTTTGACTCAGCAGAAGCTCAGACCACTGCTACACAGTCTGCCTCGGATGGCTGCACTGCTTTGGATAATAATCACATCTTTCTTCAGAATATCGATCAGTCTACATTTGCACTTCCTGGATCTCTGAAACGACACCCACGGAGCGACGTCGTTGAAGCTGAGAATGCGTGTCTCCACCACGCCACTGATTGTAATTGACTTTTAGTGGAGACAGTTTGCGTGGTGACAGCACGCATTTTCAGCACTTTGCGTGAAATAAGCAGCAATCTGGGACCCTCTGGTTCTAACAATGCGTGCTCATTTCACGCATTTCTGTGAGATCAGGTTGTCTTCCGCCAAGTGTGAACAGAGTGCCGAGCTGAGCAAGTCTCCCCTCTTACCTCAGAATACTGTTTTGCTGTTTTAAATATCTGGGTACTGTGATACTGTTCTCTGGTTGTTTTGCAGTCTGTGAGGCTCTCAGAGTGGATGCTTGCAGTTTTAGTTCCAAGGGAATGTTAGCTTGTCACTATTTACAGTACAGTCAGACTGTAAACACAGCACAATTAGGTGAAGTTATTTCAGGAACAATTCTCCCAGCGGCCTGCAGGTTATAATTGTGAGACAATTGCAGAAAGCCTTGTTGGAATGCAGGAGTGGCATTGTTCATCTTTAGAAATTAACTATAACATGTTAGAAATTGTTAATGTCCCATGAGCTGTGTGTTTATCATGTTATTTTTATCAGGAGCTTTGATAGTAAACTCTGTCTTCGTTGTAATATTACCTGTTCCTTCACGTGTGTCTTGGCGTGGTTGTGGCTCAAGTGTTTCATTTTATTATCATACAAAATCCCTACTTATATATTACAGACTGAGAGAAGACTTTCTGTAGAAACGACTCAGAGGAGGAGGCTTTCTGTAGAACGAGACTTATAAAAGAGTTTCTCGAGATCCAGACATGTGAGGATGAGAATTTCTGCGGAAGCAGGTTCAGAGGAGACTTTCTGTACTTTAATTTTGCATTCACCGTTCAGAACCTTCATTACAGGACAAATCCTTTAGAGGACCTATATCATGCAAAATCCACTTTTTTAGGGTTTTTAGCATGCCCTAAAGTTGAATTCCCTTTAAAACCACCCCCACAATGTTCTTTCCTTTCATCCACGCATGTCTGAGTAATCTCTTTCAGTCTGCTGCTCTCTACAGCAGCCCCTCCCTTCGGGTAGAAAACAGCTCGTTTGAAACTCTTCAAACCAAAGTACATCACAAAAGTTGAACTCCTCCCACCACTCTTCTCCCACCCCACCCCCGCCAGACAACACCCCACTCTCCTCTGACCAGCAGCAGCTGATTCGCATTTTCCCCCGAGGAGATGCCCCCCCCCCCCCCCCCAGGCCCTCGGCAATCGGCGTTGCCGCTTTTTGTATCTCTGATTACGGAGATAAACTTTAACCATCGTTTGAAAGCAACAATCAAGCAAGAGCAAGAGTCTGAAGGGTCTGGAGGGTCTGGAGGGTCTGGAGGGTCTGAAGGGTCTGGAGGGTCTGAAGGGTCTGGAGGGTCTGAAGGGTCTGGAGGGTCTGAAGGGTCTGAAGGGTCTGAAGGGTCTGGAGGGTCTGGAGGGTCTGGAGGGTCTGAAGGGTCTGAAGGGTCTGAAGGGTCTGGAGGGTCTGGAGGGTCTGGAGGGTCTGAAGGGTCTGGAGGGTCTGAAGGGTCTGGAGGGTCTGGAGGGTCTGAAGGGTCTGGAGGGTCTGAAGGGTCTGGAGGGTCTGAAGGGTCTGAAGGGTCTGAAGGGTCTGAAGGGTCTGAAGGGTCTGGAGGGTCTGAAGGGTCTGGAGGGTCTGGAGGGTCTGAAGGGTCTGGAGGGTCTGAAGGGTCTGGAGGGTCTGCGCTTGGTGAGTTTCTAACAGGAAAAGACGTTTTCGCGTGTCTTCGCGTGTAGAGAAGCTAGAGCTAAAGAGCTAAAGCTAACCCTTAGAGAAGCTAACGCAGCTCCGATTGGTTGAAGCACGTCAAGTCCACAGGGGGAGAGGCGGGATTTTCAGTGAAACAGAGCGTTTTCTCTTCCGGGTTTCAGAATTAACCTCCGAAAATCCTTTATTTAACACAAAATGGCTCTTCCTTAGCGCCAAAAATAAACTATTACCATGTTAATGTCAATAATAGGGTTTTGACTAGCTAAAAAAGCAGGATACAGGTCCTTTAAACATCAGTTGGGGAAGATCTTAGACTTTTCATTACCTCCGCCAAGGAGGTTATGTAATCACATCAGTTTGTTGGTTTGTTGGTTGGTTGGTTGGTCGGTCTGTTAGCAACATTATGGAAAAAATAATGGACGGATTGCAATGAAACTTAGTGGAAAGGTGGGTCTTGGGCTAACTTAGAATCCATTAAATTTTAGTGATGATCCGGATCACTGTCTGGATCCAGGAAGTTTTTAAAGGATTCTTTATCATTGAGAGGATAGGGAGTCTTTGACATAGTTGGGCAGGCCCGCCGACAGGGGGACAAACAGGTCTGTTGTCCCGGGCCCAGGGTTGGGGGGGCCCATCCAGCACCCCACTCACGGCTCCCGACGCAGCATGCAGGCACCGTGCCGCACCGCTCTGCGCGCTGTCCGTGCCGCACGCCGCTCCACGCGCTGCTCCGCTCCGCGCGCCACACGCCGCTCCGCACGCCGCTCCGCATGCCGCTCCGCACGCCGCTCCGCACGCTGCTCCGCGCGCCACACGCTGCGCCGCATGCCGTGCCGCTAAGCTGTCAGCAGGCCTGTAGTTGGGCATAACTCAACAATAAATGTCAAGGGGGCTTAGCAAAAAATTACAGTGTCAGTTCTTCAATGACTCTAAGACAGGGCTACTCAACCCTGGTCCTCGTGGGCCGCAATCCAGCATGTTTCAGATGTTTCCCTCTTCCAACACAGCTGATTCAAATGATCAGGATGTTATCAACCTGATCATTTCAATCAGCTGTGTTGGAAGAGGGAAACACCTAAAACATGCTGGATTGCAGCCCACGAGGACCAGGGTTGAGTAGCCCTAAGAGATATCAGCTGCTGATCCAGATCAGGAAGTATTCCGGATACCAGGATCCAGAAGAGACAAAAACAGGGGGATTCCGGAGTGTCAGTCACTGTGAGGAAACACACTGAGATATGAACAAGCAGCAAACAGCTTTCTCCCAGACATTGTTTGTGTTGGGGAGGAATAAGATGTTGTTTTATTATATATGGTGTTCTTATTGTTGTTGGTGACTGATTTGAGCTGTGGCGGAGGTCTGCACTCTCTGAGTGACACATTCTAGTTCAAATTTAATATGGGGAGCATGAAGTACATTGAAAGTAGCATTTTGGAAGCCTCCAAAGTTTACACACGGGGGAAAAGTTACAACATATTGTACCAAAAATGAAGAGAGACAGCTTACAAAATATAAAAGAATTTCAGACAGATTTTGAAATAAAGTTAAACAAACTGAAAAAAAAGATTAATTATATTGAGACACCTGTGGGTTAAAATTTCAACTGAATAAACTTTCAACTCTTGTAAAGAACTTCTCTTCTCTGTTCCGTTTAAAAAGTTTTTATGAGGGAGGAGAAAAAACTGGAATTGTGCGAGCAAGCCAAGATAAAAACCAGGATTTTTTTAATTCCATCCCAGCTATTAAACAAGGAAATGAACTGGTCACCACTGCTCCATACAGAAATAATGTATTTAAACAGTATTATGAGACACTGCATTCTTCTAAAATACCTGAAAGCGATTTTCAAAAGGACAGTGGAAATTTCTCCTCCAAACCTACCCTTCATAAATTGCCTCAGGAACATGTTGAATTGCTTGATGCTCCAATAATCAAAGTGGAGATTAGAAAGGCAGTCTCGCTGCTGAAAGCTGTAAAATCCCCCAGTTATGACAAATCCGTGTATCATTCGTTCAATTGATATTCAATTTAGAATCAAAAAACAAAATATTGAAAAATGAGTCGTTTTTCCTTTTTTCGTTTTTAAAATGAAAACAAATAAATGAAAATTGGTTTGTTTTTCAATATCCCGTTTGTTAAGACAGATCAAATAAAGGAAAGTTGAAATACGGCCACAGAGCAGACTTTAATGTGATTTTTCAATTTCTTCGATCTCCGTGACCCGGAAGTTCTATCGTCTGTGTTTTGGTTTTTGCCGGCGGGAAACGTGGGCGGGTCACGTCAACCTGTATAGTCCAGCACACAATACTTAAGGATCAGGCCGAATTTTGCCCCAATTTTCTCCTCCCTACCGAAGACAAGGTTCGGGAGTATGCTAATGAGTTCGGGTCCGATCTTTGTGTAGTGTTCGGGGGGTTCAGAGAGATGTTTTCCGGTCGGAGCCTCTCGGGAGGCGTCGGAAGGGGAGATCGTAGATAATGAACATGTTTAATATTTCTGATCGCAAATCCTGTGGAGTGTGGAGCTCTGAGAGGCGCTGATCAGCTCCGAGCTGACCTGTCCACACCCTCGAAATAAAGCTCCCTGATTGGCTGGTGCTGCTGCTTAAAAAAATCCCCTCTCAGCCGTCAGAGATGGAGACATATGTGAAATATATTCACTATATGACAGTGAAAGAGAAAAGTCAGAACTCCTAAACTCAGCAGTGAAGAAAGTGAGAGGTTAATCCTCAATAACTGGATCGCTCCAGGATAAACTGGATTTCCTCCATTCAGACCCAAACTCCGATCTGCATCGCAAGTCCTACATTAACCATCATGGAAGAATGAGGAAAAAAATAAATGAAAAAAAAACAAACAACAACTTTAATATCCTGACTCCGTGCCTTCAGAGAGACGAGCGACACATAATGAAATTTACCTAATCAAAGCTCAACGAGATTTTATTCTGGTGTAAACTAACCAATCTGGGGACAAAAGAATGATTTAAGATATATGGTGATTTAAAAAAGTAGCTTTGTCAGAGTCTGCTACTGCTCTTAAGCGATTAGGTAAATTTCATTATGCGTCGCTCGTCTCTCTGAAGGCAGGGAAAGTTGTTTTTTTTTTTTTTTCCATGATGGTTAATAGTGGACATGAATTCAAACATCGGGATTATTGCAGGACTGGCGATGCAGATGAATGAGCAGATCTGAGTTTGGGTCTGAATGGAGGAAATCCAGTTTATCCAGGAGCGATCCAGGTATTGAGGATTAACCTCTCACTTTCTTCACTGCTGAGTTTAGGAGTTCTGACTTTTCTCTTTCACTGTCATAATATGTCTCCATCTCTGGCAGCTGAGAGGGGATTTTTTTAAGCAGCAGCACCAGCCAATCAGGGAGCTTTATTTCGAGGGTGTGGACAGGTCAGCTCGGAGCTGATCAGCGCCTCTCAGAGCTCCACACTCCACAGGATTTGCGATCAGAAATATTAAACATGTTCATTATCTACGATCTCCCCTTCCGACGCCTCCCGAGAGGCTCCGACCGGAAAACATCTCTCTGAACCCCCCGAACACGACACGAAGATCGGACCCGAGATCATTATCATACTCCCGACAGTCGGATCTTGTCGGCTTCGGTCGGGAGGAGAAGATCGGGGCAAAATTCGGCCTGATCCTTCTGTAGTAGTGTATAGTAGTGTGTGCTGGCCTTAAACTGACCCACAGGGTCCCGTGACCCGCCCACCTTCCCGCCGACAAAAACCAAAACACAGAACTTCCGGGTCACGGAGATCGAAGAAATTGAAAAATCACATTAAAGTCTGCTCTGTGGCCGTATTTCAACTTTCCTTTATTTGATCTGTCTTAACAAACAGGATATTGAAAAACAAACCAATTTTCATTTATTTCTTTTCGTTTTAAAAACGAAAAAAGGAAAAACGACTCATTTTTCAATATTTTGTTTTTTGATTCTTAATTGAATATCAATTGAACGAATGATACACGGATTATGACAGATTCTCTGCAGAGTATTATAAAATCTGCTCCTGTTCTACATAATAAAGTTTATGAGGAATCTTTAGAAAGAGATCACATCCTCACACCTTTTAAAGAAGCATTGATATATCTGATACCAAAAAAGGACAAAGATAGTACTGACCCATCAGACCTTAGGCCAATCAGCCTGCTGAGTTTGGACTCTAAAATCCTCACAGAAGTGTTGGCTCTGCTTACAAAGAGTGTTAAGTGGCATCACGCATTCCCTGATAATTTATTACATGTAATGTGGTTAAGTCAGTTAACGGATGTACCAGTTACAGTCTTCTCCCTAAATGATAAAGTGGAACGGCAGCTTCTTTTTTTGGCTTTATCACAGTTTGACTTTACTAAATGGGTTAAAATACTGTATAAAGAACCAAAGGCAGCAGTCATTTCCAATGGTTTAATTTCTCAGTTTTTTGGGTGTCCGACAAGGGTGCTCATTGAGTCCTGTTACTTCCCATTTTTATGGAAACATTTTCAGTGAGTATTTGATCAAATTAAGAAATTAAAGGAGTGACAAGTGGCCAACAAGAGAACAAATCACTTCTCTCTGCAGTTGACGTTTTAGTTATTATTATTGATCCACCATCTTCATTACTGTATCTTATGGGTACCATAGAATCTTGTGCCAATCTGAAGTCAGTGCTGCCAAGATTCTCTAAGAATGTGAACTTTCCAACGAGGGAAAGCAACATTCTGGACCAGGTCTACACAAACATTCCTGGTGCCTACAAAGCGTCCCCCCTGCCACATCTAGGACTCTCAGACCATCTCTCTCTGTCCCTGATTCCTGCTTATAGACCTAAGATCTGCAGTCAGAAACTGTCAACAAAACCAGTTGGTGTATGGACTGAAGAAGCCACCTCAGCCCTGCAGGACTGTTTTGAGACCACAGACTGGGGGATATTGGCAGAAGGGGCAGACCTGGAGAGTCACACATCTGCTGTGCTCTCCTACATCAACTTCTGCTCCGAGAGTGTCACATCAACAAGGACTGTTAAAGTGTCCCCAAACCAAAAATCGTGGTTTAACAGCGAGGTGCGCGCTCTGCTGAGAGCGCGGGGGGCTGCCTTGAAGTCAGGAGACCAGCAGGCTTATAAAGAGGCACGGCGATCCCTGCAGAAAGGCATCAAAACGGCCAAGCGCAAATACAAACAGCGCATTGAGAAGCACTTTGACAAAAACAACATCCCGAACATGTGGCAAGGGGTCAAGAGACTCACCGGCTATAAGGATGGTCAGACAACATCAGTCTGCACAGGCAGCACTCTACCAGACACTCTGAACCGGTTCTTTGCCCGTTTTGACCAACACAACGGACAGGCCTCCCCCTTGGTTACTCTGCCTGAGAGGACCGACCCCCCATCCAGCTGCAGCAGCACCAGGTCAGAGACACCCTGAGCAGAGTCAATGTGAGGAAATCACCGGGTCCAGACGGCATCCCAGGAAGAGAGCTAAAGTCCTGTGCTAAACAGCTGGCAGAGGTTTTCACCACCATCTTTAACCTCTCGCTGCTACAGTCTGCAGTCCCCACCTGCCTGAAAACAGCCGCCATCGTCCCTGTGCCTAAGAAGAGCGCAGTGAGCTGCCTGAACGACTATCACCCTGTTGCTCTGACCCCCATCATAACCAAATGCTTCGAAAGACTCATATCCTCCCACATTAAGGCTGCTATTCCTCCTGACCTCGATCCACATCAGTTTGCATACAGGGCAAACAGGTCAACAGAAGACGCCGTCATCACCTGTCTCCACACAGCCCTCACACACCTGGAAGGCTGTAACACCTACGTGAGAATGCTGTTTGTGGATTTCAGCTCCGCCTTCAACACAGTTCTTCCTCACAGACTGGTTATAAAGTTGAGCATCCTGGGGCTCGGCTCCTCACTGTGTTCCTGGATACTGGATTTCCTCAGTAACAGACCCCAGAATGTCAGGATCAGAGACCACATCTCCTGCACTCTCATCCTGAACACCGGCGCTCCTCAGGGCTGTGTCCTCAGCCCCCTGCTCTACTCCCTGTTCACACAGGACTGCTCTCCTGCTCACTCCAGCAACGCCATCGTTAAGTTTGCAGATGACACCACCATCATAGGACTGATCAGAGACAACGAGGAATCAGCCTACAGGGAGGAAGTCCAGCATCTGCGACGGTGGTGTCGTCACAACAACCTGAGCCTCAACACTGGACAGACCAAGGAGATGATTGTGGACTTTAGAAGAGCAAAACGAACCGAGCACTCTGGCCTCTACATTGATGGGGAGGAGGTAGAGAATGGAGAGCTTTAAGTTCCTGGGGGTCCACATCTCAGAAGACTTCACGTGGTCCACCCACATCTCACACCAGCGGGGGAGGCCCAACAGAGACTGGACTTCCTCAGGAAGCTGCGTCAGGCACATCTCCCCGTGAAGCTGCTCACCAACTTCTACTGCTCCACCATGGAGAGCCTCCTGACCTCCTGACCTCCGGCTGCACGGTGGTTCAGCTGCTGCACTGCGGAGGACAGGAAGGACCTGCACCGGGGGGTAAAAGCAGCAGAACGGGTGACTGGGTCTAAACTACCCCCCCTCAGTGATGTGTACACCGGCAGACTGCAGAGGAAGGCCAGGGGAATCACCAGAGACCCCTCACACCCAGGACACTCTCCTTTCTCCCCCCTCCCCTCGGGCAGACGCTACAGGACACTGAGAGCCAGAACCAACAGACTCAAAAACAGATTTTACCCCCAAGCTGTCAAATGTCTGCCCCCCCCCCCCGAATGATGATAATGTCAGTTTAACATGAAACAATCATGGACAGCAGGTCTAACCAGGTCGTCTCCTGTACTGTACACTGCTCTTATGAGTTTATGTATATATATATTTAGATATTAGGATTTGCTCTTACGTTATAGAAATTTATTGGTTGGGTTATACGGTCTGTTTTCGTTTAATGTTGCTAGAGAGTACCAAACAGATTTTCATTGTTCTTGTAACAGTGACAATAAAGTTTTCTTAATCTTAATCTTAATTGTTTAAAAGTATCGGGGTATACTGTAAATTGGGGAAAATCCAAAGCTATGCCTTTCATCTCAATGTTTTTCATACATGGTGGAGAAATTTGAATTTAAATGGGCAACTAAAGGGATGAAGTATTTAGGGATCAAACTCTGTCAAGATTTGGCAGAGATGCCTTAGTTAAACTTCAGTCCATTTCTGATAAAAATTAAAATGAATTTGGAAAAATGGGAAAAGGTGAAACGTTCACCGTGGGACAAGGTCATTATCATTAAAATGGCAAGAGCTCCAAACCTTCATTATTTATTAATGAATACCACCCATCTTTTTCAAACAGCGTGAAAGTCTGGTCAAACCGTTCTCAAGGGAAGGAAAAAGAACAAGAATAAAACTGCGTCATTTGTGTGCACCTAAATAAAAAGGTGACACAAGAATGGAAAAATATAGAAATGGGAATTTGCTCACCATTTGATCCTAAACACAGTTTGACAATACTGACCCAGCGCTTACTCATTCAGCTAAGTATGGTTGATACATTAGGCACACTAAGTGCAAAAGTGTACATCTCTCTGGGATAACCCAGCTATATGCATTGGTAAAATACCAGTATTCTGGAGATAGTGCCAATCCCATAGCATACACAATACTGATATTTTATACACCAACTGAACAGTTGATGTCTTTTTCAATGTAAACTGTTTTCACGCCCCATATGTGTCTGAATTTACTTGTTCTGTCTCAACACAAGCATTTTATGTTATGGTGCGGAACGCAGACACCAGACGAGGACAGAGGTGTGTTAGAAAACAAATTTTATGAAGGTCACACTCTCCTGAGAGGAGTGCCGACGGATCTAATCTCCTCCAGGAGGGCGAAGGAGATCTGAAAGGCGCAGATAGAGCTGGGCAACTTCTGAGAGCCGACCTGCAGGTTCCGAGAGAGATCCGAAGAGCAGGCGGAGCAGGTGAGCGGCTGAGGCTGGATGTAGAGCAGGAAGATGGTTGACAGGGTGACTCCACATTAAGCCCGCCACACACTACAGGATTTTTTCAATCTTCCCCGGTTCAGACACCACAGACTACAAGAGAACAGAGGACAGATTGCACCTGATCTTCCTCTCCTGATCTTAGTGTGTGGTGTCACTCCGGAGCAGACCACTCACTAGCAGACTCTTCAGCCGAGAATCGGCTCCTCGCTCTTCCAAACCTTCACATTCAATGTGACTTTTGGCCCTTTTCCATTAGCATCACCCGGAGTGTCCTCCGCACGGTTCAGCCCCGGAACCGTAGAGTTTCCAGTCCGTTCTCGTCCCTCAACTGCCGAGTTTTTTGGCGTCACCTCGACCCGCTCTGAAGTGGTTCCATCGAGGCCAAGAGCGGCCGAGAATGTAACCTGTTTAGACAAACGATCGCCGACTGGCCAGTGTGTGACGTCACTTTTTGACAGCAACCCAGCGACTTGGAAGTGGGCGCCATTTTTTAAACCTCCCTACAGTGACCGGGTGTGTTTAGCAATGGCTGCAGCATTCACTCCGTGGATGAACGACGAAGTCCGAACCTTTTTGGGAATCCTGGGCGACGAGAAAATCCAGCAGGAGCTGGACGGAGCCACGAGAAATGCTAAAATATACGCAGAGATATCACAGGCGATGGGGTCGCACGGCTACACCCGGACGGTAAAGCAATGCCGGGAAAAGTTGAAAAAAATGAAATGTGACTACCGTGCAGTGAAGGACCACAACGGCAGAAGTGGCCGCAGGAAATGGCGGTGGTTCAACGAAATGGATGCTATTTATGGCCATCAAGCCGCAAGTAACACAAGGAGCTCGGCACGGAGTCCTTCGTGTCCTCGATGGAGGCCTCAGTGGAAAATGGTGAGCCTCAAAACGCCTCGGGTTGTGGTAAAATGACACAAGAATCGGCGAAGTTGTAAATAACGTTGCTACAGATGGACAGTTCAGTTCTGAGAGGAGGTATCTGTAGCGTAGTGGTGGCATGGCAGGTTTAATTTCTGGGTTTAGCGTGGCTGTTTACTGTTCTGCCTGTTGTTTTATCCTCATCTTGTGCATTGATCACCGTGTTTCTGTCGTGAGTTATGCATGCAGCAGCCAAGGTCGCTCAGCCGTGAGGCGTTAAAGTCCCAGAGTCACAATCCGGCTCTTTTAACAGATCCGCGGTCTGGTCAAACATTTTAAATACTCACAGTCGGCGCTTGTATATGTTTGTTTCAAAGGAAAAGCCAATATTCGCAAAATTGAAGTTGTCCTAATTTGTTAGCTATACAGACATGATTATTTTTTTTTTTTTTTTTTTTTTTTCCCTTGTCCTGTTCGGTAGCTGGGGCGTGCAATATTGTATGATTGTAGCCTTTTACTATCCGGACAGATTTTAATATTAGCAGCAGGATGAGACTGAGTTTCCTCCTGCTGCTGCCTTTATTTAAAGCTGGCATCCGGCATGGCTACCGGACAGGACCGGGACGGAAACGCTCAGAGAGCAGGGACAGAAAGAGAGAAAGATAAAGAGAGGGAGAACGGAAGGGGGGGGGGGGGGGGGGGGGGGGGGGGGGGGGGGGTGGGGCACAACCTATGTACAAAGTCACAATACAAAACAGTGTTGTCGACGCACCACACGCAACCTAGAACAATCCCAAACCCCCAATCTAGACAACACCAAAACAGAGCCGACAACCAACACAGAAAATTACAGAACCATACATACATTTTTTTTTTTTTTTTTTCCCCCCCTTTTTTTCCAAACCATATTAGTGAACAGACCAGGCCACAAAAATAAAAGGAGGTGTAGGGGAGGAGGGAAATGCAAGAACACCACAAACCGTATTTTTTTTTTTTTTTTTTTGAATATAGCTAGTCGTAACTAGTAGTAAACTCGGGGCGTGCATCAAGAGAGGTCTGCTGCAGATCACCATTAGTCTAACCACCACAAGAAGACAAGGTAACCCAGTATGTAAAGAGTGATTAAAGATCAACGTGATCATGTGAATATGATGGTGACAGTGATGGTGATAGTGATCATGCATATATGACCTCTGACCTCTGAGAAGGCCAGAAGCAGGCCAGAGAGGCCCTCAGAGCCCAGACAGCCGGCGGACATCACAGAGCCCGGATCCAAGCCGCCCCCCCAGGCAGACGCCCACGCTCCGGTCCAGAAACGGGGCAGAGGAAAGCCCCGGCCGGGGACCCCGGCAGTCCCGGGGCCCGGGCCCCGCGGAGCCACGACCGGCAGGAGCCGGTCCACCCCGGGCGCCGGACGCCCGGGGCGGGCAGGGCCGAGAGCCCAAGGCCCAAGAGCCCAGGAGCCAACCCCCCACCCAGGCGAAGGGCTATGACCCACCCGGGAGAACCAGCCCACACGGGCGGCTACCCACCCCGGGCCAGTACACCCCCCAGTGCTCCGGCCACGCACCCCGAGATCCAGGGCATCACCCCCCCCACCCCCCCCCACCCCCCCCCCAACCCACCCCACCCCCCCCCACCCCCACCCCACGACCCCCACCCGGAACCCACCCCCCCGCCCGTCCCCCGCCCGGCCCACCCCTCCCACCCCCTGTCCTCTCCCGCCTCACTCCCCCCCGCCCCAACCCAACACTCATACCCACTCACTCATACTGACACACACACACGCACACACGCACACACACAACCACTCATCCCTAAACCAAACGCACACACACACACACTCACATTCCAACACACTCACACCCTCTCACGCACACGCACACGCTAACAAGCACGTGCACGCACATACACACACACACACACACACACACACACACAGACACACACACACACACACACACACACACACACACACACAGTCCATCCTACCCCAAACACACTCACATTCCCGCGTCATCCAACTGTCACATCCTGTGGGAGACCCCCCCGGAAGGCAAGGGAACACCGAACCCCACATCCAGAACCCCCCGCCACCCACAACTGCCGCCCCCACCCCCCCACCCCCCCGCCGCAGACAGGTATGCACCCCCCTGAGCCAGCAGCCCCCCAAACCACAGCCGCTCCAAACCCCCGGCCTGTGGGGAAAACAACAGCCCCCCCCGCCCCACCCCCCACCAGAAGGAACCTGGAAACGGGGGCGCAGAAGACCCCATTGCCCTCCCTCCCCCCCCTCCGTCTCTTGGGTGTTGATGGGAGTATATGTTGTTTGCGATTAAAATTTGAGGGTCAGTAACCACACCGTGCCGCGAGTGAGGCCAAACGAGCAGTCTCATCCACCTGAACAGCCCCACCCCCGACACAG
The DNA here is from genome assembly GCF_902148845.1 of Salarias fasciatus. Taxonomy (NCBI): domain Eukaryota; kingdom Metazoa; phylum Chordata; class Actinopteri; order Blenniiformes; family Blenniidae; genus Salarias; species Salarias fasciatus. Next base: position 30,207,536 of record NC_043759.1, on the reverse strand, counting down.
CGCGCCAAGACCCCCCGATGTGTGTGTTTGTATGTATTTGGTCGTGTTAGATGACTAAGTGCAATTAAGACTGAGAGGCGAGCCACTGAAGGGTGCAGTGATTGGGGCCACTTAGATGGCCCCCTCCACCCAACTTGATAAGCCCGCCTCCCAAAGCCCTACGTGTGTGTGCATGAGAGCGGGGGGGGAGGGGGGTCCGGGGATGCCGCAGCACCCCCGTCACCCAGGAGCCCCCCGATGAAGGACAGGGCCAGGAGCGCCACCCCCCCCCCCCCCCCCCCCCCCCCCCAGGACCAGGGCGGACAGCGACCATGGCCAGAGAACCACCGACCCAAGAAGCACATACCCATCATGCATCAGGAGGAGTGAAGGTGAGGACAGACAGGGGGCAGCAGAAGGACCCAGACCCAGGGCCCACCGACCCCAGGCCCACCGGGGCCACCCCCCACAGGACACCGCACTCTCTCATACATAGCTCCAGTCGCCCACACATATACACACACGTACAGACATACATACATACTTACAGATACACACCCTCACACACATACATACCCCGCTCACAGATACATACCCCCACACACATACATACATAGTCATACACAAACATATCCAGATACACACCCACACACTCACATACACCTACATAAATACCCACACATACAAAAACATATATACATACTCACACATACACACCCACACACATATACACATACATGTACACGCACCTTCCCCAACCCCCTAACCCCCACAGCCCACCACCCCCTAACCCCCACAGCCCACCACCCCCTAACCCCCACAGCCCACCACCCCCCTATCTACACCCCCATCCACCCCACCCCCCTGTCCCCCACCACCACAACCACCCACCCCGATGCCCTGGATTCCGGGGCAGCAACCAGACACCAGGGCGTGCACCGACCCAGGCCGCGGCAGCACGCCCGAGCCGACCGGCCCCCCCAGCCAGGTCGACCCCCTCACCCTCACGGAAGGAGAGAGCCCCCAGGCACCAGGGCCCAGGGCCCCCAGCCACACCCGCCCCAGGACACCCCGGCCGCCCGGACATGAACCGGCACCCGCCGACCCCGGCCCCCCGGGGCCCCCGCCCCACCGCCGCCAGACAGCCCCAACAACCGGCGGCCCCCCCACCCCCAATCCAAACCAAACACGAAGACAGCCCCCAGCGAAGCTGCCCAGATCCCGACCCCAAGACAGTGCCAACCACCTGCAGCCATCAGGCCCCCCCACCAACAACCGACCCTCAAAGTGGAGAGGCCCTCATCTTCCCCTTACATTAAGTGATGGAGCTGATCACAGGGGACCAGAGGGAACCAGATTCAGCTGATTGATCCTCTGAACAGACAGACATCGTCTCCAAGCTGATATGATCTAATAGAAGATTCTTAAACTGCCCGTTACTCAGATTATTTCTGGATTTCCAATTTACAAGGATAGTTTTCTTTGCGATGCACAAGATGGTGAGAACGATGTAGACAGAGTTTATCGACATGTTAATTTCACCCAGATCACCTAAAAGGCACAGTGTGGGAGTTGCAGGGATATTGCATGTGAACCATGTTGACAGGTCTTCACACACCTGAAGCCAGAACCTCTGCACTGGTGTGCAGGACCACAAGGCATGGAGGTAGCTGTCAGTCATGTTATCATTGCAATGTGAACAGATATCAGATTGTGATAGACCCATCTGGAACATCCTTCGTCCTGTGTAATGAACTCTATGCAGAATTTTGAATTGTATTAGTTGTATATTTGAATTCTTTGTCATTTTGAAAGTATTTAAACATATTTGTGACCACGCATTTTGGTCAAAGTTGTTAGATAAGTCAGCCTCCCATCTTAAGGTCGGAAGGAAGATTTCGTCTTCTACCTTTGATAATATTTTATATATCTTTGATAGCAACTTTGGGGAACTGAGGTTTAAGAATTCTTCGACCCCGAGAGGTAGCTGTCCCTGCAATTGATTAAAGGTATACTTTTTGCCTATGATAGATTTAAGTTGATGATATTCTAAAAATGCTGTGCTGCTGATTCCATATTGTGAGATGAGAGTATTGAATGATAGAAAGTTGCCATTTTCAATGATATGTTCAAGCTGGCTGATTCCTTTATTTCTCCACTGAGTGAAGTTGATCATCTTTTTGTTTTGCACGATGTCCGGGTTGTTCCAGATGGGTGTGAGTTTACACGGGATCAGAGAAGATTTGGTTAGCTTTAGAAAGTCCCACCAAGCCATTAAAGAGGAGCTGATGTTAACACTTTTAAAACACCGATGGGATTTGATGGTGGGACTGATGAATGGCAGGTCAGAGATAACTCGATCCTCACATAATGCTTGCTCTACATCCAGCCATGGCTCATCTAAATTGTTTGGTTTAAGCCATTTGGAGATATATTGCAGCTTGCTGGCTATGAAGTAATTACTGAAGTTAGGCAAGTCTAGTCCACCTCTGTCTTTAGTCTGTTGTAGCGTCTTTAAACTGATACGTGATGGTTTATTTTTCCAGAGAAATTTAGATATGTATGAGTCCAGTGATTTGAACCAGCCAGACGATGGTTTGGTTGGTATCATTGAAAATAAATAGTTAACCTTAGGTAAAGTCATCATTTTAATGGTGGCAACCCTCCCCTTAAGAGATATAGGTAAGCGTCTCCACCGTAAGAGGTCATCCTCTGTTGATTTCAGTAACGGAACGTAATTTAGTTTTAAAAGTTCTGATATCCTTGGAGAAATGTTTATGCCTAAATATCTAATGTTTCCAGACTGGATTGTAGCATTGGGTATACTTTGTAAATCACAGTTTATAGGCATGGCTGTAGTCTTAGACCAGTTGATAGAATAGTCAGATATTAGTGAAAATTTGTCAATAAGTGTGATTGTCTGGGAGATAGAAGATGGAGAGTTCTGCAGGAAAAGCAATACATCATCTGCATAAAGACTTATTTTATGTTCTATCTTATTGTTAGCCAGGATCCCTCTGATGTCTTTATTCTGTCTTATAGCAGCTGCCAGAGGTTCGATAAAGATGGCAAACAGTGAGGAGAGAGTGGACAGCCCTGTCTGGTTCCTCGCTGCAGACAGAAGCTTGGAGAAGTCTGCTCGTTAGTCTTCACACATGCAGCTGGGTTGTTATATAAGATTTTAATCCAATCTATGAAAGACGTTCCAAACCCAAATTTGGTTAATATTCCAAATAGAAATTTCCAATTTACTCGATCAAAAGCTTTTTCAGCATCTAAAGAGATAATTATGGATTCCAGATTGTGTATTGTAGCGTAATCTATTATATTAATTAATCTGCGCATGTTATTGGATGAGTGTCTACCTTTAATGAACCCTGTTTGGTCAGGATGTATTATGAGCGGGGTTACCTTTTCTATTCTTCTGGATAGGGCTTTGCTGATTATTTTGAGATCTACATTTATTAATGAAATAGGACGATAACTGGACGGAAGTGTGGGGTCTTTCCCTGGTTTAAGTATTAAAGTTATTTTGGCTAAGTTCATATTTGAGGGTACTGTTCGTTTATTTTTTATTTCCATTACCATTTTATGAAAAGTGGGAGCCAACATGGTCCAGAATTCTTTATAGAATTCTGCTGGATAGCCATCTGGACCTGGAGCTTTATTGTTGGGCATATCCTGCAGAGATTTATGGAGTTCATCCAGTGAAAGAGGAGAATCCAACACTATTCTATTTTCATCTTTCAATTTTGGAAGGTTAATATCATTAAAAAAAGTATTAATTTCCTCATCTGTTGTGTCTATTTATGATCGGTATAATCCTTGATAGAAATCTGTAAAGATATTATTGATCTTGTCTGGGTCATGGCTGATGTTTCCTTCTGAGTCTTTAACAGCTGAAATCGTGTTTTTCTCCTTGTTTGTTTTTAACTGATTCGCCAGGAATCTTCCAGATTTATTACTATGCTCAAAGTTCTCTAAACGGAGTCGTTGGATCAGGAATTGAGTTTTTTTTATCTAGAATTTCATTCAGTTCAAGTTTAGCTTTCCTTATATCCTTCAGTATGTTCTCTTGTGGGGAGACATGATAAGCCTCCTCCAGCCATTTCATTCTTAATTCCAATTCTAAAGTTCTTGAAGCTTCTTTCTTTTTCTTGTGTGAGGAGAAGGAAATTATTTTTCCCCTCATCACCGCTTTCCCTGCCTCCAAAGAACACATGCTGAAGTATCTGGCAAGTCATTATTTTCTAAATATATAGACCATTCTCTGGTTAGATAGCTAATAAACTCTGGATCTTTAAGTAATGATGTATTAAATCTCCAGTTTCTAGTTGGTGGTTTATTCGTCTTATTTCTGAGAGTAAATGAAACTGGTGCATGATCACTTATGACGATGGGATGAATTTTGATTTCTGAGATGTCATTCATCAGTGTGCTGCTAGTTAAGAAATAATCTAATCTAGAGTAGGAATGGTGAACTGAAGAGAAGAATGTGTATTCTCTTGCAGTGGGGTGGTGAGAGCGCCAGGCATCGCAAAGACCAAAATCCTTCATGTACTGTTTCACAGTTTCTGAGGATTGCCAGAGTCGTTGACTTCCTGTGGTACTCAGTCTGTCCAGCTGTGGGTCAGAAACCATGTTGAAATCCCCTCCTATAATCAATGTGTGACCTGAGTGATCATCCAGTGAGGAGAAGAGGGAGTGAAAGAAGGAGGGGTCGTCAACATTAGGTCCATACACGTTAGCAATGCAGAATTTAACATTCTGGATAGATAATGTGATAATAACAAATCTGCCTTCTGGATCTATGATTGAACTGTCAGTAGAGAAGTTTAACCTTCTACTGATAAGAGTTGCTACTCCTCTTTGCCTGGAATTGTAACAGGCTGAGTACACGTGTGGAAACTGTGTTGATCGGAGAAGATCTACTGATGAGTTTGTTAGATGAGTTTCCTGTAATAAGACAATGTCTGCCTGCAACTCCTGAAGCCGATGGGTAATTTTTAATCTCTTTTCCCTTGTACCAGCCCCACGGATATTCCAGGAAACGAAACTGAGAGTGTTCATGACTAGACAGCTATGAGTGTTACATCATTTCACTAAACCTGGTGTCTGAATGGAGCCCGTTGTTTACTGGTGTGCACGCGTGCATGTCAGCTGAGTGTGAATCTGAATCTGTCTATCAACATGCTTATAGTGCGCGTGAACCTGTACAGTGATGTGTGTCAATAAGCCGATGTCCCGGTGCGCCCCGCGTGTCGGGTTACTATGGTAACGGGTGCAGCTACAGTGAAGCGTGAGAGGGTGAGAGTGAAAAAGGGTGAAGAGAGAAAAAAGTGAGAGTGAAAAAAGAAACAAATGCTTAAAAAAACACATCCACGGTGAGCAGTGCAGTGGAGACGGGCAGTGACTTACTATTAATTAATTTATGGCTGTTTTATGTATCAATATTTACGGGGTGATTATGGGATAGTGAGAATGCAGCACCTGAGATCAGTAGAGCCACGGAGTGATGTTTGGGTCACGGAACAGCTGGCCGTTGATGAATAATTTATCCACGGCGATGACGGCGCGGGAGCCCTCCCAGATGGATTTTTTCCTGATCGGGAACAGAACTCTGCGCCGATCCAGGATCTCCTTCGGGAATTGATCATTCACGCCATAGTGGGTTCCCTTCAGCTGCCGGCCCTGGCTCTTCACCTGCTCCTTCTGTTGGAAGTTGACGAACTTGGCCACGATGGGTCTGGGTCTGGACTCGCCGGGTCTTCTCCCTCCCAGGCGGTGGATCCTGTGGAAGGAGATGTTTTTCACCGCTTCCTCCGGGAGCTTCAGCTGCGTTCTGATGAAACTTTTCACCGTCGCCTCGGGGTCCTCCTCCGTCTGCTCCGGGATTCCAGAGAACACTAAGTTGTCCCTCATGCTCGTGGCCTGGAGATCGATCACCGTTTCTTTAATCTTCTTGTTTTCCTCTGACAGTCGGGTCATCCCCTCCGTGAGGGTCTTCACCGACTCTCTGAGGCTGACGTTCTCTGCTGCGAGCGCCTCGACCTGCTGCTGGCTGAATTCCAGCGACTCGCGCACAGCCTGGAACTCCTTGTGGAGGATTTCCAACAGGTTCAGGCGAGCATCGAGGCTGGAAAGTTTCTTATCTATGGAGATAAGAACGTCCGTCGAGTCGTTCGCAGGTGGAGAAATAGCTCCAGACGATTCCTCCCGCTGTCTCTTGGCTTTAGACGAGGAAGTAGAGGGGGTGGATGTTTGATTCGGCTTCCCCATGACGATCCGGTCGAAGCAGCGATCTATGTACTCTGTCAGGCTGGTCGAATCCTCTTCACTGTGCTCCAGGGTGAACCTAAAACACACTAATTTCTCTACTTCTACGACTTTTTAGAGCCGAGTTAGTGAAATTCAGTAAACAAATGAATCTGTCAGCGCGCTTAGTTTGAATCTGCCGTCTCACAGGAAGTGCGTCACTTACCACATCACACGTCACCTACCTGCGCCCAGCTGTCTAACTCCTGAGGCAGACATGATTATTATGCTGTACTTCCCACATTTCACACACACTCTTGTTGTTAAAGACAAGGTTGAGCTGGATGGAGGACGCCGCGGCAACAACTATTGCAGCAACACATCATCAGCAGGGTAAACTAACCTGTCTCACGACGGTCTAAACCCAGCTCACGTTCCCTATTAGTGGGTGAACAATCCAATGCTTGGTGGATTCTGCTTCACAGTGACAGGAAGAGCCGACATCCAAGGATCAAAAAGCGACGCCGCTATGAACGCTTGGCCGCCACAAGCCGGTTCTCCCAGTGGTAACTTTTCTGACACCTCCTGCTGAAAACCCAAAAAGTCAGAAGGATGGTGAGGCCCCGCTTTCACGGTCTGGACTCATACTGGAAATCAAGATCAAGCGAGCTTTTGCCCTTCTGCTCTACGGGAGGTTTCTGTCCTCCCTGAGCTCGCCTCAGGACACCTGCGTTACCGTTTGACAGGTGTACCGCCCCAGTCAAACCCCCAACCTCTGAACCTGGTTCTGCAGGGTTCTCCTCCTCTGAGCCTGGTTCTGCAGGGTTCTCCTCCTCTGAGCCTGGTTCTGCAGGGTTCTCCTCCTCTGAGCCTGGTTCTGCAGGTTCTCCTCCTCTGAGCCTGGTTCTGCAGGGTTCTCCTCTGAGCCTGGTTCTGCAGGGTTCTCCTCCTCTGAGCCTGGTTCTGCAGGGTTCTCCTCCTGTTAAACAGGAGTGTTTCCGTCCCTCAGTCTCTTCTTGCTCATGTGGATCTGTTGGGTTTTCTCTGTAAAAGTGTCCAGAAATGACTGTGTTGTCATTGGTGCTGTATAAATAAAGCTGAAATAAATTGAGAGACAATCTTCTGACAGTGGAAACTCAACACTGATCATCTTCAGTGGGAGATGCACATTTCAGTGGAGCCTTTATGTGTCACCAAATTAAAAGAAGATAAAACGGTTTCTGTAAGACAGTCCTGATTTCAGGTGTTGAAATTGACCCTGGGACCAACATTAACGCCATATAAAAATTTGTTGTCTCTTAACAAAACATGACTTCATTATTCCTTCATTGCGTTTGTTTGGTTGCTCATTCCACTTCCACATGTTTTAAACTTCTCTCCCACTTTGTGCGAGGCTTCAAAACAGACCTGATTGATTTCATTGTGGCTGAGATGGAGGGATTGGCCTCTGCGGCCAGCTCCAGCTCAGATACCTGGGTCTGTGTGAGTTTCTGTGTTTTCATGAGGGTCATCGTCCCCAGTGGGTACTGAGCACATAAATCTGGAAGTCAGAGAGAATCAAACAAAGCGCTGAGTCTCGCCCTCTGAAGCGTCTCTTTCTGTCACTGAGAGGAATCCAGAGGCCACCAGTCTATACATCACTGCATAATGTCCTGCTATTGTACTATCCTGTTTGACATGATGTGTGGCTCTTTTGTGGAACAGACGCACATTCACAGTAACACTGTGTCTCAAGACACCACTGACTGCATCCCGTCCTAAAACCAGAGGACATAACGGAGCCACTGTGCCTCAGCAGCAGCTGGCAAAAACTCATTTCATTTACTTTACACCCTCTGTTTGGTGAAGCAAATGCTTCAGTACTGACGCACCCGAGCTGTAAGCGCAGCGGCTGGGAGCCAGCAAGAAGGAATTTCCAAGCTGCATATCATGACCAAATTACGACAAGCATTTCCTTTCATGGTTTTAAATATGACAGGAATGTCATTGTTGATTCATTGTGAACAAAAGAAATGGCAGCTGGCTGAAAATTCAGATGTGTCCGACGGTTGCTCCTTGTAGAAAGAAGAAGTGGCAACCTGGTGGAGCAGCTCAGCAGCCAGACTCCGCACAGGCCAGTCCACAGAGGAACCGCCATGAGCTGATAAGACAGACGACAGAGGGCTGAGTTTCCCAAGTCCAGAATTTCATTTACTTTGTGGAAACTCTTAAAAATTGTTAATTGTTTAAATTGTTTGAGGAAAAAGACCCCATTTCGACATGTTACCACCACACACATTCCCACTACCAAATGAGAACGCAAGCATGGCCGTTTTTCCAGCTGGACCATCAGGTCCATCAGAAGGAAGAGATCGCAAAACAGGAAAAAGCTGTTTTAGCATGAGGTAACTTCCCCTGTGGTGAAGTAAAGGGAAAGAGAAAGTGATGGAAGAGTGGCCGCCCTCTGCTGAGTCCCAGTGGGTTAAAGACCCAGTGCCACTCGACCAAGGCTCTCAAGCTGGCCTGAACTGAAGGCTCAGCAGCTCATCAGAATACATCTTTTCATCATTTCTAGATATCCAGCTGAGTCCTTACCTGAAAATTAAAAATAAATCCATTAGTACTGTCTTCTGGTAAAACGTACGAGGGGGTACCCAAAAAAAACTGGAATTTGGTCAGAAAACAATAATAATAATGAGTTCCGACTTCTGGCCGTCAGATGTGCTGCAGGTAAGCCTCGTGCACATCTGTGAGAAATCTGAGCTCCCAGAGTGACGCTGACGCCTGTCAGGAGCTATTTATAGCAACAGAGTGCAGAGGAGGTCTGTGATTTTTTCCAAAATGGCGACATTGACTGTGAAGCCAGAGCAGCGCAAACATTAAATTCTGCTTTTTGCTGGAAAAACAGCAGCAGAAACTCTCAGCTTGTTGCAGCAAGCCTACAGGATGCTGCTCTGGGGAAGACTCAGGTCCAGGAGTGGTCCGGGGGTCTGAGAAGGGCCAGATGTCGGCGCGTCAGGTCCGCTCAGCGTGAAAACAATGCTGAGCTGCTTCTTGGCTGTCCAGGGTCTCGTCCACAGCGAGTCCGTCCCTCCAGGTCAGACTGTAAACCAGGACTACTACAGGAAGTCCTCAGACGCTCCGTGAGGATGTGAGGAGGAAGCAGAGCGTCGTGGCGGAGTGGAGCCGGTTGATCCACCACCACAGAGCGCCAGCGGACACGGCGCTGCGCCTCACGCCGTTTCTGGAGGAGAATGAGATGAATCTCCTCTCCCATCCGCCTGATTCTCCAGATGAAGCCTCCAGGGACTTTTTCTTGTTCCCCAAGTTGGAGAAGCAGCTGAAGGGACAGCGGTTTGCAGATGTGGATGAGGGGACAGGAAAATTGCAGCCGGCAAAAAATGGCACTTTTACGCGCGGGTCTGATGACACATTGGTGAAGTGGGAGACACGGCTGGAGCACTGCATGAATGTGGATGGGGATTATTTTGAAGGCGACGGTGGTGTTTTATTTTGAAATGTCATAAATAAAAAGTTATAATCAAATTCCGGTTTTTTTTTGGGTACGCCCTCGTAACAGAACATGACTGTCAAGTGTGTTTTGTTGATTGAGTAGGACTGTATGGATGGATTGGTTTGGATGGCAGTGATCACTACAGGTAGTCGGGTAAGGACTTGAAGGATGTCGAAGATTTGATCTTAATGTTATTTATTAAACATCTGTTGCCAATCATGGTATCTGCACAAATGAAATAAAGAGAATAAATGTACATAAATTATCTCTGCACATATAAATAGAAACAAAGTGTACAGCATTAATTTCTGTAAGAAAATAAACTACTAACTAATCATGAACTAATCAGTTGTGCAAATAACGGAATGAAATGATAAAACAGACAGAAATGAAATGATCACAAATCTACAGTGAAATAATGGATAAGGTGCATGAACGCAACTCTTTAAAGAGTGCAGGTCAATAACAAGAATGATCCAGAATGCGGACATGAATAATAAACAACACTCTAACCATTAAATGTCATGTATGCAATATACAGTGAAAGGAGAAAACATGCACTGATAATAACTCACATTTGAACTGCAGCTAAGCCACAAATATAAACAAAATATTATTTCTGAACTGACAATAATATGTCTATCATCCATAACAGATAGCTCTAGCAGCTGAGCTCACAAACGAGTGGCATACAATACAATACACACGTGAGATATGTTTATCACGGCACTCTGCCCACTGCAGCTAACCATCTACAACCCGACTTCAGAGCAACAACAACCCAACTTCAAGACAACAACAACCCGAATTCAAGGCAAGAAACACAGCATGCTCACATTAAATAATTAAACTTACGTTCTTTGGACGCATGAAGGCACAGAAGGAAACTTATGATCACTTGAGGTAATTAACGTGAGGCAGAACGATCTCAACACCGAAGGAGCAGCTTCGGCGGAGGAGCCGACAGGTCTGCAGGGGGACTCACTGCGTGACGGTAATGCATGCTTCTGATTGGATGATTGTTGCGCACACCCCCTGTTCACGTGAAACCCATGCAGACCCCCTCAGAAATCTGCGCACAGGCCTTGAATGAAACTGTGGACACAGGATTCTGAGTGGCTCGCAATAAGAGTGCACATCAGGTGAATAAATCATAGTCCATTTCTGAACAGCCGCCCCCAACTTCGCTAAGTGAAGTTGCTGTCCTTGAAGTCAGTTGGATGAATCTGAGGGAAGGGCTGGAAGCTTGATGAGCCGGGCGACGGGACGTGTATAGGTTCTGTCCTTGACTCGGACTTGTGCTGTCCGTATCCGGCCATCTGCTCCAGGGATGACGGCTGTAATATTCCCCACAGGCCACAGAGCCCGTGGGAGTTGGTGATCGATGATCATGACGATTTCATCCAGTTTTAAGTTGTCCTTCTCCAGTTGCCATTTAGATCGTGTCTGGAGGGAGGGCAGGTAGTTGGTGATGTATTTGGACCAGAACTGGTCAGCGAGTGCCTGACACTGTCTCCATTTGCGTCGGCTGAGGAGCTCGCTGTCATCGTAGACTACCTGAGGCAAATGTGGGTCGCGCCGCCCCATCAACAACATGTTTGGTGTGATGGGGTCTGGGTCGGCGATGTCAGCCGAAGCATAACCCAGGGGCTTTGAGTTGATGATGCCCTCCACTTCCACCAGGACTGTCATCAGGACATCTTCGCTGACTGTCTGGGCTCCCAGGATAGTACGGAGGGCGGATTTGATGGAGCGAATCTCCCGCTCCCAGGACCCACCAAAATGAGGGGCATTTGGGGGGTTGAATTTGAAGTCGATCTGCTGACTTGCCAGCATTGCTTGAAGTTGTGGGGTGAGTGCTTTGAATGCCTCCTGGAGCTCAGAACTGCCGCCTCTGAAATTAGTGCCTTGATCTGAAATCAGTTCGTGAGGCTTGCCACGACGGGCGATGAAACGTCGCAATGCCATCAGAAAGGCGTCAGTGTCCATGCTGGTGAGGAGATCCAGATGAATGGCGTGCGTGGTGAGGCACTTGAAGATTATACCCCATCGCTTTTCAGTCCGTCTCCCGAATTTGATGAGGTCGGGCCCAAAGCAATCTGTTCCTGTTGAATAGAAGGCTGGCTGATGGAGCCGCAGGCTGGAGGGTGGAAGATCCGCCATTCTGGGAACAATCGGACGGGCCCGCCACCTCTGGCATTCAGGACAGCTGTATTGATGTTTCTTTACAGCTGCTCTCCCTCGCAATATCCAGAATCGCCGACGCAATTCTGCGTACACTCTCTCTGTTCCTGGATGTGCAAGCTGAGCATCGAAATCTTGAATGATGAGCTGGGTGATGGGGTGATGTGGGTCCAGCACAATCGGGTGCAGAGCCCCTTGCTCCAAAGTCTCACATCTGCGAAGTCGTCCTCCCACACGAATCAGCTGGACATCTGCATCGTACTCTGGAGCCAATGTGAGGAGCCGACTGTTATGGGGGACTGGTTTACCTTGTGAGAGCAGGTGGAGGTCCTCTTGGAAACACTCTGTCTGCACAGCTCTGAAGAGGGCCATTTCAGCTTGTCTGTAGTCCTCTGCTGTGAGGTCTGAACTGCCGGCCGCCCCATAACGGGCTCTGACAGAAGCATCCAGCAGCTCCTGATAGTTGCTGTAGTGTCTGGCATCAGGCAACGGTGGGTTGGAACTCACTGTCAGGTGGCCACAGAAATGTGACTTGCGGAGTTCGTCTGGCTCATCAGGTGACGTGATGTCTGGACACACGGGCCATGAACCTTCGTCCTGCTGCAGGAAAGGTGGGCCATCGATCCAGCGGTGACCTTGAAGCAACTGAGACAGAGTTAACCCCCTCGTGATGTCATCTGCAGGATTTTCTGAGGAAGCGACATACCTCCATATGCTGTCCTCCGTCAGCTCCTGAATGTCAGCCACCCTGGTGCCAACAAACACCTTATAGCGGCAGGATTGGGACTGCAGCCAGCCTAACACAGTGGTCGAGTCAGTCCAGTAGGTGATGCTGGTGATGGGCAATGTGAGCTCTTTTTTGAGGACAGCCGCCAGCTGGGCACCAGTGTGGGCAGCACAGAGCTCCAGTCTGGAAATTGACTGCTGTCGGACAGGGGCAACTCGTGACCTGGCTGCCAGGAAAGCCAGCTGGATGGAACCCGTCTTGTCCACTGTCCTGAGATAGGCTACTGCCCCGTAAGCTCTCTCTGATGCATCTGTGAAGATGTGTATGGTCTGAGTGGATGTCGTCTTCTCGGTGCCTGGTTGAACATAGCACCGGGGAAGTGAGAGGGATGGGAGCTTATGAAGTTCACTTTCCCACATGTGCCACAACTGTAAGATGTCCTCAGGTTCGGATCATCCCAGTCTCTTCTTTTCCTCCATAACTGCTGCACCAGGATTTTTGCTCGCGTGGTGTATGGAATGAGCAGACCAAGAGGGTCGTATTGTCTGGCTAGGACCCGATAGATGCTGCGCATAGTAGGTTCTGGATGGTCTGAGTGGCGGAGCCGGTAAGTGAGCGTGTCAGACATGCAGTGCCAGAGAAGTCCCAGGATCCTCTCCTGAGGATCAGCAGCCTCATATGACAACCAGAGTTCACAGCTCTCTGATTTGAGGTCAGCTGGCAGCTCGCTGATGATGTCTGGCTGGTTAGAAGCCCACTGGCGCAGCTCGAATCCTCCTGACTGTAGTAGTGGCTGCAGCTTGTTGACGAGTTGCCTGGCTTCTGAAATGGTGGTAAAGCTTTGCAGGAGATTGTCCACATAAAAACAGTGCTCGATACAGTGGCGGGTATCTTCCTCCGGGCTGCTGTGATCTTGGACATGTTTCTGGAGGGCGAAAGTGGCGCAGCAAGGGCTGCAAGTTGTCCCGAATGGGAGCACCTGCCATTCGTAGACGTCTGGCTCCCGGCTGCGGTCCATGTCCCGCCACAGGAAGCGTAGATAGGGTTTGTCCTCAGGAAGGAGACGCACCTGATGGAACATCCCTTTGATGTCACTGCTGACAGCGATGGAATGCTGCCTGAAGCGGAGCAGCACACCAAGTAGGGATGAACCTAGAGTGGGACCGGGGAGGAGCTGTTCATTCAGGTTTTCACCTTGATAGGTGAACGAACAGTTAAACACAATGCGGTCTTTGCCATTGTGATGGACCATGTGATGTGGGATGAACCATGCACAGTCATTCATCTCTGCGACTGCGGGGGAAAGTCTGTTCACATAGCCAGCATCAAGCAGCTTCTGGATTTCCTGCCTGTATGAGTCAGCTCTGGCGGGCTCCCGTGTCAGACGCTTCTCTGTACCTCGAAGATGGCCCAGGACTGCCTCTTTGGATGCACGGAGCATTGGGGTGCTGTCTTTCCACAGAAGGGGTGTGGCGTAACGCTGAACACCATTCACTTCCACTCTGACAGTTTGTTCCTCCAACCTCCTGACAGCGGCTGTGTCCTGTTTTGACCGCGTAGCCAGCTTCTCATTGCGGTATGGCAATACATCCATCTGCCATAGCTTGGACACGTGTTGGAGAAGCTCTGAAGAGGGGGAGGGGGAGCTGGTGAACAGGCACTGAATGGTTGAAGGTTGATGGATGAGTACCTTGGCAGGCCCCTGCAGTGTCCATCCCAGACGTGTCTTCAGTGCGAATGGTCCTCCGGGTGGACCTAAGCGTACTGGCTCAACAGGTGTTAGCAGGTGAGGGTAGTCAGACCCGATAAGCAGCAGTGGCTGTGCATTTGAGAATGACTGGAGAGGTAGACCTCTGAGGTGGCGGTATGTCTTCTGTAGAGCCTCGACTGGATGGGAATGTGTGGACAGACCAAGCTCGGCAGATGAAAACGCATGCTTGATTCTGTAGCGCTTCTGTGGTTGGCATGCTGGTGATAAGGAGAAGGAGACTGACGTGCCTGACACACCTCTGGCATCCTGACGGATTGTTCTGAGGGCAAGACTCTCTTTCCGACCCTGCAGGCCGAGTTCTTGAATAGCTTGATGAAGGATGATGGTGCGCTCGGACCCATCGTCCAGGATGGCGTAGGTCTCCACCTTCTTCTCCCCATGATGAAGACACACTTTCACCATTTTAAGCAACACACAGCGACTCCTGCGTGCTGGGTCCAAATAGTATGTTACTGGCTGACTGGTGGGAGGGGTTGTGGTCTTCTCTCCTTTGTTGGAGCTATTCACCTCATGTAGCACTTCCAGATGAATGCGATCACACTTCTGGCACCTGGCCTTTAAGTAACACTGTGCAGCTTGGTGGTCTCTCCCACACCTCCAACAGCGTCTGCCCTCTTAATCCAATTCACCCGCTGCTCTGTAGATAGCTGCTTGAATGCAGTGCACTGGTTGAAGTAGTGCATCTGACTGTCACAGAAGGGGCAATACTTCTTTGGCTTTGCTGCTTTCTGAGATGGAGGTTTCAACGGTTCTGATTGCTTTGTGGGGGGATCGACCAGCAGTACAGTGGTGGAGCGGGTGGATGGTGCTTGTTTCCGTTTAGCATGTTTGTGCTTGTCGGCTTGGGTTTCATATGAAGTTGGAGGACGTTGAACTTCATCTTCCTGCACCCGGACTTCGTACTCAAGCCACTCAGCAAAGTCCAGCAGTGTTGGAATGGGAATTTGGAGAGGGTTAATGAACCTCTTGAACTGTGCGCGGAGATCGTGTGGCAGCTTTGACAGTAAGCGGGACACATGCGATCCGCATTCCAACTCGGTTCTGCCTTCGTTCCCCAGTTGTCCCAGCATCCCCACAAGGGCCCTCACCTTTAAGGCAAACATGCGGAACCCTCTGCTGTCTCCACTCTTGATGGATGGCTCTGCCAATACCTCCGTGATGCGCTGTAAAGCCAGTTTGTGTGGCTGTCCATACAGATCAGTGAGCGCAGTCATGGTGCTAGTATATGGCTGACCAGAATTGCTGTAGGAGTCTGCGATGAGCAGGGCATCCTCTAACTTCAGGTGGTCCACCAATATTTGATATTTAAATCGCTCAGTGGCGTCGGCAGGCAGGAGGTTCTCCAGGGCCAGTTTCAGTCGGGCGAACTGACGAGGGTCATCCTCACTAAACAATGGAATGTGAGGTTTCGGCCCACGGTAAGTCAGCTCTTGCTTAAGCGGCATGGAAGACTGACTTACAGGAGGTGATGAAGGAGACTGAGTGTAGGGCCCCTGGTTCTCTCTCTTTTGGCCTGCTGGAGGCCGACTGTGTGGCTGAATTGAGGTGGTCAGCGGGATTTGAGGCGGGGTGTATGGCACTACGTCTGCTGGGGTGGAGACTAGAGGACCAGACGTTTGAGTGGGGCTATCAGAATGGATGCTCATACTTCTCAGACGTTCGTTGAGAAGTGACCTCTGTGAAAGCCGTGGTTGATGTACAGGTATGAGTCCTGGTGTACCAGGTGGGGTGTGATAAAACACTGGTGGCGGTGGTGGTACTGGCCGTCTTGAGGTGCGGTGTGGTTGTGTATGGAGAACACGTGGAGTGGTGCAGAGTACCTCTCGTAGCTCGTCCTCTTCCTCGGCGATGAGCTGTTCGAGTGACTGAAGAGGAGGAGAGGTGTGATCTGAAGGAGGAGGCGGCGGAGGGAGGCTGCTCTCTTCGAAGTCAAACCGGCCTGGAATGGGCAGACTGTGACCAGCGGCTCCATACTGATGAGCTCTGTGAGG
The DNA here is from genome assembly GCF_902148845.1 of Salarias fasciatus. Taxonomy (NCBI): domain Eukaryota; kingdom Metazoa; phylum Chordata; class Actinopteri; order Blenniiformes; family Blenniidae; genus Salarias; species Salarias fasciatus. Next base: position 30,191,136 of record NC_043759.1, on the reverse strand, counting down.
CTGGGGCATAATGGCTCGGAGTACTTCCTGCATTTGTTGACGGAGCAGCCGGTTGTCCTCTTGCACCTCTTGAAGGACTGAAAGAACGCTGGCTGGATCCAGGTTCTGAGCTTGGGCAGCATGAGGAGTTTGGACAGCAGGGGGTGCTGGTACTACATCCCGGGGCCTGCTGTCACCGATGCTGGAGTGGATCTGTGGAGGAGGTGCTGTTTGAGGAAGCCGGCGCTCAGGCAGAGTAACCAGGAAGTCATCAAAACGGCGAGGTTGATGTCCGACGCGACGAGGACGACCAGCACCTTCGGGAAAAGACATCTTGCTGTGGAAATCACTGCATCCGGCTCGAAGGACCTTGTTTTGTTGATTGAGTAGGACTGTATGGATGGATTGGTTTGGATGGCAGTGATCACTACAGGTAGTCGGGTAAGGACTTGAAGGATGTCGAAGATTTGATCTTAATGTTATTTATTAAACATCTGTTGCCAATCATGGTATCTGCACAAATGAAATAAAGAGAATAAATGTACATAAATTATCTCTGCACATATAAATAGAAACAAAGTGTACAGCATTAATTTCTGTAAGAAAATAAACTACTAACTAATCATGAACTAATCAGTTGTGCAAATAACGGAATGAAATGATAAAACAGACAGAAATGAAATGATCACAAATCTACAGTGAAATAATGGATAAGGTGCATGAACGCAACTCTTTAAAGAGTGCAGGTCAATAACAAGAATGATCCAGAATGCGGACATGAATAATAAACAACACTCTAACCATTAAATGTCATGTATGCAATATACAGTGAAAGGAGAAAACATGCACTGATAATAACTCACATTTGAACTGCAGCTAAGCCACAAATATAAACAAAATATTATTTCTGAACTGACAATAATATGTCTATCATCCATAACAGATAGCTCTAGCAGCTGAGCTCACAAACGAGTGGCATACAATACAATACACACGTGAGATATGTTTATCACGGCAGTCTGCCCACTGCAGCTAACCATCTACAACCCGACTTCAGAGCAACAACAACCCAACTTCAAGACAACAACAACCCGAATTCAAGGCAAGAAACACAGCATGCTCACATTAAATAATTAAACTTACGTTCTTTGGACGCATGAAGGCACAGAAGGAAACTTATGATCACTTGAGGTAATTAACGTGAGGCAGAACGATCTCAACACCGAAGGAGCAGCTTCGGCGGAGGAGCCGACAGGTCTGCAGGGGGACTCACTGCGTGACGGTAATGCATGCTTCTGATTGGATGATTGTTGCGCACACCCCCTGTTCACGTGAAACCCATGCAGACCCCCTCAGAAATCTGCGCACAGGCCTTGAATGAAACTGTGGACACAGGATTCTGAGTGGCTCGCAATAAGAGTGCACATCAGGTGAATAAATCATAGTCCATTTCTGAACAAAGTGCATGTAGGTTTGTGCAGAAGCCCCACTTGAAAGAATGTCCCCCAGCTGAAGCACGCAGGACTCCACTCCACACAGAGACGTCAGGCGATTGGTCGTCCTTCTGCCTGTCGAGGAGCAAGGGTGACGGAAGAACGGATGCAGCTCTCAAGTGTTGGCGACCTTCCCAAGGTGCTTCGTGTGAAGATCGAGTGGGAGGTGTTTGGTTGGAGTCGAGCTGCCTTTCACCCCACTTTCCCTCGTCCTATCCGAAGTCACTACGTCAGCTGGCGGAGCCTCCTGGCGCACCTGGACCTTATTAGACAGCACGGTGAGCCCAGATGAGGAAGGAACACGGGTGGCTCAACAGCGCGAGCAGCGCGAGCCAAAATAGCCTGGAGAGTTCTGGACTTACCTCAAAGCGATCGTGCAGGGATCTCCCCAACACGGTCAAAAAAGACACCTGAAGAACAGCCGGTAAGCCGCCATGTCTGTTCACTGATTACTGTGGGAGAAGTGCGGCTCTGTGATGCGTTCAGGAGCGCTGGGACATTTTGAGATTGCTTCAGTGAAGATTGGACACTGGAGTTGCTGCGGATTGTGTTTATTTTGTAAAAAATTAATGGATCGGTTATTTCATAAAAAGAGAGAAATAATTATTTACTAAAAACGGGAAAACAATGTTTATATTTTATTTGCTAAAAGCCCTCTGAACTGATCGAGAAGAAATAAAGATTAAGATGTAATATAGATTTTGCAGTGTTAAAAAAGTGGAAATAGAAAGCTTTGATTTATTTCGTTTAAAATGCTAAAATGTGGTTTGGTGTTAATTAACATAAGGGTTTGAAATGTACTTGTTAAAATGCATTGAAGCTAAAAACAAGAATGATAAAATTTTGTGTCTGTTTTCAAGTACTGATATTGTATTTCCTTTGTTTTCTTTTGAGGTTTTTCCACCTAACGCCTAACGCCTAACGCCAAGCACCTAACGCTTAACCCTGCCGTTAAAACTAACGCTGCAACTACAATAAAAGAAACTAAAAAGGCAACGAGTGGAGTCCTGCGTGCTTCAGCTGGGGGACATCCTTTCACGTGGGGATTCTGCACAAACCTACACGCACTTGACAGTGACAGATTCCTTCACTTGGAACATGTTGATGGATTACAACAGATTTTTCTCCTGGGGCAGGGAGTGAATTGGACAGGGAGTCCAGACAATTAAAATCTTGGAATTTCTTCTTCTCCTTGAGTAGCAGACACTGTCATGTAGTAGTTTTTTTTTTCCCTGTAGGTTTTCTTCAGGTATTGTGACTTCATCCCAAGGTCAGGTTTCTCGGAATGCTCAACTGGTATGAGAGTGTTTTTCTATGGTTGCTCTGGTTACCTGGAGCCTCATTTATAAATGTTTCCTACACTCAAAACGGGGCCTGAAAATGGCATAGGGCACATCCTACACTAACATCGGGACTTTAAAACATCTTGACGTGAGAATGAGGCACTGCTATACCAACTTCAACCCTGGAGGGCGGAGATTTTGAACCAATGAGAACCTGACTTTACAGATGAGGTGGAGAACTGAACCAGATTCATCATATGAGGGGGGACCCAAAAGTTTCCGGACTGATTCTATTAATAAAAAAATACAATGAATTTCCGACTTTGGCCGCTAGATGTCGCTACAGGATAGCCTCATGCATAACTGTGCCAGGTTTGGTCTTCCCCCATGAAGCGGTCAGCTGACAGTCACTGTTTGTGTTGACAGAGTGACACCCCGCTCTTCGATTTTTCAAGATGGCGGATATCCACGGATATGCGCTCTGTCAAAACATTTTGTTTTTTATTGGGAAACCAGCGGCAGAAACACTCACCATGTTGCAGACATTCTTTAAGAAGGATTCTTAGGGTGTCTGAGTGGTTTGGGCCCTTTGATTGATTGATTGACTGATTGATTATATTTGTTTCATTCTTTTTTAAAAGAAAGAAATGAAAGGAACAGAAAGAAGTGAGACTTATGATGTCTGCCCCTATCAACATAAAATAAATGACAATTTGTCAAGATTTGTTAATATATCACAAAAAAAAGCAAAATTCAATACAACCATTTCACTTAATCAAAATATAAATACGACCATTTCACAAATCATTGCAGATCAAATACAACCATTTCCCAAGTGTAAATACAAAAAAAAAAAAAAAAACCTTAATGAAATATTTTCAAAAGAAACAATCATTCTAAGTTTGACCATTCTTTAAAACAGAGTCGTTCCCTCCCAATAACTGTGCTTTTAAACATTTCTTGAAGATGTGAATGGACTGAGACCTCTTCATTTCACTGTCAAGTTTATTCCATAAATTGATTCCTTTTGTTGTGATGCATCTTTCCTTCAATTTGGTTCTTGATTCCGGTCGTTTGAAAACTTCAGTTCCTCTTCATCTATATTGACTGTCTCGCTTTGCAAATCTATTCTGTTTTTTTTTTTTTTTTTTTCCCTTGTCCTGTTCGGCAGCTGGGGCGTGCAATATTGTATGATTGTAGCCTTTTACTATCCGAACAGATTTTAATGTTAGCAGCAGGACGAGACTGAGTCTCCTCCACAACCTATGTACAAAGTCACAATACAAAACAGTGTTGTCGACGCACCACAGGCAACCTAGAATAATCCCAAACCCCCAATCTAGACAACACCAAAACAGAGCCGACAACCAACACAGAAAATTACAGAACCATACATACATTTTTTTTTCTTTTTTTTCCCCGAACCATATTAGTGAACAGACCAGGCCACAAAAATAAAAGGAGGTGTATGGGAGGAAGGAAATGCAAGGACACCACAAACCCTTTTTTTTTTTTTTTTTGAACATAGCTAGTCGTAACTAGTAGTAACTAGTAGTAACTAGTAGTAAACTCGGGGCGTGCATCAAGAGAGGTCTGCTACAGATCACCATTATTCTAACCACCACAAGAAGACAAGGTAACCCAGTATGTGAAGAGTGGTTAAAGATCAACGTGATCATGTGAATATGATGGTGACAGTGATGGTGATAGTGATCATGCATATATGACCTCTGACCTCTGAGAAGGCCAGAAGCAGGCCAGAGAGGCCCTCAGAGCCCAGACAGCCGGCGGACATCACAGAGCCCGGATCCAAGCCGCCCCCCCAGGCAGACGCCCACGCTCCGGTCCAGAAACGGGGCAGAGGAAAGCCCCGGCCGGGGACCCCGGCAGTCCCGGGGCCCGGGCCCCGCGGAGCCACGACCGGCAGGAGCCGGTCCACCACAGGCGCCGGACGCCCGGGGCGGGCAGGGCCGAGAGCCCAAGGCCCAAGAGCCCAGGAGCCGACCCCCCACCCAGGCGAAGGGCCATGACCCCCCCGGGAGAACCAGCCCACACGGGCGGCTACCCACCCCAGGCCAGTACACCCCCCAGCGCTCCGGCCACGCACCCCGAGATCCAGGGCATCACCCCCCCACACCCCCCCCCCCCCCCCCCCCCCTCACCCCCCCCCACGCCCCCCACCCGGAACCCACCCCCCCGCCCGTCCACCGCCCGGCCCACCCCCCCACCCCCTGTCCTCTCCCGCCTCACTCCCCCCCGCCCCAACCCAACACTCATACTGACACACACACATGCACACACGCACACACACAATCACTCATCCCTAAACCAAACGCACACGCACACACTCACATTCCAACACACTCACACACTCTCACGCACACGCTAACAAGCACACACACATACACACACACACACACACACACACACACAGTCCATCCTACCCCAAACACACTCACATTCCCGCGTCATCCAACTGTCACATCCTGTGGGAGACCCCCCCGGAAGGCAAGGGAACACCGAACCCCACATCCAGGCCCCCCCGCCACCCACAACTGCCGCCCCCACCCCCCCACCCCCCCGCCGCAGACAGGTATGCACCCCCCAGAGCCAGCAGCCCCCCAAACCACAGCCGCTCCAAACCCCCGGCCTGTGGGGAAAACAACAGCCCCCCCCGCCCCACCCCCCACCAGAAGGAATCTGGAAACGGGGGCGCAGAAGACCCCATTGCCCTCCCTCCCCCCCTCCGTCTCGTGAGTGTTGATGGAGTATATGTTGTTTGCGATTAAAATTTGAGGGTCAGTAACCACACCGTGCCGCGAGTGAGGCCAAACGAGCAGTCTCATCCACCTGAACAGCCCCACCCCCGCAAATCTATTCTGTAAATTAAATGGTATTTTTTTCCGGTGAGCTTTATACATTGTTTTAAGAAGGTTGTGTTCTACCAATTCTTTAATTTTTAAGGATTTCAATTTTATAAATATTGGGTTCGTGTGGTCTCTGTAGCCACTTCCATTCACCACACGAATCGCTCGTTTCTGTAAGAGGAAGAGTGGTTCAATGTAGGTCTGACAAGCATTTCCCCAGACTTCAACACAGTAGGTCAGATATGGTATAATCAATGAACTGTACAACAGAACCAAAGAATTATTGTGAAGTGACTCTTTCAATTTGTACAGAACAGCAATGGTTTGAGGAATCTTAGTTTTAACGTACTCTATATGGGATTTCCATGTTAGTTGTTCATCCAGCAGTACACCTAAGAACTTCATTTCATTTGTTCTCTCGATCTCTATACCTCCCACTGTCAGTGTTGTGTCAACGTCTGTCCTTCTGTAACTGAAAATCATATATTTGGTCTTACTGATGTTCAAAGATAGTTTGTTAGCGTTGAACCATTTTATAACATTCTGAAACTCTTTTTCTACAATTTCTAATACTTCATTTATATTGTCTCCAGCATAATACAAAGTAGTATCATCCGCAAACAAGATGCATTTCAATAAGCTGGAAGCAGTGTCAATGTCATTGATATAAAGAAGAAAGAGCACTGGTCCAAGGACGGATCCTTGAGGAACCCCACAAGTTACGTTTCCATTTTTAGATTTTATATCGTTGATTTGAACAAATTGTTTTCTGTCTTTTAAATAGCTTTTGGCCCATTCGTGAGCAACACCTCTTATACCGTACTTATATAATTTATACAGCAATATGTCATGATCTAGAGTATCAAACGCTTTTTGAAGATCTACGAAGACACTAAGAAACGTTTCTTGTCCATTGCATTTGTAATTTCTTCTGCCAGTTCCATAATTGCTGTGGCGGTTGAGTGATTAGTCCGAAATCCATATTGATTGTTACTTAAAATGTTGTGTTTAACAATAAATTTATTTAATCTGATCACAAATAATTTTTCTAAAATTTTTGAGAGCTGAGGAAGTAACGATATAGGTCTGTAATTGGAGACATCATTTTTATTTCCTTTTTTGAAAAGTGGAATTACTTTGGCTATTTTCATACTCTCTGGAAATGTTCCTGTGGTAAATGACAAGTTACAGATGTATTTAAAGGGTTCGATCACGACATCTATTATTTGTTTTATCAGTGACATGTTCATGTCTGTGTAGTCATTGGAATTTTTGTTTGGAAATTTACGAACAATACTGAATATTTCATTTGCTTGTACAGGCTCAAGAAAGATGCTACGTTCATTATTTTGTATTATTCCACTATTTATGTTTTCGTCTGGGATATTTTGAGATAGATTTTTCCCTATATTCACAAAGTAATTATTAAATTCCTCTACAATGTCCTGTTTTTCAAAAATGTCTATTTTGTTTTTGGTTATATGGTTTGGAATTATGGGTTTAACCTTGCCTTTGTGCAAGACTGTGTTAATTACACTCCATGTGTTTTTTGTACTATTTTTGCTTTTCTCTATTCATTTTGTGTAGTAATCCTTTTTCTGTTGTCTTAGAATTGATATCAGTTTATTTTTATATTTTTTATACCGAACCTCGGCTTCTTTTGTTCTTAGTTTGAGAAACATTCTGTAGAGATATTTTTTTTCTTACAGGCGTTTTTCAGACCACTTGTCATCCATGGGTTATTAATAGTATTTTTCTCGACACAAGCAACTTTGGTTATTTTACAATTTTTGTTGTATAAATTAATAAGTATCTCCATGAAAGTGTTGTAGGCATTATTTAAATCTCCTGTATAAACTTGCTCCCAATTTTGTTTCTTTAAATCCTCTCTGAATGCCTCAATGGCTTTATTGGATTTGTCTCGTATAAAAATTGAAGTTTTTTCTCGTTCAGGGGTAATGCACAATTTTTTAAAAATAGTAAATACATGTAGGTGATCGCTCACATCGGTCATAAGAATGCCACTAATTATGTCTCCATGTAAAGTTGTGTATATGTTATCGATGATGGTTGCGCTATGGGTAGTAATTCTAGTTGGCTTTGTAATCATAGGACACAGTCCTGCCATCTGCATATAATTTTTAAAGTCATTTGACGCTGCATTAAGAGCGATCAGATTACGTCACGAAGACCAGGCACGCAGAGGACAACAATCCACTTCCAGAACAGAGGAAAACGTCACAAAAACTGAAGCAGACGTCCTGGTAGATCCACGCAGGACTTTTGATGACATTGCAGATCTGATGGGAGTATTGTAGAGATCCAGACAGATCATCCTCAGGCGGTTACAGTTTTTCACAATTGCTAAAACACTAAACCCCGCTGCCTGAACCAAACTCTCAGGGGCCTAAACTCATTTTTTGAATCAAACGCTCTTTTGGCAAAAAATTAAACACTGTTCAGGTCCTGTGCTCAATTTTCAAAACCGATCTGCTCTTTTTTGCAAAACCTCAGACACATTCTCAGTCACTAAACACATTTCACAACATTTTTGCAAAATTGTACTCACTGGCAGCAAAATGTGAACACAACTCCAACACAGCTGTCATCTTTTACACACAACAGCTCAAAACTGAACACACATATTTCTAATGATGAGATCAGACCAAGTGTGAAAGACAAGATGCTGGAGACTGAACCTCCAGGACCGGGACCATGCAGGAGTCTGCTTTGGTTTTGTTTGTTATGTATTTATTTTTTGTTATGACAGTGAATTTAGATATCACTTTGACTTAGATGGGTTTTTTTTCTAAACGCATTTCCAATACGTAAAATAAAAATTTTCTGTGCACTATACACTCTGAAAACTACTGGTTTACTGTAGAAATAACCCACATTGCGTGAAACTGCTGACCCAGCGCTGGGTCCAAAAGGGACAGAGCCATGCAGGGTTATTTCTACCCAGATATTTGGGTTGAAGAGTTGACCCTGAAGCTGGGTCAGGATTTATCAGCGGGTCTGGGAAGGTTATTTTACAGTAAAAATGTAAACCCTTAGAATTCAGAAACACGTGCCCTCTGCCCTGCAAGGCTGTCAAACCCTCCACTGGAGGCCAGCTGGGGCTCAGTGCAGTTCATTGACATGTAGAGGAAAAGATTTGAACTAACAACCTCACAACTGCTGGACAACCACTCTACCAACTGAGCCACAGCCACACATGAGTACAAGGAGAGGGATGTCGTATGTCTTTTCCTTCTTAGCCACTTCAATAATCCTCAGTGAGAACACAGGACTCCAGTTTTCTGTTGCGTTTGTTGCCAGAAGTCTCCAGATGCCAGAAGGAGAAGGAGCTGCAGGAGTGTTCAAATGGTGATTTTGTTCAAATCATCAACTCACTCTGCTGGGTCGACACAATTCATCTCATTTTGGGTAAAAGTGACTCAATCTGCACAAAATCTAGGGCTACCCAGGAAATGGGTTGGGAAAATAACCCAGCAGGTTTCAGAGTGAGACTGCTGCTGTGTCCTCAGTGATTTCCTGTAGAGTCTGATGAACGATCTGAGGTGAAGATGTTTCTACCTGCTGTGTGTGAGATCTGAACGCAGAGTGTGGTTCTGATCACAAGAGAACTGGTTTTGAGGCGATAATTCGATTTTGACAGAAATGTCTGAGGTTTTTGTGAATGTAGTGTGGATTTTTGGATTTGTGTTTAAGGTTTTGAGAAAATGGATGGAGGTTTCAAGAAATGTGTTCTAGCAATTGTGAAAAACTGTATTAGAAGCAGTGAGATGAAGGCTCCCGGAAATGGCCGCATCATGACAGACAGCAGATCACAGGACGCCCCGTTACGCACAGAAATAGCACCAAATGTTGTGTGTAAAGCATATTTTTGGACTGAAACCGTGACCAGCCAGTCTCCCCACCGCCATATTCCCCTGATCTGGCCCCAGACGACGGCTTTTTGTTGTCAAAGATGAAACTGGAGCGGCAGCGGAAAGGTAAGACAGGCATACAGGCGGGGGAGGGGAAATCGAAGTTCTATCTTATCGGCACAGTTACGCACGGTCATGGCGACTCTTCTGAACAGTGAAAATCTCGGGTGCAGCGTTGTATTCAAGCCAAAGGAGAGTGTTTTGAAGGTGACAGTTTCAAATAATTGCGAAGATTAAAAAATAAAAAGTTATAACTACAGTCCGGGAACTTTTGGGTCCACCCTCGTACATTTAGTTTGTCACTTATCAGACTTTCAAGGCTCTGAAGGTTTCATGCAGCTTACCTGCATCTCTAATGATACGGACATTATCTGAAAAATCTGTGAATTGATCCAGCCTGCATTTCCTGCATTATCTTGTGAACTCACTCATTATTACGAGGGCCTACAAACAAGCTCCGTCCGGACCGGGAGGACACTCCTGTCGGTCCTGCCCGTGGACTGGCTTCGGTTCTACCTCTGGGATCCGTGGTTCTTGTGCTGGACCGTCCAACGGACTGTCCTCAACATAGTCCTAGGCTTTACTTCTTATTGTCTCATGCTAGCTGTTGCCAAAGCTGTCCGTCCCTGGGAGAGGGATCCCTCCATACTGTGGTTCTCCCCAAGATCTCTTCTCCTCCCACTGGGTTTCTGGAGTGTTTTCTTGCCGGATGTGAGGGTCTAAGGCGGTGGTTGCTTCGTTTTGTCTCGTTACTGTGAATTTGACATATTAACATTATGCTTATTCACTGTTTTTATTTTTACCAACCAATGTAACATCTTGAAGCCTCTGAGGCAGCTGCTGCTGTGATACTGGGCTATACAAAAATACATTGATTGATTGATTGATTGATTGATTGATTGATTGATTGATTGATTGATTGATTGATTGATGCTACGTTGTCATTCTAGACTGTACTGATTTGTTGGAGTGGCCGTGGTCTGGACGTTATCCAGCCGTTGGGCCTGGCGTGGAGCATGTCGAGGCCTTTATTACCTCTGCCAGGAGGTTATGTCATCATGTCGGTTTGTTGGTTGGTTTGTTAGCAAGATCCCAGAAAAAGTAATTGACGGATTGCAATGAAATTTTGTGGAAAGGTGGGTCTTGGGCTAATGTAGAATCCATTACATTTTGGTGAAGATCCGGATCACTGTCTAGATCCAGGAATTTTTTAAAGGATTCTTTATCATTGAGAGATAGGGAGTCTTTCACATGGTTGGGCAGGCCCGCCGACAGGGGGGACAAACGCCTGGTTCACAGGACGCGCCGCTTCTGATGCCGAAGTGGGAAGCGCCGCACACCCAGTGTTGCCAACTTAGCGACTTTGTCGCTATATTTAGTGACTTTTTCCTTCTAGCGACTTTTTTTTAAAAAAGTAACTAGCGACAAATTTTGCGACTTTTTCTGGTGCTCTGGAGACGCGACAGGACGTCTCCACTGTCCTCAATGAGCAGCAGGTGCTGTGTGAGCCCCTCCCTGTCCCAAAGCTCTCACAGCGGTCAGATCAGCGCCCCCTGCTGCCGTCAGAGCAGAGAGCAGACCCACGCCGCTCCGCCTCCACACTTCAAATGAATCCAGCGTGCGCAAATCCGCCGCTGCTCCCGTCCTGGGTCACAGAGCGGGATGGACATGTAAATGTTTCTTCACTGTCACACTTTTGTCAGTTCATTTCTAGTTCTAAGCATATTTAGGGTGTTTTTAGCTCACTTTTTGCTTCTCAAACGAGGCTATTCCTCTCTCCTACAGCATCCATTACAATTACATGCAAATTGCCAATTATGCAAATTAGGTGATGACGTCATCTAGCAACTTCTAGCAACTTTTAGGACAGCCAATAGCAACTTTCCTTACTGAGGAGTTGGCAACACTGCGCGCACCGACTGTCAGATCGGCGCCCTGTTCACCTCTCTGACGGTTCATACAGGAGGGTAGCGGCTCTCGCCGTGGACCGCCAGCTGTAACGCTGGACGGAGCAGATCGCACCACACAGGAAGTCAGGAACGGAAAATACGAGAGAATCCGGTCAATTTTCAAATTAAAATGATGATACCATAAATTATGTTGCTTTTCGGTTTTCCTTTTCAGATAAACACACACACACACACAGAGGGAGAGGGCGAGAGAGAGAGGCACAGCAGGCTGCAGCGCTCCGCTCCGATCACACCCCGATCACAGTGTTGTGTGATTATATCTGGTGTTCTTCTGGTTGTTGGAGACTGATTTGAGCTGTGGCGGAGGGCTGCCTCTCTGAGGGCCGCATTCTAGTTCTCTCTGCTTCCCATCCTAAAAAGGAATATTTCACACCTTCTCACCTGTCCCTGAACAAAGAAACAGGCAACTTCTCAAACTCCTCAGACATGCTCAAAATCATTTTTAATGTATTTCAGAATAATACAAATCGACGCGTTATACACCATATCAAAGAAAAAGCATTTAAGGCATTTCATTTACTTGAGTCTTGAAAAATCCAGAGGAAGAAGACAAAGAGAAGAAAAGTCTGCACATCATGATTTAGTGGTCTGAAGTCCCGGCCAAGAAGCACATTTATGATCCAATAGCATTGTAGAGCTAAACAATAGGACCCGTTGACCATGTATGTGGGTTTTTTGACAGATGTTTTGGTAAAAAAAGCTTAAAGCTCGTGTCCGGAGTTTTGAAAGAGAGAGGTTTTTTTAATCCAACATCTCAGGTCCCCCTCCCTCTGCTTTCATAAGCGACCAAGTCACGCCTCCTTAACTGTGCACGCAAATTATTTGTCGGGTGAAAATGAGAGCCTCTGAGTCCTACAGCATCCTCCATGTTGAGCTGTTTCCGGTGGATGTTCAGCAGACAGTGGATATATCTGCTGCAGAGCTAACTCTCCTCTGCTGGGCGAGCGGCCGTGCTCTCTGGCTGCTCCACACTTTGACTGACAGCAGGACAAGGCGGAAGCTCTAAGTAAGGTACTTTATTGGTCATTATACAGTGAATGTACAACGAAATTTGTTCTCTGCATTTAACCCATCCATCGATGCCACTGAGGCATTCCGTATGGAGCAGTGGGCAGCTGCGGGGAGCGCCCGGGGACCCGTCTCCAGGGTTAGGTTAATGGTCAGAATCACCTGACTGGAGGATTGACCTATGGTGCATGTTATCGGTTGACGGGGGAAACCGGAGATCCCGGAGGAAACCCATCCAGACACGGGGAGGAAAGGCCCGCACGGTCCGGGGATTGAACCCAGGACCTTCTTGCTGTGAGGCAAGAGCGCTAACCACTCAGCCACCACTCAGCCACCTCAGTCTATTGGCTGAAGCTGACTGGCGCTTTTTCAGATAACATGGGGGTCTATGAGACGAAGGCGGGGCTCATGAATAAAGTTTTATATTGCTTTATGCTAATATTATGTTGTAGTATCGAACCAGACTGACACATTGAAGCTCTGTTGAAAAATGATTCATACATTGGAAACGAACAGAAACTCCAGACACGAGCTTTAAATACCAAAACCTGATGTTGTAATTTTAGCACTTTTTCTTATGTTTTGTTTTGTTTTTTCGTGCGTCATTCAGTCCTCCTCAAGGCCTTTTTAAACAGTGCCCTGCTGGCCTGAGGCACAGAAAAGGTTGAGAACCATTGCTAACTGAGGTAGGACTCTATTACATTTCCTCCTGAAAGCTAGGCTAATGAGTTCTCATTATCACATCCAGGCAACATGCTAAAGTCACCATTGATCATGAGGCCGGTGTGAATTTGCCAACATAACATAAAAGAGACGTGTCAACCAAGACAGTCCCTGCACATCCAGAGACTTAAGGTACGCAGGGTGAATCTCATCCACCCCCGGTGCCTTGCCACCGAGGAGCTTACCAACCACCTCGGTGACTTCAGCTTGGGTGATGGACGAGTCCACCTCTGAGACCTCAGCCTCTGCTTCCTCCACGGAAGACGTGGCGACGGGATTGAGGAAGTCCTCAAAGTATTCCTTCCACCGTCCAACAATATCCCCAGTTGAGGTCAGCAGCTCCCCACCTCCACTGTAAACAGTGTTGGCGGAGACCTGCTTTCCCCTCCTGAGGCGCCGGACGGTTTGCCAGAATTTCCTCGAGGCTGACCGATAGTCCTCCTCCATGGCCTCCCCAAACTCCTCCCAGACCCGAGTTTTTGCCTCCACAACTGCTCGGGCTGCAGTTCGCTTGGCCTGCTGGTACCTGTCAGCTGCTTCTGGGGTCCCATGAGCCAACAAGGCTCGACAGGACTCCTTCTTCAGCTTGACAGCAGCCCTCACCTCCGGTGTCCACCACCGGGTTCGGGGGTTGCCGCCACGACAGGCACCAGAGACCTTACGACCACAGCTCCGGGCAGCTGCTTTGACAATGGAGGTGGAGAACATGGTCCACTCGGACTCAATGTCCCCAGCCTCCCTCGGGACATGAGAGAAGCTCTCCCAGAGGTGGGAGTTGAAAACCCTGCTGACAGAGGGTTCCACCAGACGTTCCCAGCAGACCCTCACAACACATTTAGGTCTACCAAGTCTGTCCGGTTTCCTCCTCCGCCAGCGAATCCAACTCACCACCAGGTGGTGATCGGTCAACAGCTCTGCTCCTCTCTTCGCCCGAGTGTCCAAAACACGCGGCCGAAGGTCAGATGACACGACAACAAAGTCGATCATCGACCTCTGACCTAGGTTGTCCTGGTGCCAAGTGCACTTATGGACACCTCTGTGCTGGAACATGGTGTTTGTTATGGACAAACTGTGACTAGCACAGAAGTCCAATAACAGAACACCACTCGGGTTCAGATCAGAGAGGCCATGCGATCCAATCACCCCCTTCCAGGTCTCACTGTCACTGCCCACGTGGGCGTTGAAGTCCCCCAGTAGAACAATGGAGTCCCCAGTCGGAGCACTGTCCAGCACCCCTCCCAGGGACTCCAAGAAGGCCGGGTACTCTGCACTGCTGTTCGGCCCATAAGCCGAAACAACAGTGAGGCACCTGTCCCCGACCCGAAGGCGCAGGGATGCAACCCTCTCGTTCACTGGGGTGAACTCCAACACATGGCGGCTGAGCTGCGGGGCTATAAGCAAACCCACACCAGCCCGCCGCCTCTCACCGCGGGCAACGCCAGAGCAGTGGAGAGTCCAGCCCTTCTCGAGAGGTTGGGTTCCAGAGCCCAGGCTATGTGTGGAGGTGAGCCCGACTATATCTAGCCGGTATCTCTCAACCTCCCTTACAAGCTCGGGCTCCTTCCCCCCCAACGAGGTGACATTCCATGTCCCTAGAGCTAGTCTCTGTGTCTGAGGATCGGGTCGCCGGGCACCCTGCCGTCGACTGCCACCCAATCCACATTGCACCCGGCCCCTACGGTTCCCTCGGCGGGTGGTGGGTCCACCGGAGGGTCGGCCCACGTCGCCCCTTCGGGCTGAGCCTGGCCGGGCCCCGTGGGCAAAGACCTGGCCACCAGGCGCTCGCTTGCGAGCCCCAACCCCAGGCCTGGCTCCAGGGTGGGGCCCCGGCTGCGCCATACCGGGCGACGTCACGGGCCTCGATTGTAATATATTCATAAGGGCTATTGACCTGCCCTTGGTCTGGCCCATCACCCAGGACCTGTTTGTCATGGGAGACCCTACCAGGGGCATAAAGCCCCGGACAACATAGCTCCTGGGATCACGTGGGCACTCAAACTCCCCCACCACTTTAAGGTGGCAGGTCAGGGGGGACTCTGCAACATCGCGTGGCAGTCGGGGACAGTGCCTCTGGATTGGCAGATCGGGGTGGTGGTCCCCCTGTTTAAAAAGGGGGACCGGAGGGTGTGCTCCAACTATAGGGGGATCACACTCCTCAGCCTCCCCGGGAAAGTCTATTCCAGGGTACTGGAGAGGAGGATCCGACCGATAGTCGAACCTCGGATTCAGGAGGAACAATGCGGTTTTCGTCCTGGTCGTGGAACAGTGGACCAGCTCTATACCCTCCATAGGGTGCTCGAGGGTTCGTGGGAGTTTGCCCAACCAGTCCACATGTGTTTTGTGGATTTGGAGAAGGCATTCGACCGCGTCCCTCGTGGTGTCTTGTGGGGGGTGCTCCGGGAATACGGAGTCCGGGGCCCCCTGTTAAGAGCCGTCCGTTCTTTGTATGACCGGAGTAGGAGTCTGGTCCGCATTGCCGGCAGTAAGTCGGACCTGTTCCCGGTGCATGTTGGACTCCGGCAGGGCTGCCCTTTGTCACCGGTTCTGTTCATCATTTTTATGGACAGAATTTCTAGGTGCAGCCAGGGGTCGGAGGGGGTCCGGTTCGGGGACCACAGGATTTCATCTCTGCTTTTGCAGATGATGTTGTCCTGTTGGCTTCATCGAACCTGGACCTACAGCATGCACTGGGGCAGTTCGCAGCCGAGTGTGAAGCGACAGGAATGAGGATCAGCACCTCCAAATCCGAGGCCATGGTCCTCGACCGGAACAAGGTGGCTTGCCCTCTCCAGGTAGGTAGAGAGACTCTAGCCCAGGTGGAGGAGTTTAAGTATCTTGGGGTCTTGTTCACGAGTGGGGGACGGATGGAGCGTGAGATTGACAGGTGGATCGGTGCAGCGGCTGCAGTGATGCAGTCGTTGTATCGGTCCGTCGTGGTGAAGAAGGAGCTGAGCCGAAAGGCGAAGCTCTCGATTTACCGGTCAATCTACGTTCCCACCCTCACCTATGGTCATGAACTTTGGGTCATGACCGAAAGGACAAGATCCCGGATACAAGCGGCCGAAATGAGCTTCCTCCGTAGGGTGGCTGGGCGCTCCCTTAGAGATAGGGTGAGGAGCTCAGTCACCAGGGAGGAGCTCGGAGTAGAGCCGCTACTCCTCCACATCGAGAGGAACCAGCTGAGGTGGCTCGGGCATCTGTTTAGGATGCCTCCTGGACGCCTCCCTGGGGAGGTTTTCCGGGCATGTCCCACCGGGAGGAGACCCCGGGGATGACCCAGGACATGCTGGAGAGACTATGTCTCTCGGCTGGCCTGGGAACGCCTTGGGATCCTCCCGGAAGAGCTGGAGGAAGTGTCTGGGGACAGGGAAGTCTGGGCATCCCTGCTGAGACTGCTGCCCCCGCGACCCGGCCCCGGATAAGCGGCTGAAGATGGATGGATGGAACATAAAAGAATGTAATTTGCATATGATGCACTGAGAGGGACAGCTGTTTGAGCTTTCACAAAAAACAACAACAAAAAAAAAACTCAGCTCATGAAAATGCACAATCTTCTTTGAATAATACTTCCATTGTTCTCCAGCACTCCCTCGGCTCTTACAGTACTACTGCATCTTTCTCCTGATTCAGTTTACTTTCAATGTCTAAATTGTCCATTTTCCAGGAAGAGTGAAATGTGTGGTATTATGTTGAGCACACGGTGTTTGCCTGTAGATGTGCACTATATTCAAATCAGATATGGACATCACTGCTATTTGAGCACTCACACAGCCGTGTTTGGCATGTACACTGAGAAGAAACAGTGAAGCCGAGGAGAAGGAGGCTTTCTTTCACAGTCCAGAGGGATTATTCAAGACATACAACAGTCAACAGAGCTGGCCCTCATTCCATAACGATGGCCTTCATAATGCCAGAGCAGCACGTCGCGCCATGGAGTGTGCATGCAGCTGACAAAGAGCCACTCTGTGCGACGCCTGTCATGACTTCTGACTGGCACAGCAGTCTAATTAACATGCTGACAAGCTGGCTCGTCAGCCTGTGGAGAGACAAACGTCCCGAAAACTCCCCATTAATCCAGCTCATAAAGAATATTTCTCACGTTTAGAGACTTCACTTGGTACTGGGGTTGGGTGAAATCATTTCTTCAGTTAATCACAGGTACATTTAAGGTGTGGCATCAAATTAACAAATGAAATCACACTTCTGCAGGTTCAAGAGGGGTAAGGCAATGACTGAGTCCTTCAAATTGTTGTTTTAAACCATAATCAAATGTGTTCAATGTGTCTTCATGGCTTTTAGAGAACATGTAACACCCGCCAATGTAATAATGCCCATAAACGTAATAAACCACAAACATGATAAAAATATGCAGCTTTTAATGTACTAATCCTGCAAACATAACACATTTTCCACAAATGTAATAGCCGCTGCCTACTACAAACGTAACACGCGATTTCCCACAAATGTAATAACCGTTACGTTTGTAGAGATTTATTACGTTTGTGGGGAAGTGAAAATCTTCAACTTTCAATGTTGTAATAACTTCCCACATATGTAATAATGCAGTGAATAATGGTTGCTGCTGCTGTTTGATTGTTGTTGTTCTTGCCGAAACCGCCGTGGCCCGCTGTGATGGCCGATGCAAACACCGCCAGGGTGGATGCAGCGCGACCACTGTCCAGCAGGGCCTGGAGGAACTCCAAAACTCCACACCAAATGGTGCAGGAGACCGGGTCCAAGCCCCTCTCCGAGCACCACGATGTGAAGAGCTTCCACCGAGACCTGTAGGCCTTGACAGTAGAGGGGGCCCTGGCACTCTGGATGGTGGACACCACCGCTGGGGGGAGGTCTAGTTCCACCAGCCTCCAGCCTCACCCGCTCAGCCTCCGAGCCAGGAGCCTCCCGCCCCGGAAGGGGTGGGACTGAAGGGCGCCCCTTGCCTGCTGCAGTGCATCGGGCCCGTCGGGAATCGGCCACGGGTCCCCGATTGCCAACTGAACCAGGTCCGGGAACCACCGCAGACTCGGGGTGTCCGGAGCCACCACGATCACGTGAAGATTGTGCAACCTCACCCTGCGCAGCAGCGGGGTCAAGAGGTGGACTGGAGGGAATGCGTACAGGATGCCCGACGGCCAGCTCCTGTGTGCGAAGGCGTCTACCCCTAGAGGGGGGGCGTCTGACAACCTGAGCGAGAACCAGAGTGGGCACTGTGCGTTCTCTGCACTGGCGAAAAGGTCTGCCACTGGGCATCTGAACCTGCGCCAGAGTCGGGCTGCGACCCACGGGGACAGGCCCCACTCGTCGTGGAGTGGGCCTCCCCGGGACATTCTGTCTGCACCGACGTTGAGGACTCCGGACACGTGACGCGCTCTGAGAGACGCGAGGTGCCGGTCCACCCACCGGAGGATCTCCGCTGCTATGCGATGAAGAGGGGGAGACCGGGTCCCCCCCTGCCTGTTCAGGTACGCGACCACCGTAGTGTTGTCCGTCCTGGCTGTCCTTCAGCCTGGCTTGGAAATGGAGCAGGACCCTCTGCACCGCCGTCATTTCCAGCACATTGATGTGAGTGGGAGTCAAATTCCAAGCACCGCCCACCGCGTGGTGGTCTAGGGTGCCTCCCCATCCCGCGAGAGACGCATCGGTGAACACTTCGACGTGATGCGACACGCAGCCCAGAGGAACTTCTTGCATTAGGAGAGCAGGATCCATCCAATAAAGGAGATCCTGGCGTGCTTGGGGCGGGATCGGGAACCGTTTGCATCCGTCCCACTTCCCCACGCAGCGGAGGCGTGCAAACCACCGTTGCAGCCTGCGCATGTGTAGAAGGCCCAGCCGGACCACTGGGTGGGCCGCGGCCATTAAACCCAGGACGGTCCTGATCAGACGAACCCTGACCAGGGGTGTGGTCACTGCAGACCTCAGGGTCAAGAGAAGGGAGGTCTGTCTCTCCTCGGAGAGGCGGGCAGTCATAGAGAGCGAGTCCAGCTCCAACCCCAGATAAGCCATGCTCTGAGCTGGGGTGAGCGCGCTCTTGTGTCGGTTCACCATGAACCCCAGGAGCTCGATGTGGTGCAGGACCTGGGTCGTGTGCAGCACAGCCTCCTGATGAGAGGACGCCAGTATGAGCCAGTCGTCGATGTAAGTGAGGATCCTCAGACCATGACGACGGAGGGGCTCCAACGCTGCTTCGACACACTTGGTAAAGGTGCGAGGGGCGAGAGAGTAGCCGAAGGGGAGCCGGTTGTATTGAAAATACCTGGTCCCCACGGCAAAGCGGAGGAAGGCTCTGTGCCTTCTGAGAATGGGGATGTGGAAGTAGGCGTCCGTCGGGTCGATCGAAGTCATCCAGTCCCCAGGTCGAATGCTCTCCAGGAGGTGTTTGACCGTCAGCATACGGAACCTCCTGGTGGCTATGTGAGTGTTGAGGACCCTCCGATCCAGAATGGGTCTTACACCCCCGCTTTTCTTGGGGACCAAGAAGTAGGGGGAATAAAAACCCGAGTGAGCCTCTGTCGCGCTCAGCTCCGTGACCGCAACCCGGCGGAGGAGTGAGGCTCCTTCCGCCTCGAGAGCGGCCGCCCCCGCAGGGCATGCGAGCCGCGTACGAAGGATGCCGTTGAAGAGAGGCGGACGACAGGCGAACTGCAGGGCATAACCGTTTCTCAGTGTCCTGGACAGCCAGGGAGAAAGCGGTCCCAACATAACACGCCACGTGTGAAACCGGAGCGTGAGTGGCTGTACCACGGCCAGCGGGGACGGCCCACCCGTCCTCCTGGCCTCGGGAGACGGGGGCCCCCGGCGAAAGGGCTGTGGAGCAGGCGTCCCCTGAATGAGAGCGGACCGGCGCTTTGCTGGGGACAACCTGAGCAGAGGCAGCGCGATCCCGGAGTCTTCCCGGTCGCTGTCCTCGGTGCTGATGTCGGAGCCTTCCGGATCCCTGGCCATGATGCTGAAGCCGGAGCCGAGACGCTCAATAGCGGGAGCCCGGGACGGCAGAGCTCCGCTGCTTCGAGGCTCCGCCGTGACAACACACGGGGAAGCCGAGGGAGCGCTGCCGGGAGCAACACCAATAAGGCTGGGATCAGGGCGCTTTACGGCGGACACCCGGGCCGGCGTGAGTCCGCCGCTCGGCGGAGAAACTCCGCTGGGAGCGGCATGAGTGGCGCCGGGGCCGGGGCGCTGCATGTCGGCAGCCCAGGGCGTAACGGCACCGCCGCTCTGACGCCTCGTCATGCTAACACGAGCGGAGGTCGGCGGACAAACGCTGCTGAGAGCGCTATGGGTGCGGCCGGGACCGGGATACCCCACGGCGGGGATCCGGGCCGGGCCGGAGCCGTCGCTCTGACGTTTCGAAATGCTCACTCGAGCCGAAGCCGGTGGAGAGAGCAGCCTGAAGCGTTTGCGGGGCGCTGAAAAGACATCAGCAGCGCACCGCTTGCGTGACGCACACAGCGGGAAAGCTAGCGGCTCCAGCGCGCTGCTATGCCCCGCGTCCGCAGCCGCATTGCGGCCAGAGCGCGAAGAAAGCGCCGGTGAAGAGGCGGTTCCGTGCGCATTCCGCTCACCATCCTCAGCCGCCTTATCGCAGAGCGGGAGGAGGGAGGGAGAAGGGCCCAGCCGGGTTTTGCACTTTTCGATCATGCTAATGTAACAGTGTAAATATGTTTAAACTCATGTTAAATTTGGGATACAGACACTTTGCTCTTATTGTATTTCATTTTGAAAGTCTCACCATGTTCTTATTGTATTTTATTTTGAAAGTGGACGGGTTCCGCGTCTTCCCGTTGACATCATGTTCCAGCATGTACTCCAAGATGATAAAGTTGTCAGTCACCATGAGTTTGTCACTCGCCTGAAGCAAGACCTGTGTGAAGCCTCGCAACTCGCTAGAAAGCACAGCCTCCAGGAACAGGCTCGTCATGCCAGACTCTTCAACCGGAAAGTCAAGGGCTCTCCACTGACTGTGGGCGATCGGGTGCTGCTGGCCAATCGTGGTGAGAGAGGCAAGAGAAAGCTCACTGACAAATGGGATTCAGCCCCCTATGATGTTGTGTCAGTGCGGCCTGAGATAAATGTGTACCGGATTAAGGATGTTCAAACCGGCAGAGAGAGAGTTGTGCACAGGAACCTCCTTCTCCCTGTTGATTTCCTTACCCTTGATATGGATGAAGTCTCTCTACATGGATCGGACCTGAGTGACATGGCATGTGGGAGTCATCAGGACGCAGTTTTGGTGGAGGATGATGATCGCAATGTTTGGACCAGGGACTGGCTCATGCACACTCCTGAAATAACAATCCCTGTTGGCATGAGTGATGTGAATGAGGATTCCTCTGTTGATGCGGGAGTTGGTTCTTTTCCTGATGATGATATTGTCAGTGCTCCTGGACAGGAAGATTCTGGATCAATGCCGGACCCAGTCGTTGCTGTCCCTGTCCCAGAAAGCACAGAGCCTGCCTCTAACTCTGAACCAGTTATATCGGCCCAAGTTCCTGATCCAGAACCAAATGTGTCAGTGCCTGCCCTTGACTCAGACCCAGCAAAGTTAGCTCTCGCCCATGACCTAGCAGCAGTCGGCACAGTCCCTACCTCTTCTTTGGACCCTGTTCTTGCACCTCATTTACCTGTCTCAGTTAGTGCATCTCAGTTGCCTCCCACAGTAGACAGTAGGCATGTGGATGATGATGCTGTGGTTTGCACACAACCTCAGGCTTTGCATACAGGGCATACTGATGCAGTCACTACTAGATTTGGTAGACTTGTCAGACCACCTGTTAGGTTAATTGCTGAGATGTCTACACAAACAGTTGGGGATGCCTTACCTGGTTCGGGTTCAGTTGCTACATTCCTTAAGAACATTTTTGGGCTGTAGATGGCCTGAATGTTTTTTTTCTTTTTCTTTTTCCTTTTGTCACCTTTCCTAATTCTGGGTTGAACTTGACTGAGCTATTTTGGTATTTTCTGTGTTATTTTGTGTTTTGATGCACTTTGGATTTGTATATGGAGCAGATTTGGATGTTGAGGAGGTGTAAATGGCATCTTCTTTAAGTCTGTATTAAGTGTGGGGTCTGGTACCACCCTGTCTTTTTGCACTCCTGTGGGGGAATTTTATGATTGACTTTGCTGTACGTCAGTGCTCTGGTTTCCCTTTTGATGGACTCTTTCTGTCTTTGTTGTTTGTTACTGCTCAGTATTCGCCCAAAGTTTAACAGAATTTAGGGGGGGGTGTATGGAACAGTGTAAATATGTTTAAATTCATGTTAAATTTGGGATACAGACACTTTGCTCTTATTGTATTTTATTTTGAAAGTCTCACCGTGTTCTTATTGTATTTTATTTTGAAAGTCTCACCGGAACTGTGTGACTGTAACGCTGCGCAGCTTATCTGTGCAGTTTTTCCGGTGTCTGAACTGGGTAAGTTTATCTCTGCTTCACTCCACCACACGGCCTTTATAAAGAGCATTACATTGATGACTGAAATAGATAAAAGTTCTTTAATCCATCACTTTATGCTGCATTACAGTAAGGTGTGTCAGTTCGAGTTCTGTGTTTTCTCTGTGAGATACGATACGAGTATAAGAACGTTGCTGCTCGGTATTAGCTGCTAACGTTTGTGCATGTGTACTTATCTGTGGTGTGATTCTTCTTTTAGAGCGAACAGAGATCAGCCTGCTCAGTTGTTGGTCTGTATCCCATGTATTCCAGGTATGTTTATGATGGTTGATGTTAAATGTGTATGTAAATGTGATATGTTGATGTTAATATAGAGAGAAAGGAAAAAAGGAACTTTATAGATAAAGTTTTATTTTGTTGCACTATAATTTTGTAAAGCTAACAGATGTTTTGATGCCTTTTCTATTTTAGGCTGTGTCATGATTTTGTTTGATTAATTAAATGCCACTGTACGATCACACACATACACACACACACACACACACACACACACACACACACACACACACACACACACACACACACACACACACACACACACACACAGACCTATGTAGTTTATCTGTGCAGTTTTTTCCGGTGTCTGAACTGGAGCGAACAGAGATCAGCCTGCTCAGTTGTTGGTCTGTATCCCATGTATTCCAGAATAAACTGTCTTGGAGCTCCATCCTGCCTGTCCCTTGGATTTGCTTCCTACGCATCAAGCAGCGCAAAGTAGTGAAAGTTACACTAACACGGGGGAGAGGAGGGACTGCTGCTCTCTGGAAGATGTAGCGGGCCTGACGGCCTTTATTTGCATGTTTGCTGGCAGGTGCGGGTCGAGCGGACGGGGCGCTCCGTGTCTCGGGAGCGCGGGACCGTCTGGGCTGATCGGCGCCCCGGGAGGATCGGCGGAAAGACGGTCCGGTCTGTCCAGGTGCCGAGGTGCTCCAAGGAGCGGGACGCCGCTGGTCCGCGGAGCGACGGCGCTGCGGCGGCGGCTCACGGCGGGGCTGGAGGTGCGGGGCGAGCTGCTGCGAGCCTCGTGCTGCTGCCTCCAGGCGCTCGATGATCACCTGTATATCGGGCCCAAAAAGAGAAGAGGTGGACAGGGGGAGTCCCAGGACGCCCCGCTGGTCCCGCTCAGATAAAGAAGACAGACCAAGCCACAGGTGCCTCACTGCGAGCTGTGCGTTGGCCATGACGCGGCCTCCACTGACGGCGATGGCTCTGCACATGCGCAACAGGACTTCAGCCTATTTTGGACTTCCACGATGTCTTCGGGGATCTTGTCCATAGAGCCCAGGAGGAAGGTCATGTTATTGGCTAGGGCGAACGTCAGGTTGCCGCTAGCGTAGCCACGATCCAGGAAGCTCGCCATGCGCCTGTCCCTTTCAGACGGCAGCACGGGCTTTCCGCCGGGCCAGGCGGAGGATCGGGGGAGGAGGCACAGCCGAACGGAGTCCTCAATGGCAGGCACTCCGGAGACCGGCGGCCAGCCCTCCACACAAGAATACTCTCGGCAGCCCTTCACCGTACCCTTGGCGGCAAGTGGCGTACCCCAGTCCCGCTGCACGTGAGCTTGAAACGATGGCACGGCGGGACATAGCACCGCAGTCCGGGACCGAGCCCGTGACCGGGTTGCCAGCCCGAGTGCAAAATCACGCTGCACCGGCTCCGGAGGCTGCGGCGGCAGCGCGAGGCCGGTGCGCTCGGCGGCTGAAGTGAAGAGCCCCGCGAGGTGCTCCACAGGCTCACGGGGGAGACGGGATGCGGTGGAGGCGGAGTCGAACCGAGTCGAACTCCGTGACACAGACACGCTGCTGTGGCTGCTGCTGCTGCTGCTGCTGCTGCTGACGCTGCCGCGGATCTCGGCCCAGTCGTAGGCGGCGGTGGCGGCGGCGGCGGCGGCGGTCTCCTCGGCGTCATCCTCGCCGGCAGGAGCCGGGGAGGTTGCGCCCATGAAGGCTGCTCGCCGCTGGCTCTCTTCGAGCGGCAGCGCGAGGCAGGCCGGGCAGGAGGTCCGCTGGCGGTGATGCTGCCAGCCAAGGCAGAGGAAGCAGAGCTCGTGACAGTCCTGCACGATGAGCGGAATGCCGCAGGAGCGGCAGGAGAACGGCCCGACGCCCGATGGCGACTGGTCCCAGGCCGGCGAATCCATCCTAGTCGAATCTTGATCCGGAGAATAGAGGCTTCTAAGTCTCATGGAGATGCTGAGAAAGAAGAAGGGTTTGCTTAGCGCCATCCGAGGTTATGTACCCTCGGTGTGGGGCGTGGCGCTGCGCCATCGCGTGCGGGGGATTGGTGCGTCGAGCTTTGTTTAGTCTCAGTGGATTGGACAGAGATTGGAGGTGTGCCACTAGCGAAGCCTAAGCACTTACGAAGTCGAGCTAACCTTTATCATTTCAGTTCTACTTCACAAGAAGAAGAGCCGACATGGAAAGGATCAAACGGCGACGTCGCTATGAACGCTTGGCTGCCACAAGCCAGTTCTCCCTGTGGGAACTTTTGTGACAACCGCCTGCTTAAAAGCCAAAGCGTCAGGAGGACGGGGGGGGGGGGGGGGGGTGGGGGGGGGGGGCAGCAGTGGGTCAGAAAAAACAACCGTGATGTGGCAGAGCCCACCATGCCCGTGAACTCCTGTCGGGGGCGATGTTCAAGAGCGGGGCGGCCACACGGTGGACTTAGGTGAAGGCGAGAACGGGGTACACTGTAAAAAAAAAATCCTTCGAATTGACGGTAAAATAGCATCTGTGGTTGCCGAAAATTCCCCGTAGATGACTTTACGGTATAGTGACTGTAAATTTTGCAGTATAAAACTGTTATTTGTTTCCAGCAGTTTTCTGTAAAAATAACAGTGAAAACACAAACCTGTTTACCAGGCACGTGCCGTGAGCTCCAGGGTTAGGTAGGCAGACAGTCGCAAATTGCGACGGACACACCAATGACAATTTACATGTGTAGGCAGGTCAGTGCCAGCTTCCTCTAACAAAATCAAGATCGTATAACATCATTAAAAAAAATTAAACAATGACTTAACAGCAGTCCCAAGACTCTCCCAATTGACTTTATATCTCATGGCCACACAGCGCATTCCTGGTTTGTGATCGAGACGCAAAATGAGTGAGAAAATGACAATTCGGACGCGGAGCTGTCTGCGGTGCTGAAACGTCTCTCTCTGCAGGGCCCACACCCCAACACACGTTTAATGACAGAACACCTGAAGGCAACAACCAAAAACAACTGATAGGTTTATGCTCAAAGCTCTACTGCACACATGTGCCGCTCCTCTTGGCCCTAATTCATGCCATTCACACAGTCATCACAGAGAACAGATGTAGCATGAAGTGATTCTCCACTGCCCTCCTCCGCTGACTGGATTTCACCAGTGAAGTTGGTTCGCAGCTGGGTGAAGCTAGTTCGCAGGTGCGCTAACCGTTAGCGGCTAACGTGACTTCATTCAGAGAGAAACCACATTTTCAGTAACACTGCTTATAAACAAATAAACTGGCTTACTTGCCTTTATGAAATGTCGAGAGCGAACAGCCATGTTGGCAGATCTGGAGTGGAAAGTGCTGCGACCCCCGCCGTCTGACGCCTCTTCCTCATTTCCTCAGGCTGCTCCCCGTCATTTCTTTTCCATGTGGGAAACTGGAAAAAAA
The DNA here is from genome assembly GCF_902148845.1 of Salarias fasciatus. Classification (NCBI taxonomy): domain Eukaryota; kingdom Metazoa; phylum Chordata; class Actinopteri; order Blenniiformes; family Blenniidae; genus Salarias; species Salarias fasciatus. The sequence continues at coordinate 30,164,787 of NC_043759.1, read as the reverse complement.
CGTAGATTTAATTTATGTTTTAAACAGTAACTTTAATTTTAATATAATTGTAATTTTTCTGATTTTCCTTTCAACTGATTGTAACCTTTTTGTAAATCAATACATAAATCACTAAATCAAACTTAATCTAATTTGAAGGAAAGAAGAAAGAAAAAAAGAGAAAGACAATGTGTTACTGAATCAACCCATTTACTAATCAACCTATAAATCATCATAAAAATCCCAAAAAATTAATCATTCTAAAATTTAATCTGAAAAAAAAAATCATCCTAAATAAACCTAAAAAATTTAGCTGAAAAATCATCCTAAAAAAATCAAGCTCAAAAGTCAAAGTTCCGGAGGATCTACGTGTGTGCAGCGAGGATATGTGTGGGTGTGTATCAGCAGCAGCAACGCAAATGTCAGGACCGCCGGGCTCAGAGGGAGACATCGGTGGGGACGGTTTTAGTCATTTGAAAAGGTGGTGGTGGATCTGCAGTGGAGCTTTGAGTCAAGGCCGAATCCATGCATCTAATGCAGAGAGTCTGACATGAGGGACACAGCGCCCCCTGCTGAGAGTCTCTGACATGAGGGACACAGCACCCCCTGCTGAGAGTCTCTGACATGAGGGACACAGCGCCCCCTGCTGAGAGTCTCTGACATGAGGGACACAGCACCCCCTGCTGAGAGTCTCTGACATGAGGGACACAGCGCCCCCTGCTGAGAGTCTCTGATATGAGGGACACAGCGCCCCCTGCTGAGAGTCTGATATGAGGGACACAGCGCCCCCTGCTGAGAGTCTGATATGAGGGAAACAGCACCCCCTGCTGAGAGTCTGATATGAGGGACACAGCGCCCCCTGCTGAGAGTCTGATATGAGGGACACAGCGCCCCCTGCTGAGAGTCTGATATGAGGGACACAGCGCCCCCTGCTGAGAGTCTCTGATATGAGGGACACAGCGCCCCCTGCTGAGAGTCTGGACGGCCCTGGACAGCGGAAAAGCAGCTCAGCATTGTTTTCACGCTGAGCGGACCTGACGCGCCGACATCTGGCCCTTCTCAGACCCCCGGACCACTCCTGGACCTGAGTCTTCCCCAGAGCAGCATCCTGTAGACTTGCTGCAACAAGCTGAGTGTCTGGCGTCAGTGTCACTCTGGGAGCTCAGATTTCTCACAGATGTGCACGAGGCTTACCTGCAGCACATCTGACGGCCAGAAGTCGGAACTCATTATTATTATTGTTTTCTGACCAAATTCCGGTTTCTTTTGAGTACCCCCTCATAGTTTTAGCTTTACACTTAAATACAGTTATGTTATTGTTATAGATTCAAACAAAGCTGCTTCAACCAGGAAGAAAAATAAAAGTGCTCAGAATTACTGCAATAAACAGAAAACAGAGTGAGCAACAACAAACATATATATTACTGGGACAGGGAATTTAAATACCGTATTGGCCCGAATATTAGACAATGTTTTTTTCCAGAAACTGCATCCTCAAAAGTGGGGTGGTGTTATAATCGCGGACTTACGGTAGATGGTCAATACCCATCCGCACCGCTAGATGGAGCCAAAGTATCACTGAGCAGAGAGCGAGTGGAGCGATGAGATGAGATCAAATGATCTGATGAAAAATGGCGGATCATCTGGAACAAAGGGGCTGAACGCTGGACAACTGAGCAACAGCAGAGGAGAAGTTATGATACCAACTTTAACCTGATGGTGATCAACGCAGCAGAGTCATCAAACTACTGCCAAGCCGCCAGGAGGTCTGGTGGAGCAGAGCCTCGTTCTGACTGGAGAGCACAGAAAAAACACTGCAGATGCTAACGCTATGAGAAAAGCTTTCCTGGTCCTGAGAGACGCTTCAGAGAGACTGATAGGAGGGAGAGAGAAACGTCTCTGAAAGACGGACAGACGGAATGTCCACCAGCAGAGCCTGATTCAGCTGAAGGACCTGGACAGTTATTTACATCATTTATGCAGTTTTGACCTCTTGAGCCACTATTACGAGGGCCTACGAACAAGCTCCGTCCGGACCGGGAGGACACTCCTGTCGGTCCTGCCCGTGGACTGGCTTCGGTTCTACTGCTGGGATCCGTGGTTCTTGTGCTGGACCGTCCAACGGACTGTCCTCAACATAGTCCTAGGCTTTACTTCTTATTGTCTCATGCTAGCTGTTGCCAAAGCTGTCCGTCCCTGGGAGAGGGATCCCTCCATACTGTGGTTCTCCCCAAGATCTCTTCTTCTCCCACTGGGTTTCTGGAGTTTGTTCTTGCCGGATGTGAGGGTCTAAGGCGGTGGTTGCTTCGTTTTGTCTCGTTACTGTGAATTTGACATATTACCATTATGCTTATTCACTGTTTTTACGTTACCGACCAATGTAACATCTTGAAGCCTCTGAGGCAGCTGCTGTTGTGATATTGGGCTATACAAAAATAAATTGATTGATTGATTGATTGATTGAGTGAGCCTTCTTATGTTTTCATTTTATATCTCGTGAAATGTTATCTCAGTTGTGAGTTTTTTAGTTTATAATAATTGTATAATAAAAAGTTGTTTTATGAGTGACCTTACTGTCTTCAGCATTTTTTTTTTTCCACAAAATGATCTTTGAAAAACAGGGATCGTGTTATAATCGGAGTCGTCTTATATTCAGGCCAATACGGTAACTGCCAGACACTCCCCTTTTCAATATTAACAGCTTTAACTTTTAAGCTACAACACAGTTTTTCTTATAGATTTAAACAAAGGTGCTTCAACCAGGAAGAAAAATAAAAGTGCTCAGAATTACTGAATTACTCAGGTTAAGTACAGAATTACTTCAGGTTGTAGTGACTATGGTGACACTGCAGCGAATCCCTGCGCTGTTTTTTCTGGTGGTGTTTGTCTTCACTGTTGGTCTTGTAAATTGTAGACGGTCCCTTCACCCCGCAGCACTCGGCCGCTCGTACAGATCAATATTGTTTCTGCTGCTTGATAGACAGATACTTTTAATAAAAATGAGCTTGCAGCCTGTCGTCCAGCTGACAGCGATGGGATGGAGGCTCCTTTGTGTGTTGCTGACGTTTAGTTAAAGAGTTATTGAGACCGAAAGTCTGCATCTGTCAACATGCTGCTGACTTTACTGGGCTGTTCAGTGAATGATGTACCTAATTCTTAGCCACTAATTAATATTTCGTGCACACGATTTATTATTTCGCGGCCACAAACTAGCTTGTGGAAGCTTGTTCAGCGGCGTTTACATCACCAGTTCTCATTTTGGAGCTCAAACTCACCGCGGTGGAGCTCAGCCTGTAGCCTGAGCTGAGGACGGCCGGCTGTGGCTGCAGAGCTCTGATCACTGTCCTGCGGCGCTTCTGCTCGGCTTGAATCAGCGGCGCCGCGAACAGCAGTTAGTGACTGTGAAACGCAGACTGTAATGCACTATATCGAAAATTTGTTTAAAACTTATGTCACCGTTAATGAATAAAATATACCGCTATGTATTGATATCAGTATATTGATATCGAAATTTTGTCCAGCCCTAAGTTTAATCTAAATGTTTTAATTCATATTACTATTTTATAATAATTCATCAATCAATTTTTTATTCGCTGTATTTTTTTATCGATTTATGTATTTTTTTTCCAAATTAGTGTAGTATATTCACTCTAATGTTTTTCATTCATCAGTTCAGTGAGCAAATAAACCATCACTTTAAGTTTGTCTAAATCTCTGAAACAAAACCCAAATGAATTGAAATATTCTAAAATTCCCAAAAAATATTCTAAATAATCTCAAATTAGGCAATAATTACTACAAGTTCCTCCTTAATCCACTAAGGAGGGACTGACGCCGGGGTCAAGGGGTCATGTTGCCGCTTTTTTGTGTCCAGTTAAATGAATTCAGACGTGTTTGAGGAAAGTCTTCTTCTACTAATCATGGCCGCCTCATGTCTCCAGCGCTCTGCCACATGGCGCCACACTGAACAGACCAACAGTTTGCTAGCTTATTGAATTAAGATCATTCCTAACTATCTCCAATATAACTGATTGTTTCCCGGTGTGCTCCTGTCAGAAAGCGTGTTGCTTCTGGAACCGTCATTCCCAGCGCTCCTGACCTGTGTCCATTCATTCACGGCTCCACGGTGGAGGAAATGGGTAAATGGGTCCAGTCAGCGGGGCAGCTCACCCTCCCAGTGCTCTGTTCGCAGAGGTCGGCGGCAGCAGTCGGGCGCCGATGCGCTCCGTGTTGCGTCCTGCATACAGGCTCAGCCAGCCGTTTCTAATAACGCCGCTCTGCTGCGACGCGCTCATTATGTGCGGCTTCCCGTGTCGGGCCGAGGAATGAAGGCTGACAGCTGCATTGTGGCCGTGAATGCAGGCTGACCACGGGGCGAGCCGCACCATGACGCCGCCGGGCAGCACGTGTTGCCCCCCGCGGGGCAAACCGAGGATGAAGCATTCTGCACAGGCTGAGTCAGTCAGGGAGCTGGGTGCAGCCTCAGATTAGTGTGGCAATTTAAAGTTTTGGGATTTTCTTTTCAATGACAACCCAGGAGTTGAGTGTGAAAACTGGCATTTTCATTTTCAATCAGTTACCACCGAACTCTATTAATCACACACAAGCCTTGAATCAATATCTTTCAGCTATGAACTCTGGCCTTCCCATGTTTATTCTTTCATAGACTTTGATGGATTTTTCCTGAAAAGAAAAGAATGTTGCATCATACTGTACATCCATACAGATGAAAAACTTAAAAAAGATGAAACAAGATTTATTAAAACAGAAACAGTATTTAAATAAATGTGAAGTTGAAAAATAAAACAATACAATAAACGAATAAAAAGAAGCAATACGACTGTGTCATGTTGCACGTTCAGACAAAGAACTATTTTCAACCCAGAAACTCTTCTTCCCAGCTTTGCTTGGAGCAGTGCATGGCAGAGCCGCCGTTTCCCACCAGATGCATCAGCGTGGCGCAGAATACTGTTTTCCGTCAACATGTGTGTTGGCTGCAGCGAGGGGCTGTGGACCACTGGAGGGACCCCTGCAGCTGTGGCCAGGAGGCCGCAGGTAAACCGCCTCCAGTGGTGACGTACTGACGTTCAGTGGCTCCACCTCCACCTTCGTGGCTCCCAGCGGGTGGAAAAGCAGTTCTCAGGAAGCCCGGGATTTGAAACCTTGCGGCCCAGGCCCCGATTCGGCCAGGAAGCCAGTGTGGTCGAAAAGGGGTAAAAGAGGCAGTAAACATTTTCACTGCAGCTCCTGTGCATCAGTGCCTCCCCCGGTCCTCAGTCCCAAAGAACCCGATGGCTGCCAACTGTGTTTTTATTTGACAGAAGGCCCATCGTTACCCCCTGCAGCCCCTTTCAGGCTCTGCAGTCAGAAACAGGAAGGTGCGGTTTTCAGGGGACCGGTTGAAACCTGCTTGTGTCATCTGGTGGGTCCAATCTCCCCCACTGGTGGGAGGTTGGAGCCTGATCAAGTCATCTCCGTGCCATGTTTTGCCCTCACCATTTACCACAGACAAGCTGAGGAGCAGGGCTGATTAGATTCACCTGGTGTGATACATGGTCAGAGCAAAAACATGGCATGGAGATGACTTGATCAGGCTCCAACCTCCCACCTCTGTCTGGATGAGCTGGTGGTTGTGGGGCTGCAACGGCGACATGGGGCACCCCACAATCTGCCAGTGCCCTGGTTTCCTCAGCTCCTTCATTAACCCGGATCTGCCTCTGCCCCAGTGACTGTGCTGATCGATGTGGTATCAGGATCAGGCAAAGATGGCGGCGCTCACAGTAGCTGTGGCTAACTGCTCTCCCAGTCAGTACTTCAGAAACGGACTCATAGATAGTCTGAAAACTATCTATGGCAGACAAGAACTCCTCCGGATAGGACAGGAGGTCGTACAAAGTGTGACTGTTGATTTCATTGATTCACATAACATCCCAACGGACATTGCAAGAACTCCCGGGTCTCCGTGGATTACCGTGCCGACGGAGAGGCGACGTCGGCGGCGTCGAGAGAGATCGCGGAAACGGGGCTGCAGGGCCGGAGTGCTAACACGGCTACGGAGGCAGCCATACAAACCACCGCTCCCGAGCATCTTTCTCTCGAATGCACATTCCCTCGCCAACAAAATGGATGAACTGAGGCTGCAGGTTGCAGTTCACAACATCGTCAAAGACAGCTGCATTATTCTGATCACGGAATCCTGGCTCAACTCATGGGTGCCGGACTCGGCTATCAAGCTGGATGGCTATATAGCCCATCGGCAGGACAGGACGAAGGACTCCGGTAAGAGCAGAGGAGGGGGCGTGTGCATGTACATAAACAAAAACTGGTGTACCGACGCGGTGACTGTGGATAGTCACTGCTCCGCGGATCTGGAATATGTGACTGTTAAATGCAGGCCCGTGTATCTTCCTCGGGAAATAACGGTGGTGTTTGTGACCGCTGCCTATATTGCACCCGATGCTAATGCTAGCGCAGCTAACGGACTACTCTACAGCAGCATTAGCAAGCAGCAGAGCAGACACCCCGAAGCTGCACATATCATAGCTGGGGACTTTAATCATGTGGATCTCAAAACAGCGCTCCCCAAGTTTTATCAGCACGTCAAATGTGCCACCAGAGGAGCAAATACACTGGACATGGTGTATTCCAACATCAAGCTGGGCTACAAGGCTAAGCAGCTAGCACACCTGGGCCAGTCCGATCACATGTCCCTGCTTATGATCCCTGCATACACCCCCCTCCAGAAAACTGCCCCCAGCACCAGAAGGACGATTACAATCTGGCCTGGTGATGCCTCTGAGCAGCTGCAGGACTGTTTTGAAAGGACTAACTGGGACATTTTCGAACACCCAGACCTGGAGGTGTTCACGGACAGAGTTCTGTGCTACATTAAAAACTGCACAGACAATGTCACAATTGAAAAAACCATACAGGTTTACCCGAACAGGAAGCCCTGGATGACCCAGAAGGTCCAGCAGCTGCTCAAGGACAGAAACGCTGCCTTCAGGGCTGGTGACAGCGCCCTGTACAGTGCAGCCAGAGCCAACCTGAGGAGAGGCATCAGAAAGGCCAAGAGGAACTACAGGAGGAGGATCGAGGATCGCCTGGAGAGCAACAACAGCAGACAGGTGTGGCGGGGGGTCCAGCACCTCACAAACTTCAGGGTAAAGACAGGAGCTGCTGAGGGAGGAGCCTCACTGGCGGAGGAGCTGAACAGCTTCTTTGCCCGCTTTGAGACAGGATCCATGGGGGTAGCTACACCTCACCCTGCGGCCCAGAGCAGCGCCAGCCTCATACTGGTGGAACACGAGGTGAGGGGCACGCTACGGGGAGTCAAACCATGGAAGGCAGCCGGACCCGACGGTGTCCCTGGACGGGTGCTGAAGGACTGTGCTGATCAGCTGGCTGGTGTGTTTACCATCATTTTCAACCGGTCGCTGTCCCAGTCCATTGTCCCACCCTGCCTGAAGTCTTCCATCATCGTCCCCCTGCCCAAGAAGCAACACATCTCCAGCCTCAATGACTACCGGCCAGTAGCTCTCACTCCAGTGGTGATGAAGTGCTTCGAGAAACTGGTACAGGATCACATCACCTCATTCCTCCCTGAAAATCTCGACCCCTACCAGTTCGCCTACAGGTCTAACAGATCGACAGAGGACGCTGTAGCCACAGCGCTCCACACGTCACTGTCCCACCTGGAGCGGCGGGGGACTTATGCTCGGATGCTCTTTGTGGATTATAGCTCTGCTTTTAATACCATCCTTCCTCATAGGCTGGTGGAGAAACTGAGAGACCTTGGACTTCCACACTCCATCTGTATGTGGATCTACAGTTTCCTGTCGGACCGCAGGCAGAGGGTGAGGGTGGGTGACGACACATCCGGGACCGTCAGCCATAGCATCGGCTCCCCCCAAGGCTGTGTGCTGAGCCCTCTGCTTTATTCCCTCTACACATCGGACTGTACCTCTGCACACCCCAGTAACACCATCATTAAGTTCGCCGACGACACCACAGCAGTGGGGCTCATCTCCGGGGGGAGGAGTCTGCAGACAGGGCTGAGGTGGAGCAGCTGACTGGGTGGTGTAGAGAAAACAACCTGCTCCTCAACACAGTAAAAACCAAGGAGTTGATCATTGATTTTCGAAGGACTAAAACAGACATCCCACCCCTTCTCATCAATGGGGACTGTGTGGAGAGGGTAGAGGACTTCTGCTTTCTGGGAGTCCACTTAGAGAAAGACCTGACCTGGACTATGAACACCTCGGAGCTTCTGAAGAAGGTCCAGCAGAGACTGCACTTCCTGAGGGTGCTCAGGAAGAATAACATCTCCCAGAGACTGCTGGAGTCCTTCTACCGGAGTACCATCGAGAGCATCCTGGGGTACTGCCTGTGTGTGTGGTACACCGGCCTGTGTGTGTGTGGTACACCAGCTGCACAGCAGCCCAGAGGACGTCTCTGCAAAGGACCATCAACACAGCCCAAAAGATCACCGGCTGCCCTCTCCTCACACTGGAGGAACTGCATCACTCCCGCTGCCTCCGAAAGGCGAGGAAAATAGCCCAGGACCCCTCTCACCCTGGTCACCATATGTTGAGTCTGTTACCGTCAGGTAGGCGGTACAGGTCCATGACTGCAAGAACAAATCGGTTCAGGGACAGTTTCTATCCGACAGCAGTTAGGATCCTGAACAAAGGCTAAATGGAAGGATAATGCACTAAAACGATGGCAGTTTTTTTTTCTGCACCTGCACTGATGTTATTCTATCTGCATTGTATGCATCTAATTTATTTATATATTTATATGGATCTTTTTATCTACTTCATTTTTTATGTTACTTATTTATGTCTGTCTTTGCACTGACTGAAGGGCTTCGCAATTTTGTTGTACTTGTTACAATGACAAATAAAGTTCTATTCTATTCTATTCCCACACAGGACTAAAGCTTGTGTTTTCCTGAGGGCCTGTATGGGGTGCATATTGGGAAGGGAGGTCTCACATCGGAGAGGACTTATGAGACTGTGTTGTAGACCAGCGGTTTTCAAAGTGTGAGGCGCGCCTCCCCTGGGGGGCACCAGAGGGTTTCAGGGGAGGCGCGGCGCGACAGAGAGGAAAAAAAAAAGCCAAGCAGCCGCAGTGTGTCCTGTGAGATTCCTCAACCCCCACCCCCCCACTCCCCGCTAGGGATGGGAATCGAGAACCGATTCTTTTGTAGAACCGGTTCCTCATGTCTCGATTCCAAGGAATTGTTTGGCTGTTGTTGAATAATTATACAGTATTCTTCATATTATGTTTATCTAGTATTCATTACATTATGTTATTTATGGAGGTAAATTTGTGTCTTTATTTTTCAATCAAAAAAAAAGTTGCTCCAATCACAAAACATGTTTTCAATCAGAAAGAAGTTCACTTCAATAAAAAAAAAAGTTTTCAATCAAAGAAAAAACTTGTTCAAACCCAAAAAAAAAAAATTTGATACCCCAAAAAACTGCATATAAACACGTTTTTTCTTTGATTGAATTTTTTTCTTTGGTTGAAAATACATTTTTTGATTGAACTCCTATTTTTGGATTTGAGCCATATTATGGGTAGGACATTTGTTTCTTTATTATTCTATCAAAGACATAACTTCAATCAAAAAAAATGTTTTCAATCAAAGCAAAAGAAAAAATGTTCGGAGTGTTTCGACTTTGTTTTGACATTCAAACACCCCTTTTTTTCCAACTGAAGTGAAAAAAGTTTTGAAGCTTCTTTTTTGAAGCCTCTTTTTTGAAGTCTCTTTTTTGAAGCCTGTTTTTTGATTGAATCATTTTGACACAAACGTCCCGCAGTGGGCGGAGCTTCTCCACTGGTCGGGCATGTTTAGGGTTGCCAACTCCCAGAGATTGAAATAAGGAACGCCTCTCGCGGGCAGCTGAAAAAAAAACTGGGTTTTTGGGGGGTCAAAAACGCATATATAACAGCATTTTTCCACAGTTATACCTATTACAGACTATAAAAACACATTAGGCTACTGCATTACACCTACAGTAGCAAGATTGTAATAACTCATGATCAGTTTGTATTTGAGGCCTACAGTGAGACAGTTATCATTCAAGTATCATCATCATCATGGGCAGCAGCTCTCAGCCACTGCACCGGACGGTGGAGCAGCTCAGCAGCTCCTTCAGAGGCCGACTGAGGCCCTCAGAGCAGGAAGGAGCTACCACAGGCCTCTCATCCCCACCGCTGTCAGACTGTACAGTTCTACTGCGTGGAATATGTGCAATAATCCTGGACATTATAATATCCTGCACCCCCCCCCTTTCAGAAATTCAGCTACACTTTATCATCCATTCACTCTGCTAAAACATATTGTACATATTATATCATACTGTATAGGTATATATTGCATCACATATTGCATATTGTATATATTGTATATATTATATATTTCCTATTATATTTTTAAGATTCAGGTTGTACATACAGTTTGATCTTCATTGTCTTGAGCTTCTATTATCAATCCTAGTATGATTTGCACTATAACGTGTTAATTATTGCACCATTCATTACTTTTGCACCCCGCTGTGGGTTCTATGAGCCTATACACCTGGAAATTTCTCCACTGTGAGATTAATGAAGTCTTCTATTCCTATTCTATTCTATATTTATTGCTAAATGTGCAAAATAACATCAAACAGCTGCTGTCTCTTCTGGATTTTAACATGTTCTTTTTTTTTATTTTCAACTAAAAAAGTGTCAAATCAAAACTGAAAAACCTTCTGAACAGAAAAACCAACAAGGTTCCGTTTCTAAACTGAAAACACTCCACAGTCTGCAGCAGCAGACACAAATCAATGATATATCCGATATGGAAACGGCACAAACTTACGTGTCTCTGGAAGCCGTGCTGCGCTGCTTTAATGTTGTGATTTTCTTCTTCCCATGCGCTGTGTGACGAACCTCACTATTGGCCAATGAACTGCTGAAGCCTACTCGGAACGGTCTTTTTTTGACCAATGAGATGTGTTGTCAAGCCATCTCTGTCAGCTCATTGGTCACAGAACGTCAGAGAGCCGGTGAACAATTTACCGTAAGTTTTCAAAAACAAGCGCAAGTTCCATTGCTCACGTTTTGACTCTCACAAAAATACGGAACAAAGTGCGTTCCTTTTCAGCTCAATACGGAACGCACACTTTTACATCCAAATACGGAACGATTCCGTTTTTCAAGGAACGGTTGGCAACTCTAGGCATGTTTGAGTGACAGGTGTCCACACCAATGAGAATCTCTCCAGAAGAAGCTAGAAGCTGGAAGCTAGCTGCTGGTGTGTGCGGGGAAGTCCGTTTCTATTTCGGGTCTACTGGAGCTCCGACGCCGCATTTCTGCCTCCGACTTCGGCGCTGGATCCACAAACTACTTGGCTACGGCGTCAGCGCCTGGCCGTGTGAGCAGTTCCGACATTATAAATCTCTGGAAGCTCACGGACATTTCAGGAATGTCTGGGTGCCGGATCTGTCCGTGTTCTGCTCCATGTGAGCTGCTGGTCTGCAGCATGCACCGGTGACCGGGACTGTGGATCTGCAGTCACTGTTCCTCTAATGTTGTTTTACTGATGTCGGACACATTTACCACAACACATTATGTGACACTGACGTGCTCCATTGATGTTAGCTGCCATGCAGATCGTTCTTACTGTTGTTTTCTCATATATCACTGTGTTGCTGCTGAGTGTGTGAAACACAATAAATTCCAGAAAAAAGAAAATGTCTCACTTGTCATTTCAGTACTTTTTCCCATACTGACCATTTCTCTTCACTAAATTATCAAGAAGTAATTACTAATGAGGAGCACAGGTAATTATCAGACCCAGCAGTAGTTACTTATTTGCTAACAAAAAGCAGTAACTCAAAAAGACTCCAAAAGTGTCAGTGACAAGCTTTATTACTGTATGTCAGAAACAAAAACATGCGCTACCACAAACATTGAGAAAAAAAACTTCAGGGCTTTTACTGGTCTAACTACATACAGATATATTCCATCTGGTCTTTGCTCACTGTCCAGGTCACTACACTACTGATGGGCGGTGGTTTGTCAGGGCACAGCACACATTTACAATCTTATCCAGCAGTGTGACTTCTTCACCTTCGCATGGAAGAATCATGTGTCTGGGTTTGGTCCCTGACAAGATTCTATATTCCTGACAGGTATTTCCAGTGACCCTTTCAACATGAATCATCAAATGTGCCATTTTCCTGGTCCCCACTTTTTCGGCCTCGGGCATTAAACACGTGGTGGAGCATTACATTCCCACTGTCGGGCCGCCGGTTTTTGCGCGCCCTCGCCGCCTGGATGCAGCGTAGCTGGCAATTGCCAAGGAGGAGTTTGCCACGATTGAGCGGCTTGGGATTGTGTGGCGCTCTGACAGCCCATGGGCCTCACCTTTGCACATGGTCCCGAAGTCAGATGGCAGATGGCGGCCGTGTGGCGATTTTCGGCGCCTTAATGCTGTCACCAAGCGCGATCGGTACCCTATTCTGCATATCCAGGATTTTTCGGTCCACCTGGCAGGGAAAGTTATTTTTTCCAAGGTGGATTTAGTGTAGGGTTGCCAACTCCCAGAGATTGAAATAAGGAACGCCTCTCGCGGGCATCTGAAAAAAACTGGGTTTTTGGGGGGTAAAAAACGCACATATAACAGCATTTTGCCACAGTTATACCTATTACAGACTGTAAAAACACATTAGGCTACTGCATTACATATACAGTAGCAAGATTGCAATAACTCATGATCAGCTTGATCTGTTTGTATTTAGGCCTACAGTGAGACAGTTATCATTCAAGTATCATCATCATGGACAGCAGCTCTCAGCCACTGCACCGGACGGTAGAGCAGCTCAGCAGCTCCTTCAGAGGAGACTGAGACCCTCAGAGCAGGAAGGAGCTGCCAGGCCTCTCATCCCCACCGCTGTCAGACTGTACAGTTCTACTGTGTGGAATATGAGCAATAATCCTGGACATTATAATATCCTGCACCCCTCCTTAAGAAATTCAGCGACACTTTATCATCCATTCACTCTGCTGAAACATATTGTACATATTATTTATCATACTGTATAGTTATATATTGCATATTGTATTGTCTATATTGTATATTTTATATATTTCCTGTTATATTTTTAAGATTCAGGTAGTACATACAGTTAAATCTTCATTGTCTTTAGCTTCTATTATCAATCCTCGTATGATTTGCACTATAACTTGTTAATTATTGCACCATTCATTACTTTTGCACCCTGCTGTGGGTTCTATGAGCCTATACACCTGTAAATTTCTCCACTGTGAGATTAATAAAGTCTTCTATTCCTCTTCTATTCTATATTTATTGCTAAATGTGCAAAATAACATCAAACAGCTGCTGTCTCTTCTGGATTTTAACATGTTCCTTTTTTTATTTTCAACTAAAAAAGTGCAAAATCAAAACTGAAAAACCTTCTGAACAAAAAAACCAACAAGGTTCTGTTTCTAAACTGAAAACACTCCACAGTCTGCAGCAGCAGACACACATCAATGAACTAAACATGATATATCTGATATGGAAACGGCACAAACTTACATGTCTCTGGAAGCCATGCTGCGCTGCTTTAATGTTTTGATGTACTTCCTCCCATGCGCTCTGTGACCAAACTGACTACTGGCCAATGAGCTGCCGTAGCCTGCAAGGAACGGTCTTTTTTTGACCAATGAGATAAGAGTGATTCTGTGTTGTCGAGCCATGTTTGTCAGCTCATTGGTCACAGAACGTCAGAGAGCCGCTGAACAATTTACCGTAAGTTTACAAAAAAAGCGCAAGTTCCATTTCTCACGTTTTGACTCTCACAAAATACGGAACAAAGTGCGTTCCTTTTTAGCTCAATACGGAACGCACACTTTTACATCCAAATACGGAACGATTCCGTTTTTCAAGGAACGGTTGGCAACTCTAATTTAGTGAGGAGCTACCACCAGGTCCCGGTCCACCCCCGGGATGTGGCTAAGACTGCATTAATCACCCCGTTTGGTCTATTCGAGTTCCTGCAGATGCCATTTGGACTCAAAGGCGCGGCACAGACGTTCCAGCGGTTGATGGACTCGGTGTTGAAGGATCTGCCTTTCCTGTTTGTGTACCTGGATGACATCCTGGTGGCCAGCGCCTTGGCTGAAAAGCACCTGTTACACCTGCGGCAGCTCTTTGAGAGGCTTAGCAAGCATGGGTTGATCATTAACCTGGCTAAATGTCAGTTTGGGCTCTCGGAGATCGAGTTTCTGGGCCACCGCGTCTCCTCTCGCGGGGTGGTTCCTTTGCCTGCTAAGGTGGAGGCGATTTCTGCTTTTCCTCGTCCTCGCACCATCAAATCGCTGCAGGAATTTCTTGGTATGGTGAACTTTCAAAACCGTTTCATCAAGAATGTGGCTCATCTGATGTGCCCCCTCTATGAAGATTTAAAGGTGGGCAAGGCTGGACAGGATGTGGATTGGTCCCCGGAGAGTATCCGGGCATTTGAGGCCGCCAAGGCTGCGCTGTCCAACGCCGCCATGTTGGCACATCCGCCTGCGGCGCCAGTCGCGCTCACCACCGACGCCTTGGACTACGCAGTGGGTGCGGTGTGCAAGCAGTGGGTTAATGGAGCCTGGCAGCCTCTGGGGTTTTTCAGTAAACAGCTGCGTGACAGCGAGAAGAGGTGCAGCACGTTTGACTGAGAACTTTTGGCCCTTTTCCTCGCTGTACGCCATTTTAAGTTCCTGCTAGAGGGGCGGCAGTTCGCGACATTTCTGGACCACAAACCCCTCACCTTCGCCATGTCCAGACCAGTGGGCCGTGGTCTGCCAGACAACAGCGCCACCTCTCTGCCGGACCACAAACCCCTCACCTTCGCCATGTCCAGACCAGTGGGCCGTGGTCTGCCAGACAACAGCGCCACCTCTCTGCCATCTCGGAGTTTACCACGGACATTGGACATGTTGCTGGTAAAAGCAATGTGTTAAAAACACGCTATGAATTGCTTCCCATCTGGTCATAAAGATCATTTTAACCAGCATTTAAAAAAATGTATCTCATTCAAATCGCCAACCCCAGCTTTAACTTTTAATACAGAGCCACAGATGAAAGGTCTCACTCTCACAATGTAATCAAATGCAATCAAAAAAACATAGACAAATTCAAGTATCTCAACTGTTGCTGCCACTGTGTTTGCAGTGATTGCTGCTTCCCTGATCCTGTCCCTGACTTCATCATGATCCACTTCGGATTCAAATCGGGGGTCCAAGCTGGTGGCCTCCTCCAGAAATCTCTGCATATCAGTTTGATTAAAGGGGCTGTATCCTGCTTTTTTAGCTCGTCCAAACCCTAGAAATGGCATTAACATGGTAATAGTTTATTTTTGGCGCTAAGGAAAAGTCATTTTGTGTGAAATAAAAGATTTTCTGGGGCTAATTCTGAAACCCGGAAGAGAAAACGCTCCGTTTCACTGAAATCCCGCCTCTCCCCCTGTGGACTTTGACTGACAGCTACTTCAACCAATCAGAGCTTCAAAACAAATACGCTAGCTAGCTGTAGCTCTTTAGCTCTAGCTTCTCTACACGCAAAAACACGCGAAAACGTCGTTTCCTGTAAGAAACTCACCAAGCGCAGACCCTCCAGACCCTCCAGACCCTTCAGACCCTTCGGACTCTTCAGACGCTTCAGACCCTCCAGACCCTTCAGACTCTTTAGACCCTTCAGACCCTTCAGACCCTTCGGACTCTTCAGACCCTTCAGACCCTCCAGACCCTTCAGACCTTTCAGACCCTTCAGACCCTTCAGACCCTCCAGACCCTCCAGACCCTTCAGACCCTTCGGACTCTTCAGACGCTTCAGACCCTCCAGACCCTTCAGACTCTTTAGACCCTTCAGACCCTTCAGACCCTTCGGACTCTTCAGACCCTTCAGACCCTCCAGACCCTTCAGACCCTTCAGACTCTTCAGACCCTTCAGACCCTTCAGACTCTTTAGACCCTTCAGACCCTCCAGACCCTTCAGACCCTTCAGACTCTTCAGACCCTTCAGACTCTCCAGACCCTTCAGACCCTCCAGACTCTTCAGACGCTTCAGACCCTCCAGACCCTCCAGACCCTTCAGACTCTTCAGACCCTTCAGACCCTTCAGACTCTTCAGACCCTTCAGACCCTCCAGACTCTTCAGACCCTTCAGACTCTTCAGACCCTTCAGACCCTTCAGACCCTTCAGACCTTTCAGACCCTTCAGACCCTTCAGACCCTCCAGACCCTCCAGACCCTTCAGACCCTTCAGACCCTTCAGACCCTTCAGACCTTTCAGACCCTTCAGACCCTTCAGACCCTCCAGACCCTCCAGACCCTTCAGACCCTTCAGACCCTTCGGACTCTTCAGACGCTTCAGACCCTCCAGACCCTTCAGACTCTTTAGACCCTTCAGACCCTCCAGACCCTTCAGACCCTTCAGACTCTTCAGACCCTTCAGACCCTTCAGACTCTTTAGACCCTTCAGACCCTCCAGACCCTTCAGACCCTTCAGACTCTTCAGACCCTTCAGACTCTCCAGACCCTTCAGACCCTCCAGACTCTTCAGACGCTTCAGACCCTCCAGACCCTCCAGACCCTTCAGACCCTTCAGACCCTTCAGACCCTTCAGACTCTTCAGACCCTTCAGACCCTCCAGACTCTTCAGACGCTTCAGACCCTCCAGACCCTTCAGACCCTTCAGACTCTTCAGACCCTTCAGACCCTTCAGACCCTTCAGACTCTTTAGACCCTTCAGACCCTCCAGACCCTTCAGACCCTTCAGACTCTTCAGACCCTTCAGACCCTCCAGACCCTCCAGACCCTTCAGACTCTCCAGACCCTTCAGACCCTCCAGACTCTTCAGACGCTTCAGACCCTCCAGACCCTTCAGACCCTTCAGACTCTTCAGACCCTTCAGACCCTCCAGACTCTTCAGACGCTTCAGACCCTTCAGACCCTTCAGACTCTTCAGACCCTTCAGACCCTTCAGACCCTTCAGACTCTTCAGACCCTTCAGACCCTCCAGACTCTTCAGACACTTCAGACTCTTCAGACCCTTCAGAACCTCCAGACCCTTCAGACCCTTCAGACCCTCCAGACCCTCCAGACCCTCCAGACCCTCCAGACCCTTCAGACCCTCCAGACCCTTCAGACCCTTCAGACCCTCCAGACCCTTCAGACCCTTCAGACCCTCCAGACCCTCCAGACCCTTCAGACCCTCCAGACCCTTCAGACCCTTCAGACCCTTCAGACCCTCCAGACCCTCCAGACCCTTCAGACCCTCCAGACCCTCCAGACCCTTCAGACCCTTCAGACCCTTCAGACCCTCCAGACCCTTCAGACCCTTCAGACCCTCCAGACCCTTCAGACCCTCCAGACCCTTCAGACCCTTCAGACCCTCCAGACCCTTCAGACCCTACAGACCCTTCAGACCCTTCAGACCCTCCAGACCCTCCAGACCCTTCAGACCCTCCAGACCCTTCAGACCCTTCAGACCCTCCAGACCCTTCAGACCCTCCAGACCCTTCAGACCCTTCAGACCCTCCAGACCCTTCAGACCCTCCAGACCCTCCAGACCCTTCAGACCCTCCAGACCCTTCAGACCCTCCAGACCCTTCAGACCCTTCAGACCCTCCAGACCCTCCAGACCCTCCAGACCCTTCAGACCCTCAAGACCCTTCAGACCCTCCAGACCCTTCAGACCCTTCAGACCCTTCAGACCCTCCAGACCCTCCAGACCCTTCAGACCCTTCAGACCCTCCAGACCCTCCAGACCCTTCAGACCCTCCAGACCCTTCAGACCCTTCAGACCCTTCAGACCCTTCAGACCCTCCAGACCCTCCAGACCCTTCAGACCCTCAAGACCCTTCAGACCCTCCAGACCCTTCAGACCCTTCAGACCCTCCAGACCCTCCAGACCCTCCAGACCCTTCAGACCCTTCAGACCCTTCAGACCCTCCAGACCCTTCAGACCCTTCAGACCCTCCAGACCCTCCAGACCCTTCAGACCCTTCAGACCCTTCAGACCCTCCAGACCCTCCAGACCCTTCAGACCCTCCAGACCCTTCAGACCCTCCAGACCCTTCAGACCCTCCAGACCCTTCAGACCCTCCAGACCCTTCAGACCCTCCAGACCCTCCAGACCCTTCAGACCCTTCAGACCCTCCAGACTCTTGCTCTTGCTTGACTGTTGCTTTCAGACGATGGTTAAAGTTTATCTCCGTAATCAGAGTTACAAAAAGCAGCAACGCTGATTGCCGAGGGCCTGGAGGAGGGGGGCTCAGGGGAGCCATCTTCACCGTGTGAGGTGAACGTGGGAAACAGAGCGTTTTCACGGTGGGAGGGGCTGCCTCTCTGAGCAGCAGAAACAGGAGGAAAGCTCAAACACGCAGGCATGAAGGAAAAAACACTTTGGGGAGTTTTAGGTGAGAACATAACTATATAACAAGGTTAAAACATACAGAAAGTGAATTTTGCATGATACAGTCTCTTTAAATTTCAAAAAGGGGGACATGAGAAAGAAGGACATGATGACATTAGACTATCCTGAATTATTTACAGCTCTTATTTCTTTTAATACAAATAATGTACCTGGTAGCGTTTGGAAAGATCCTTCCAGATGTTCTCCTTGATGCTCCTTGTGAAGGCCGAGTCCCCTTCCTGCACAGTGTAGTGTTGCTCCAGCTTCTGCAAGATGGGCCAGATCTCACCACAGGTCGGACTTCTGTCGCTGGACACTGCCAGTGTGGAGGTGTAACGCTTCCGCATGAGCAGCACAAATTCCTCTGCTTTTCTGAAGTCGTCATTGCCTATTTTGGCCGGCCTGCATTATGAAGAAAACAGCAAAAGATGTATGTAGCATAAATAAAGAAAAACAAAACTAGTCCCACTTTAAAACAAAGCACATTATCATTTAAAAAAATATCTATTACCTTTCCTTTTCCATGGGCTTTCTTATCCGTGGGTCTATGGCTGCAGCCTGGATAGCAGGAAACTGCTCACAGAATCTCTCCATCATCAAATACAGAGAATTCCATCTGGTCCGTACATCCAGGAGCATGTGCTTGGGCATCTCTGAGGGTTAACACATACACAATGTCAATATTTATATTACATTCATGATCTTATAATTTACATGTACACGTACCTATATATCTATATTTTCATGTACATTTATATTGCTTGCAATGAGAGTATCTTACTGAGTAAGTCTTGCTTTTCTTTAAGTACAACTTTTGCCATGTGGGACCTCTTCATCCAAACAATGACTGCGCGAACTCGTGCTGCCCAGTTGGAAATCGCAGTGCAGTTGTACAGCTTCTGTGCTCCCAGGTTAAGTTTATGAGCAATTTCACAATTTGTAGCTTTTTGATAGCGACATCCATGTTTGATGCATTGTCGACAGAAGCTGCCACAACCTTTTCCCTGACAACATATTCCTCAAGGATGTCATCGATCTCCTCCGCTACAGCTGAGCCTGTCTGAGCTTGGTACACGGCTTTGGTTTTAAGCACCTTTTCCTTAGCCTGGCCATTTCTTACATAGTGTAGAGTAACTGTGAGATAACGATCTTGACTGAAACTTGTCCATCCATCAGCAGTGATGGCTGCCTTCGACACTTGTTGCAGCTCAGAGATCAGATTTCCCTTTTCAACAGCATACCAAGCAGGGATCAAGTGGGGATTAAGCTCTCTCTGTTTGGGGCTTTGTACTGTGGGTTGAGAATCTTGGTCATCTCCCTAGAAAATATATAATGGAAATGAGTGAGTGAAACATCTTGTTAACGTGGAGATCCTCTAATTGTGCCAAGTCAATTTGTCTCAATTGAATATTTCCTCCACAACTGAGTACCTTCACCTACCAAAATTCAGGGGCATCTACTGTAGCAAATGGGTGCAAGCCCTTCACAACAAACTTGGTGACTGCTCGGTGACGTTCGTCGACCCTGGCCTGGGGCATTTTACTTTTGCCTGCCTCGACGAAAGGAGAAGCTAGAGCAGGTGAGCAGGAGGAGCGAGTGCTGCCAGCCTCTGAGCCAGCCAGACTCTCGTCACGGTCATCTTCTAAATGTAATGCAGAAGGCGTTCATTTGACAACACACCGTTAATGTTAGAGCATGTCTGATAAAGAAGCAGACAGGCAGTGGGATAGCTACAGTTGTCTTCCGTAGTGACCGCAGAGACGGCGTGGCTACTGCCGCTGCTGCCGGGTTGACATTCATCATTCCGAAGCCCGTCAAAAACACGACAGTCTTTGAACATTATTCCACGTTGTGTGCACAATGCTTCATCGTCATGTTCGTCGTGTTCCCTCCCGGCGCTGTTATTTCAACTTTGCAATGACTGCAATTTGCCTTGTTGCCATCTTTAGTCTTGAAATGAAGCCAAGCTTTGGAACATTTGACCCGGGCGGGCGCCATTGTTGTTTACGACTGCAACGCACGCGGTAAACCGGCGTAACTTAATGACGTAATGACGTATGTGCTCTCGAACGTGCGTAACTTGCGTAACTTGCGTAAGTTTCGTGCTGTTTGGAATCGGGAAGAGAATCGCTAGATAAACTGCCAAACGATTCCATGGAATCGAAATACATGGAACCGGTTGGCAGTTTATCTAGCGATTCTCTTCCCGATTCCAAACAGCACGTAACTTACGCAAGTTACGCAAGTTACGCAAGTTACGCAAGTTACGCACGTTCGAGAGCACATACGTCATTACGTCATTAAGTATACATGGAAGCAGTTCTCTACAGGAATCGGTTCTCGATTCCCAACCAGATGGAGGGGATGGCATTTTTAAAACATCACTGTAAAGCAACCCAATCTGTGGACCTTTCAAATGGGGAAAGTGGAGCCTTGGTCCAGAGGAGCCGTCCCTGGACCCAGCTCATGGCTGAAGATAAGGATCTGCTGTGCATGTGTGACCGCCCGCCCACCGGCTGGTACAGCTCGGCACACTGGAGGGATTGTTTCTCAGCCTTTGCATATGCAGACAGGCATGCACACACGTATATGCACAAAGGAATGCATGTCCACCCGTATCCGCCTGCTGTACTGTTGTGAGGCAGCGGGATCGTTTTGTGAAGGAGCAAGGGGTCAGAGGTCAGGCATGTCACACAGTTTGACTTCAGAGCTCTGCTGTTCACAGCCTTCATCCATTGATAGCACGAACTGGACAGGGATGGCATGCAGTTCATTAAAAGGCCTGGAACGTCACTGCGACAATACTGAATTCATCTGTGGTTTTAATAAAAACAGTTTTTACTATAGTCATGAAACTGTTTTTCATTGTGGAGTTAGTTCTACTCACACAGGGATGTGGAGGCACTTTGCAGTCGTGTGTGTAGCAGAGTGTTTCCATGCACTGGATGAATGCGTGCACCTTGCTGTTGAAGTGGTAAAATGTGGACCATTTAATTAATTAACATGATTTGTTCAAACAAATTAATTTTTAAGAGTTGGATTCATTTGAAGATTGTTCAGCTCAGAAATCTGAGTTGCTCCCCACCTTTAACATGACAGACAACATGAAATCATTTCTGATTGTCTCAGTATTGATTGTGTAAAATTTGAACTTTTTGGATGTAAAGTTATTTGGGCAGACCTAATAATACAGAAATACAGAGCCATAACTTTCTCGACTGACTAGTAAAATGATTAACTTCATCATGGCAGCTGTAATGTGTCAGATGGAAAAGGAAAATCTGTAATTAAACCTGAGTGTTTTAGGCTTTGTGGTTCAGTTCCCTAAGTAAGATACTGTAACTCAACTTGATGCACAAGTCAATTCCCAGATAGTATAGCGATGTGGGCCACTTCCGGCAACAATCTGGCACTGTAGGCGTTCTTCGTTCCCAGATAAACCAATGTGAGCCTACGTCGGCCCATGTGCTGAATGATGTGCCAGACTGTTGCTGGAAGAGGCCCACATCTGTCGCCTTCTCAACCACGGGATCATTGCAACTGCAAAAAAGTTGCAATGAAAAATAGTTTTTTGTGTTGTTTCTTTTGCAGTAAAAAGAAACAAAACAAAATCGAGTCCAAGAATCGAGTCTGTGGGGACCGAATCCCCATAATAACCACGGAGAACTCTCGCCAAACTGACAGAGTGCAACGGTCCGGCATCGAAGGGTGGACAACAGCCAGCTTAGAGAGAGAGAAGCAGGTGGAACGGATCAGGCCACTCTCCTAACAGGTGACCCCGATCAGCTGATTGCACGCTCCAGCGCCCGCACCACAGCTCGCCCACCTGCAGCAGAACAGGGAGGGGGCAACGGAGCAGCACTCCAGCTCCTGTGTGTGGCCGAGGCAGCGTCAACCCGCGGCTGCTGACTGGACTCAGAGCACGGCACACACTGTTGTGTTTGCCTCATTTAAAACTCACAAAAAATAATAAAAGCTACTTTTTAAGTAGTAGATCAGGGCTACTCAACCCTGGTCCTCGTGGGCCGCAATCCAGCATGTTTTAGATGTTTCCCTCTTCCAACACAGCTGATTCAAATGATCAGGCTGATAACGATCCTGATCATTTGAATCAGCTGTGTTGGAAGAGGGAAACATCTAAAACATGCTGGATTGCGGCCCACGAGGACCAGGGTTGAGTAGCCCTGTAGTAGATATTAGTTAGCTAAATGCAGACATGCACCCTTCCTGTTTAAAACTGCAAACACAAAGAGATTTTTGGGGACGACAGTGTACAGCCGGGTTCCTCAATTAGTGGACCGTGGTCCACGACCGGCCCGAGGCACACCTCGCTGCGGACCCAGGGCAAATGGCACTTTTCCACAAAAAAAATAAAAATCTTTCTTTAAACATACATTATTTTCATTAATCACCAACCTATCGCGATGCGCTTCTATTCTATCGCTACTTTTTGCTTCATTTTTATTAAATCTCTCTCATGTTCCCACTTCTGTTGTGTTCAGTCACTGCATGCTCAGCGCCCTGCGTGCTGTGTGTGTGTGTGTGTGTACGTGCATGCATGTGTGTGTTTGAGAGAAGAGGGAGACAGCGCTGATTGGCTGTTGCCTGGGTGACAGAATATTATGGGCTGTCATCTCTATGACAACGATCACCAGCGGTGGGCCGTCAGGGCCTGCAAAGCCTTCTCTGCTGGCCTAAAAATGATCTGAATTACAGACTGATGTAAATTATATGTTGTCCATAAATAATTAATAAATTATTCCAAACGGTATGTTCCAGTTCCTTTCATAGTTTCCCGTGGTCGCGCTGCTTCCAGACATGTTTTTTTCATATTAAATCATTTAACCAATCAGATTTCAGGCATCATCTGTTGCTAGGGTCAAAGAAATCTGCCCGAGGCCTTCACTGTCCGTTCCTGATGGCACAGTGAAGTAAAGTGAAGCGTCAAACAGACAGCTGCTTCAGCCAATCAGACAGTTGCTTCAACCAATCAGATTTCGAGTTGGCGACTCAGCGCCTTCTAGCTTCTAAACAGCAGATCCAGGCCCTCTGATTTACATTCACCAAGAGATACAGTAGGGGGCGGTATGCACCTAAGTTGTTGGTCGCCTACCGCAATTATTCCGAAGAAGAAGCAGAAGAAGACCTGAAGAGAAATAAAACTTACACCAGAAATCCCACAGGGCAGCTGGACTTTCAGTCCTGGCTTTATGGAACTGAAACTCAGGATAATCTATATGACAGAGCAGTTGAACTCTTTTTGAGGAAGGAAAGGAGGATGGATTTTGTTTTCAAATAATGGGGATTTTGGTGAGTAAAATGTTCCTCTTTTCCTAAATAATATTGCTGTTTTATTAAGTTGTTGATGCTCATTGTATGTGCACAGATGTAGTAGGAGACTTGTGCTCTTCAGCAAAGGCATTTATTCTGGCTGCACAAGTATCGATCTGCTGTGCAACAACTCTTTATGTGCATATCTGCATAATAAGATTTTTTTGTAGACAAAATAGTTATTGAGAGGTGGATTGGTTCAGGCGGATCTGTTCTGAAGGCCTTAGTGTGAAATGCACGGTCCGCCACTGTGTTACACCTATGTTTATATGGTGTTCTGCCATATATACATTTCTCAGAGACATTTAAAAGGTTATATTAAAATTAAAAAAAAAGAAAAAAAAATCCAGTCTGGTTTTGAACTGAATTTATTGTTCCTGGCTTGTTTTTGGTTTCATTTCTACATATATATTTTAGAAAGTAGACAGTAGCTGGATTTGGATTCCTTTTTCAGTGAAGCAGTGAGCGGTGGAAGCAGACAGAGAATACTGTCAACCAGATAGAAAACCATCACGACTGGACCGTCCTGTAACCTCATCTGAGCACTCGCTCTGTTCAACCCCCCTCTGGGGGAACAGACTCTTCCAACAGGCCGTCAGCGTCACGGGGTGACTGGGATCAGAATACAAGCTGTTATGTAAAAGCTTTTTGAAGACATCCAGTGAGAAATCCCACCTGGTTCGAGCCTTTTTTACTTTAAATTGTGAAATCTGCCATAATTTGATTGTATCTACAGATTTTTATTACATTGTTGGGTTTAGTCATGTTATTAAAGACTAAATGTCACAGATGCTCATTCCTGAACTGCTTTATTTCACGTGTGACAGTGAAAAATGAGTCCTGCAGTGGTTCCCTCCAGAGTGTATTAGTGCAGTTCACTCTCTGCAGTAGAGTTCTAACAAGAACACACCACTCCAATATTAGCCTCCGTTCCATCTAGAATAGAATTTAAAATCCTCAACAATTTGAACTACTTACTGAAAAGGGTTAAAGTATCTTGAAAGTCTTATCCAGCCTCCACTCAGGAACGCTGCAGCTCAGGCATGTGGGCCAAACCGAGCCAACGCCTTATTGATTCATACGGAATCCCTGAACGGACACAGACGCATTTGTTTTTTCAGTGAGCTTTTCGTGGCCACTTATAGTTTAAAGCGAGCACATGAACTTGTTCGACATGCGCACCCAAAGGTAATGAGCGCTCGCTGAAAACTTGAAGTGAGCATGTACATCAAATGGGGAAGTACACAGAGCTGCTGAATTTGGTTTCATATTCACACATTCAGACTTTTGGGCTCAACAACTCTGAAACATTGACAAGATGCTGCAACAGTGAAGATAAATACCACAAAGTACACACAATTAACACAAAGCTGAATGCAAAGTGCACATACAGTAGCAGCACCGGTACTCACTGTCGTCACCACAGTCGCTACAACCCTCACTTCCTCCCTCACCTCGCCAAGTCCCTGAGTGTTGCACACCTGCTGCTTTTTGGCACTCCAGTGATGCTGCAGCTCTGAAATCGGGCAAAACTGGTGGCAAGTGGCATGTCGGCAGCTTCACGCTTGATTTTTCTCACTTCATGTTCAGTTATTTTGCGCCTTGTTTTTTCAGCACGCTTCTTGTGGGCCTGTTGACTATTTCGAATGAAATGTTGAAAGCTTGGAAGAGAGCTGCATCCCTCTGCAAGACGTCTCACTATTTTTGTCAAATCTCTCTTCTGACCCATTCTGCCAAATCCCTAATAATTCTGCACAGCTGATATCGGGTGTGGATGCACTAGGCCACACCCCTTCTCGTTGCAGAGATGACCATCACCTGATGTGCTTCCTTGGCAGTAGGCTTTCCAGCCCAGACCGCCTGGAGTAGGACAACATGCATGAAGAAGATGATGTGGTCAAAACACTCATTTGCCTCATAACTCTGCACAGCCTGTACTCATATCATTCAGTGAGATTTCAGAGCAAACAGTCAACGTATTGTCCTGTAATCCGTTCTCCTCTGCACCTCTCATTGAGCACTGGTTCACACTCTTTATTAAACACAGAGGTATGGGGAATTCCTTCGCTGTTCAACCGAACTGAACCCCCTCCCCCTGAGTTTCAGAGACCAAACACCGCGAAGCCTGACTGGCTGTTTTCTCCTGCTGGAGCTGGACCTCCAGATGCCATAACTCAGCGGAACGACCGCGCTGAGGCTCCCCAGCCAGCTGTGCCGCCGCCGCCGCCCAGCTGCAGGGACTTCAGGGACTCTTATCTTTTCTCACAGTATTACTAAAAAACACATCCAGACTCATTTGGAGAAAGTCATACAAGACAAGGTGTAGACGCTTTCACCTTCCCTCCCACGGCTGGGGAAGGAAAACTCCAAAACCACCGAGCGCTCTGCTGACTGAAGAAGTTCAGGAACCAAAGAGAAGTGAAAGTGAGATGGTCACGTCTGTTTTTCTGTGTGAACTTCTCACATATAGAGATACATTTATTTCATTTAGATCAACCTCTCACGGCTTTACGTGGTTTTAGTTTGACTGTTTGTAGTGTCAGCCATGTATGGAACGTATACGACATGTATAATCATGAAGATCTACAGCATCTGGAGACATGGAGAGAACACAGAGAACACAGAGAGAACACAGAGAGAACACAGAGAGAACACGGAGAGAACATTCTAAGGCTGAATCCCATTTCACCCCTTAGCCCTCCGCCTATGATACGGAGTGCTGAGGGGTAGGGGAGAAAGTCAACCCCTCCGAATTGGGACACCCCTCCGACAATCGCGTACGTCATCAGTAGTCGCCGCTGCCGATGACGTAGGCAGATGCGACAATTATCTGCCGAAGAAGAATGTTTTTCTTACATTTTAAAACTTTATTAATTGACAAAATGCTGACATTTATGAACGTCTTTCGTTGCGGACGCCGCCATCCTGCCGATCTTGGAAGGCTTTCTGAGAAATCTGTCATCCAGTGGCGATGGTGGCGAGGGGCGCTTGTTTTGTTCGCCTGGACCGTCAGTGGCGGGCGGGGTTAGTTCACTTCCGCATTGGCGGGGGCGCTCGTTTCCCACCCGCGCATTCCAGGCGGGCCGTGTTGAAGAAACCAGTTTATTGAAAATAATGGTCTATCTGTTGTGTTTGGAATGCGCGGGTGTGGAAACGATCGCTCCCGTCAATGCGGAAGTGAATTAACCCCGCCCGCCAGGCATGATCAAGGCTGAAAGAACAAGCGCCCCTCGCCATCGGCCGATACCCCTCCGTTTGGAGTGTGCCTCTCGAGAATCTCCTTTTGGAGGGGTGACTGGCCCTCTTTCTTGGCCCTACCCCTCCGTCATAATGACAGTTGGGACACTCCTACCCTCCACGTGAACGCGCAAAACGAGGGGAAGGGCCAAGGGGAAGGGCTGAGGGGGGAAATGGGATTCAGCCTAAGTGAGTCGCAAACCCGGCCCAAAAGTCAGCCTGAAAATGCACATATTCAAACATGACAGCTCCACAAAATACACTACAAAGTTGTGTCTGCAAGAAACATTCCCTCCACAGAGAGCAATAGATATCTGTAAGAAGATGAAACAGAGGACCCACAGACAGGCTTACATTTCTGTTCCTCTGACTAAATAGTGCAATGGACAGACGGCAGCAACATGAAAATACTTCCTGAGGGCCAAATTCAAAGCGGGCCCTGAGCCCTCCCTCTCACTGAGCAGGCCATTCTTCAGAGAGTGGACTCGGGGAGGGCACGCCTCAGACCTGATTCCCATAAACAGGCGCTGAACCACCTCAAAAGTGTATTTCAAGTCTTTTGGGCAGTCAAGGTTCAGCTTGCACAGCAGGCCCATCAAGTTCACTAAAGCTTTGGGAACATCACCTGGATGCTGCCTGACGACCTGCTCCTCGATGACAACTGCAGCACCACTGCAGGACACTGGAAGGGGCTCCTTCATATCCTCCACAGCCAAAAGGATTCCGATCACCATTCCTTTGACGACCTCCCCCTCAGGATCTGTTGGCTTCAAGTAAAAACAAACTAAACACTAAAAGGTTCCTGTGCTCTGACACACTATAATAATTACACACAGAGTATGCTTGAAGTAGTTTATGTGACTCGGCTCATTGTGGACCAGTTCTTATATCACTGAAAAACATTTTGCTCTCACACCTCTTCATCAACGTAGCAGGATTTTCCTTCATGTACCGTGGCAGTCCCTGCAACACTGCCGTTCTCTTCCTTTGGTTTGAAGCCTGCAAAAACACGATACATGAATTGAGTTATCAGAACAATGATTTTTGTCAGATGGAAGCTGAGCTTTCAGTTCAAGAGAGGTCATTTAAACTAAGCATCTGATTGGCAAATTTGATTCAACAAACCCATAGTTTCTCTCCATCCCACATTTTCCTACTCATTCAGTCTGTATCAAAGTGCCCATCCAAGTACATTATGTCGAGGTTCACTGTTGGTCATAATCTTAACTATGGCTGCCAATACCGATACTGATAAAGGAACAATACTTTGCTAATATGCTCATGCTTGTTAAAAGATCACAATACCAATAAAACAATTACCCGCCTGCACATTCTGCGCACTGCATCTGCTGATAACCGTGAGCGCTGTGGACAGCTGAAACACTCGCCTGCCATCATGCATAAAACCAACGAAGAAAAAGGCATTCACGCACATGCACAGTACAGCTCATAGTTTTAGAGGCGACCGGCTATCGTCTCGGGGTTTTTCTGAATTGAATGGCTGAATAGCTGGAGGATGACTCAAACATGAAGCATGATTTCTTTTTGGCAGTGCAAAAATCAGCCGGTCAGCGCTAAAACTATCAACCATATGGAGCTCCGCCCCTTCTTCTTCGCTAGTTTCCTGCAGTCAACATGGATGATGCCAGCAAGTTCAGAGGTCAGTAGTTTGTGCTAGACTACCCAGATCTCATAAACAAGTGACTGTGGACATCAGTGGAGGATTAACACAGAGGACCAAGCTGGAATACTGAAGACATGAAAGAGTTTGGAGACAGAGGCTGCAGTGTCAGCGGTGGTACTGTCTATCCCGTGGGCTCTGTATTATAGAGATATGCCACTCGACTATGAATGTAAATATCTCCCAAAGGACTTTTAATAATAGGTGCAGTATGCAGTTTTTGTTTATAATCGTAGTGGAAAATATTCCATGGGTCTTGAAAGATCAGGAGAGATGGGCTGAAACGGCGGTCACTGAGGATTAATGGTCTGCACTCAGTGAGTTCATGTGGACCCCAACAACAACAAATATATACTGACATCCTCGTCGAGACGATTCATCAAAGATGACATTTCTTCTACTTGCTCGAAGCGCTTCAACTAGAACAAGAGAAGAAATGTATGCGTATGGCTGTCCAGACCCTCGTAGAACTTATCGGTGTCCATCGGCATGAGCCTGGTGAATTCCTTGACGACCTATGGGGAGAAGTAACGTTACAGTTTTAGTCCACACTAAGTCACCCAAACTTTTCAGTACTATAACTACGATGTGGCCAGACATGTAACAGACAGTACAGAGCGATATTTACAAAAGCCTGATGAGAGGAATGTTAGCATACAGCCCTTATATATGCAAGCAATACAGCATCCCATATTGGCCCGAATATAAGACGATATTGTTTTCCAGAAACTGTATTCTACACAATGGGGTCGTATTATAATCGAGGACTAGATTGTCGTTACACATCCACACCACTAGATCGAGCCAAAGTACCGCTGAGCAGATAGAGAATGAAGCATCACAGTCATATGAGGTCTGTGGTCACAGTGATCTGAAGAAAAAATGGAGGAATGTGACCATCTGGAAGGAAGCTGAACGCTGGACCAGAGAGCAAACAGCAGAGGAGAAGTTTTGATCCCAACTTTAAACTGATGGTTCAACACAGCAAAGTCAACCAACAACTGCCAAGCCGCCAGGATATAGTAGACTGAATTATTAATGCTCATGAAGTAGAATAGAACTTGAATTTGATGGTTATGAAGTTATTTGCTCATTAATGCAGTTATTGAACCTTTGAGGTTCTTATTTGTTGCTTATTCACTGAGTCACAGCCTCAGATTGTGAGAAAAATAATCTATTTTTTATTTAATACTGCAGTAATACTTCTTGATCTTACTGTAAATCACATGAAATGTTATCTCTGTTGTGAGTTTTTAAGTTTAGAATAATTGTACAATAAACAGTTGTTTTATGAGTAACCTTATTGTCCTCAACACATCTTTATTTTTACAAAAAGATATGTGAAAATAGGGGTCGTCTTATAACCAGAGTGGTCTTATATTTGGGCCAATACAGTAACTACTTTGGTGAGGCTAAGAAAACATGCAGACATTTTCCTGTCTTTCGGTAAAAAGGGCAGGCCAGCTGACTCTCCCATTGGCCACAGTCGGCTCGTCGTCGACGATCTCCTGTCTTCTCAGTGCATATGTGATGTCCATTGCATCTTTGATGTAATCCAGGTTAGGGGTCCTCTTTTCATCTCCTGGATCATCTTTGTTCTAGCTTCTTCGAGATCTCTGCTCTCTCTTCCCTGGGGGAGATCTGGAAGAAAATCTCTCTCCAACCATCTTGGTTTCTTTACTTTGTTTCTCTCTCCACGCATGGCCTCAGCACCGCTTTTTTCAGAATCAACCTCCAGTTCTCGACAGCCAACACCTTTCAGTGTCAGCCTGTAATTGCCCATCTTTTTTTTAATACTCAAAATTTTTATTTTCTCTTCACAACAAAACAGAAAACAAAAAGAACATATTCAACAGTCACAGTACACAACAGTCGTTGCTGTATCTCCATCAATAAACTACATAGGTTACATCAGGGTGTGTCTCATTGTCTTAACATATGTTTCTTGGACGGAAAAATACCTAGATAAAGTGATGAGCCATATGTCAAAGGTTGAAGGGAGAAGATACCCTTCATGTTTTCATTTTAGACAAAAAAGCTGTCCATTTCAACCATCTTGTGACATAAAAATCACTTTTCAATCGCAGCAGGAGGGTCAGTCTTTCCATCTCGTGGATCTCTTCAATAATTCCAAGCCATTCATCCACTGTCGGCGGGTCAGTCTGTAGCCATTTGCGAGTAATTGCCTTTTTAGCCTCAATAGTCAAATGTTTTAGAAGGTATTTGTCACTGTTCATCATCCCTGCTGGAATGCCACCCAGATAGAGAACCAAGCATGATAATGAGATCTGTTTACCAAATAGTTGTTGTAAGTATACATAGGTATTTTCCCAAAATACATGAATCCCAGGAAAACTCCAGAAGATGTGGAAGTGATTTGCATCAACGTCACTGCAGCCTCTCCAGCGTCTTTGTTGTGACTAGTGGTGTGTATCGCCTAGTATCTGGCGATACGATTCGTATCACGATTCATGGGTCACGATTCGATATATCCCGATATATCCCGATACCAATGTTCATGACGATTATTGCTTTAGGAACAATAAATTTGTAAACTAGTAGTACTTCATGAAAAAACTTGTATGAAACACATTTTATTCATCCCAAATGCAACAGAAGCACTCAAGCAACTATATTTAACAGCAAACAAGTTGCAGGCTACTATTTCATTTAAACAGTAAATAAAAATAAAGGCTACATAAACCTTCAATAATGTAACATGTTTTGAGAAAATAAAGTGCAATCATTGTAAAACCTTGAACTGAATTGATTTGAAATTCCTTTATTTGTCTCACAGGGGGAAATTGCAATGAGGAAAAAAAAAAAGAAATGCAAATATGAGAATTTACAAGGTCCAACCATACATAGAAAAATTAACTATAAATTTAGGATAAATATAATTAAATAACAGATACAAACTAAATGACATAATTTAAATATAGTTTAAATATAAGTTTCAGACAGATATAAAGAAATTACAGATATACACTAACAGATATAAATCAAATATAAATTAAATATACATTTAAGACAAAACACAAATGTAAACTATAATATTAATAACAGATATGAGTTATATAGTATTTAGATATACATATAGGACAGACACATGCACAATATTATAGAAAAATGTGAGAGACATGAGAAGACAAACACACAGGAGTGTCATTTAGAACAGTGTGTGGTGTGTGTTTGGACTGGTTGGAGCAGTGCTGGCTGTAGAGTCTGACAGCAGCAGGGAGGAAGGACCTGCTGAGGAGGCAACGCTCCTTCTCACACCTGGGAGGACGCAGCCTGTCCCTCACAGCTGTCCAGAGCCCTCAGGGTGTCCTGCATGGGGACATCCTGCTCAAATGCATGTGGGTTGGTGGTGTTTCCGCGGTATTTCACTTTTGCAAAGCACATTTTACAAATGGCGTGGCTCTTATCTGTCCCTCCGTCCTTGTTGTAAAAGCCAAAGTACGTCCAGATTCCGGCTTTATAAATATTCCTCGGAGCGTCTCCCACTTCCTCCGCCACGGGAGACTGTCGTGTGATCCAATTACCGCGAGACGGTAGTGTAAAGAAACCACCGGGAGAGCTCTCGCGAGATGCTGTTCTACCTCTGGCAGACTGGAGGCTCTGCAAAGCTCCTGGTGTGGTGTGCTGCCAACTAGTGGCCAGGAGTAAAAGTGCAGCACACAAAAAGACGCCGCAATGGATATTTCCCGGGTAAATACATAATTAAAAATCGATATGGACGTATTTTGAATCGATGCGAGAATCCCGTGACGTCATATCGCGATATATCACCAAATCGATTTTTTTAAACACCCCTAGTTGTGACTTTTCTAAAAAAGGTTTCATTTTAGGAGTGATGAAATATCGCACAAGATTCTTCCACCTGAATTCACGCCAATACATCAAGCAAGTGGTAGAAAAAACCG
This sequence comes from Salarias fasciatus, assembly GCF_902148845.1. Lineage (NCBI taxonomy): Eukaryota > Metazoa > Chordata > Actinopteri > Blenniiformes > Blenniidae > Salarias > Salarias fasciatus. Next base: position 30,132,176 of record NC_043759.1, on the reverse strand, counting down.
TTTCACACATAATTTCCCACTGTTGGCTAGCTATGCTCTCTTTCAGTTCCTTCTCCCATCTTTTTTTTTTTCTGTGACATTTCCCAAGTTCTCAGTAATACCTTGATAAAGTTTTGAAACTACTGATTTTGTGCTTTTAGTATAAGCTTTAGCAAATACTTGAATTATTTTATTAAGAACTGAGACCTCAGCCGTATAGATTTCCTTTTGAAAATAATGTTTTATCTGTAAGTACCTATAAAAATCTTGTCTTTCTAAATTGTAATTATCTTGTATTTTTTTTAAAGCTTTGTAGTATTCCACTCTCCATTATTTTAAAGAGGGCAGTGATTCCTTTACTTGACCAGAGCCTAAATCTTGGGTCCAAGTGGTTTGGGACAAATTCTGTATCGAAAGCCACCTAAACTGTTTCAACTGGGGCCATAAACAAAATGTTCTAACGAGAGTAAACCGTGTGTGTAGGGAGAAGGCAGTGTAAGGGCACAAATGTTCATGATATTGTAACATCAGCTTGTGATCTGCAATTATAGCTTGAATTGGGATCCCCCTGTATTCTTTCTCAATTTCTTTCCATTTTGCCTCATAGGTGTTGTCACACCAGAGGACTATTATTCTCAATTGCGCTGCGAGGTAATAACTCTTAAAGTTAGGGAGTAACATACCTCCTTCTCCTTTGTTCCTGGTCACTAAACTATATTTCACCCTCGGTTTCTTCCCACTCCAAATGAAGCGAGATATCTGTTTGTCCCACTCTGAAAACTGGCAGGATGGCACCTCGATAGGCAGAGATGTAAACAAATACAACAATCTTGGCAAAATCATCATTTTCACAGCCTCAATCCTAGCAATAAAACTCAATAAAGGAGTTGACCAAGTATTCAGGTCTTCTTTAATCCTTTTGTTAACCGGCATATAATTTCTTTTGTATAAATCATCTGGGCAGTGTGTTAACCAAATTCCCAGGTACTTAACTGCTTTCTGAGACCAGTCGATGGGAAGCTCCTGCCAATATCTGTGTTTTTTGGATTTTGAGTTTATATCTTGAAAGATTACCAAATTTGGCAAGAAGATCTAACAGGATAGGCAGACAAGTATCAGGGCTGCGTACAAACAACAAAATATCGTCTGCATATACAGCTATCTTATGTTCCCTGCCTTTCACTATGATCGCCTGTATGTTGTCATCTTCTCGTATTGCTTGCGCTGTTGTTTCTATGTACAGCGCGAAGAGGGTTGGTGAGAGCGGGCAGCCCTGACGTGTAGACCTCTCCATCTTAATACGGTCAGAGAGACGGCCATTTATCTTGATTCTTGCCGTTGGTGCCGAATATAAAGTCTTAATACATTTATTTGATTTCTCATCCCTTGGGCAAGACACTTCACCCACCTTGCCTAGTATGAAAGTTGTGAGAGTGAGTGGTTGGTGGTGGGAGGGGCCGATAGCGCAGACTGGCAGCCTCACTTCCGTCAGTCTGCCCCCCCCCCAGGGCAGCTGTGGCTGCAGCAGCAGCTTACCACCACCCAGTATGGAGTGAAAGGGTTGATGTGATACTGCAGTGTGAAGCGCTTTGGGCTCTGTCAAGCAGGGTGAAAAGCGCTATACAAGTGTAGTCCATTTACCATTTACCATTTACCATTTCTTTGCTAACAATTTAGCGGCTTTAGGACCAGTGTCATAGTAAGATTGTTTTAAAAATTTATATTTTTGATCTAACTCTTCCTTATATATATCCATAATCTGATTTTTAATTTCCTTAATCCTAATTAGCGTTTGAGGCCTCTGAATCTCACTGTGTTCTTTCTCCAACTCAAAGTACTTTCAAGTTGTTTCAGATTATGTTCTTTTTGCTTTCTTAAGTGCAGTACTAAGCGATATCAATTTGCCTCTTACCACTGCCTTTAATGTGTCCCATAAAATGTTTGGATTCACTTCTCCATTGTTTTACACTCAAGAAAAGTCTTGATTTCAGATTTTATTTGTTGAACAACTGATTTATTATGTAATAGGCTTGTATTGAGTCTCCATATAGTTTTCTTTGGTCTATTATCTAAGTTTAATGTTAGATAGATTGGTGAATGATCTGAAATGTCCCTGGATCCAATTTCACATTCTAAAATTCTGTGTCTATCATTTTGAAACATGAAAAAGAAATCTATTCTTGAGTATACCATGTGTGGGGATGAGTAAAAAGTGTAGGACCTATCAAAAGGGTGTAAATCCCTACACATCTACCAAGCCTGTTTCAACCATACCTCTCTTCAGTAATTCATTTTGTGAGGAAACAATTCTCTTATTATTAGAGGTATCTAATTTTCTGTTTATAACTGTATTAAAATCTCCTGCACAAATTAATATCCCTTGCGTTTCTGTAGATAGCAAATCAAAAATCTTTTTCAAAACACTTTGGTTGCTTTGTGGAGAACAGAAGAGGGTCGTCAACCTGCCTTCAATTTTGCACTGTAGTAAAAGATATCTTCCTTCAGAATCTTTTATCATTTTAATTAATTCAGAATTTACTGAATTATGTAACAGTATTGACACCTCTCTCCTGTGGCCCACTTTATAAGTACTGCAATAGGTATTTTTATAACCGAAATTCTTCAATTTATCATATTCAGATTGAGATAGATGTGTCTCCTGTAAGAACATAATTTGACTTTTATCCTTTCTCAGTTTAGAGATCACTCTGCTTCTCTTAACTACGCTGTTTAAGCCATTCACATTCCAAGAAGTAATTTTGAAATTACTGTAACCCATATTTATTTTTCACATTACAACTTGAACATTTGCACTGTGACATCAATAACAATAACACAAAACAAAAACCGAACACTGACGTCCAGCCTCAGGGCCTTACACTGCCCTGACATCTATGGGGAAAGGTCCTATTCTAGGAAGGGCCCCCTCGTTGCTTAACACAAAAGTCCTTCTGTCTCTAAGCAGCAATCGATCAGTCACTCCCCGGCCTCCATCATATGTTCTCTGTATGAACAAGCGGGGCTTCGGTGCAGAGAAATGTAAATTGGGAGGGGGCGGGGTATCACCTGTCATCTGGTCATTCTGGTTGACGGCGGAAAGCCTCAAGTTTCTCCCGGGCCCGTGCAGAGCGGTCACCAGTGGACGCCTCCGGCCAACGCTGCTCCCAGCTGATCTCCGGTGTTTGCCGCGGCTCCATCTGAAATCCTCTCTTGTTCTTGTCCTCACGTACCTCCGCTGCATTGTTGTCAGTGTGGGGTCCGGACTCCCAGCGAATCCTCATCTTAGCCGGGTATGGGGTCTGAAAGCGGATTTGCTTTTCTTTAAGGACTTTCTTTATGTCTTTATATTCTCGGAGTTTGTTGTTTACTTCAGTGGGAAAGTCGTGAGCGACCGTGACTGCTCTCCCTTCAAAGGTGATTTCCTTGACCAGGCTGTCTTAAAGCTGCTGTAGGCAGGATTTTGCTAGTCAATGCTAATTTTTCTGTGTTTTCTTTGGATTAAATGTTAGAGTATCCATTGATAATCCTTTAGGAGTGCAGCATAACTGCTCTACCGCGAGGGCGCAGCGTTTCCATCTGTCTCTGTTCTGAGCTGAAAAGGAATCTCGACAGCTCCAGGTATCTTTGACCAATCAGAAGAGCCCCTGAGGCTCTAACCGTGATTGGTCGAGGGGCGTTCGTCGCACGTTCTTGTGGGAGGGGCTTAACTTGCGTAAGGGCGTGATGTCAGAGAAAACAGGACCGGATTGGCTGTGCTGGGTTTCAGATCGCCATCTTAGATGGGTCAAATCGCCATCTTGCTTAGGTAAACCTAAGCAAGATGGCGGAGATGCCGAATCCTGCCTACAGCACCTTTAAGTATCTTGTCCTTCACATCGTAAATCTGGAAATTAACCAGTATGGATCGCGATACCGCCTCATTTTGCGGTTTGGGCCCGAGTGACCGGTGGGCTCGTTGGATTTGCAGGTCGGTGTTATTTTCAAGTCCCAATTCCTTTTTCAGAAAACTGTCGATGAAGTGCATCATTGAAGTTCCCCCTGTGCCTTCCTTAACCCTTTATCGGGCAAGGAACCATATATGGTAACTTCCACAGGCTTTAAAAATGGCACCCCCTCGTCTCTCAAAGGAGGGGCAGAATCATGTGACTTCATCCAGCCAATCAGGGAAGATCAGGCTACATCACAGCACAGTCACGTGGCCTCTGACCAATCACGAGTGAGCCGGTGCATTTTCAAATTCTCCATTTCTCCAGAAGTCCAAATATGCCACCTTGTGGTCACTGCTGAATCCCAAACCACGGTTCTAGCATCAAAATTAGAAATGGTAAGTGAATGAAACTCACTCAGCATGTTACTGAGTAGTAAAGCTGAATGTTAACATAGGTGTCATTTGTGTTGGATTTCTAGAATGTAATGAAATTTTCATGTGAAAAAATGAGACCCCATATTTGATCATATGCCCTGCTCACATAAAACTAGGGCAAGTGCTGGCAAGTCTATTTATAGACATACGCCCAATAACATATTGCAAACCATGCTAATGTATTTTTTCACTAATAATGAATTATAATTTAAGAAAACAGTACTCAATAGTGCAATGGGTGTTTCCACACAATTGTATAAGCTTATACAGTGTTCCAGTGAAAAATGTAAACTTTTCATAGAGATTTTGAAGCCAATAATAGTTAAATATCTATGATTTAGGACTAGTTCATGAAGTTCAGACATTTTTATTACACTTTTATGACATGTTTTGGTGGGTTTTTTCTTAATTTTTTTTAAAAAAAATGTACATTATTTTGCAGCACCTGTCTGCTCAGTACTTCTATGGGAAGAGGAGGCTTTCTGTGCCACAGACTGTTGTAGTGCCAGCCCACCCAGCTATCAGTGAGGATGAGGAATCTGACAGTGGAGACAATGACATTGAAGACCCTGACTTCATACCACCCAGCCACGACCTGGACACCTCAGACCTGAGTGACAGTGGTCCCTCTGGTAAGCGGAGGTGCGTGCGGCCTACGGTGGAGGTGCTTGAGGATGAGGACGATGAAGACGACCTTCATGACCACAACAGCAACAGGCATGAAGACGACGACCAGCCAGCACCACAGGCCAAGAGGCCCACACAAGAGAAAAAGTCCACAGCCAGACTGACCACCTGGAAGATGGTTGACCTAAATAACCCACCTCTGCCTGAGTACCAGCACTCTCCCCCTGACTTCGTTGGGACTCCATTTGAGTACTTCAGCAGATACTTCAGCCCCGAAGTTATCAAGCACATAACGTACCAGACCAACTTATATGCAACCCAGAAAGATGTTAACACCACTTTCACCACCACTGAAGACGAGATGCTGAATTTTCTGGCTATCCTGATCTACATGGGAATTGCTGAGCTGCCTTCAATCGATGACTACTGGGCAATGGACACCAGGGTCCCGCAAGTTGCAAATCTCATGTCATCTAAGAGATTCAGGCTGATGAGGAGGCTTGTCCACTTCAACGACAACACTCAGATCCCTGGCACTGTTGACAGATTCTTCAAGATCCGGCCACTGTTCAGCTTCCTGAATACTGTCTTCAGGAAGGAGCCACAAACCCCCAAGCAGTCTGTGGATGAAGTCATGGTTGCCTACAAAGGCAAGACAGCTGGAAACCTAAGGCAGTACATCAAGAATAAGCCAGACAAATGGGGATTCAAACTGTTTGCCAGAGCTTCTGAGGATGGCTTCATTCATGACATGGTGCTGTATCAGGGAAAGACGACATTGGAAGCTCATGGTGTTCCTCTCATGCCTATACAAAAAACCTTGGGTGCCACCAGTCAAATAGTCTCTGTCCTGGTTAGTACTATGTCCCTCTCTACCACCACGGCCATCTTTGCAGACAACTTCTTTACCAGCCTGGAGTTGGTGCGGTACCTCAAGGACAAGAACTGCAGGTACACAGGGACAGCCAGGGACAACAGAATAGGGAAACCCCCACTCAAGTCCATCAAGGAGATGGAGAAGAAGGCCGTTCCTCGGGGTACCTACAGCTACGTCACCAGTGATGATGGGATACTGGCCCTCAGATGGAAGGACAACAAGACTGTCACTCTGCTGTCCACAGATATTGGAGTGGAGCCCATGTCCTCAGTCCACCGTTACTGCAGTGAGACCAAGCAGAAGGAGGAAGTGAGCTGCCCCGCTGTCATCAAAAGCTACAATTCCAGCATGGGAGGAATTGACAAGAGTGACATGCTGGTTCATCTCTACCGCAGCCCCATGAAATCGAAGAGGTGGTACATGCGGCTGTTTGCATATGCAATTGATGTCAGCCTCACAAATGCCTGGGTGATCTACAAGCGAGACTGCAAGGCTCTTGGTGTGGATGGCCTGTCACTGAAGAACTTTAGGATCCAGGTTTTCAGGTCTGCCAGCACCCGGAGGCCAGTCATGTCTCGCCCACGAAGGAGCTCAGCATTTCAAGCAAGCCTAAGCACCTCTGTCGATGTTCCTAAACCTGTGAAGGGACACCGCAGCCACACCCCGGATCGTCTTGTTCGGTTTGACCTGTCCCTCTTCCATGCTCCTCTCCACACCACCCGCCAGACCTGCAAGCACTGCAGCAAGAAGGGACACATCTTGAGGTCAAACATCCTCTGCAGGGTCTGCAAGGTCCACCTGTGCCTCAATGCTGACCGCAACTGCTTCATCAAGTACCATGATGCCGTTGCCTAAGTGACTGGACCATAATTGACTTTGACAGGTGATCAGAGTCGTCATGTTTGAAAGCAGGTTTCTGTATGACTGCATTCTTCTGTTGCTGAGTTTGATGTTTACAAGTTGTGAGATAAGTGGAAACTTTGAAAAGTGCACTTTTTTGTATTCCTGAAAATGTTTACATAAGTAGTTTGAAATTGCTCTCACTATTTTTTGGTTTTGCAGTAACTTACTGCCGTTCTTTTTGCACTGTATCGTGTGTATGATATTTTGACACAAATGTCAGAAGTTCTGTAAAACATATGTCTGCCTGATGATTTGGAAATAAATGCTCTTCATCTTTCCAAGTGTATTTTTTACAATAATTTATTCACATATTATTTGGAATATTTTTTACCCCAGGCTGGCGAGGAACCGTATATGGTAACTTCTTTGACTTTGATTTGCAGCCTGAATCTGAAACTTTTTTAAAAAGTCAAAAAAGAAAAAATGTCCTCTTATGTCCCCCAATAACACTCTAGAGTTGAAATTTTAAATTTCCAAGTATTTCAATGAGTGCCCAATAAAGGGTTAATGCCGTAAATTCGCACGTTGTTATGGCGTGACCTGCCTTCCAAATCTGTTAGCTGAGCTTGGAGTTGTTTCTGGTGTTTAAGAGTGTGGAGCAGTGCATTTTTTAACTCGGTATTAGGCGATTCCAATTCTTCTACGCGCTTTTCCACCTCGACCATCTTAGCCCTGTGGTCTCGGACGTCTTTGGCTACAGTTTGGAGTTTTAGGTTTACCTCCGACCTGAAGTTGTTAAACTCCTTTTTGAAGTCATTCCCAAATTCGTCTTTGAAGTCCGCCTGTTCCTATTTAAGATCCGCTTTCAGGCTTTTCCTCTCGTTCTGAAGATCTCTGGTCAGGCTCTGGATAGCATCGGTGATATGTAGCTTTAGCCCGCGAGAGGATTCCAACACGCGCGCGTGCACGAACGCACGTACTCACGCATTACCGCGGGCCCTGGAGCAGACGCACGCACCCTGAATTGACGGTTCTCCCCCCCGGTCTGTGGGTGCACGCCTCCGTTGCCGCCCACCCCAGACACAAATTCCACGAGACAAGATGTCTCATGAGATCGAGACGAGACGAGACGAGACGAGATGGGGGGGTTTGGTGCTGAGCGGTGGGGAGCGGTGCGGTACTCACATGCAGCGTCGGACCGGCGCAGAGCAGCGCTCACACGGAACACGGAGCGTCAGGGCGCCCCCTGCACTGCCACGGCGCCCTCCGCTGTACACTGCGCCCTCTGCGGCTGCCTAGTTCGCCTATCCCCATTCAAACCGCGGCGCACAGACGACGCCATGACTGCACTTGCACTTCATGACACCAGGTGTGCTGTTTGCATGTTCAACCTTATTTTACACAGACACCACAGAGGAAGAAGGGCTGCAGGCTGCAGGCTCTCTCTGCATGTTGTTAGAAAAAGAGTGTGAGCCGGCAAGACGTGGTGAAATGTTCAATGATGCGATGCAGCGTTTTTTCAATAAAAGAGAAGAACTGAACCATTGTTTCCGCACATTTTCTTTACGTCGTATCAATTAAACTGTATCACAAGTAGTTCCTGGACTCAAAAGACCAAGATTCCTTGCAGATAGAACATGGCAGAACAGTATTTCATGACCCTTTTGACCGGGTTTTTAAATATGAATATGAGCATATTCAGGGTTTTGCACGTGTTTATATGGCTGTGCGCCATGTAATGTATTATTCCGTCAATATTCCAGTTAATAAAGAGTTATTGCCTGCATATAAACGTACTCAATCTCGCGGCATTCGATCTCGTCCCATCCCTAATGCTTATCTTATCGATTTTATACTTTTTCTATATACTCTTGGCATCCATTGTGGGCAGCGAAGTAAGAATTTCATTGTACAGGGAAAACTTTTTCTTTACTGTGCTTAGGACAATGAATAAATCTTTTAATCTTTCAATCAGAAAGAATCAGCAACACATTTTCCATACAAGTATCTACAGTTAAATGGGAAGAAGTTTAAGAATTGATTTTAAAACAGACACTTTAGGTACTGAAAAAAATAAATAAAACACTTCCACCCACCTGTAGCTGGACAGACTGAAGATTAGAGTGAGACTTCTGCACGGTGGAGCAGTGGTTAGCGCTGTTGCCTCACAGCAAGAATGTCCTAGGTTCAAGTACCAGCTGGGGCTCGGGGCCTTTCTGTGTGGAGTTTGCATGTTCTCCCCATGTGTGCGTGGGTTCCCTCCGGGTACTCTGGCTTCCTCCCACGGTCCCAGAACATGCATGTCAGGGTAATTTGGTCACCCTAAATTGCCCATAGGTGTGAGTGTTGAATGGTTGTGTGTCTCTATTTGTTGGCCCTGCAACAGACTGACCCCGCCCTCGCCCCCAGCAGCTGGGATCGGCTGCAGCCCCCCGCGACCCTGAGAAGGAGAAGCGGTAGAAAATGGATGGATGGACAGAAGGATAACTTAATGAAATGAAGCCCCTGGCCCGGGCTGTTCCTGAGCCGGGACTTATTAACAGGTTTTATTAAACGTCATTGGTGGTAAGGATCAATGTGGTCATGTTGTCATCAAACCCTCCAGGTGAGAGCAAACCTTCATCCAGGTGATTTCTGAGTGGAAATGAGAGATCAATCTCGGGAGTGGAGCCCAGTTTGTTTTGAGATCATGTTTTGAGTCTCTGTGCTTCACTGACAGTGTTAATGGAATATGAGCAAACTGCCAAGAGGACATGAGGGGACACAAAAACAACATTCCATAAGGACGGCTTTGTGCACTCACTGTACCGATAGGAGGACAGGTGTCACAAAGGTGCCATTGTTCTTTGTTCACCCTTTGAAAAAAAAACAGCCTTTTGTCCAGCTGAATGTGAAGTGAAATGGCCCCTCAGGTTTTGTGGGGGAGCAACTTTAAACATGGACAGTCTCTGTGCTCTATGAGCTTCTATAGCATGCTGCTTGCTCAGGCGGTTTTCAACAAAGGGCCTCTCAGCTTGTCAGGTATAAAAAGGAAGGTCTCCGTCATCGAGGCAAGCAGTCCAGCTCCAAGAGCAGCAGTCGCAGCAGCAGTGCCTCCACTGACAACATCTTGCAACCATGAGCTCCAGCGACATGAACATGATGAGCAAGATCATCTTCTACGAGGACAGGAACTTCCAGGGCCGCTCCTACGAGTGCATGAGTGACTGCCCTGACATGTCCTCCTACCTGAACCGCTGCCACTCCTGCAGGGTGGAGAGGGGCTGCTTCATGGTCTACGACCGCACCAACTTCATGGGCAACCAGTACTTCATGAGGAGGGGAGAGTACTCCGACTACATGAGCATGATGGGCATGAGCGACTGCATCCGGTCCTGCAGGATGATCCCCATGCACAGAGGATCCTACAGGATGAGGATCTACGAGAGGGAGAACTTCCAGGGCCAGATGCACGAGCTGATGGACGACTGCGACAGCATCATGGACCGCTACAGCATGCCCAACTTCATGTCCTGCAACGTGATGGAGGGCCACTGGCTGATGTACGAGCAGCCCCACTTCAGAGGCAGGATGATGTACGTGAGGCCCGGAGAGTACAGGAACCTCATGAGCATGAGCATGGGCGGCATGAGCGGCATGGGCAGCATGGGCAGCATGAGGTTCATGAGCATGAGGCGCATCACAGACTCCTGCTACTAGAAAGTGGACTGAGGAAAGCTGATCGGTGGCTGAATCCCCTTCTGTGTCAGTACACACCACATCTGACTACAGCAAATGGAAGGACCTGAAACCATCAAACACTTTTGGTGCCAGAAAATTAATAAAATTGTCTCTGCAAAGAAAACAAACTGGGTCTTGTTCTGCTAATCTCTCAGAGATTTTCCTTCAGGGCTCACAGTACGACCTCACTGATTGTTGGAGTTTTGGTCATGAAGGCTAATATTTTTGCATTCGTTGTTTCCAGAATATGGCTTTTCCCTGTGGCCACAAGGGGGCGGCCACAGGGAACCACACATATTGTCAATCTCTGACTCCCAGCTGGTCATGCCCCAGTGCATTCCTTTCAGTGATTACGCACTGGGCACGTGCCCACACCACCCATAGGATTAAGCACCCCTGACTAAGCTACTTGTTTGTTTATACTTCACTGAGGAGGGCTGATTTCTACTTTAACCTGTACATCAGGGGTCGGCAATTAGCGGCCCACGGGCCAAATGTGGCCCGCCGAACCGTCCAATCCGGCGGGATTCCAACATGCGCTCACACAAATGCACGCATTACCCCGGGCCCTGGAGCGGACGCACGCACCCCTGTTGGAGTGCGATATCTGTCATTGTGTTGCAATAGACAATCTTTGAAGGATGTGTTGTTTAGTTGTGGTTTCCAGTTTGTCATTGAAAAATAAAGAGGAGTGGCACCTCGTGTGGTGAACAGAGCGCGCAGGTGAGTGTTGCAGCGAGCTGAAGGCAGCATGTCTCCCTGTGTGTTTATTCTCCAGTAAGTTTGAGTGTAGGAGGCAGACATGTCTACGACGGATGGAGCAACCGGAGGAAGTTCCCGGGCAGCGAGAGGAGCTACCGCTGCAGAAGATTTACCAACCCCGAATTGATGGTTCGCTCCCCCAGTCTGCCTCCGTCGCCGCAACCCGTCCCCCGCCCCGCTCTCCAGTCAGCGGATGGAGGCGCGCCAGCCGGAGACCCCTCTGCCCGCGATTAAAGTGCCCCAAAAAAAAGTGGCCCGACGCAAAATCTAATTGCCGACCCCTGCTGTACACGATACGCAACGGCTGTGTGTTAGCATGAACCACCCCAGCAGAGCCTTGGTGTCGGCACCACACACTTCCAACAGCTTCTTTCCAGGTGTTCAACACAGAACACACCAAGAGGTGCAGAGACCACGAGTACTGTGATTGGTCCATTCTCCTGCATTATGAAGCGTGTGAAGAAACTCCACCTGTGGTCCAGACGATGGAGGAATCTGAGTGAATCTGCTCTTTCCTGGAGAAAATGTCAAAATCATGAGTGAACAGCACACTGACCAGGAGAGGGTCAAAAAATGTACATCCTGCTCACCAGAGGGGCAAAGCTTTCACACACTGCCCAAGAGAGTTGGCAAAACATTCTGGCTTTGGTTCTGATAACCTGCATGGCGCCGTGCAGGAAGCGAGCTTGTAGCTCCTGCATGCTGGTTTGCACCTGAAGCGTGTCTGCAAGTCGTTAAACCAAACTGCTCATTATGATGGGAAATTAAGCGCTCTGTCGTAGGGCTGTCACGATATCAAATTTTCTCTTCACGATTATCGTGGGCAAAAAATATCACGATAACGATATTATCACGATATCAGCAAAAATGTAACTAATAATGGTACAAATATTCAGATTCATCTTTAATTTTATTTTTGTTTGTTTTCTCTCTTTTCCCAGATGAATTACATTCAGAATACCTTTCAAATGAGGTGCTGAAACAATATGAGAACAGTGACTGTACAACTGCATACTGAAAGTGTAGTTACACTCAACTAATTAAAATCTGATGAACTGATGAACAGAGGATCCACAGCAGAGGCGTCATTTCCGTAGGGTTGGTGGGTTATGAAAACCCACGGGCCCTGTTGGGGTGAAATCCTGTACCACCACCACACTGCCGAGGATTGTTGTTTGTTTGTTTGTTTGTTTAAATCGGAGGCGGAATGAGCAGCAGCTGCTTCTCTCCAGCCAGAGGCGCCGCTACTGGCTAGGGCCCCGAGCTGAAGGGGGCCCCGAGGGACGGCTGACATCAGTCAATTTCAATGACAGATTTAAGGCGCTACACTAGACGCTGCAACGACAACGTGTCGAAAATCCCCCGCATGGGGCCCTTTTCCGAGTACTCACCGGTTAGTTGCTAGAAGGGGGCCGGCGGAGAAGACGGCGGATATCAGCGACACAACTTGAAATCCCCCGGACACATTACAATGACACGTCTGGAACCTACCTAATGGGGCCCCACGACTACCCGGCTTGCATCGACGTGCAGTCAGTGTTGCTAAACACACGTTTTTCGGGTTAGGATAGAGCGTCTCGCTGTCGTCGGCCACCGCCGACATGTTTAGTTCACTCGTGATGCTCGCTAACTGGGAGCCACGCTAGCTAGGAGCCGAGCCGCTACCGCTGCTCTGCTGTGTTTACATGTGAGGGGAGGGGGAGAGGTGCTGCAGGAGGGAGACGAAGCAGGGCGGAAGAACAGGAGCGGATTTTGAAAATACACTTCAACATGTTTCAAGCGGGACTAGATCCTCTTTACGATATTATCATGTGCGCATTTTGAACACGATATTGAAATTTCATTTTTTAAAACCACGATTATCGTCAATGCCGGTTTACCGCGACAGCCCTACTCTGTAGGTTGTATGTAGTTCTGACCAGTCCTACATCTACAAAGATTTTGGTGATAAATGACTTTGAGGCACATACAACCTGGATGCAGAACTTCAGGACTGAGCAGACGCTGAGCGCTACCCGATGGAGACGCGGTGGTAAATGTCAGCCTTTACAGACCACACATGTATCAAGAACCATGACATAATGTTGACATAAGTATCCTTCTACCAAAGAAAGTGAGAAAGTTTACTATTGATAAGGGATCTAGATTTTTTTTTCATGCTAAATAGCTATAATTCCATATACTTGGACCATATTTGTGGCTGTACGTGACTGCCAGGCCCACACATTCACCTCCATTGTACAACAATCTACGGTGCGCTAAAAGTCATGACCTGAGAGCCTCTAATGGGCCCTGGTGGATTTTTTGGCTCCACAGTAACATGAATTTATTGCATGGCGGTGTTCCATGGCCAATCAGTTCATCATTGGACCCATGAGTCCATTATTGTCTGGCTTTCAGATGTTAGTGGATCGTTTACAGCAGGGGTGTCAAACTCATTTCACATCGTGGGCCACATATGGCCCAGGTAGATGTCAAGTGGGCCGGACCATTAAAATTATACCATACTCTGCTATAAATAACCAAAATATCATGTCTTTCCTTTGTTTCGGTGTAAAGAAGGACAAGAACATTTGGAAAATCTTGAAATTTAATGAACAATCCACGAAACACCTCATACTTCCTCAGACAAATGTGCAATTTACTTTTATCATTCACATATCTGCATTGCAACTGTTCCCACTGATTGTACAAAGGCACAAAACTTTAACAAGTAATTGGTCTTGAAAAATATAGTAATGCACTTTAAGATTAAATGAGACTTATAAAGAAAGGAATATTTAAACCTATTTAAACATATAAAATTGAATCCCTGCCTACACCTTAAAGGTGCATTAAGGAGTTTTACAACCTTAAAAATACTTATTTTCCACCATAAATATGTTACACATTTTTAATGCTGTGTCCAATGTGCCCTGACATATTCATTACCAGAACCTCTAACAGGCTAAACTGTCACTTGAAAGTCACAGTGCCGGTCCGCTCCAGAGTTTTTTTGGGGAGAATTTGAAAGGTGAGCAACAACTGAGCAGGATCTTCCAGAAAGTCAGAACAGACTGGCTTCTAGCACTGCCACAGCTCCACACAGACTCCACCAGGTAGAAGACACTTACATTTTACTGGAGCGCTTCTAAACGAGTGAAGACGGAGTTCCCCTCTTCCGTGCACGGGAGCCACAGGGACGAGTTTTTCACTAAGCTGCATTACGCCCAAGGCCTGCAGGGGGCGCTGTTTCGCATAAAACGTGCAAACTCCTTAATGCACCTTTAAAAAACTAAGGAGAGTGCTATTAAATGTACAAAGAAGAAAATATTGACCTGTCCTGTAAATGTGTGAACTTCATCCATGAAACATACAGACACACACAATACATACTGAAAACTGATTTAGTTGCATGAACACTAGAATTCCACCAAACTCTTTTGTAGTGAAGCTGCTGACTAACATTAAATTGCACATCTTTTTACTCACCACAGGAAGGTTTCATCTTCACAGAGCTGTATTCTTTCAATGCAAACAGTGTCTAAGGCAGCATTTTAAAGGAGTTCGTCTAGTCTGGACTGGTTTCTGTTCCTGAAACTTGGCATCTTTTGGCCTGTACAAGTGCATCAACGCCAGGTGTCCTGACTGGCTGTCACTTTCAGAAAGTCATTTAAGTGCTTGTTTGTGAGCCTTGAACACATTTTTGTTTTGGTGATATTCATTATTGAGAAAGTTTGTTCACAAAGGTTGGTTGTCCCAAACATGCACTAAATTTCAGCAGCCAGGGCTGTTCCTTTGGGGTACCCTGGCAGTAGATAATGATAACATTTGTCCAGACCTACAGAGCCAAATTTGTGTCAGCATCACATTGCAAATCAATGATTTCTAGCTGGATGTCAACCGGCAGATCAGAAGCTTTAGCTGTGAAAGGTGAGCGAAGAACGGAAAATTCTGCCTCAAGTTCACCAAATACCTGAAAACGTTTCTTAAACTCCCACAGTCCTGCAGTCTTGTCTCCGCACCGGTTCACGTCCGCATCAGGTCTGGTCACACACACATCTCTCAGGGGAGCGAGCAGGGACCGCCTGCTGTGGTCGGGCTTCTTCTTCTTTGCTGTTTTATGGCAGCTTGCTTCCCCTGCGGCTGCACTACCGCCATCTGCTGATCGTTACCTCCCTCAGGAATGTACTCACATATCCTCCATCTCTTCCCCACTTCAATGCTGTGTTCGGTCTGATCAAAACAGTGCGCCCCCTAGCGGATAGTCCATGAATTGCAGCTAAATAAAAAAAATTAAATCCATGTCTTTTATGCATTTTTTTCCACTTTCAAATTATCCTGCGGGCCTGATCAAACCTTCTTGGGGGCCGGTTCCGGCCCACGGGCCATATGTTTGACACCCCTGGTTTACAGGCTACTTCTGTCAGAACACAATATGAGACAGATACCAGAATACCTAGTAAATGACTTAGAGGAGCCACAGAGTTTTTACGCATTCTTTAGCATGATTAATCCCTCAGTGATGCAACAACAACCCCGTCTTCCACAAACCCCACCGTGGGTCAGCGGCGCTGCAGCTCTGTGCAGTCATTCTGCTGAGCGTCCACTGGTGTAATCTTCTGTTGCAGGTGGAATGGAAATTTCTATGTATTTGATGCATGTGATGGTTATCAACTTTAAATAGACTTCCTTAGCAGACGGCCCCTTGGACTCCTGACGCCAAGCAAACCCAAATGGGGGTTTCTTTCCTGTTTTGTCCTGTTGCATTTTGAGCAGATGTGTCTCCGCCTACCGGGTGTAATCTCTAAGAGGTGTCTATGGTCTGTATGCTATTTTTCTCTGATGCATCAGCAGCCACAGGGGGTTGAAGTGGGTTGGGTTGTTGGAGTTTTCTGTTCCTTTGTCACTTCATATGTTAAATATGTGTTCTTCCTGACTGAAGGCAGCCTCTAAAACATGTTAATGACATTAACATGTCTGCCCCTGGCCGCAGGGGTTCAGGACAGGGTATAAATATCAGTCTGTATCTCAGAATTTTCAGAACTCACACTGACTGAGCAGTGCTGACTTCTCTCCTGTTGCAACTGGAATCAGAAGGAACTCATCGTTGGTGCATTTGATTAATAGAATTTCCACAACACAGGTGAAAGATCTCGCCTGCTGTCCTCCATCTCTCGTGCTTGGCAGCGTTCCCGTCCCGTCCCGGCTTCATCAGAGCAGATGTGATCAGATGGCAGGTCCATAGAGGCGGAAGCTGATAAAGTTCCAACTCTCCTGGAGTAATGCCCACTTTTTCATGGGAGCCTCATAACGCTAACCTACATATCAGGAGCGCCGACGAGGGGCTTTTGTAACTCTGGACATCCACAGGCTTGGCTCAGTTGTCAACTGACTGTTTTGAGATGCAGCCTTTTCTTGGAATTCTTGATAGGAAGTTCTACAGTGGATTTATTATCATAAATCCACTGTAGAACTGACTTATGAAACAAACTGCAACTATATCTCACTGCACAATGGATTGATGATGGAAATTAGTTGCATCAGGTCTTCAAAGTCATTACGATTAACAAACAACATGCTTAAGTAATACGATGAAAGAAAAAAAAAACCCCCACATGAACCACAGCAGGAGTTGAGGAGAACAGCACTTCAAGTTTCAAGACTTTGACACAACTGTTCTTGTCTTTTGTGTTCTTAGTGTGTCAAAGCTTGCTAGATGTCTGCATTCACATCATTTGTTGAAGGGGAACCCCCCATCAGCCGAATGTCTCCTCACATTAAGCTGAAAGTGGAGAAAGTGCAGGACAGAAGTGTACAATGCAGCAGCCATTGTGCTGGCACATCAGGTTCTCCAGCTGATGCATTACCCCTTCATTACACACATTACTGGCACAGGCTGAGGCCTGGCTGACAAGAAGAGACTGTTTTCTGGGGTTGGGCTGAAAGAAGGTGTCAGGAAAGGTTTTGTGTAGGAAGGGAAATAAAAGTTGTAGAAGAAGTCAGGCAGCTGCAGAAATAATTCATGGACTGTCCTGAAAATACAGTAACTATGCTCAGTGTTGTAATCCTGCTGTGGCCATGGGCAGTGATCCAGAGCGACAACCCGTTTGATTAAAATCATCCATTTGGAAAAAGATGTGAGCCGGCTAATCTAAAACACAACACGGAGCTCACCTGCCTGGACCCTCTGTCTGTTTAACCCTATTAATATGAACAATGATGCAGGTCCACAACACCGCGGCACTTCCTGTAACACGTATGACTTCACAAAGCAAGAAGAGCAGAGTGTGTTGAACCAGTCCACGGGGCACATGGGAGGTAGCCTGGGTTTCTGACTGGCACTAGAGGCACTGAGGTGAGCCAGAGCTGCTCTGAATGGAGGCTGCCTGGAGTGCACCACAACTCCAGATGCTTTGTGATTCCCATCCAGACTGAGCCCCATTGCTTTGGGAAACACAGCAGTGGGTGAAGGAGGCCAGCATTTCCCTGGACCAAAACCACTCTTACCAGGGTAACGAAACACGGTTCTTAACTACAGTGCTAGTGGGATCCTGCCAATGCTAGTTGTCACTTGTAGTCATAGAGATTTGCAGACAATGGTGGGAAAGGATTAGACACCTCTGGAGGATCTGGGTGGCTTGTTGGTAGGGGGAGGAGGTGTGTTCGCCCCCAGCCTGTGCTCACATCAGTCATCAGTGACCATGGCACAATTCACACTGACATCTGGACCACAACTGGCAAGTCTGGATTTATCATGAGGCTCACAGGGAGCTGAAGGCTGAGAGAGACGGGCCACTGACCTATGTACAAAACACTTCTACAGAGAAAGTATTCTAAACTTTTTGACCAATCATAAAAGGAAAAAATGCTTCATGTGTATATATATATATATATATATATATATATATATATATATATATATTAGGGCTGCCAAATGATTAAAATTTTTAATCAGATTAATCACAGCTTACAAATTAATTAATCATGATTAATCACAAATAATCACAATTTCCAACTATGTCTGAAATATCCCCTTTTCTCCTGTATTGCATTAACAAAAAAATGACAGGACATGATTATATATATTTAACACGTGATGTGTTTTATATTTAAGGCTCCAAATAAAATAAATATTCAAAAAACTAAAACACTGTGTGTGCAGTGCTCCTCTGCAGTCCCTCTACAGTTGGCTTTTGGCAGGAGTTACATTATCAGGTCTGTAACAAAAGTACCACAAGAAAAGTCAAACTAAGAGATACCAGACTTTATTCTTGCACAATTAAACAGGTCATTCTTAGCCAGTGTTCCTTTTAGTGTGGAGAACAGAAAACTTCTTCAACATTTTTTTAATCAAACCAGTAGAATCCATGAGGCCAGCCGGCTGATCTCCCTCCATACTGCTTTCTTCTTCTGTTTTGATCAATGAGTTGACTCCAGGCCTCCTCTGCCTCCTGTCTGCTGCCCGTCCAGCTTCACATGTCCACGTGGGTGTGCGCTGCGCGTTGGTCCGCGTGACGTAAACATCGTCATGAATTCCTGTCTGCTGGGGTCCGCGGACGTCCGCGCAGCAGCCAGATTTTGAGACTGCGTTGCGCGATCGCGGCAGTCTACGCATGCGCCAGAGCGCCACAGCAGACAAAACATGACGGTAAAAGTGAAAGCAGACGGAGCTCCAGCCTGATGGCTCCACTTAAAGACACCGAAAGAGTGAAAAACTCGTGGAAAGAGAGAGAGACTCTGTCTGGAGGGAGGAGAAGGTCTGCAGACAGAAGAATCGCTCCGGCGCCGCCCCGCGATTCAGAAACAGAAAATAAAATAAATAAACTTTAATACTTAATGATAATGTACTGACAGTGTGTGTGCTTAATTTTCTCTAAATAATCCGTAATAAAGGAGCAGATAAACAGTCTGTAGAGCCGGAAAAGCTTCTCGATCAGCCGAGGCTGAGGTGAGGCTTCTTCTTCTTTTTCTGTTGCTGGCAGCTTGCAGGCAGCTGCCATTCCACGCGGGTGCACTACCGCCACCCGCTGGTAGAGGTGAGGCTTGTCATGATGTGCATGCGTTAAACTGCGTTAAAAATTTTAATGTAATTAATTACATAATTAATTATCGCAATTAACGCGTTATTTTTGACAGCCCTAATACATATATATATGTGTGTATATATGTATATGTGTGTGTGTGTGTGTGTGTGTGTATTATATATACATATATGTATATATATATATATATATATATATATATATATATATATATATATATATATATAAAACAAACGTTATCATTAAAAAGAATATATATATATATATATTCTTTTTAATGATAACGTTTGTTTTAGATAAAGGCACCTATCGTTGACTACTTGTATAATCCGTGCCAGATGCCACAGCAGATCTTCTGTTAGAGAGGGTGCGAGGTTCAGCTAAGAGAAGTCAGCAGAGACAGAGGTTGGAGTGTTACAACTGAGTTTCATTTTAAACAATAAAGTCTTTGAAAATGAAGCTTAAGGCTGACAGACACATCAGGATAATCAGGCTGAATTTTTCCCTGATCTTCTCCTCCCGATCAAAGCCAGCAAAGGTTCGAATGTCGGGAGTACGCAGATGAAATGGGGTCTGATATTCCTGTGGTGTGTCCAAAGGGAATTTTTCTGGTCGGAGCTACTCAGGAGGTGCTGGAAGGGGAGATCTGAGATCATGAACATGCTTAATAACATGTCTTTTTTGTCTTTAAGTGTGAATCCTCTAGTGTGTAGCAGGCTTCAGCTTGATCTGAGGTGCTGAGAGTCAAGCTGTTCCTTCTGGACGGATTGTAGATCCAAGGCCGTCTTCCGGGTCCTGGGCTACTTCAGAGCGGACGTCATGGTGGGCTTGTGGGCCGGTGAACGGCTTGGATGCAGGAGTGGATGGGGATTGCTGACTGTGCAAGTCGTCAGGTGACTGGATGCTGCGATCCAGAGTCGGGTGGAGCTCCTCATCAGTGGAACTACCTCCACCCAGCACCACCGGTGCAACAAATCACAGTGATCAGCAGCCAGCACCCTGTTTTCACAGGACCACCACCGCCCACCTGAAACTAAGGACAGGAGAAAACAAAGCAAGGCCACAGAGCCCCCATCTGTCAGCAGGAGTGTGGGAAGAGGTGGAAGAGGTCCAACCCTCCATGGACCAGAGCTGCCCGTGTATTAAGACAGAGATCTGCACAGCATTGGACCACTGGTCCTCATCTTGAGCTGTGTTGGTGTGAAAAAATCAGGTGGACAGAATGGTTGTACCTGGAGGGAGCTCTAGACTCCAGGTGTGTGTTACCTGGCAAGAAGTGTAAAGACTGAAAGGTCCTCTCAGGAGTCCCCCTCTCTGCTGTGTCCTCCTGTCATCTCAGTGTCCTGAACCCTGCCTCCATCCTGGCTCTGCCGTTCTAATCCCTCAGCTCTGAACCTCATTGTGAACCCGCTCGCCACACTGACCTGACCTGGACCTTCCAGTGGGCTTCCTATTGCTCACCCAGTAACCTCGAGCGTGCGCTGGTTCAGACCGTGGTGAGGCCGGTCAGTTTTACCCTGCTGATGCTGCAGTGACAATCAGAGAAAATACAACAGAACATTAGAACATTTCAAACACGAGGTCTGTGGTTAAAAGCAGTTCGACTGAAAATCAGGATTTTCCGACACACAACACTGGTTCAGAGGATTCCAAACACTGATTCACACCATGGACGGAGCACTGAATGGTGAACTGAACAGATGTGTGAAGGTCAAAGGTCACAACCAAAAGTACAGTACAACTTTCCTTGATTACAGAGGTTGTACTGAAAATGAAGAAGTTGCTGTCTCTCTCTGAGGTTTCTGACAGAGATGAAAACATTCAGCAGTCATCACCTTCTCTTCTTCAGCAGTTTCCAGCTGCTGGACTGTTTTCTTCTTTGTTTTCCATAGAATGAGGCTGAAAGACTGGAAAAGCTTGTTCAGGCCCGTGAGGTGGCTGGGATGGAATATCAGACCAACACACACACACACACACACACATTGCAAAGTTAGCATTCTGCAAAGCTCGGCTCGTTTTCACTGATATAACAGAATTTCCACACCGGCGGTTCTGGTGAGACGAGCAGCCGTTCTGGATTCATCCTGTTGTCTCTGCTCTGGATGAGACTCATGGAGAATCAACCCGCTGCAGTGTAGCCCTGCGCCTGTCAGCTCCAGAGAGGAGCTTCTTCCTCTTCATGTTTGTCGGCAGCTTGCATCCCTTTTGGCTGCACTACCGCCACCTGCTGGTGAGGAGGGCTCACTACGCGTGGGGTTTTCTTGCCGTGAGTATCGGCGGCTGGCATCGGTAGCCTTCACGAGTACCCGATACCTTGAAATAAGGCCAGTATCGGCCCGATACCGATACCTGGTATCGGTACTCGCACATCCCTAGCTGTAACACTAAAAAACACTAGAAAAATAACAATGTGACACTATTTTGCATTCCAAAGAACACAAACGGTTTCCAACAGAGACGAAAAGATCTAAGCCGTTAAAAGCAGAGAGCGTAAAGCGCTGAAGATGAAGCGCTTCCATGTGTCTGGACAATAAATCAGCGATCTACACCAACTGTTTGCAGTTTTGGTGCAGTTAACCAGTATTTGGAATGAAAGAATACATTTTGAGAAATAAATCCAACCTGGGCAGTGTTGTCAGATCATCCACAAGGTGGATGTATATTTTTTTCCTTTTGTATTTAAATGGATACAGATCAGGATCAGGATCAGCAGTGTGGGTGAACACATCTTTAGAGTTGTCTTTAATGTGGACAAAACCAGGACAGTAAAACTGATTAATATCTGATCCTGAAGGAAAGAGACAAAAACATCTCGCCATATGCTTTGTTTAACAGGGGAAGGGGGAGTGGCCAATACGCCAAACACAATTCTAACTGAAAACTATCACTCTGAATGCCGTCCTTTGGGACATGAAAATAACGGGCAGTCACATGAAGTAGTTTTCTCAATACTTTGAGCAAAACAGCAGGGAACCACATCTTTGACGTCCCCCCTAGAGAATAATTTGAAGACCCTCTGTAAATTACATCCAGCAAGCATCTGACATCAGAAAAAGAGTGTCTACTTTCAATAAATCCTGCTTGATCAGGTGAAATGATGGCGAGCCAACACCTCTACAAGGATCTTTGTATTCAGCAGGGAAATCAGGACGATAAGAACTAAAGTCAAAATGGCTTTTTTCATTTTTAAGAATTAACAAGATTGTTGTGTGTGGCATTGCTGGAGGTTAGGATGAAAAAACAGACACTAATAAAGGGCTCATCTGGTCATAAAATGTTTAGAAGAATTCTGAGGGGGTTTAGCCGGCAGCACTACGTTCTGCAGCTGCAGCATCCATGACAGAGAGAGACTCTCCCAGCTCGGCAGCTGCATCAGAACTTAGGGTGGGAATGTCAACACTGTGAACAAAGTCTCCAGGTTTGAGTCATTGTCAGTGTAGAGGAGCTGTAGAGTGTCTGGTAGGATTTCATTCATTTCTAGACTGTCACTACGTTTCAGGCCCTGGTCATTTAGAATTTCCAGAACAGTTTGGGTTGCAGTTCTTTGCCATAACTGATGAGTTTCCCTATCTTTTCCCCGTGTTCATATGAATACCTATGCAGGTAGCACGGTGGCACAGCGATTAGTGCTCACAGCAAGAGGAAAGCAGTCAATTTTACACGCAGGCTTAGCTGCAGCTGTTTTCTTCCGAGAACTGAGATCGAGGGCAGAGGATAGGCCACAGTTCAAATCGCCACCAAGAATGAGGTGATGTGTCTCCAGATTTGGGAGTCATGGCAGGACATTGGTGAAGAAAGCCTCCCTATTGAGGGAATATATGTTAGCAAGGATTACTGGGAAACCGTAAACTCAGTCAACTGCAATTACAAATGGCCCAGCTGGGTCAGAATCTACACTTGTTGATTTATTGGTTGGTATGGCTGCCCCCCCATAAGATCTGGAAGGGAAATTGGAATGAAAAGCTCAGCCGACCCATCCGCCCCTTATTCTGAAATGTCCTGAGGTTCACAGGATGAGCTTCTTGTAAGAAGGCAGTATCTGTCAGTTCTTGTCGATGACTGAGGACCTTCCTCCGCTTCACTGGATGATTGAGGGCTTTAACATTCCAACTCACGTAAGTAACCCAGCAACCACCAACTGGCCGGAAGAAACAAAAACCTTCCAAGACGAGACATGAAACGGGAAACATGGACAGTATGAAATGAAGATAAGAACAGAAAGCAGCGAGCCAGACAAAGAGCGCCATAATAAAGAGAACACTCATCTGGCATAAACCCCCAAACATGATCCCCTCACTGAGCCTGCTGATTAGAACACACATGGAGCGCTGGAGTGGTTCCTCTGAGCCCCTCCATCCACTGGGCTCCCACTGAGCCGCTGTCTGTCATGTCTGTTATTAATCCAAGGTCAGCAACACCCCATAAATCAAAAACATGGGATGCAAGTTAGGATGACACACTGGCAGAGGATGGCTTTAACACATAGTGGTGTCAGTAAAATGTAGATGAGTCTGTTAGAGAGCAACGCCAACACAAGAAAAGAAAAATAAGAGAGAAAAATTGGAGTGCAGGCATGTTTTCTCATTTCCAGTTTGTGAAATTAGGAGCTTGAACTCGGGTCCCCCAGAACCTCCAGCACTCGTATTGTCATGCCCTGTCCCCCTGAGGCCATATGGGGGCGCTCGGGGTCTGTTTTGTCCTTGGTCTTGCCCTGTCCCCTGTTTCTGTCTGCTTCCCATGTTCTCCTGTCATAATTTTCCTAATGTGAAACACCTGTGTCTCTCTTATTTAAGCCTTGCTCCCCTCTCTTGTCCTTGCTGGTTCCTTGTGGGTCTGTCTAGTTCTGTTTTCCGTGCCTGCACCACCTGCTGGTTCCTGTGGTCCTCATGTTTCTGGGAATAAAGGAGTTTTTGGATCAACCTGTGCTGCCTGTGCGTGGGTCCTTCACCCCACACAGGGACATGCAGGTTGCATCTCCGCATTCGTCCTTCTTCACATTTGCCCCTTAAATCAGTCAGCTCTTTCTGGAGGCTGGTCCAGAGTTGGTAGTCTGGCGCCCCCGACAGGCCGCTCTTCAGGTCCTTCACGTTAGCTTTCATTTGATCGTCTCAGTGCGGCTTGCTGCTGTACTGCTAGCCATCTCAGGTCTCATTGCCTGCAGTTCGGTTTAAAGGCGATTAGCATCCTCAGAAAGAGTGTTTCTCGGTTGTTCTTTAACCACAGCAGCAGAGTCAGACTTCAGAGACAGAGGGATGTCCGTCCCGCTGGGACATCCATCCCTCGTCAGAGGCAGCTCGGTGCTCTGGCTCCAGGAGGTGGTGGGCCTTGCAGCAGAGGATCCGCCGTATTTCTATTTTCTGAAGCAGGAAGCTGTTCTCTCAGAACAGACTCAGGGTGTGTCACTAGTCCTCCTCACACATTCCGGCTAAAAAAAAAAGCTGAATAAAAGTTGAGGAAAGGATTATTGTGATCTTTAAATCGTAGCTCACTAGCGCCCCCCGAATATTCACATAATAAACTGTCTGTGTCAAAGATTCAGTTTTTCTGAAAATTGAAACTAAAAAATTTACAAAATCAGGGGTGAAATTACAAACGGAGCTAAAAGGAAGTCATGTGGAGTGCAGGTGAGTCTCTGGTCAACAGCCCAGACATCCACTCCACCTGCACCGCCCTTCACTGGAGTGTGTTTTGCATCCCCTAGCATGAAGCAACAGGTGAACAAGTTCAGTATTTGAATATGGCCGATCCATGTAAACCCCACCCCTGCTGCCATGGCTACCTTAAACAAACTACTGCTATAGCATGAACAGGATCTCGGAATCTGGCTATATCACAAACTAATGCAATGAATGAGACAGTGCTGTGAAATTAATCAGCGATGAAATCAAAGAAAACGGTGTGTTTAATGGGGATGGATTAGCAGTCCAGAAAACCACAGGCTCTGCCTGCTCATTCAAAATGACCTCTTTCTTTCTTTCTTTCTTTCTTTCACTGACAGGAGCCAGCAACTCTCAGCCAGCACCACTGTCACATGGGCCGAAATCTCCATTTACACACCATGTCTGTATCACTGGGGAAACTTGGACTCCTCTTATTCTGCAAGAAAAGAGCATCAAAACAAACTCAGCTGAGGCCAGGCGTCAATGTGAACACTGTCATTAGTTACAGATCAACCTGACAGTTTGACTGACATTCACTGGATATCATTAAAGTGTGATTAATGAAATGATGGAAGCCGAGAAAAAGATCTTATTGCCATTTTGAGCTCTCCACACTGCATGCCAACTAACTGGAACAGAGTCTGGATTTTCCTTTAGCTTCCTGCCTGCTTCAGCCATATCAGGAAGCTGTGATGCTGATCCACTTCTGTACCTGTTCCTGTTCAGGATCACCAGCCGCTGGAGTCAATCCCAGCTAACAAAAGGTCGAGGACGGGTCCACCCGGACAGGTGAGGACGGGTCCACCCAGACAGGGGATCACGGGTCCACCCGTACAAGTGAGGACGGGTCCACCCGGACAGGACTCCAGTCCGTCACGTTGTTCAATTTAGAGTCACCAATTAACTACCTACATGTTTTTGGACTGTGGGAGGAAAATGGAGTACTGATAGCAAACCCATGTGCACAGAGGGAGAACATATAAACACCATATAGGACAGTCCAGACAGTATTTGAACCCAGGACTGTCTAGCTGTGAGCACTCACTGCAGCCCAAGCAGTGAAGCAGAATTCCCCAAAACGCTGGCTTATTCTTCCATTAACAGAGAGCGAGAGTCGGGATAGCAGGGTTGTTTTAGCCTGCTGACGATGGTCCTCTGTCATCCCCATCTCTGTTTTGTTGAAAAGAAATGGGTCTGTGGAAACTCAGGATCAGCTTTCAGAGTCAACAGATGAACCACACACAAAAAGCTCTGTCTTATTTGAGCTAAACTGGGGTGCACAACCTTTTCCTAAAACCAGAGACCCCTTCACGATGGTGCTGATACCACATGGAAGAACGAACCAAATGTTTTCAGGAGTGGATATCAGCAGCTCGCCACTGGCTGGGTGGTCTCTTCATCATTGTGGTGTTTCCTCACTTCCCACCAGCTGACCCGAGCAGGAGATGCCTGTCAGCTCACAAGAAAGAACATTTTCAACCCGAAAACGATACTACTGACATTACAGAAATGAATACAGACATTAAAAAGGTCAGCATCTGTGTGTATGTCCACAAACACATTATTATACTTCAGTTTATACATAGAATTAACAAAACAAGTGCTGCATGATCTTAACTCCTATGAAATGTGAAGCAGAGGCTCTGTAATGAGCAAATTTACCCTGCACTCATGTATGAGGCAACATGCTGCTGTCCCATCACTTTTTGTGTTTGTGTTTTGTGTTTGTGTCCCACTTGAAGATACCTGTTTAGTACCGCTCGTCATGTTTTATTGAAACTTTATAAACAGGATGAAAAACAGCAATCTGTAGTTTACCGGAAAGCGTTTTGTCTTTCAACAGAAGTCGAATGACAAAATGCATAATCAGTGGAAGACTGAAAGCAGGCTGAGCAGAACAGGGTCAGTACTCCAGAGAGAGCAGTATGTGTGAGGGATTATTGTGGGAATATTGTGTGTGTGTGTGTGTGTGTGTGTGTGTGTGTGTGTGTGTGTGTGTGTGTGTGTGTGAGACTAACAATGAAATGCCACCATGGAACGGCTGCTGCTCCATCACCTGAGGCCACAGACCCCCCACGCTCTCCACCCTCTACAGTTTGCTTATGGGAACAAGGTGGGAGTAGAGGATGCCATCAACGTCCTTCTCCACCCATCAGAGGCAGTGGTGTCATAAGGATTACATTCTTGGGGTTCTCCAGCGCCTTGAACACCATCCAGCCTCTGCTCCGCAGCGACAAACTGACGGAGATGGGAGGAGAATCACACCTGGTGGCCTGGATAACGGACGACCTGACCGGCAGTATGTGTGATTGGAGGACTGCAGGTCCAACACTGGGGTGAGCTGCACCGGAGCACCTACCTACCTACCTACCTACCTACCGACCTATCTACCTACCAACTACTTACCTATCTCCTATCTACCTACCTACCTACCTCTCCTACCTACCTACCTACCTACCAACTACCTACCTATCTCCTACCTACCTACCTACCTACCAACTACCTACCTACCTACCTATCTACCTACCTACCAACTACCTACCTACCTATCTCCTACCTACCTACCAACTACCTACCTACCTACCTATCTCCTACCTACCTACCTAGCAACTACCTACCTACCTACCTATCTACCTACCAACTACTTACCTATCTCCTACCTACCTACCTACCTATCTACCTACCAACTACCTACCTATCTCCTACCTACCTACTTACCTACCTACATACGTATCTACCTACCAACTACTTACCTATCTCCTACCTACCTACCAACTACCTACCTACCTACCTACCTACCTATCTACCTACCAACTACCTACCTATCTCCTATCTACCTACTTACCTACCTACCTACCTACATACGTATCTACCTACCAACTACTTACCTATCTCCTACCTACCTACCAACTACCTACCTACCTACCTATCTACCTACCAACTACCTACCTATCTCCTATCTACCTACTTACCTACCTACCTACCTACATACGTATCTACCTACCAACTACTTACCTATCTCCTACCTACCTACCAACTACCTACCTACCTACCTATCTACCTACCAACTACTTACCTATCTCCTATCTACCTACCTACCTACCTACTACCTATCTCCTACCTACCTACCTACCTACCTACCTATCTACCTACCTACCAACTACCTACCTACCTATCTCCTACCTACCTACCTACCAACTACCTACCTACCTATCTCCTACCTACCTACCTACCAACTACCTACCTATCTACCTACCAACTACTTACCTATCTCCTACCTACCTACCTACCTACCTACCTACCAACTACCTACCTATCTCCTACCTACCTACTTACCTACCTACCTACCTACATACGTATCTACCTACCAACTACTTACCTATCTCCTACCTACCTACCTACCTATCTACCTACCTACCAACTACCTACCTACATATCTCCTACCTACCTACCGACCTATCTCATACCTACCTACCAACTACCTACCTACCTACCTATCTCCTACCTACCTACCTACCAACTACCTACCTACCTACCTATCTCCTACGTACCTACTTATCTCCTACCTACCTATCTACCTACCTACCTACCTATCTCCTACCTACCTACCTACCAACTACCTACCTACCTATCTCCTACGTACCTACTTATCTCCTACCTACCTATCTACCTACCAACTACCTACCTACCTATCTCCTACCTACCTACCTACCTATCTCCTACCTACCTACCAACTACCTACCTACCTATCTTCTACCTACCTACCTACCAACTACCTACCTACCTACCTATCTCCTACCTACCTACCTACCTACCAACTACCTACCTACCTATCTCCTACGTACCTACTTATCTCCTACCTACCTAGTTATCTCCTACCTACCTATCTACCTACCAACTACCTACCTACCCAACCAACCAACCAACCAACCGACCAAGCATTGTGAAATGATCCAAAAAATTGTAATAAATGGCAGTATTTCCACTGGATGTATTTTCCTTGTAGCTTCATCCACCCTGCAGTCAGTGATCTGACAGGGAGTCTATTCTCTCTGCAAACAGCAGCCAGCACACCAGGGATTGGATGAAATACCAGGGACTCATCAAGCCATGGACGACTGGATGTCGATCCTTCAAAATATAAATTCCCCCTGAGACTCTGCCTCGCATACGCATCCGGTGAGGATGTTACCTCTGCTGCCGAGTTCTGGATCTGCTCTGGGATATACCGAGGAGGTGGGGGACCTGGGGGCAGAGGCAGATCTGTGTATCAGAGCCAGGACCAGCCCTTTCTTGACATCCAGCTTCCAGATGCTGAAGAGACAGCTGAAGGCTGAATGCCCAGATAGAGGGTGATGGAAACCCGGTGTCGTGGTTCTCTCCATCAGAAAGTATTTCCCCAGGTTGCTGGAGTACACATGCAGTCAGCGAAGATTGCTCCACATCACTGTGCTGGATTTTACCCAAATAAATTTAAAATAACAGCTGCAACCAAAGATCTGGTGGGAGAACATATTTCACAGTGTTTTTCACTTTGGCCAGAACTTACTTCAGTTGTACATTTTGAGGGGGGTACAAATCCTGGCAGACGGGGAAAAATAGCAAATGTTTGGACGTTGGCGTCCGTTGGCATGCTAAAATCAGTTAGCGAGTCGTCATCTGCAGCTAGCAAAAGTGGCAATGTTTTCCAGAGGGGAAAGGAGTCAGAGTTTGTCGAGCAGGGTTTTAATTTCTGCATTAAGGAAAAACACTGCAAAGTTGTGTTTAAAGATTTTCATGTTGAAGAAATTTATGAAACAACTACAAACAACAACACAAACAGCTGGACGTTCTTTTAATGTATTTGTTTATATTTGACAAGTAAACATTTGAGATTTTATGATTAAACAAACTAACATTTATCACCACATTAACACACAGAAAAGAGCAGAAAATTGGTACTTGCACATATAACACAGTTATTTATCCCATAATCATCAGCAGAAAGAGTCCAGAACAGCCTGACTGTAACTCTGCCCACACACTCTGATTTACACACAAACGTGCACTAAAGTTGCCCAGCGTTCCTGCAGTTGGTGTGCTGTTTCCTTGATGGTTATTCTCTCACGGTTCACGTTATTACATCATTATTATTATTATAAAGGGCAAGACACAACAGCTAAACATGGCAACAAAGGCTGTTATTCGACTGGAGTGTGCTGTGGAACGCTGTGGGGACAGTGAGCATTTACTGTTGGCGTAGAGCTAAACTGTGAGCCAAAAGTTAAAAAACAAACCGGTAAAATAGCCAACAATAGTCTATTTAGGTCCACTGCATTTCCACTGGATGACTGAAGACTTTTTGGAATGGCCCCTAATTCGTAGCTGCTCCGCTTGTTTCCCTCTTCAGCATTGTTCATGTGTTCAATGATGCCTTCATCCCCTCCAGGAAATCCCAGGCAGTCGTGACCACATCCTCACCAGCCTTTCCCTGAAAGCTCCCAACTGCAGCAATTACTGTAGCCGTGCACACAAAGGGCTGTGGAGCCTGCAGGAAGGCTCAGAAGAAAACAACGCCGTCCATCATTCCTCATGTAGAACATGTAGATCCCCCCACAGCATGAAGGACCAGGGCCGCCGGTCTGAGTGGAACAGGACTGATGGAGCAGCACAGAGGCAGGTCTCGTGACCCTGACCTGTGGAATCCCGGTCAGTGATGTGCAGACCACTGCCTGTTTCCAATGAACTCATACAGAAGAAGCAGGTCCAGGAGTGGGAGCCCATCCAGGCATGGGAAGCAGTACATGTGAGTCACATCACCAAGAATTTCCTCCCAGCAGCATGACGGGACGTAATGGGCTCATTGTGCTGCACAGCCTCGCTTCTTATCTGCTCCAGAGGCTTCAGGGAGCGCCGCGGCACTGGTTGGAGCTGAGAACGGCAATATCTGGAAAGACCAATGATGCTCCTGCGAAGTGTTGGACCACTGGTCAGGACCACTGATTTATCCCATGAGTGTCAGACTGGAGGCTGAAAGGAACGAGCTTCTCTTCAGAGTGGACTTTCTCCAACAGCTGAGGCCATTATGGATATGATTAAAACTGCAGAACCAGGCTCAGAGGTGCTGCTCTTCCAGGTCGGGTGAGGGGATAGAAAGAGAGAAAAGGATTGGGCTGAGTGGCCATATAATGAAACTTTGAATAATTGAGACTACTGATGTTTTTTTTTTTCTGGTTAAAGCTATCCAGTCCTCAACACTGTAGAAAGATTATGTCGTGTCACCCTGTAAGTTGGATAAAGTGAATTGAAAATGTGTTTCTTTAGAAGTGTGGCCAAAATCAGGAAGCAAACATTGCATCTGATGTAGCCCCAACAGATACACACCGTGTGGTTTATTTTTGGTTTCTGCAAAGACAGTTCCTCTTCTCCTTCTTTTGGTCTTTACTGGATCATCTCAGTCCCACTCTTTCCCTCCATCAGATGTTGGGGTCTTGTCTTGCTGCATGTGTTCAGCCATCATTCCTGCAGGTGCTCAGGAGAGTCTACATATTTTACTCAGTGTTTGTTTCTAAAAACCAGCAACGCATTGCATGAATAGGCTTTAGCCAGCGTGGATGAAAAGGTGCCTTTCTCTCCTGTGTATCAGAGCCTTTGTTGAGGCTAACATGACTTTTCAGTTTCTATGGTGACACAACAGATGAGAAGGTCAGAGAAAAAGAGAAGCTGGTCTATTTGCTCTGACCTTTTCTGCTCTCGGTTCAGGCTGTTTTCCTTCATTTCTACTTTTCCTCAGAACCTGCCACATCTGCTACATCTGCCTCTTTAAAATCAGCTTTTAAAATCCATAAGGTCTGGATATAGCATTATCAGTGACCACTTTTACTTTAAATGATAAGAAAACAAAACTAAATATTGGTGACGCTCAGCGTCTCTGGCAGAGCTGCAGCACAGGGAAGGTGAAACGCTGCTGGTGTTCCAGTAGCAGGAAGGCGTCCTGCTGTGTGGGACCTCAACACCTCTACAGCCGCGGTGAAGCATCAACAGCTTTGTTGCTTTTCTGTTCCAGCTGATGCTCTTTTGTTGCTGCTGATGAGAAAATTCTACGGAGCTGAATGTACCAAAGCAGGCATTTCAGTGTCAATGTGGAAAAAGACTACGAGCAGGCGTCATAATTTTCATCTGACTCTCAAAAATGAAATGTAGAAGAGTATCAAACTAAGAAAGTAATGCTCCTCAACACTAAGTGCACCACCACCATTTCACAGCAGCATGATCGTCATCCTGCTGAGCACTCATCTATAATCTGCATCTGTGTGTGTGATGATCTTAAAATAATCGACTTGGCTCAAGGGAAACCCAGAGCATTACTGAACAACTGAAGAACTTTGTTGTTGGTGCTTTAGGATGAGAAATGAGCTGCATGGAGTTCACTGACGACCGTCATCAGACAGAACAAGTGGAGGCGCAGTGCTGTGTTCAACACATGGACAGACGAGACAGAGGACAAGAGGATCAGTCCTCACGAAGGGGGAGTCCTGAAAGTAACGCTGACTCACTGTGTTGAGAAAATATGGAATAAAGCAACCATGTATTCTTGATTTCCGTTGTCTGTGTTTCTGTGGAGTTAACCCAGTCAGAGGTCAGTTGAACTTTCCTTAGGTCCGCCCAGCCGGTGGGGGTGAAGGGTCACCGTCAGCCTGCCAGCCGCTGGCCCACTTCGAACCTCTCAGCCAGTCACCATGTGAACACATCATGATGGGTGTGCCGTTAGACCCAGATGCAGAGACCAGACCTGGGTTGACATTTGAACAGGTTTATTCGGTTCAGGGGGATCAGAGAGGGCTGCAGCCTGGCAGCAGCGCCGCAGGTCCTCAGTCCAGGACGAGGGAGTATCCTGAACCCAAAGGTGAAGGGAGAAACTCGAGCATGCAGGCCAGCTCTGAAACCAGCAACAGCAGTTAGAGGGAGATGAGGCTCAAGTGCTGGAGACCGTCTGAGTGTGGACTGCAGGTGGGACGGGGCAGGATGCAGGGTCCAGGGAACCGAGGCGAGGCGAGGCGAGACAAGGAAAGACAAGACAAGGCAGGACAAAATCTCCTTTCTGGCTTGACAGAGCAGCAGAATCCCTCTGCAGCAGCAGCAGAGGTACCTGGAGAAGGTAACGATCCCACAGGGAGAGGTTATGGTGATGGTAATGGGTGATGATATGCCCACTGAGACTGTCTGCTGTCTGCCTGAACAGAATCCTGACATTTTAAAACACAGACATGAACATGAATAAACTAAAACTGCAGCAGAAACAGACACAAAAAATATATGCAAGAACATGTAAAAGTAATAGAGAGCATAATGCATAAAGCAGGGCATGTCCCTGGATCCTCATCTGCTTCAGTGTCCGTGATCAGAAAACTCTAATGGAACACCAACAAATAATATTGTAGCGTTACGACACTGAAGCAAATACTGGGAACTACTTTTTCTTTTGAAATCACTACGCCCAGACGCCATGTTTAGTAAGTAGTTCCGTCTGAGCAATCTTCACATAAACAACTCAGTCTGGTCATTTTGCATTGATATTTCACAGCGTAGTGAATGTGTGGATTATAACGTGTCCACCAAAGTGTTTTGGGGTTGTTGGATTGTGTATTTGATGAGTTTGATGAGGGGGAACAAAAATACCATTCACCTCCATTGTGTCCGTCCTGAAAACCTTCCCCAACTCACCTCTGAATAAACAACAGCTCACCCTCACAAAAGAAGTAAGTATGCTGTTCAAATGACTGAGGAATTGCGCTAAATGGGCCAATTTGCCAAAATGTTGAAGTATCACTTTAACTACCTTTAGTTTCACTCATCCATCATGTTAGGGTGAATTTAACTTAATTTTCTTGACCTACAACAATTCTACAATTGAAATTCAGACACATGCTATTTTATTCAAAAGACATTATCTAACTGTAATGAGCCTCAAAAACACAATGAATGGAGAACATTCAATGGATTTACGTTGTGCAATTAAAATGAATTATTCATTTTAAATGCTCAACAGTGCATTTATTACCGTGGGAACATGTACCACTTCTGTGGAAAGAAAATGCACAAAATTGAAGGAAAGAAACTGAAGGGGCCTTCAGTACAAACATACCTCCCTCCATCCCTGCCATCCTACCTACCATCCTCACTTTACATAAACCCAAACTTGAAGTTGCAAATCTCCAAAAACAAGCACAAAATATGTGCAGTGGACTACTGCTGGGATCCGTGGTTCTTGTGCTGGACCGTCCAACGGACTGTCCTCAACATTGTCCTAGGCTTTACTTCTTATTGTCTCATGCTAGCTGTTGCCAAAGCTGTCCGTCCCTGGGAGAGGGATCCCTCCATACTGTGGTTCTCCCCAAGATTTCTTCTTTTCCCACTGGGTTTCTGGAGTTTTTTCTTGCCGGATGTGAGGGTCTAAGGCGGTGGTTGCTTCGTTTTGTCTCGTTACTGTGAATTTGACTTTATGCTTATTCACTGTTTTTATTTTTACCAACCAATGTAACATCTTGAAGCCTCTGAGGCAGCTGTTGTTGTGATACTGGGCTATACAAAAATACATTGATTGATTGATTGATAGATTGATTGCACACTTGCAAATGTGGCTCCATGACTTCGCTCCTCTCTCAACTCAATACAGTTGTCACTTCTTTGTAAGGCAAACACTGTAAAAGCATGTGGGTACTCTGAAGTCCTGAGGCCACTACTTTATGATCTAGCACTTCTTGAAAAGTGTGGCATATATGTGGAGAGGCTGGGATCAAGTGTGAGAGGAACCGTTCTGCATATTACAGCAGATAATTTGGTAACGTAAAAACGAAGGATTAAATCCTTGCAAACGCAGGGGGCTGTGAAGCGTTCTGATTGGCCGTGACGTAGTGGCGTCTCCAGGAAGTAAACAAAACGTGTTTCCCAGTAAATTTTCTCTCTTTCTTCCTGGATAAAGTTTGATTCTCCAGCTTAGAAAATGTCTTCATTGTTCTTCTCACATCCATCTAATCTCTTCATCATATTCATTTCCAGGGTTGGGGAGTAACAGATTACATTTAACGGCGTTACGTAATCAGGATACAAAAAAATTGTAACTGTAATCCTTTACAGTACACGCAAAAAATATGTAATCTCGTTAAAGGTACTTCTGATAAAAACACAGATCACTGAGCGGGATTACTTTTGAAAATCAGATGGACTATACCAGCAACAACAGACGTCCGCGTCGTGTACAGACATCGTGACACTTTACGGCTCAAACCGCCACACCGTAGATCTATAAACAACAGACACCGTAGATAAATAAATGACAGACGCCACATCGACCGCTGTCTTGGAGCAGCCTCCTGCTCTACTGATACGTTTAACCGTGAATGAAATGACCCACGTTGCCATGAATTTTACCACCTGCTGCTCCCTGGAAGAGAAACTCTTTCGCAGACATTTTGTATTTAAAGGTGTAATACAGGATTTTCTATTTGCTTTGAGTTCCGGGTGGATCATCAAAATAACCGGTGGGCGTGTTTGTCAATCATTCAGACGAGCTGCTTCGTAAGCCGTTGTGTGCTCGCTCCCAATCACGTTCTACGTATTGTGCATGCGCATTCAGAGTGTTTATGTAGCTGTGAGCTTCTGAGCCAGTACTTAGCGATGGCGAGTCTGACATAATGAAACTGCAAATGTTTCGGAAAACAAGCTTTATGAGCGAGGCCGATTGCAGAAACTGTAAACAGAGCCGTGCACGCCCGAAGATGAGCTCGCGCTCGCAGGTGTTTCCTGGGAGAAGCAGGAGAGCTGGGCGGATGGTCTGGACCATGCGCGTTTTTCAAAAAGCAAGTAACAGACGTTTGGCTTCGTCTTTTCAAGAAAATCCTACATTACACCTTTCAGTCAGATGAGGCCAGAACTCCTCTGTACAATGTAAACTCTGCCTCCAGCTGTGAAAATGCTCTCAACATCCAGGAACTCATCATCAAACCTGAAGACACATCTACAGGTATGAAACACACCTGAACCCACAGTGAAGCTAAAGTGTAATTAGCCTGCTAACCTGTCAGTAACCTGTCAGTAACCTGCTAACCTGTCACTAACCTGCTAACCTGTCAGTAACCTGTCAGTAACCTGCTAACCTGTCACTAACCTGCTAACCTGCCAGTAACCTGTCAGTAACCTGCTAACCTGTCACTAACCTGCTAACCTGCCAGTAACCTGTCACTAACCTGCTAACCTGCCAGTAACCTGTCAGTAACCTGTTAACCTGTCAGGTTAGCAGGTTACTGCGCTGGCTCTTGGAGGAGGCGGACGCTTTTCCTATCGCTCCTGCTTTTTTTCTCTCCTTCCCTATTGTCTCTGCTCACAGCACTCTATCTCGTCTTTTTTGACTAGAGCAACCACTTGACTTGATTTTCTTCGAAAAATCAAACATCTCAACCATGGAATTGATCAGCTGGTCTCTCAACGCCATTGATACGATTTTCTCCCAAAGACGTGCAGGAGCGGGGGAGCCTGTCTGCCCTGACAGAACTCGGCATGCTGGGTATGTGATGGAGTCCCGCGGTCAGTGGAGAGCCGTCATATGTCTAGCTCCCCTGTCCATAGAGGATGCAGAAGATGTTTACATTTTCGGATTGATGATGATCGGTCTGCTGCTGATTGGCCTGGGCAGTGGACTGAGCCTCTGGAGGATTAAGAAGACCGCCACCACAAAAGACGTCCAAGGGTGGACGGTCTTTTCAAATCAACGGGCAAAAGCTGAGGCTGACCGAATTTGCGAACTCTTTCGAAAGATGGACAATTTCGAACTGAGACGCAAGATGGATTTCATCACGAGAGGGTTAAACTCAGCTGCTGTCTGAGACGGTTGAGAACCAGCGATAACAGGAAGGTCACAACGGCTCCTTCCAACCCAAACAAGATACCAAGAAACCTTCGGACTGAATCTGGCGCTCCTTGGAATTCAAACATCTCCCAGAAGAGGATAAGGACACGAGGTCGCTCCCTATCTCCCACAACTGATCCCCTGAAATCACCCTCCCCTTTCTGGACTGCTTCCTTGGAGGACATCCCCATGGCAACGGCAGTCACCAGCTGGAGCGCAGAGAGGACGGGCCAACCACACACACATACACGGACTGATGAACTGATAGAGCACACACTCGCACACACCCCCCCTCCCCTACTCTCAACGTCTCCTCCCCTCTCTTCTGCTGACGACTAGTGGTGATGGCGTGTAGCGCCAGTGAAGGCAGCAACCACTGATCCGTTAGTCTGATAGCAATCTGTCTCATGTGTTTTTGCTATGTTTGTGCAGGTTGGCTTTTTTTTTTTTTTGGTTTCTCACTTCTTATCACGACTCCCTCTTGGAACCGCGATCTGAATTGATGTATCTTTTTTTTTTACCACCACCCCTACCCCCCCCCCAATTTCTGTCTGAGTTCCTTTAACTCTGTTTCCTTTTCAAGATGGAGCGCTGTTACTGGCTGCCTGGGCGTCTTTAAAACCCATGTAATTTCGTTGTAACTTGTAACTTCGGTAACTTGTGCAGTGACAATAAAGACTACTCTATTCTATTCTATTCTAACCTGTTAGTAACCTGCTAACCTGTCAGTAACCTGCTAACCTGTCAGTAACCTGCTAACCTGTCAGTAACCTGCTAACCAGTCAGTAACCTGCTAACCAGCCTCACCAGGCTGAACTCAGAAGAATCTGATGGAGACAATAATCTCTTCAGCCTGGATGGAGGATTTACTGGAGACTGCATGTTTCCTTCTGTCACTGAGGGTTGAATCAACTCTGAACTCTTGAAAAAATACCGA
The DNA here is from genome assembly GCF_902148845.1 of Salarias fasciatus. Lineage (NCBI taxonomy): Eukaryota > Metazoa > Chordata > Actinopteri > Blenniiformes > Blenniidae > Salarias > Salarias fasciatus. The sequence continues at coordinate 30,094,500 of NC_043759.1, read as the reverse complement.
GCATGGCCGACCTGAAGACAAAGCACTGCTCCTCACTACAGCAGTACAGCCACACAGCAGACTGAGGATAAAGTATAAATGTGTGTTAACGCTTTCAGTACAGCTCCTGGTGCTGCTGGACTGTAGAACTACTAGAGGAACACAGTCTGGACTGATGGTTCTGATCCTGAGTCAGAATGAAAGAAAGTCAGATTCTCAGTAGGTTTAGAGGTTAAAGCTAGGGTAGACGATGTTGTCCAAAAGCACTTTTTGTCATACTGAGTGAAATGCTCCTTGCCCCCTGGGAGAAGTCAATACATTATGTGGCACGTTGCCAAGGCGCTCTCGCTGCTCGCGGCTCGCGTGAAAAATAGAAGGAAGGGAGCGGCGCGCTGCGCTCCTATGCGTGTTGTGTGCAGCAGTCAGAAAGGTTCATAACACTGGAGGCGATCACAAACTCTGTGCGAGTGGCGCTCCCGCGTGCGCAGTGCTTCTGCGTCCAGTGCGTTTGCTCCCAACGGGAGCTCCTCCAATGGGGTGGGAGCTGGGCGGAGCCTTGGGAGATGCTACATTACTGCTACATACTAGTTTTCCAAGATTGCCGACCCTAGCTTTAAAGGTCATGTTGGTATTAATTGGGGCTGAACACAGAGTTCAGCAGAGTTCAGAACACTCACAGCATTTAGTGTTTACTGTGTAGAGCTGTCAACACACTGTGAGGATGACACATTGTATTTGTCTTGTTTTTTTTGTTTGCTGGTGAAGTAATCTAAAAGTAACTAAAAGTAATCTGGTACATTACTTTTTAATTGAAGTAATTAGAGTAAGTTCCTGATTACATTTTTTGACAAGTAACTTGTAATTGTACTGGATTACAGTTTAAAAGTAACCCTCCCAACCCTGTCCATTTCTTCTGAAGCTCAGTTAAATAAATCAGCACTGTGTGGGTGGAACCGCCAGCCGCCATCTTGGAATAGTGCGTCACTGTGACGGACCAGCAGAACCACCGCAATAAAGTCACGTCTAATGTACTTATAATTCTGTTCCCGAAAGATAATAAACCAGTCGGTTTATTTGGAATTAAACTTAATTCTGATTAAAGAGTTTACATGTTTGTTTGTTTTTAGCGTGGAATTAACTTGTATTCTGATTTACAGAGGAAAAAACAGTCCTATGAAATAGAGACACTGGTGGAGGCTTGCTGAAGAAGGGAGAGACCTGCTGCATGCAGGACATCGGCCCTGAGGACGGAGCTGGACACCCGGAGTCCCCCAAACGCACTGCATGCTCCTGAAAAGAAAGCAGGAAGTCAATTGCTCAAGGTCGGTAAGAAGAGCAACACAAAATGTGTTCAACTAAAACCACAGAACAGCATGTTAAAATGTTAGCATAAAAACCACAGTATTTTTCAGTTAGCCGTCTTAATATATCATGTGGTTGTTGATCTGAGACATTAAAGATTTTCAGTGACATTGGACATTAGAAGTAAAGCCTATCGAGCAACAAACACTCCAAACAGGTGTGTGTGTGTGTGTGTGTGTGTATGTGTGTTATAACAGATTATGCATGATTGACTGTTGCAGCAGTGAAAACAGACCCTGTTGTCTCTTGTGTGATTGCCCCCCCCCCCCCCCCCCCCCCCCCCCCCTCCCCCATTCTGCCTGTTCTGTCCCTAACACACACACTACATGCAGATGAGCGCTGTGAGCGGTGAGGCCGGTGTGTGTGTTGTCTGAGTCACGGGGCGTCTGAACGGCCATCTGTGCCGTTATGGAGACACACCCAGAAGACAGGAGGACATTCCCCCAGCGCTCCCGGCCAGGGCGGACCCACCTGAGCGGGGGCAGAAACAAAGCCACGGGGGCAGGAACCGGGGCCGGATCCACCGGGGGGAGTGGAGGCCGTCAATTATACCAGCCAGCGGAAGCAGCCACCACAAAACACGCTCTTATGAGGGAGAAGATTGTGTTTCCGCTGCCTTTGTGCTGGGCTGAGTGTTCAGTTCCCACACCTTTTGTAAAGGGATCGAAGACACAAATGTCCAGTGTCAGCAGCCAGGCAGAGCCGCAATATTCCCACAAGGCTCAGCACATCTGTGTAAGAGCACTGCTGTCCTGGCAGCACAGAAGGTGCAGACAGACGTTTAGGATTAGACAGATTGGGTTCTAACCCTGAGACCAAATCAGGACTTTCTGGGAAAATCCTCATCATGCATGCATGTTTGAACGCTCCCCTCAACTCGTATCGGACTGTTCAACAGCTACAGTGAGAGGATCATGTGAGGCTCAATGCATTTGAACTAAATTAAATTCAAATTAAAAACAAAAACGGCACGAGTCAGAAGAAGCAGACGCACAAAGAAAGAGCTAGAAACTGTTTGGAGGTCAGAGGTCAGACATGGAGTGGTGAGGAAGAGCAGGCAGACTATAAATCCCAATTGTTTGTGGTTAGCTGCTTTAGTCTTCAGGCTTCTCTAGAGGTCATGTGACCTCAGGGTTCTCCAGGGAGAACACCGCTACATTCTACAGATGCTGCTCCAGGAACAAGCTCCTGAATGGAGTCAGGAGCTCCGGTCTGGTTCCTGCTGGACTGTCCTCAGTGTTGTGGATGAGCTGATGAACTTCATCTCAGTGATCCACTTCCAGACCGGAGCAGGAGGAAGAACCTGGAGTCTTCAGGCATTTCTCCATCCTGCTGGAGTCAATGGAGCCACGTCAGAATTCCTCCTCCTGCAGAGCCTTGGACCGCCAGGTCACCTTGGACTACTGGGTCACTTCGGACTACCTGGTCACTTCGGACTACTGGGTCACCTCGGACTACTGGGTCACTTCGGACTACCTGGTCACTTTGGACGACTGGGTCACCTCGGACTACTGGGTCACTTCGGACTACCTGGTCACTTCGGACTACTGGGTGACTTCGGACTACTGGGTCACTTCGGACTACTGGGTCACTTCGGACTACTGGGTTCACTTTGGACTACCTGGTCACTTCGGACGACTGGGTCACCTCGGACTACTGGGTCACTTCGGACGACCTGGTCACTTCGGACGACTGGGTCACCTCAGACTACTGGGTGACTTCAGACTACCTGGTCACTTCGGACTACCTGGTCACCTCGGACTACTGGGTGACTTCAGACTACCTGGTCACTTCGGACTACCTGGTCACCTCGGACTACTGGGTCACTTCGGACTACCGGTTCACCTCGGACTACTGGGTCACTTCGGACTTCCGGGTCACCTCGGACTACTGGGTCACTTCGGACTTCCGGGTCACCTCGGACTACTGGGTCACTTCGGACTACTGGGTCACTTCGGATTACCGGGTCACCTCGGACTACTGGGTCACTTCGGACTACCGAGTCACCTCGGACTACCTGGTCACTTCGGACTACCGGGTCACTTCGGACTGCCGGGTCACCTCGGACTACCGGGTCACTTCGGACTACGTGGTCACTTCGGACTATCAGGTCACCTTGGAGTACCGGGTCACTTCGGCTCACCGGGTTGCATCAGACCACCAGGTCGCCGTGTGTCACCTCGGTCCACTGGATCACCTTGGTCTGCTGGGTCACCTCGGACCACTGGGTCACCTTGGTCTGCTGGGTCACCTCGGGACGCTGGGTTACCTCGAGGCATTGGGTCACCTGGGTCTGCTGGGTTACCTTGGTCCGCTGGGTCACCTTGGTCTTCTGGGTCACCTCGGACCCCCGGGTCACTTGCGTCACCTCGGATCGCCAGGTCGCCTCGGACTACCGGGTCACTTCGAACTACAGGGTCACCTTGGACCGCCGGGTCACTTCGGCTTACCATGTCGCATCAGACCACCAGGTCGTTCTGTGTCACCTTTGTGCGCTGGGTCACCTTGGTCTGCTGGGTCACCTCGGACTCCCGGGTCACCTTGGACTACCAGGAGACTTCGGACTACTGGGTCACTTCGGCTCACCGGGTCGCATCGGACCACCAGGTCGCCGTGTGTCACCTCGGTCCACTGGGTCACCTTGGTCTGCTGGGTTACCTCGGACTGCTGGGTCAGCTTGGTCCGCTGGGTCACCTTGGTCTGCTGGGTCACCTGGGACCCCCGGGTTACTTGGGTCACCTCGGTCCACCAGGTGGCCTCGGACTACCGGGTCAATTTGGACTACCAGGTCACTTCGGACCGCCGGGTCACTTCGTCTTACCAGGTCGCATCAGACCACCAGGTTGCCTTGTGTCACCTTGGTCCACTGGGTCACCTTGGTCTGCTGGATCACCTCGGTCTGCTGGGTCACCTCAAACCGCTGGGTTACCTTGGTCCACCGGGTCACCTTGGTCTGCTGGGTCACCTCGGACCACTGGGTTACCTCGGACCACTGGGTCACCTTGGTCTGCTGGGTCACCTCGGGATGCTGGGTTACCTCGAGGCGTTGGGTCACCTGGGTCTGCTGGGTCACCTCGGACCACTGGGTCGCCTCGGACTACCGGGTCACTTCGGACTACAGGGTCACCTCAGACCGCCAGGTCACTTCGGCTTACCAGGTCGCATCAGACCACCAGGTCGCCTTGTGTCACCTTGGTGCGCTGGGTCACCTTGGTCCACTGGGGCACCTTGGTCTGCTGGGTCACCTCGGACTGCTGGGTTACCTGGGACCGCTGGGTTACCTCGGACCGCCATCCAATCCACAAATGTCTGAAATCGACACAACACATTTTGAAATAAGCTGGACGTGGAGAACCTGAGCCCATGTCTGTTAAAGAATGACACTAATATTTCAGAGTTTTTTTACTCACCACTTTGTTTACTCATCCATCATGTCTTGTGAAATGCAATCTGGGTAATTTCACTTCTCAAGTCAACACAAGTCTGTTCTGATGCAGACTCGATAAAGTGGGCGGAGCTAGTCCACATCCGGGTATTTCATGCGTACTTTGAACAGGATCAGGACTTGGTCTCTGACTGATGATGTTTCACAAGTTCACAAATATAGAGAAACGGACAATATGTCATGATTGCTCGTGGCAAGCTGCTAGCTTCTAGCTGGTTACTGGGGTGGGACTTCCTCTTTCAGTCTGGACCAATCAATGAGCCGGTTTCTTCTTCGTCAGGCTTCACTTCCTCTCTGGTCAGTGCTGGTTTCAGGTGACAAACAGCAGCTGTTGTGATTGCATGACTTTGTCCTAGACTCTGGTTTGATCTGAAAAGTTTAGTGTGAAAGAAAACCATACCACGTGGCGGGGGGGTCGGCCCACCCCCAATGTGTGAAAGCAGCCTGTAACTGTCCTGAGATGACCAGAAGAACTCCGAACTTCTGCTTTCTGTCCGTCTGTCTGTGAGCCTGTGCGTCTCAGTGTGATGTTTAGGGAAATGAAACAGGAAGTCAGCAGGGTATCTGCAGGGCTCTGGGTGCTGCTGGTACTGGGTACTGGCAGTGCAGGTACTCCCTTATTGTTCTTGAACAACTATCAATTTGTGAGAAATTTTCTTTGTACGTAGAAGCAGATATATCGGACAAGCATCACGTCAACACATAATAATGGATCTGGTTCCGGCCTCGCTGGATCATCTTCTCAGTGGTGCTGTTGTAGGCTGGGACTCAAATCACAGACTAAAACTCATGACAACAATACAGACCAACCTTAGCAAACAACAGGAACAGTACAAACAGGAACAGTACAAATGTCTCGGGGGGATTGGAGCTTCCAGCCAGTCCCGGCAGGGGGAGAGGTTCAGGCTCTGACTCCCTCCATCATCTGACCTCCAGACCCTCTGTCCCTCTCTCTCTTGCTCCCCCTCTCTCTAGAAACACATCCTAACCAGCCATGATTCTAAGATTGACATCTTATCTAATCTTAATCCTTATTATAAACCTAACATCATCCTCTATCCTAAACTCAACCTCTGGCCCCGGCCATGTGGAACCAGCTTCAGTCAGGGAGGCCGTCTCTGCTTTCTCACTCTGTTTCACTACTGTACTTCATTAACCATCGTCTCTCTTCTAGTCTATGAACGCTCTCCCTCCTGTAGTCTCTCTCTCTCTCTCTCTCTCTCTCTCTCTCTCTCTCTCTCTCTCTCTCTCTCTCTCTCTCTCTCTCTCTCTCTCTCGCCCACCCCACCCCCCCAGGATCCCCGAGTTTCGTCATCTGAGGACTCCTGTATTGATTCACCTGCATCAAGTGGAGTAATGCTGGCCTCAGTCATAAAATTAATCTGTCTGTCCCCTCATTCAACCGGAATAGCAGAACGCCTCCTCCTCTGAGTCTGGTTCTGCAGGTTCTCCTCCTCTGAGTCTGGCTCTGCAGGTTCTCCTCCTCTGAGTCTGGTCCTGCAGGGTTCTCCTCCTCTGAGCCTGGTTCTGCAGGTTCTCCTCCTCTGAGCCTGGTTCTGCAGGGTTCTCCTCCTCTGAGCCTGGTTCTGCAGGTTCTCCTCCTCTGAGTCTGGTTCTGCAGGGTTCTCCTCCTCTGAGCCTGGTTCTGCAGGGTTCTCCTCCTCTGAGTCTGGTTCTGCAGGGTTCTTCCTTTTAACAGGGAGGTTTTCCTTTGGACAGTCACTTCTGCTTGCTCCTGTGGATCTGTTGGATTTCCTTTGTAAAAGTGTCCAGAAAGGACTGTGTTGTGATTCGCACTTTATCAATAAAGCAGATTAAGCCTTTTCTTTATTATCTATTTATGGCTATTCCACATATTTAAACGATGGATACATATAAAAGGTACAGGCATGTACACTTGACATTAGTGTTTAGAATTCTTAATTCAAATTTCCATCCTAAAAAGAAAAAGGAAAAGTAAAAAAGAGAGAGAAACAGGGATGGCTGGTATAAATGGGCGAGCAGGGCTGAGCCCTCCCAGCACAAAAAGACAGCTAACACAAAAAAGATGAGAAAATTATTTTTTAAATAACTTAGAACAGATTGTTTTAAGTTTAGATAAAACCAAAGGAAGCAACAGCACCAGTCAGTCAAAAGGAAAACATAGAATCTCTCTAAATGGGCTAATTTTTTACAACATTCATTTCCTTCTTGTCAGTGATTGACAGGTGTCATGTCCCGCCCCCCGTGGTTTACTGAGCATTGTGGGCTAGCTTCAGTTAGCCCACAGCCGCTGACTTTTGACCAACAGCAGCGAGTTAACGCAGCGGGGCTGCTGTTGGTGCCAGGGTTGGAAGGAGGGAGAGAAAGTTCAGCTATGGCGGCGTCAGCAGGAACCAGGTGGACTGTTTGCTGTGATTGATGCTCTTGCCACGCTGTCTGTCGAGAGGGACTTCATCCAAAAGTTACCCGACTTCAACGACAATGTGGTTTGTTGCATCTCATTAGCTGAAGATTACCTGTGACAACAAACTGTGGAACTCACTGCTGTTCACGTATTCTCACTTCTAAAAAACACTCTTCCACTTTCAGTCCACAATGCTATGCTAACCCCCATGCTGCAGATACAGGCTAATGCTAATGTTGCTGAAAGTGACACATACACGTTAATGATAGGAGGATAGTTCTGGATTGAAGAACTGCTTCTCCAGTGAAACAGAGTTTAATTAAAGCCTCTTTAGGTAAATCTACGACACAGGATACAGTGGATGTGCTTATGTTGAAGCTGAACTCCCAGGCCTGCTGATCTCCATGTTAGTGAGCGGAGAGCTCAGCCTGGTCTCCTGAAACTATCACTCAGTTATGTTTCCTGATCGTAGTCGACACTTCCTCTCTTCTGTGGAGGATTCACTTGTTTCGAGAAGTCTTTATACTGTAGGTAAGTGATTCAGCTGCTTTCTCCGTGCAGGCCTGCTGCTGTTACTGCAGCGGACAGCGTTTTCCCAGCACCCCATGGATTTTACCTGTGGACTTTGTCATATGTTTTCTGTGTTGTAAACCTTCTCACATCTTGGAACATGTCCTGAATCTCTCGTGTTGCTCTTGTTTTTCCTACAGATTTGACTTTGTGACAGAACATCTTCCATGTGCAGTTAGTTAGAGGAGCTCTGATATGTTAGAAGATAACTTCCTCCATCCATGGAACGGCTTTTTATTTTGTGCTCATGGTGCGTACAGAGCGCCATCCAGTCACTTCATGGTGAGTCCAAGCAAAGAAACAGCCAAACATATTGTTCCCACAGAGTCTGTGTAGAAAGATTCTGATTGATGCAAATGTCTCATTCCAATGCTCCTCTTTGTGCGTGACTGTGCATTGTCCACCTGTCCTGACAGTGTGACGCCAGCCCTTCAAGCCCTACATAGAACCTATACTGTGTAGCTGTAGAGTTTCATCAATAATTAGAGCTCACCGATCTGAGAAAGAATATCCTGTAGATTATAGAGCATCTTCCTCCTCTAATCCAGTTTATCAAGCATTTTCCTCCCACATGCTGATGTGCCTTCAGCAGAACTGAACGCATGAGACAGTGACTGACCGGCGCGGTGAAGCACACTGAATGGACAGTATGGACACTGAGAGAAGCTATCCAAAGTAAAGTCTGACTTTCACATTTCAGTAAGCATTTTTCACTTGACGAAGCTGTAAGTTTTATTGAAAACCTTCACCTAGTGAATGTAACAGACAGAGGCGGCGCCAGAGTATTTAGTCTGGCGGGTCTGAGGCGGGGCTGACCCATACTATGGCAGGGCGCCACAAAATGCCAGAGCTTCAGTGTGAATGTATATTTAAAATAAAACACCCCGGCTCCATCTAGATGCAGGGAGAACACGGTCGCTCCCGGGTCCAGCCAGCTTTCCTCGTTTGCCGCACTTTTGTCCGTGTGAGGCTTCCGTAGCGCACGACACAAACTGTTACTCTGAGCGCACGTCCAGCACGGCGGAGAGGAGAGCCGCTCTTTGTTTGAAATGGAAAGTGTATTACAAATAAAATGTATTATTATTATTATTATTATTATTATCATTATTATTATTATTGAAAGTCAGCGATTTGTATATCCTGCAGAAAAATCATGTACAACAGAACCACCGTTGTGGCTGCGTTCCGTCTGCAGAACGGAGTCACAGCAACACCGTCTGCGGTGACTCTGCAGTCCGCTGGAGGAGGTTGCCAGATCTGTCATGAAACCCGTTTAACTCAATAGAAAGCAGCCCGAACCGCCATCTTGGTTGGAAATGCACGTTAAAACCATATTTGTATAATTAAAAAAAACACGTCACAAACACATCATTTCATCAACCCGTCCGACGTGTTCAGTAAAGAAGCTTGATTTGGCAGAAACCCGCCCAACCTGGCAACACAGAGCCGCTCCGGTCATACAGCTGTATTCCACAGAACAGCCAAGAATCTAAACACAGCTCCAAAAAATGAAGAAAGCAGGCAGCAAGAGCACATCGAGGAGGCAAACCACACGCAGCAGTCAGGAAAATAATACACAGTGTTAGACTCACCAGGCTGATTGTCACAGCTAAGGACCCCATTTATCCCAGGACCCCAGAGTGACAGCTGTCCTCACAGATGCCTGTCTGAATGCCCTTACATGCGCCGCAGTGGCGCTGTTGGATTTAAAACTTTTATTGTTTCTTGGTTGGCTTATGGTAGGGCTGATACAGTTCTTGGTGGGGTTTTGCCAAACCAAGCCCCACCCTGGCGCCGCCTATGGTAAGGGTCTCTGCCTGGCTACCAGGTTCCCAGCCGGGCGTGGCCCAGCTGCTGCTTGGCATGGCCCGGGCAGCCTCAGGGTGGAGTGGAGACGGAGCACAGCAGGGGGCCCGCCCCGCCTGAACGGCCTCTGCTTCTGTCTGAGAGCAGCTGACAGCAGCTGACTCTGCCTCTGTGCTGGATTTGCATTGCAAATGAAAGCTGAGGGACCTGACTGAATGCTAACAGCCTCCCCCCAGGGGGTACTTCACATGTCAGCAGGAGCTCCGCCTCCACCGTCTGCCCCTGCACCCTAAAGGCCTCAGTATGCTTCTCCGTCGCAGCGACGTCGTTCCTACGCCGCCACTGAGCATGTCTTGCCTCTGCGCCCTCCTCTGCAATTTCACTGTCAAGCCGCTAGGGGGCGTGGCGGTGTCTTTGTTTCGCAGTCACAACAGCAATGCAGTTTCCGTAGCTCAGGCTTTACCTAGACATAGATCTATAGACATAGACATCTAGACATAGATATCTAGACACGCGTGCATATACCGAACTTATCTCTGCATATATGACATATCTGGCGACACCGGGCTGTGGAGGAGAGGCTGAGCGGACCAGGAGGAAATATTGGTGAAACTAATGAGTCTTTGGATGGTTAAAGCCGTGTTAGGAGCGGCTCTACACATAGCCTCGTCTGCTAGCAGTGCTAACACTGCTAACAGTATAGGGATGTGCGCCGCTCCATTCTGGATCTAAATTTCTCCCGAAGCTCTGTTCGGATCACAAAAGCATTCGGGGTGAGGATATTGTTCTTCTTCATTCTATAAACAACGCGAAAGCGGACCAATCACAGCCCTCGACGTTCACGTCACCACGCATCGCCACGACGCGTTGTTAGGATTTTTGGGAGGTGTGCTTCAAGCCCTAGCGTAGGCACTGCGTAGGGTGCTGCGTACACGGCGTAGGAACGGCGCCGCTGCGACGGGGAAGCTTACGATTATCGTCCTTTCACATTCCTGATTTTTAACAAATTGTGGAGGACAGCGGAAGGCAAGTCATTATTTCCAAGTAATCACAAAACTTTTGAACGACAACAGAGATCTTGGTCCGACTTAGGGTCACAAGTCAGGACAAACAGAGACACACTCACACACACTCACTATCACACTCGCTGTCATTTACAGTCACACAGTCACCTGAAATCCAGGTCTGAGTGAGTGGAAACCTGGGCCTTCATTTATCTTCAGTATCTACAGAAGGTTCTAAATCCTGTCTCACCAATGAAATTTAGATTGTGTGTAAAAGCAAAAAAAATGAGTGTGTGTCAGACACGGCCACATGAGTTGTAGCACATCAAAAATGTTTTTTTTAACTGATATATTTATATATTTATTCCTGTTTGTTTGCACATTCATTCCCTTATTTTTTAGCAGATTTATTTTTCTTATACTTTTACTTATTTTTCTTTATATTAAAACATTAATTCCCTTATTTTTTTCCTGTTTATATTTTGAAACCTGTGTCCTTGTACATTCTTTATGTTTCACACATATCCATTTATGTATTTGTGAGATTAAGCCTTTTAAATGTTTCACGGTATATATTAAAACTCGATAACGTAGAAACTTCGCGGATCGGACTGTTTTGTGTGAAAGCCTGAAATTACCTACTGAAGACCTTTAAAGACATTTCTGTGGCACGCTGCTGCAGGTTTATTGTCTCAGGTAACAGAACAAAACCCATTTTATAGACGCATTTCCATTGGTGATTCCTGTCACAGGGTGCCGCCAGCTGTGGTCTGGAGTCCAGACCCTGCAGTCCAGACCCTGCAGTCCAGACCCTGCAGTCCAGACCCTGCAGTCCAGACCCTGCAGTCCAGACCCTGCAGTCCAGACTCTGGAGCAGATCCTCCACGTGCAGCTCGGAGCCGCTGGCTCCAGGTGTGTTCCACTGGGAGGGGCGGGGGCAGCAGACGGATTCCGAGGCGCCCTGAACGCAGCGCCGCGGCGTGTCCTTCCCGGCCCGCTGCGGGCCACGCCCCCTCCGCGAGCGGCCGCGCTGATTGGCTGGACGTGAGCGCGGCTCGTCCTCGCTCCATTCATCTCCGCACTCGGGCGTTGGACTCGCGTCTGATCAGCAGCAGGAGCGTTTCTCCATTTAGCAGCCCGTCTGCAGCGACCCAGCCCGGGACTCTCCCCGCTCCAGCGGCCCGCCCCCCCCCGCCGCCCCCCCGCGGGCTCAGCCGTTCCGGGAACTTTCCCCTTTGTGCAGACAGAAGACGGGAGGACGGCGCCAGAGAGCCTCTTTGTTCCAGCCCGGTCTGTCCCGTTCCTGGTTTTTGGGGGGGTCGGCTCAGCGTCGCTGCTGGGGAGACAGAATGGGGGCGCAGCTGTCCAAGACTGGAGGGACAGCGGGACCTGCGACGGAGCAGCCCGGAGAGGCTGCAGCTCCACCCGCCAAGACCACCGGACAGGTGATGAGACTGGACCTTCACCTGGGGGGCTGAGTGTGTGTGTGTGTGTGTGTGTGGTTCCAGCAGATCAGGAGAAGCAGGTTTAACGTGAATTTCCTGGAGAAGGGAGTGTGTGTCAATTCAATCAATCAATCAATTTATTTCTGTTCAGCCCAGTATCACAGCAACAGCTGCCTCAGAGGCTTCAAGATGTTACATTGGTTGGTAAAAATAAAAACAGTGAATAAGCATAATGGTAATATGTCAGATTCACAGTAACGAGACAAAACGAAGCAACCACCGCCTTCGACCCTCACATCCGGCAAGAACAAACTCCAGAAACCCAGTGGGAGAAGAAGAGATCTTGGGGAGAACCACAGTATGGAGGGATCCCTCTCCCAGGGTGTGTCTGTCCCTGGAGAGTGTGTGTCTGTCCCTGGAGAGTGTGTGTCTGTCCCTGGAGAGTGTGTCTGTCCCTGGAGAGTGTGTCTGTCCCTGGAGAGTGTGTGTCTGTCCCTGGAGAGTGTGTGTCTGTCCCTGGAGAGTGTGTGTCTGTCCCTGGAGAGTGTGAAGACGAGCTGTGGAAGAGTTTTGTCCTCTCAGAATCCGGGACGCTCCAGATGTCTCAGCCTGTGTGTCCCGCGGTGTGTGCTGCCCCTGGTGGCCAGTCCCGGTACTGCTGCTCCACATCATGCCAGCTCTCTCATGTTCAATCAACAGGCCTTGTTTTTTCTGTTGTTTTCACTTAAGATCAAGACTAATATTCAAATCATCTTTTATTTGTAACAGTCTGGATTTTTTAATTCAAAATTCTGTCATTGTATTTGTGTGCAGACAAAGTCTCTGTCCCCTCACTCTTTAATCAAGACCACAATTCTTGTAGCTCAACTTTGAAAGATCTTGGCTGGTATCGTCCCACGAGACTCTGAAACTAAGATCAGAAAACCACCTTTCAGTGTCCCCACAGTCTGAACTACAGGTCTCAAACCAGCGCCACAGGCCCAAACTTTCCCACCAGAGAGTCCAGCTCGGCGCCGCTCAGGATGCAGTCCTTAGTCCTTAGTCCCACTGTTAGTGAAAGTAACTTTACTCCCGAACTTCTTCAGAATGTTTTAAATTATAAAAATCGTCAGATTTAACGGTCTTCCTCGCATGAAGCTGAAGGCAGTAATTGAACGTTTGAACCGTTTGTCATTTTAAGGATCTTGGTCTGGAACCGGACTTTGTTCCCTTTGAATGAATATTCTGCTGCTAAACAGAGGAGGGTTCTCCACCTGGACTCCTCACATTAGACATGAAAGAACAGACCGACCCTTAAAACAAGACCAAACTGTTTAACTCTGCCCCGGATGCTGGACTTGGAGTCGAGACAGAGACCAAAACAAAAGTTTTTGCATGAGTGGTACAATGGGTTCAGCTCCGGCTCAGCCACACAGAGACAGACAGTCTGAACGCACTGGACATGTGGACGTCCAGTCTGTGGCAGCAGGACGCTGTCTCTACACCGAGGACTGACTCTGGACTGCTGCTCAGGACCAACAGGACTGTCACCCCCATGACATGGATCTGTCAGTACATATAGTAGTGAGTAATTTAGATTAACGTTCCTGTTGGTAATTCATTCTGCCGTGTTCATTTATTTCATTATCATATATTCAGTTTTATAGTCGATAACTGAACATGATCTTAAAGCTAGGGTTGGCGATCTTGGAAAACTAGCGTTTAGCATGTAGCATCTCCCCAAGGCTCCGCCTAGCTAGCTCCGCCCAGCTCCCACCCCATTGGAGGAGCTCCCGTTGGCAGCGGAGATGTTCGCGGTGCTTCCGCGTCCAGTGCGTTCCTGCCGTAACCTGTCCTCAGCGCTTCGTTTCTTCGTTTTTCTTTATTTGCACTACGCCAAGTTATGGCGCACTGAACGGTGAGTAAACCCCCAAACATTCGTCTCCGCCATTCTGCAACGACGCTCCGTCCTTCTACGCGCACTGAACCAGGGTCAGTGCACGCCATTGACATGTACGTGCAGGGGGCAGGTCGAACGGCGAAGGGATTTGATTGGTTTAAAAAAAGGTGTCCCGTCAAGACTATTGGTTGCTGTTTTTCCGTTTTCCTCCTGCTGTAGATAGCGGATATTTTCCAAACTACTTTAAAAACACGCTCTGAATTGTTTCCCATCGGGTCATAAAGATCATTTTAACCAGTTTTTAAAAAAATGTATCTCATTCAGATCGCCAACCCGAGCTTTAAGGTTCCGTTGAGAGGGAATCCACATTCTGACATGTTTAACCAGTTTTTATGCAGCAGTTAGTTTGCCTAGTAATTGGGTTACTTTTAAAATATTGTAACTCAGTCACTTTTTTGAAGAAGTAACTTGTAACTATAATTTATATTTTGTATTTATATTATATATCTTGCTTCAGGTTCACAGAAACTCCACTTGATTTGTTATTTTTGTTTTGTTTTGTCATTTCTTTATTTCTGTTAAAATTGTGAATTTCCAATTGTTTTGAACGCCTCATTAATACCACTTTCCCACTGGCCAAAAAAAAGTTTTAAACCCGCTAGCACCCGGCTCCTCCTGACGATGGGAAAGAGTTTAATCAGCATTCCGACCCGGGCCGATCCACCCGGCTGCAATCAGCCCGGGTTTTAACCGGCTCGCCGTCGCTCGGCCTTTAGTGTGAAGGGCAGACCCGGGTCAGCGTGGACAAGACCAGAGAGCTTCTCCTGATCCGTGGACAAGAGGAGACTCGTCTACAGGTAACAGGGACTCCGTTGTTTACCTCGCTGTGCTCTGTCGTGCTGATGATGTCATCAACGTGGGACACCATCAGCGGGAAAACGCAGCCACGCAGCTCGCCAGCAGGCGGCGGGACCGGCCTGGGTCAGCAGGCGGCGGGACCGGCCCGGGTCAGCAGGCGGCGGGACCGGCCCGGGTCTGCAGGCGGCGGGACCGGCCCGGGTCTGCAGGCGGCGGGACCGGCCCGGGTCAGCAGGCGGCGGGACCGGCCCGGGTCTGCAGGCGGCGGGACCGGCCCGGGTCCCGCAGGCGGCGGGACCGGCCCGGGTCTGCAGGCGGCGGGACCGGCCCGGGTCTGCAGGCGGCGGGACCGGCCCGGGTCTGCAGGCGGCGGGACCGGCCCGGGTCTGCAGGCGGCGGGACCGGCCCGGGTCTGCAGGCGGCGGGACCGGCCCGGGTCTGCAGGCGGCGGGACCGGCCCGGGTCTGCAGGCGGCGGGACCCGGGTCTGCAGGCGGCGGGACCCGGGTCTGCAGGCGGCGGGACCCGGGTCTGCAGGCGGCGGGACCCGGGTCTGCAGGCGGCGGGACCCGGGTCTGCAGGCGGCGGGACCGGCCCGGGTCCCGCAGGCGGCGGGACAGGAGGCAGTTGCTGATTGTTAGCGGTGGACCTGCTGGCTCCAGGGGGGAGGGGGTGTGAAGGTTGCAGAGCAGCAGCAGAGGCCGGCTGACCGGAGGAGCCGCCGGGGAGGACGCTGGCCTGTTAAATGTGGGCCGGTTGGCCTGAAAGTCAAGCTGTTGCTCTAAAGACAGTCCTGCTGGAGGAGCTGCAACACACTGGAACTGAAGAATGATGAAGCCCCGCCGCAGAAATTTACAGCCAGCCGCAACTTACAAATCCCGTCGAGACGCTCAGCCAGAGGACAAAGTGGTCTGGAGACCAGGACCGGTCTGGAAACTTGCAGGTGTACCAGCTTTCAGTGACGCCACAGACCACTTAGCCACGCTCGGCTTTGGGCCCACGGTGGCCAGCGTTGGGGTCCCGCCCCTCTCTGCTCTCCAGGCCCCCCCAGGGGGTCTGAGACGGCTTCAGCAGGGGGGCAGGTCTGGCACTGCAGGGGTCGATTCCCTGTCGGTACAGTGTGCTCCTGATGTGACCTGTGTGGCTCTGGTCCCAGCTCTCTGCAGATCAGTCACCAGGTCCCCCGTGGAGCTCTGGGAATTCTGCTCACTGTTCTCATGATGGATTTGTTTTATTTGACTGCTCTTCTTCTCTTGTTTTATTTGACTGCTCTTCTTCTCTTGTTTTATTTGACTGCTCTTCTTCCGTTGATTCAGTTCTCGGTTTGTAACATTTTACAGTAACCTGAAATATAACAGAAGCCATTACAACAGATGAATCCAGTGTGAGAGTCAGTGATTGGCAGTGGTGGGAGGGGCTAACGACGTAGATTGACAGCCCCCCTGTCGGTCCACCCAGGGTAGCTGTGGCTACAGCTGCTCCACCGTCGGTATGGAATGAACCAACAGTGTCATTGTAAAGCCACCTTGATTTCACTGGAAAAAGGTGCTATATAAAACTATTGCATCACTGTTAGTAGTAGTAGTGTTTCCATGAATTTAAAGGCATTTGTGTCATTGGGCCTGTCGGTCCAGTGCCCGAGGGTCCGGCCGGCCGGCCCAGTGCCCGAGTGGTGTGTCGGTCTCAAAGCCGAGTTCCTCAGCTTGGCATTAATTGTTGTCTGTCTTCCTGTAGGAGAATGGCCATGTCAAATCCAACGGTGACGCCTCCATCGCAGCAGCTGAGAATGGAAAACAGGAAGTGCAGGGCAACGGTAGCACCACAGCCGAGGAACTCTCCAAGGAAGACGGGCTGGTGGAGGAGGATGGTGGTGAGGGGGAGAAAGTAGAGGCTGCGGCCCCCGAAGAGGCCAAGACAGAAGAGGCAGCGGGTTCCAGCAGCAGCGAGACGCCCAAGAAGAAGAAGTTCTCCTTCAAGAAGTCCTTCAAGCTCAGCGGCTTTTCTTTCAAAAAGACCAAGAAAGAGACGGGCGGCGGTTCAGAGGCTGAGGAGGCTCCAGCCACGGAGGGGGAGGCCACGCCCGCCGGGGAGGGGGCGCCGGCGGTGAGGCCGGCAGAGGAGGCCCAGCCCGCCGGCGGGGAGGCGGAACCTGCTGCCGAGCCGGCCAAGGTCGAGGCAACGCTGGCACAGGCCCCAGCAGAGCTGCCGGCCGCGGGGGCGGAGCTGCCGTCTCCGGCCGCGGGGGCGGAACTGCCGTCTCCGGGGGCGGAGCTGCCGTCTCCGGCCGCGGGGGCGGAACTGCCGTCTCCGGGGGCGGAGCTGCCGTCTCCGGCCGCGGCGGCGGAGCTGCCGTCTCCGGCCGCGGGGGCGGAGCTGCCGTCTCCGGCCGCGGGGGCGGAGCTGCCGGCTCCGGGGGCGGGGGCGGGGGCTGAACGTCCCGCCGAAGAGGCTAAAGAGGAGCCAGAGGCGGAGGAGGAACCGACTGCAGTGGCCCAAGAGCCAAAGACGGAAGAGGCCCCCCCGGCGGCCCAGGAGGCCCCCCCGGCGGCCCAGGAGGCCCCCCCGGCGGCCCAGGAGGCCCCCCCGGCGGCCCAGGAGGCCCCCCCGGCAGCCCAGGAGGCCCCCCCGGCAGCCCAGGAGGCCCCCCCGGCAGCCCAGGAGGCGGCGCCGGCAGCCGAGGAACCGGCATCCGCCACTGCCGCCGAGGCTTCTGCTGAGTAACGTCTGAGAAGAGCAAGCGTGGAGCAGGAAGATGATCCCGGAACCCCTCCCTGGTTGGACTGAGCTCCGGTCCCGGCTCTGACGGCTCCCCCACATCCAGGATCTCTAAAGCTTCCTCTGATTCCCAGTTCCCTCTCCCCTTTATACAGCAAACCCATCTCTGTCCCCGGCCGGCGCCGGTCGGCTTCAGCATGTCCGGCCCATTAGATCCACCCACGCTCCACACCGACGTCAGTATTCCAGACCCGGGGGGGGCTGACGTCAGCTCTACACCGCCACTCCAACACTCCAGCAGTCGTCTTCAGCAGCAGATCCGGAGTTGGGAGGGTTGAGGAAGCCGTTTGCTCCTCCTCAGTGGTGGCGTGGGAAGCACCACTGGTATAGGCTTTACGGTTTACTGTTGGTTCGATGACCTTAATAAAGATGTAAGTATGTACAGGCCGGCTGTTTTAACTGTGATTTTTGTACAAAATGAAAAGAAAGAAAAAAAAAAAGCTAAAAATCTCTTGAAGCACGTGAAGTTTGCAGATCCTTTTTCTCGCCACCTGCAGATTTTTTTGTAAAATACCAACTCGAACATCCCATAAAACGTTCTCAAGCAGTTCTGAACTCGACAACCAAGCTGAGATAAGGAGTGGTCCACTGCTTCCTCCCTGGCAGCTGGGCCTTCCCGCTGACCCTGCACTCAATTTCAACAAATCTAAATCTGTCCCATGAAAACCTTTATGCAGCTCTCTCGCTCTCTTGCTCGCTCTCTCTCTCCCTCTCCACCCCCAATTAGAGATGGAATGTAACTTTGCTATTAAACCTCTTCTGCTTGAGGTGTTCTAATGTTCTGAGCACACTAAAAGCAACAAATTAAACCAATGTGAAATAACCTCCAGCTGCCTCTGTCACTGTTTTTTGCTTTAAAGCACCAGTGTGTGATTTTCTTTTGAGAAGTTTCAGATATTCTAGAAACCGGGGCCACCGCTGTGAGGATCTGTCCGGTCGACTTGGTGTCTGGTTAGTTGCAATGAAGGGTGGGAGGAAGATGTGCTGGAGCGCCCCCCAGTGGACAGGGCATCGTCTGGTGTCTGCTTTATTCCTGCTGGCCTCTCTTGTATTTTCAGAGTTTACTGGTGGACTCGGGTCCCCCAGGGGTCAAACAGCCACAGCATATTGATTAAGTCTGCTTCCCACTGTGTTGAGATGTGTAGTTTAAAGGTGCATTGAGGAGTTTGCATGTTTTATGCGAAACAGCGCCCCCTGCAGGCCTTGGGCATAATGCAGCTTAGTGAAAAACTCGTCCCTGTGGCTCGCGTGCATGGAAGAGGGGGACTCCGTCTTCGCTCGTTTAGTAGCGCTCAAGTAAGATGTAAGTGTCTTCTCCCTGGTGGAGTCTGTGTGGAGCTGCAGTGCTAGAAGCCAGTCTGTTCTGACTTTCTGGAAGATCCTGCTCAGTTGTTGCTCACTAAGCATCTGGCGGAGTAATGGTGAAACTGAACCAGCCGGAGCGTGCATTACGTCATTCCTTTCAAATTCTCCCCAAAAAAACTCTGGAGCCGGACCGGCACTGTGACTTTCTAGTGACAGTTTAGCCTGTTAGAGGTTCTGGTAATGAATATGTCAGGGCACATTGTACACATCATTAAAAATGTGTAACATATTTATGGTGGAAAATAAGTATTTTTAAGGTTGTAAAACTCCTTAATGCACCTTTAAAGTCATTGAGTGGCAGACCCTCCAATGGGAAAACGACTTCAACACAACACTGGCCTTACCTCTGTGAATTTTCTGAAGATTTCATTCAACCAGTCCCTCGGTGGTTCTGGATCACAAGTCATGGTTCTCTGTTTTCATCATGTTCAGATGTCAGATTGGGATCTTGTGGGTCCTCTGTATGACCTTTAACAGAATATTTCACCCAAAAAACGATTTGGCCTCATTTTCTACTCACCCTCATGCTGAGCAACACTCTGGAGCACCTCTTTGATGTCTCAAATGCAGCTGGAGGTCCAGGGGTATTTTCGCTGTCAACAAACTTCCATCTAACAGGGACCGTTAGAGCCCGGAAGAAAAAGGTCCATAAAGTCCACAAAACGTGCCTATTTTCCTTCATGCTGCTCGTCCGCTGTAATCCAAGTGTCCTGAGTGGGTAACGTCCATAATTAATTCTTAACGAGGTCATTTAGTACATTTTAAGAGCCTAAACAGTGCTATATCGTACTTCCTCAGTGCACGTCTGCGTGCGCACCCTGAACTACGGAAGCTGCGGCAGACCAAGCCGGACGCTTGGCGCTTTCAGCGACTATTTTTCTAAATAGTAAGCGTAGAAGAAGAAGTTCCGCTGTTTATATTCTGCTGTGAGTGACCGAGCTGTGGACAATCACAAAAGTGATTGGCTGCTGTTTTAAAGCTTTGACCTCGGTGTCCTGCTGAAAGCGCCAAGCGTCCGGCTTGGTCTGCCGAGGCTTCAGTAGTTCAGGGTGCGCACGCAGACGTGCACTGAGGAAGTACGATATAGCACTGTTTAGGCTCTTAAAATGTACTAAATGACCTCGTTAAGAATTAATTATGGACGTTACGCGCTCAGGACACTTGGATTACAGCGGACGAGCAGCATGAAGGAAAATAGGCACGTTTTTGTGGACTTTATGGACCTTTTTCTTCCGGTCTCTAACGGTCCCTGTTAGATTGAATGAATGAATGAATGAATTTATTTATTTTTCGAACATGTATAAAAAGAAAAAAGATAAAAAGGAATGTTAATGCAAATCAAAGAAAAAGAAAAAAACAAAAAAAAAAAACAAAACAAAAAAAACAACATAACAGCACAGTTCGAAAAAAGGAGTAGGAAGAAGTAAACACTTTTTAGAGATTCCTACCCCTTTTTAACTATTAACAAGTTTTAAAATCATACATCATAGGACATCACATAATATATGTATACATATACCGTGCAGATATCCCTATAAATACATAATATATACCCACACATACCATATAGTTATCCCCATAAATATATACTATATAACAGAATAATTATAATATAACTACAGTATAACAGCAATATATCAATTTCCACTATATGTATAATACTCAACATCATTTGTTATCATCATCCAGAGTTCCAGACTTCCTCCTCCATATACTTATTAAGAAATATTTTTTTGTACTTTTTTTTTAAACATATTTCTGTTGCTACTTTGTTTTATTTCTGTCTCCAGACTGTTCCACAGAGCCACTCCACAGCTTGACATGCACATACTTTTCAGAGTAGTTCGAACTTTTGGTTTTTTATAATTCAGGTCTCCTCTTAGATTATATCCACCCTCCCTTTCCGCAAACATCCCCTGTATATTTTTTGGCAGTAAATTATTTCTTGCTTTGAACATTATTTGTGCTGTTTTGAATTTGACCAGATCCATGAATTTCAACAAGTGTGATTTTATGAATAGTGGGTTTGTGTGGTCTGTGTATCCTGCATTGTTTATTATCCTTATTGCTCTTTTCTGCATCGTGCATATCGGCTGTAGAGTGGCTCTGTAGCTGTTTCCCCAGACCTCAACACAATAAGACAGATATGGCAAAAAAAGTGTGCAATATAAGGTGTGCAGTGACTTAATGTCTAGGATGTTGTGTGGGTTATTCAGGAAGACGGAGTCATATCATCCAGTTAAACTCTTTACTGAACTTGTAGCAGTGGCATGTTAGGGATATACTTTAATTATCACTACTACTATGGAATAATTGTATTAACTGTATATTAGGCCTTTCCTGAGAGAAGTACACCAAGGTTATAAGATGCTCTGCTAAGGTGTAAACATACCCACACGTTCCGGAGAAACCAACACACACTCACTAGTGTTCCAAACATCCTCCATCAGGATGTCAGCTCTTGGTTGGCAGCTGACATCAATACCAAATTGTCCAATTGCGAACAAAGTCCAACCTATCTGTCGGGGCCCAGCCCAGAAGAACATGGAATAAAAACTCTGATTCATCAACAATCAGGATCCTTTCGGGGCGAAATACTTTGTATCTTTCCCTGTAAGGTCCAGCGCTGAGCATTACATTTGGCTATACTTAAATAAATGGTAATAATCTGAAGTCAGTTGTTTTGGCATTCTTTATACCAAGCATAGAATAAAAGAACCGGGTGGAGTCAGCGGGACGGAAGTCCGGGCTCCAACAATTGGTGCCGTGACCCGGATTCTTCTTGGTATTAGGTCATTCGGAACCACGATCTTTCCAGACGGGCCTGTCTTCACCACCCAACGACAAAGGAGCTCCAACAAAAGAGGTAAGCAGAAAGCCTTTTCTAAAGTTTCTGCCGGACTTCGGTCTGTTTGTCGTTTGGGCGGAGATCAGAGGTCCGGAAGAAAAATCCTAATATTCCTAAGCAACGACTCTTTAGTCCTTTTCCTCTATATAGCCACATGTAATGTATAAATCACATAAAACACACATAGGGAAAGTTAATAAGTGTCCGACCTAAATTCTAATTGGAAAACATAAGGACTCAAATGATTCTGGGAATCGGCCCTCTGTAAAAACGACGGGTGTCCGAAAATTCTTGAAAAATCCTAGTCTGGGACTAGGTAGACCTGGGACTTTACACGCCTGCAAATTTTAGAAAAGCCCTAGTCAGGGACTAGGTCGGTCTGAGACCGCCGGTGCGTATCACCGAAGACGTCTGGCCTGGGACGTGGGGTCGGGGACCCAAGGGAGTCAGGGACTCGCCTATAGAGAAGAAGAATAAAGAAGAAGTTAAGAGAATAAGTGAAGAGGAAATAAGGACACAGGGACATATTTTCATCTTTATTGTTTTTCACATCAGCTGTGGGGTGGTTCCTGTGCTCTGAAGTGAATTAAACCCTCCGATTGCACGGGGGTCTCCAGGCACAGTTCTGTGGGGACATTGTGGTTGGTGATAGTGCAAAACAATAAAAACGGGCATAATTTGAATTGGCTACCAGAGGACACTGACTCTGAGTCTGTAGTAAAAGGGAGACCAGAGGGGTTGAGAGAAGGTTAGCAAGATTTCCCAGTTCTACGGGACTAAAAGTGGAAATACTCTCAAACCGGCGACTCGGGCCTGGGCCACCCCCAGGTAGAAACAGAGCCCTCTGCCTCCCCGGCGCGGTGGACAGCGGGACCCCATGTCCCCCACTGTAGACCACATCAGACAATACGAGCAGTGTGTGTGGAACCCTTTATCGGCGTGGTGTGTGTTTTCACTGAATCTGTGGCAGTAGGCCCAGGGGACACTGGGAGAGCAGATCCTCGTATCTTGACACTCACTCGGTTGCTGTATGGCGCTTGACCTCTTGGCTTGAGTCTATGGCCTCCCCAGACGTGGGGACATCGGTAGAGCAGAACCTCACTCCTTGACACTCACTTGATCGCAGTACCGTTTGCCCTCTTAATAGCGAGTCTATCACCTCCCAAGACGGAGAGGATGCTGGGAGAACTGATCCTCATACCTTGACATTCACTCGGCCGCAGAAAGGCGTGTGACCTCTTGGCTTTTGAGTCTCTCACCTCCTCTGAATCAAAAACCACTGCTGGAAGCAGTTCAGTGTGTGTGTGGCAGTCCTTGCCTAAATATATTTTTGTGTAGAACTTAGGTTTAAAGGTTACTGACGGAGTGCAAATTAACTGAAAAACCTGTAGATATATGCGGCTCTAGAGCACAGGGTGCTCAGATAAAAGAGAAGTTAACGATAAAGTGTAAAATTCTGGTTAAAATATTCATAATTAAACAATTAAAATAGTTTTTTTTTTAGCCAAGCGACTGTTAAAATTAGGTCAAAAGAACTCGTAAATTGTGTAACTTGGTAATTTACTTCACCTCGACAGGTGTAGAAGAGCGACAGAATGAAAGACAAAATTCTTAAGTGTTGGCAGAAACAGCAGCCAAACAGCCTGGGAGGTCTGATGTTCAAAATTAATGTTAAACAAAACAGCAGACTGACCAAGAAAGATCAGGGACCGGCGTTAGAACGATTGACTGGACAGAACAGCCTCAGACAGAGGGAGAGCTGGGAACATGAGAATGGCCGCGTCCAGAACCGCTAAATATACAGAACCTGATGAAAATCAAAAAAGGAAAAAAGAGAGAAGGGACTTTTCTTTTTCAGAGGACAGAAAGGAAGAGGAAAGTTAAAGAGAGAGAGAGACAGAGAGAGAGAGAGAGCAGACAGGGCGGCTGGCAGTAAACATGCTCGAGCTGACCTTGAGAGAGCGAATACACAGATAGCATTTCTCACTCTTCTCAGTTCAGAGAGGAGTGCACACACACACACACACACACACACACACACACACACACACACACACACACACACAGGTGGTGACCATCCAAGTGAGAACATTTAAACATTCACACTGACCCATACAGGAAGCTTGGACAGGATCTCACCTCGAGAAGATCAAGTAATTTTAATTTTCACGTTGGCAGACATCACGTAGCATTGTAGAAAAACAACCACTCTTCTTCAGCACTTCTTCTACCAGTCTATCTTACATTCTCTTCTAGCGCCACTCACTGGCCATATCTGGTAGTGTCACACTATTACTGTTACTGCATGAGTCTGTAAACACAACATCTCCCCTGTTACTCAGAAAGAACACTTCTTTGTATGAACAATCTTTGACACAAGTAGAATTAGCATTTTGTATTTCAACTGTTATTCAATGCAAACCAAACTCAAATGAAATACTGTATTCAGATAAAACCTTCAGTAATGAAATAAGGTCTGACTCCATACATTTATAACAAACATAAATTATTCAAGCATTTCCAAATAACCTTACTAACGTATAAGACTAACTGAAAATGTGACTTATAAACTCAAAATGTAGCAACTGAACTTAAAATTACCGTCACCTAATCAGCTTAGTTTTGCTTTAGGCTTGGAGCTACTTCATTACATAATCTTTTGTCCAAGCTGGTTTCTGTCTGTCTCTGTGAGTAGTTTGTCTTGTCATATTCTTAGCTGGGCTACTGGTCTTTTCAGTACCAGCTCTCTGTGCTTCCTCTGTGCCGTCTGGACAGAGAGAAAGGCGTGTTGCGTTCCACTTTTTCCCGTCACTCAGGATAAAGGTGCTCAGCCCTGTCTGTTGCTCCACAGACATTGGGTCAGTGTACTGTCTCTCTCCTTTTCCCACACGAAAAGGCTTGCGCACCCGGACCTTGGCACCGACTGTGACCTTGGGAGTTTTGGCACCTCGTTTCTTGTCTGTGTAGCATTTGCTTTTTTTCTGTTGCATGGCAACTCTGGTTGCAACGTGAGCATATGTCCCGCTGTCTGTTGGTGGCAGCAGAACATTCAGTTTTGTCCGCATCGGTCGTCCTCTCAGAAGCTGGAAAGGGGATTCACCTGTCGTTGCATGAGCAGTTGCTCTGTAGCTCTGCAGCATTTCAGTGACTGCTGGTTTCCACGGGCGTTGAGCTACCTGAGCCGCTTGAACACAGTCCTTAAGCACTCTATTAAAGCGTTCCACACATCCGTTCGCTTGAGGATGGTAAACACTTGTCCTGATGTGCTTGATGCCCCTCTCTTTGAGAAAGTCAGTGAAGGCAGAAGACGTGAATTGTGGGCCATTATCAGTTGTAATGGCACAGGGATTTCCTTCACGTGCAAAGATGGAATCCAGGAACCTTATGACAGTGTCTGTAGTTGCAGATGAAGTAAAGGCAACTTCCGGCCATTTGCTGAAATAGTCCATGAGAGTAATGGCGAATCTGCAGCCATAGGTCCCCAGGTCAAAAGGACCAACAATATCCACAGCCACATGTTGAAAAGGGCCCCCTGGAAATTCCACAGGCTGCATTGGGGCCGCAGGCGTTTTGGCTGTTTTGTCACAAGACTGGCAGATTGTGCAGGCCGACAAAACTGTGTGAACCACATCATCCATGCGTGGCCACCAGTAGAGTTCTCTGAGGCGTTGTTTCGTGCGAACCACACCCTGGTGCTCTTCATGTGCCAGCTGGACGATCCTCATTTGAAGAGACTTAGGCACCATCAGGCGAGCTCCACGGAAGATCAGCGGCGCCTCAACAGCTAGTTCATGTCGCACCAGGAAGTAAGGCTGCACATCACCTGGAAGAGCTTTTTTTGACTTAGGCCATCCAGACTGAATGACTTGTCGCAGCTTTGTAAGTTCAGGACAGTCCTCACATTCAGCTTTAAAATCTGTAAGTGGCACTGCCATCAGGAGAGGAGAAATCTCAGCTATCTCTGTGAATAATTCTTGCTCAGCTTCTGCAGTCGTGTTGGAGGTGGCGAGGGGAACACGTGAAAGACAGTCTGCCATTACATTCTGTGTACCTGGGCGGTACTGCACATCATATTGAAAACACATCAATCTCGCTGACCACCTGGCGATTCTCATGCCAGCTCTGTTCATGCCTTTGGTGTTGAGAAGGGTGGTCAGAGCTTGATGGTAGGTTCTGAGTGTGAATCTGTGTCCCCACACATAAGTACGCCATCGTTCCACAGCCCAAACACAAGCCAGGGCCTCCTTTTCAGTCGTAGAATATTTCCTCTCTGCAGCTGACAGTGTACGAGAAGCAAAGGCAACGATGCATTCATTGTTGTCTGGGTGTAGCTGCGTCAGGACAGCTCCTAACCCATAGTCTGAGGCATCTGTCGTGATGAAGGTAGGAAGCTTTGGGTTATAGATGGCAAGTGCAGGACTCTCAAGAAGCAGTGTTTTCAGCTTCGCAAAACTGTTTTCTGCTGCTGCATCCCATTGCAGCTCAGCCTGGGCGTTTGTTCTGAGTAGCTGTCGTAGTGGCTCGACCAGCGTTGCATAGTTGGGAAGGAACTTGCTGAACCAGGAAGTTAAGCCCAGGAAAGAGCGCAGTGCTGCCATGTCTTTTGGTGCAGGAGCCTCTGCGATGGCAGTCAGGTGATCTGGGCTCGGGCGCAGACCTTCCTTTGAAACCACATGTCCGAGGAAAGGAATGCTGGTCTGACCAAATGAGCTTTTGTTAAAGTTAATCTGAAGTCCAGCATTTGACAGCCTCTGCAGAACAGCTTGTAGGTGTCGGTCGTTTTTTTTTTTTTGAATCACCATAAATTATGATGTCATCCAAGTAGTTTTGAACTCCTGGTAAGTCCTTCAGGATCGTCTGCATCATCTTATGGAAAGCAGACGGCGCTGATGCCAGGCCAAAGGGTACACGTGTGTACCTGAAGACACCCTCATGTGTTATGAATGCAGTGAGATTCCGGCTGTCAGGGTGTAAAGGCAGTTGGTGGTAAGCGGAACTCAGGTCAATTTGGCTGTAGTGTGTAGCACCAGCCAACTCAGCAAAAATGTCCTCCATATGAGGGAGAGGATAACAGTCCATGATCACACTTTTATTGGGCTCACGCAAATCCACGCACATCCGCAGTCCTCCACCACGTTTCCGTGCCACAACCAAGGGACTCACCCATTCAGGCGCATCCACACGTTCTATGATGCCAGCTTGAAGTAGGCGATTGAGCTCTGCTGACACCTCCTTACGTATGCTCAGTGGTAGGCGTCTCAACTTTTGACGCACTGGCTGCACGGTGCTGTCCACTTGTACTTTGTGGATGAACCCTTTCACACATCCAAACTGCTGCGGTGGGGTCAAATTAACCATTTGCACTGCTGTGCTTTGATTGTCATGCGTAGCTGTATTTGAATCAGTTTCTGCACTGTAGTTCACCTTGCCTCCAATAATGCTGACACTGAGTGCTTTAATCAAGTCCAGGCCCATCAAAGGTGATCCAGCTTTAACAATGTGGAATGAGGCTGGAACTCTGCTGTCTTGCCCTGCAATGGCTGCTGTTGCTGGCAGGCAACCAACAACAGGCACTTCACGTTTAGCATAAGTGACCAGTTTGACTTGAGGTTCAGTCAGCGAGCAGTCTGCAAAATACTGTCTGTACATTGTCTCTGGCAGGATAGATATGGATGCTCCAGTATCAACAATCAACTCCAGGACATGAAAGTTGTCTTCAGGTGCTTCAATGTGGAGATTGCAGGTAATTTTGTCAAAGGTTGCTGCTGTCTGTTTCACATCTTTCACCTGCAGTATGGCTAGTTCTGGAACAACCACCTCTCTTATTTCACTGGCAGCAGAGCTACAAACTTTGGCGAAATGTCCCTTTTTACCGCAGTTATTACAGTTTACTGAAACAGCTGGACAGTTTGTATCATTAGCTAAATGCTTTTTGGAGCCACATCTGAAGCTGTGTTTGCCGCACGTTGCCGCTGGTTTCCATTCCTCTTTTTATCCCGTTCAGGAGCAGGGGCTGTAGCTGCGCAAGCTCCTCTCTGTCCTCGGACACGCCCCCTTGACGCGCCAACAGCTTGCACTGGCGCAGTCGGGACTGTCTTAGTTGAAGAAAGCAGTGTAGCATTTTTAACCGCTGCCTCCACCTGGCATGCGATTGTAAGAGCATTCTCCAGCGTGAGGTCATCCTCCAACAGCAACTTTTCTCTCACAGCCGTGAGATAAGCATTAGAAATCAGCTGATCACGTATCATCTCCTGCTCCATCAGTCCAAACCCACACAGTGAAGCTAACGCTCTCAAAGCCGCCACATACTGCACTGCCGATTCATCCGGTCGTTGGGTGCGTTGTCTGAAAGTATGTCTGCAGGCTACAACATTTACTTTAGGGACGAAGTGCTTAACGAGGGCAGCCATACGTCGTACCTTGTGCTGGCAAAGTGTAGAAAAGTCTTTGTCCCTCTGGACCCAAGCAATGAAGAAGCACTGCTCGTCGTCTTGCATCTGGCCAGGCGTCCCCGCTGGCGTTAATGACGAGCATATAGTTGTCGAAGAATTTCAATTAGATTTAATGATAATTTATTTTTATCAAACCATAGTTTTAATTTATTCATTTCTGTTGTGATGGTCTCCAAAATCTGCTGCAAATTCTCACCGGAACAAAAAATATTTGTGTCGTCCGCAAACAGAATAAATTTCAATAATTTAGATACACTACATATGTCATTAATATACAATATAAATAACTTTGGTCCTAATACTGACCCCTGCGGGACCCCACATGTAATATTCATCAGTTTTGATTTATGATTCCCCATCTGTACAAACTGTTGCCTGTTTCTTAAGTAACTTGAAAGCCAACTCAACCCCACTCCCCTAATACCGTAGTTATCTAATTTCTTTATTAATATATTATGGTCAATGGTATCAAATGCTTTCTTTAAATCCACAAATAGTCCTATTGCTACTTTTTTATTGTCCATACAGTCTGTGATTTCTTCTATTAATTCCATTAATGCCAGAGATGTTGATCGGTCCGTTCTAAAACCATCCTGACTGTCCGTTATAAGTTTGTGCTTTTCAATAAATGTATCCAGTCTGTCCTTAATAAATAGTTTTTCCAGTATTTTGGAGAATTGGGGGAGTAATGAAACAGGCCTGTAGTTTGTGAACTGATGTCGATCTCCGGATTTAAACAGTGGTATTACTTTAGTTATTTTCATTTTGTCTGGGAATGTACCTGATTGAAAAGACAAGTTGCAGATGTAGGTGAGTGGTTTAGCAATTCCTTCAATAACTGACTTTACTGTGGACATGTCTGTATCATTCCAATCTTTAGAGGTTTTGTTTTTACAGTTTCTTACATTCTCTACAATTTCTCTTTCATCAACTGCACCTAAAAACATTGTATTTGGATTCCTGTACCCCATGTCTTCTATATCCCCCTTTTCTGTCGTCACCGGTTTCTTTATTTTTGCTGCTAAATCTGGTCCCACATTTACAAAGAATCTGTTAAAACCATTCACCACATCCTCCATATTGTTAATGGTCTTGTTATTTTCAATATAGTACTCTGGGTAATTTATAGTTTGAGATCTACTTCTCACAATGCCATTTAGAACATTCCATATGCCTTTAATATTGTTTCTATTTCTCTCCAATAATGTATTATAATATTCTTTCTTACTTGTCCTCATAATGTTAGTTAATTTATTTTTATATTTTTTATACTTTTCCTCTGCCTCTGTAGTTCGATACTTTAAGAATTGCCTGTATAATAAGTTTTTCTTTTTGCAGGCATTTTGCAGCCCCTTTGTGACCCATGGACTATTTATGTGTTTTTGTATAATACTGTATTTCTTAATAGGACAATATATGTCATATAATGTATTGAATATACTTAGAAATTTGTCATATGCTTTATCAATATCTTTCTCTTTATAAACCTCATTCCAGTCCTGTGTCATTAAGTCATTTTTTAGTGCCATCATGGCCTCTTCTGTTTTCACTCTTATATATTTATAATTTTTGATATTCTTCTTCCTACTATAGTTACGGTAATATACATTAAAAATAGGCAGATGGTCACTAATATCAGTTAATAATAGTCTGCTCTCAGTATTATTTTCCATGATGTTGGTAAATATATTATCAATTAAAGTGGCACAGTGAGAAGTGATCCTGCTAGGTCTGGTGATAGTAGGATACAAACCCATACTGAACATTGAGTTGATGAAGTCATCCGTCATTTTATGTTTCTTTGGATTTAAGAGGTCGATGTTAAAATAAAAAACAAGACCTTCTGTGTTGATTTTATGAACATATTTTCCATCCACTCTTTGAAGACTTCGATGCTTGATCCAGGAGATCTATATATACAGCTCACCATTAAATTCTTCATTTCTTCACGACATATTTCTACTGTAATGCACTCGAGTAAATCCTCAACAACTACAGTCATTTTTTCAATGATTTTATATTGCAGACTATTGTCAACATATATTGCCACCCCCCCTCCACTTTTGTTCTTTCTATTGATATAATTAAATTCATAGCCATTCAGCTCAAATTCTGCTCCCTTCTCGTTGTTGATCCAGGTTTCTGATATGGCTATTATATTGAAAGGAGTATTGAACTGACTTAGATATTCCTTAATTTTGTGAAAATTTGCATACATGCTTCTGGTGTTGAAGTGAATAATTGATATCTTGTTCTCTTGTTTGATCATGGTATTGTATAGATTTTCAGTGTAATAACGGCAGCTGATATTGATATTGTTGAAAAGATTATTTTCTGGATCAGTGTTATTTTCTATATCTTGTGTTTTATGCTCAGTATAATGGAAAGTGTCCAGTTCTTCGGTCATGATGATCTGGTATTTAGTCCCTGAGTTTGATCATTCCTTGCCTTGTTTAGCTCCATCATAGTTTGTCCAGTTCTCCGATATCTCGGATAACCAAAACCTTGACCTCTTCTGGAGATCCCTTCAGCTTGATGAAGATTTTGCAGTTCTGTGTCCAAGTTCTTTGAATTTTTCCTTGCTTCCTCAGGAGTCTCGCTTTTTTTGCAATGTCCGCATTTTTCTTCGTTAAGTGCTCATTCAGGAAAACGTCTGTGCCTTTAAGTTTCTTGCCTTGCTTTAACAGCTGCATCTTGTGCTTTCTGTTAATAAACCTTATTATTACTGCTGGTTTGTTGTTTCTCTTGGGGAGAGGGTGACATGCTTCAATGTCTGTGGTTTTTACCTCGATCCCCTTGGAGTGCAGGAACTCCGTCAGCTGTTGCTCCACAGAGAGCATCCTCCTCGCTCTGCTCCTCTCCGTCTCCTCCCGTCACGGCTCGAGCGTATGACCGGGGTTTAATCTGAAGCCCAGTCACAATGATGTTGTTAATCCGAGTGTATTGCTCCAGATCCTCCACTCGGTTCTCGAGGAAGGCGATCCGCTTTGCCTTCTCTGCGTTCTGCAGCCGCAGAACCTTAATCTCCTCCACCAGGTCCAGAATGTTCTCCTGCTGCAGCCTCACAGCAGACACTTCCTCACCCAGAAAATCCAGGGATTTTTTGATGTCCTCCATCTCCTCGATCGTTGGCACTTTCTTGGGTGGCATCGCGTTTGTTGTTATTACGCGGCCGGCGGGTAGCTTCGCCGGCTAGATGAGCTAGGTAGCTTAGCTTGGCTGACCCAGCTACCGGCTTCGCCGGCTTTCCAATGTCCGTCTTCCTCAAATCGGTGTCGCAATACAGTCCGTGGTCAAAACCAGTGGTCTCCACCATTCAGTCCGAGGTCCGTAATCCAAATCAGTTGTCGGTATGGGAAAAAAAATGTTCATAAACCAGGGACGATACACGGAGTAAACACAAGTGACAGCAGCGACCCGGAAGCGGAAGCGGAAACAATGGAATTTTGTTGACAGCGAAAATCCCCCCGGACCTCCGGCTGCATTTGAGACATCAAAGAGGTGCTCCAGAGTGTTGCTCAGCATGAGGGTGAGTAGAAAATGAGGCCAAATCGTTTTTTTGGTTGAAGTATTCCTTTAACCTCCAGATGTTCAGTGAAGCCCCTCTGTGGACCAACACTTCCACTACAAATGTGTCTCAGCATCAAATCACAGTCATGTACCTTCCTCAGGTCAAGCCAGTCATGAAGAGGCTGGAGAGCCCCGTGGGACTGGAGGAGCGTCTGGACAGCTGCTGTGAGGACGGCCCTGGACGCCGGTCCTGAATGGACAGCCTCACACCGGAGTCCACTCGTCCTCAGGAGTCATGTCTTGAAATGACCTGAATACAGTGGAAGTCCATGAGCTCAAAGGAAACCTTCCTGAGGCAGACTCCAGGAGCAGCACCCTCATCTCTGTCTGACGTCAGTGCAAAAACACTTCTGTCAACAAAGGAACCATAAGAGTCAGACTGTAGTCCACGAGTTGAGAGAAAACATAAAACAAGCACATGAGAAACGCACAGGTGGACATGAAAAAGTAGTGTAAGTATGTAGTAAATAAGTGTACATTTAAATAAATATGTTTAAAACAGTTCATGTTGCGGGGGTTTCAGTCCAGGTTTGAAAACCCCCAAAGAGGGAGCATGAGGTCTGCCTGGGGGGTCAGTTTTAATCCCATTAATCACAAATAATTAGTTGATGGTTTTCAACTGTTCATTGTTTAAAACTGTGATTAATGACAGAATTGGTGTTAACAATTGGCTCAGAGGAGAGAAAAGTCGTTTTCCTGTCATGGAGACTGGATAGTTTCTCCTCCCTGCAGTCCAGCTGAATGAGGAGGGTGAGATTCTTCATCTGAAGCTGGAAGTCTTTCCAAACATCGTCCTGTTCAGCAGCGACACAGGGAGCGGGACCGGAGTGCCCTTGAGCAGCTCCACTTCAAGGCTGGATGACTCCACATTGTGAGTGTTTTCTGATGAGGAGCTGCTCCACTTCAGTTTGAAGATTCACATCAAGACGTTTTCCTGCATTAAACTGATGGTTTTGTGTCGATTACAACTTCACAAAGGATGCGATTAATCACAATTAATTATCGTCAGAGTCACTAAACATTTTAATCGATTGCCAGCACCAAACAGTTTAATGTCAGGTGGAAACAGGGCCACACACACACACACACACACACACACACACACACACACACACACACACACACACACGCTGGGTTAAACATTAAGAGGTCACAAAGAGCCTCAGTGAACTGAAACCTGGACGCTCCTGCTCCAGCCGACCACTAGAGGGCAGCATCACTCAGTGAGTCCTGGTTCTGCTTCCTGTCACAGTCTGACTCAAGGCTCGTCCATGCTTCACATGTACGCGTTTCCGTGTCCGCTTTGGAAGGTCCGCGCACCACTGATGCGGACGCGCTTTCTCTCATGCTACATTTTGAGCTCAGCTGTGCGTCTCACGCCGGGAACGCACTGGACGCGGAAGCGTAGCGGAGGCGTCTCCGCGCCGGCGCTTGGCTGTTCGCACTGGAGGCGTATCTGCTGGCTGCGCTCTCCGCGCTGGTCACACATCGGCTGCACTCGGCTCGCTCCGTCAGCTCTCGGTTTTCACGTTTGTTCCCTGTTCCCTCTGTCTCGCTCTGCCAGTATGGATGTGTGTGTTTTGGTGACCTGTGGAGGGACTTTTTCTCCTCCTGTCCTCTTTTTTTCTGCATCACGTGAATGTCTGTCGCTGTGTGTGTGTGTGTGTGTGTGTGTGTGTGTGTGTGTGTGTGTGTGTGTGTGTGTGTGTGTGTGTGTGTGTGTGTGTGTGTGTGTGTGTGTGTTTGGGTGCGTACATGCGTATGTCTGTTTGTGTGTCCATCTGTCTTGTGATTAGACCCAAGTGACAAATTATAGACGGACGAGCAACACCGTCCGTAAGTAATCGTTATTTAATTTGTTATATTTTGAAAATTGACCGGATTCTCTTGCCTTTTCTGTTTCCGACTTCCTGTCTGGTCCGATCTGCTTGATCCAGCTTGACACATGGCGCTCCCGGCGCTCGCGGCTCGCGTGAAAAATAGAACGAAGCGGAGCGGGCGCGCTGCAGAGCGCGAGCCGCGGCGCGCGCGGCGCTCCACTGCGCGTTCGGTGCGGCCGGTTAGATAGGTTAACATGGGAGGCGATCAGAAGCGCAGTGCGCGGCGCTACCGCGCGCGGCGCTTCCGCGTCCAGTGCGTTCGGGCCGTCATGCAGGCGCGGTGATCCACGCAGCCTCGAGAAGCTTTTCCGGCTCTACAGACTGTTTCTCTGCTCCTTTATTACGGATTATTTAGAGAAAATTAAGCACATACATTGTCAGTACATTATCTTTAAGTATTAAAGTTTATTTAGCCTTTTTTTTCAGTTTCTGAATCGCGGGGCGGCGCCGGAGCGATTAGTTACTTTTTCACTTCTGTCTGCAGACCTTCTCCTCCCTCCAGACAGTCTCTCTCTCTTTCCACGAGTTTTTCACTCTTTCGGTGTCTTTAAGTGGAGCCATCAGGCTGGAGCTCCGTCTACTTTCACTTTTACCGTCATGTTTTGTTTGCTATGGCGCTCTGGCGCAGGCGCACACTTCCGCGACCTGCGCGCACTGCGCAACGCGGTCTCAATTTCTGGCTGCTGCGCGGACGTCCGCGGATCGGTCCGCGCGGACCCTAGCGGACAGGAATTCATGACGATTCACGTCACGCGGACCAACGCGCACCCACGCGGACATGTGAAGCATGGACGGGCCTTTACTCTTCAACACCAAACACATTTTCTGGACTTTAGGGACCAAACTGTTTGGAAGTGTTCTTTAAGTTGGTCACACCTCAGACAGAATCTGATCAATATTATTGGAACTTTACTTCAGCTGAATGTGAAATACGAGGTGTCAACAGGGACGGGTGTCTGTCCCCCCAGCACTGCCGAGCCACGCTGTCACTGTCAGTATTCAGCATGCTGTGCTTCATGTCAGCACTTTATATTTTCAACTTCCTTTCATTTTCTAATAGTTTTCAAAAAACAAAGTGAGACCTATATTGTGACAATTACCAATGTTGTATTGTAGTAGCTCTACCATTTCCACATGGAAACACACTTCTGAAAAACATGTATTTATTTTTATTCTATGAAACCGTGAAACAACAGTTGAGGGTAAACCTCAGCGTTTCCTCAGTTTGTAATGGCTGACTGAACTATTTCACCCCACCCTCCTGTTCCACCTGGAGTTTCTGCCTCAAACACACCGGACTCAGCCGGATGTGGCCTGAAGAGGAACCTGGTGTCTCAGTTCCTGAGCCTGAGCTGGATCCAGCTCCACCTGCCGGCCTGGCCTCTCAAACACGGCGCCGCGGGACGGGAGAATAAAAACCTCTTCCTGTTTCTCTGTGACTGGAGGAAGGGCTGTAGTTCGACTCCAGCTGGCACAGTTCCAGCTGCAGCTCCGCAGCTTGCTCACTGGCAGCGGCGGGGGGGGGGGGGGGGGGGGGGGCGGTGAGGGGGCTGGAGTAGAGCTGCTACTCCTCCACATCCAGAGGAGCAGTGAGGAGCTCAGCACCTCTTCAGGACGCCTCCTGGACGCCTCCCTGGGGAGGAGATCTGGACATGTCCCACCAGGAGGAGACCCCGGGGAAGACCAGGACACGCTGGAGAGACTATGTGTCCGGGCTGGACTGGGAACGCCTCAGATCCTCCAGGAAGAGCTGGAGGAAGAGTCTGGGGACAGGAGGTCTGGGGACAGGAGGTCTGGGGACAGGAGGTCTGGGGACAGGAGGTCTGGGGACAGGAGGTCTGGGGACAGGAGGTCTGGGGACAGGAGGTCTGGGCATCTCTGCTTAGACTGCTGCCCCCGAGACCCGGTCCTGGATCAGCGGTGGAAAATGGATGGATGGACAGAGATGTTTGTTAGGACTGCTGGACAGCTGTGTCTCTCTTTGGGTGCACTGTTCTTCTGGTGCAGTTGGCCTCATGGCTGGAAATGGAGAAGCTCCCTCCTGTATGGGAGCATCAGCTCCACCCCCTCAAAACCTGACAGGTTTTGTGAACCGTGGCGTTCACGCTCCCATTAGAGTTTGCTCCTGATTTGAAAAACACTTTGGTCCTTTAAAGATGAGTTTGTTCAGCCCAGCAGCTTTTCCACCCCTCAGAGCAGGAGGCCATATTTCATGGGGGGCAGAGACAAGGGCTGAACCATTTTATTGACTTTTTTGTTGAAAACAGCTGTACACAAACCATTTTCCTCTCTCTCTTGATGCAGGTGTGCTTCATCTCAGGGTCCATCCCAGGGCTCCCTGCAGTGGATGATGGGATCTCCTTTAACCCTACTAACCCCCCAAGATTGACCCCACCAGGGGCGCAGATCAGCGGAGGCCACCTGAAACCACACTCTGGCTTTGACTTTACAACCTACAACGACCTACAACTACAGCCACTCGTTTCTTTTGGGGATCAGTGTTGAGGGTTTGGCTCACCTGCTGAAGAGGACGGATGCTGCCGCCCAGCGTGACAGCAGACCTGAGATGTTTTACTTCATCTCAAACTGGAGAAATCACATTCACACTGAGAGGTTCAGAAACTGAAATTCATCGGGTGTGGCGGTCTTTCCTGAACTTTTTGGATTAACCTACTGAGCAGGAATGACTGTTTTGTTTTTTTTAAGTATTTTCTGGCTGATCATGTTACTGAAGCTCTATTTACTCTGTGAATGAAATGTGTGGCTCCTCGTGATTAACAGTGGACTCAGAGGTCTTCCATTAATGTTTTTATTTCATCTCTTGTACTGGGAGGGTTTTCAATGTGTGTGTGTGTGTGTGTGTGTGTGTGTGTGTCTGTAACTTGGTTGAACACTTGAATAAATATATTAAACACTAAAGAAGAGTGGTTGCAGACCATATAATAAAACAAGAGCAGAAATGTTCACATGTTCTTTACTTGAGTCTTTTTAACAGCACGGTTATGATACATAATGAATATTTACACAGAAACAGACACATTCTGCTAAATGGAGCCGTTGGCTTGACGGAAGTCATCACAGAAGCTTATTCTTCTACTTGTTTTAGATTCTGTTGTGGCTTTCTGCCTTGTTCTGGCAAAGCACTGAGGACGCTGTGAGGGAGTGAAAACAGGACACTCGCATTGGAAAAGAAAACAAAAACCCAAAAACAAAGTTCCAGTCCTAAATGCTTCAGTGGGATTCTGACAGGGCGACCGCCACCCTCTGAACTCTGGATCTGCTCTGCTCGGCCTGGCCAGCTGTTCACACTGGATGCCGTAACGGACTGATCACAGGCGGGAATCAAACCGACGCTCTTCTGTCCCACTCTACTGGCTTCTGGTTTACCTGCTGATCTGGTTCAGTGAAAATCATGTGGAACAAAGGAAGAGTTCTGTTGTTTCACAGCTGGTGTTTCATCAAGAATCAAAGTGTGACGTATAAAGCTTAGCCGAACAGCATGAATGCCAGTGTTTGATAGTCTTTAAAAATAATTTCTTTTACTAATCACACAGCCCAGCACTGCCTCTTTTTACTTCTTGAGTGAAAATGAAACACTGACAGAAAGGTGAATTTGTTTTGTGGGATCAGGTACCTTGAAAGAGTCTTTTGGTCAAACCATCAAACCCTTCTTGTACTGTCACACGGAAAAACAGAATTACATCAAGTTCTTTTTATTTTTGGTCACACTGTCATTCTGGTATTAAATTCAGTGAAAGTGCTGTTTATGTCTCAGGAGCTTGTAACCAGGCGTGACTCTTCATTCTTCAAAGACTGACAACCGATTCAAGGAATCTCAGCAGGGAGTTCGGGCTGATCACGGCCAGGCGAACGTCCTGCCGGTGATCTGGTAGAACTTCTGATTGAAAGGATGAAAGAACTTCTGCAGTTTAGTCACGACTGACGGGTCCACGTCCGGGTGGATGCGGCCTTTGCTGCCTGCCAGGCACTTGCTGAAGACAATGTTGAATCGCAGACAGTAGAACCCCCTGGTGGCGTTGAAGTACAGGTTGTAGCGGCTGATCCTGGGCGGGAGCTGGAGGAAGCGCTCCACCAGCTGCAGCTCGGGCAGCGGGTCCGAGATGAGGCGATCTCCGTCCACAATGTGGAACTGCTCCACGGGGAAGAACTCCAGCCAGCGCTCCAGGTGTTTGGTGTAGATGCTGGTCCGCACGGCCTTGTACTTGGTGTTGACCTCGCAGGTGCCAGCGTCGAGGGCCAGCTTCTCAAACCTGTGGTAGGTTTTGTTCTTGCGCTCCTTGCCCTCCAGCACCTGGGTGTAGTCGGAGACGGCCCGGGTGGTGGGCTCGCGGACGATCACCAGCAGCTTGATGGACGAGTTCATCTTGAAGATGCGCTCCGGGACCTCCTCGGTGATGAAGTAGGCGGGGCTCTTTTCAATGGTGATCTGGTGAGGGAAGGAGAAGGGCATCTTGCCCCGGTACCAGTCCATGCCCCGCGCATAGTTCTGCTCATTGTCAAAGAAGTGGATCTCCTGTGAGGCCTTGACCACCGCCGGATGCAGGTTGAGCATTTCCAGAAGAGCCCTGGTGCCCCCTTTGCGGACCCCGATGATGATGGCCCGGGGCAGCTGCTGGACCAGGCTGTGCAGGCGGACCTGCTCCGTGGTGGCGTTGCCCGTACGCAGCTCATGGAGCAGGCCACGCTTAAACTGCAGGGTGCGGAGTGGGATCTGCTCCGGCTCAGCAGGGGGCGGTCTGTGCTCGACGGGGCAAATGGGCTGCAGTCTGGAAGAAACAACAGGAAAACACAGAGTTCAGTTTGCCTCGGCCTCATCACATGGATGGTTGCACTTATCAGACATTCAGATGGAGAAACCTCTTCAAGCCATTTTGAGAGCGTTTAGAGTGTGAAGTCTGTTGAATCCACTCAGAAGCCTGACTTTCTGTTGTTTTTTAATATGAAAGGACTCTAGAAATAAAGTCTGATTTGATTTGATGTGATTGGATGGTTATGAGCACTGCTGTTCGCCTCTGCTGGTTGATGGAAGATTGATCACAAGTTTCCCAGTGGAGGGATTTCAGCAGTTCTTACCTCACCTATACCTGCATTCTAAAATGGTATTAAATATCATTAAATTTGAGAAAGAGGCCAAAGTACACATCATACTACATATACAAGAATATAAACTAAACACACAGTGTCCACTCTGCTATCTGTTAGAGAAATAAGGAACAATCAAAAGTGTAGATGTCACTTGTTTTTCAGGCACAATTCACACAGTCAAGAAAAACAACTGAAAATGAACTGAGGCTAAAAAAAAATAGATTCCTCAATCAAAAAGACCCAGACTCCCAAATCTGGAGTTGGCAGCGTTTGTAGCACCAGAATCAGTACATATGGGGCAGAACCTTTGGGCTGACTGTGAGAAGCTGGCTGACTTGGTTATCACTGGTCAACAACAGCGAGTTCAGCACCCAGGTGAGTGAACACCTGTCACGGCAGACACCACTGCCGGTGAAGGTGTGTGGATGTGACTGATCAAACAAAGTGTACTGAAAAGGCTAACGTGCTAAAAAGCACTGTGTGAACACAAGTCCATTTAGCGTGGACTTGTTGATCCAGGACAAAACGGCTGGAGATGAAGTTGAGAATAAAGTAGGATCCAGTGAACCGTCCAGGTGCCGGGGATGGGGGGGCCCGACACCCCCATCTGGTTGGCTTTCTTTCAGAGACTGGACAACACCTGGACAGCATCATGCAATTACAACAGCTGCTCTCTCGGGGGCGCTGTCACTGGAAACGAACACTGACCAGACAGGCAGAGGACGGCTCGCCCGGCTAGCGGCTAACGGCTAACCACAAACAACCATGAGTCTTCTGACCATCTGCCTCGCCGCTCCACCTCTGACCTCTGACCACCAGACAGCGTCCGACTCTTTTCTTTATCTCCTGTTTCTTCTGACTCTGCTGATTTTGCTTCCCAGACGCACTGTGCTCCACTTCCTGCCTCCCACTGCAGTTGCTGGAAAGTCCACTCCCAGACACGAGGTTTCAGGGGACCGAAGTCAAGGACGCTTTTACACTTGCATACATGAGGACTTTTCCAGAATGCCCTGAAGTGACCTCAGGTCTGGATGAACAGGGCTGGTGTGAGAGCGCCCTTTGAGTGCTGGATAACCTTCTGCACTGCACTCAGCTTCACTCACAACTTCCTGTGTTTCATTGCAGGTCAGCTTCCAGTCTTCCCTCCGTCCGTTCTATCTGCAGTAGGACAGGAAGTTCCTGAAACCAGTGGATTAGCAGTGGAACGTGTAAACCTCTGAGCCTGGTTCTGCCAGTCTTTTCCTGTTCCTTAAGTCTGGTTTTAGGTCTGAGCCTGGTTCTGCAGGTCTTTTCCTGTTCCTTAAGTCTGGTTTTAGGTCTGAGCCTGGTTCTGCAGGTCTTTTCCGGTTGCTGATGCTTTCCTCTGTGGGGTTCCATGTGCTCAGAGACGGTTTTATTCTCACTGGTGCTCTATATATACATGAATCAAACTGGCTGTGTGAGACTCGTGATACCGTTTTAGATTAAGTACATCAGTCATTTGAAAATACAAGGTCAGGTTAGAGACCGAAGACTTACCTGTCCAGAGTCCCAACCCTGGCCACGAGGTAGAGGACGCTTCCGATCGCAAGGCTGCCCAGAACCAAGAGCTTCTGTCTCAGCAGTGCCTGCTGTTGGAATAGCATGGCCCTCCATCAATCTTCAGGACTGCGTCCTCAGCCTGCAGAGAGCCCAGCGCAGAAACCACCGATCAGCAGGGGAACACAACAGCCCCGCGTTTATTAACACACACTCAATCAAGCCCTACAAGTGATTAGGCCACACTCACACTCGCAAAGTGCTGCAGAGCCATTAAAGAAAATGCTCTCTCTCTCTCTCTCTCTCTCTCCCGCTCTCTCTCTCTCTCTCACCATGTTGTTTACATTTCAGACGAGTGGTGAAGCGGGTCTGGTCTCATGTGAAGGTGCACAGTGAGAGACGGTCAGTGTTTACCTTTAAAAACTGCTCTTCAAAGCCTGATGCATGTTAGAACTTCCGCGGTGACAAGTTTTGTATTCAGAATATTGGTCGGTGAAACTTCACTGAGAAAACTTTACAACTATTCCAAGCACTGTGTTTTAACTGGAGTCATTTTGCCAGCAACTTTAGAATCTCGTTGATATGAGATGTGAGATGCAACCTTCCCTTCATTTCTGACATCCTACAGAAAGTTGTTGAAGTCAGCTCTCACCTATCTGACCTAGATATTCCGGTTATGAACAGCTTTTTGACTTTATGTAAACATAGCCATTGAAACCACATACTTCTGTCTGCGCCTGCTTTCCACACCTGAGCCTCAGAGCCTCCCCATAGCCTTACCTGAATATCTAGAACCGCTGAGAGGAACCTGGAGCTACTCTGGACCAGGACCACTGAGAGGAACATGAAGACCCCTTAAGGTTGTTCCTAACAGCCAGGCCCCATCAGCTCGTAAACAGCTGTTAGCCCCATATTGCCCCAGAACACTTGGTTCTCAGAGTGCTGGCCTCCTGGAGGTTCCTAGGTTCTCTAAAAGCAGAACAGGAGGCAGAGCGTTCAGCTATCAGGCTCAACCTCAAACAGAATAGCAAAAAGTCATGTTTGTCTGTTTCTCCTCTGATGGACAGGTGGCCTCTTCTTCTGCCTGTTAATGGATTTACATGAAAAGTCATTTAGACCTGGAGAGCTTCAGGCACACCTGTACGTGATTCAACATTTACGCTCTCATACTGGTGAAGATCATACCGTCAATCCCCAGATGCAGAAGGTTTGACCTTCAGAAAATGAAATAATTGTACTCTTCATCCAAGGGAGGCCATTGCTTCCTTTCAAAATGATGAAATTGGGAAAGTCAGCCCCAGTGTAATTAAAGGACAGAGTTTTTTTTTTCTCAGATCAATACGTGGAGCCTCTCTGCCTCTGAACACTCAGCACACTACGACTGGCTCAATCACATTATGGAACGAGGCTCCCATACTGAAGTCGTCCCTTTTATTACAAATGGGCCAACTGCACTCTAATCTGGCCTTTAATAGCAGGGGCCATTACGAGCACAGCAGGCCCTCAACAAATACAGCAAGCCGTGGACTCCACAACATTTCACCCTTATTGCCTGCCAGTGTCTCCTGAAGAGAACCCAGCTGAGGAGCTCCATCAGTGTGATAAAGCAGGCGAGTAAAGCCAGGACGCCGGAGGCCAGCTCCCTGTTTCAAACGTCCCGATCAGGACAGAAATGTTTTTCATTACAGCGTGTAAAAGGGAAATAAGTGGAAGTCATACAGCCAACCGAGTCCAGACCAAATCTGCTCAATATATGTATTTTTGTGGTGAGACCAGCCTGCTTTAAAGGAGTGTTCATTTATTTCAAGAAAGTCCTGGATACTGGTGAAGATGGTTGTTCATGCTACTCTCTGCTAAGAGACATAGATGACTGCATGCTAACACATAACAACAAAGGGCAGCATCACCCTTCAGTTCACAGCTAACCACTGCTCCACTGCTGAAGGTATGTCACCTGGATCCTGTGGTCTAGAAAAATGTGATATTGCTCAGCGTCATATTGAACTGGATAACTGGTAATCATCCTTCCAACCCCCCCCCCCCCCCCACCCCCCCCCCCCCCCCCCCCCCCCCCCCCCCCCCCCCCCACCCGCCCCCCCCCCCCCACCCCACCACCGCAACCAGAGTAACAGGAAGTCTCCTCTGAGTCTGGTCTGAGCCTGGTCTGAGCCTGGTCTGAGTCTGGTCTGAGCCTGGTCTGAGTCTGGTCTGAGCCTGGTCTGAGTCTGGTCTGAGTCTGGTCTGAGCCTGGTCTGAGTCTGGTCTGAGTCTGGTCTGAGTCTGGTCTGAGCCTGGTCTGAGTCTGGTCTGAGTCTGGTCTGAGTCTGGTCTGAGCCTGGTCTGAGCCTGGTCTGAGCCTGGTCTGAGTCTGGTTCTGCAGAAAGTCTCATCCTGTGGTTCTGCAGTGTTTTGTCTATTTGAAGGGTTCCAGGTTGGACCGGTTAGTGTGACCCTGCTGATGATGCTGTTGCAATACTAATCCTGCTCAGATGGGAATAATTACAGCCCCAGGTCTTTTTAAAAAATGATGTGAGAAGCCTGGTCCACCTCGTTCGCCCTTCTTCTCTCCAGTTTGTGCTGTGGGCACGGTGGCGCCGGCGCCCCCTGAGACGGCGCCCTGAGCGCCTGCCTATACTGCCTGTGCCACGGCCGGCTCTGCCCAGGAGAGCGCTGGGTTCTCAGAGAGCTGGTCTGCTGGAGGTTCTAGGTTCTCCAACAGTAGAACAGGAGCAGAGCTTTCAGCTATCAGCCATATACAGTCTAACTGATCTCTCATTGCTTTGTTTTTATGTGCTGTGCAAAGTTTTGATCTTTATTTGATTTTTCCCGCTGTGAAGCACTTTGTGACGGCTGGTCTGGGAAAAACACTGTAGAAATAACTTTTACTTGCTTGCACCTGAGCGCCTGCTCCATGTGACAGGTGGTATAAGTGTGA
Source organism: Salarias fasciatus (assembly GCF_902148845.1). NCBI lineage: Eukaryota > Metazoa > Chordata > Actinopteri > Blenniiformes > Blenniidae > Salarias > Salarias fasciatus. The sequence continues at coordinate 30,051,318 of NC_043759.1, read as the reverse complement.
GGCTGTGAACTTCAGTGTCAGTAGCTAATTTTCATTGTTGCACTTTAAATTAGATGCTGGTTGTATTTTTTACTTTACATCAATATTGTTTTTTAACTCAGTATTTGTAGTGTTTAAGTGTGGAGGATTGTTGTTTTCCTTGTGTGTGCGCTTTTTTCAATCAGTTTAACTTGTTTGAGAGACTCATTGGGAGATATTTAGTTTTAACATGTGAGCTTATCAGTGAAAAATCTAAAAGATCAGGCATCTCTCCACTGCATCTGGCCTTGGCCCCCTTGGAAGCGAGATGCGGCCCTGAATCGAATCCAATCCAATGGCTCGGCCCGGTCCAGAGACTTGTTAAGAGCCTTTCAGAAAAGCAGTATATCTGTGCACAGAAAACATATCTTTATGTGGAAATTCAAATAGTGAGTAGCTGAAGGTTTGTGCTGAGTGGCTCCTCTCCAGGCTGAGGAGCTCAATATTCTGTCCCAGCATGCTCTGGTCCATGCTGATACTGATTCACTCCCTTCGTTCTACTCTTATCTCTGCTTTCCATCCCTTGCTATATTTACCAAGGATGGAGTGAAAATCAGAGAATAGACTTTTTCTTCTCTTTGACTGTCTTTAGTAATCAGTCACACAGGAGCGTCTGGGCTGAGGGAAATGGAAGAGAAACAGCAGAAAACACTGAGCGCTTGCTGAAGTGCTGACTGGCCTTTACTGTGTAATTAAAAGAGGGAAGAGCTGTGTTGTTCACAGGCCTGACACCAGCTGTAATGAGTTTCTGAATGCCGGATTGTGAAATACATGAGCTTCGTAGAAAAAATAAATGAGGAAGAAGAGCTATTTTAGAATGACACTACAGAAAAGCGGCGTTGTGACTGAGACTCGCTGTGCTGATAATCAAACCTCCTCCCAGTTTTACAGGATCACATGAAGCCATCGGAAAAGAGAGAGATGTCCTGCAGCTGATCGCCTTCCGGACTTCATTCACCATCCCATGAAAGACGAAAGCTCTGCAGCTGCAGGTCCTCCAGCACAGCTTCCTACTGCTCCCACGCTTCAGCTCACACGGTTCTACTGACGTTTACCTTGAAATGCCTGCAGCGTTACGCTGCAGAAGCAGATTTCAGCACAGCATCGTGCATGAAATTCCACTGTTCTCTTAGGGCGCGTTCACACCAGCCCAGTTTGATCCAGACCTCCGGCCAAATCTGGACTTTCGGGGAAAATCCTCATCCGGTTAACTTTTAGATGGAAGAGATGGGCACAAACCTGCAGAACCAGAGTGACGCAGATTCCTCTGCTGCAGGAGAAAGCACAACAACTAAACCCTGGTCTGAGGATCCACAGCTGAGCACAGCCTCAGAAAAAACACTGAGCAACAGGCTCGTAGTCTGGGTGTTGATGTTGTTGGGTACTTGGACTTCAGTTGATGCTAGTCATGCTTTACACAGGCACGAGTCCAGATTCGCCTGGTCCTGGTCCCCCTGACCTCTGACCCCTGACCTCTGACTCCTGACCTCTGACTCCTGACCTCTGACTCCTGACCTCTGACTCCTGAACCCTGACTCCTGACCTCTGACCCCTGACCTCTGACTCCTGACCTCTGACTCCTGAACCCTGACTCCTGACCTCTGACCTCTGACTCCTGACCTCTGACTCCTGAACCCTGACCTCTGACCCCTGACCTCTGACTCCTGACCTCTGACTCCTGAACCCTGACCTCTGACTCCTGAACCCTGACTCCTGAACCCTGACCTCTGACCCCTGACCTCTGACTCCTGACCTCTGACTCCTGAACCCTGACCTCTGACTCCTGAACCCTGACTCCTGAACCCTGACCTCTGACTCCTGAACCCTGACCCCTGACCCCTGACCCCTGACCCCTGACTCCTGGAGCAGATGCAGTATCCTCACACGGCTCTGGCAGCTTTGTCTCACTTTGAAGCTGCTACACACATAAACACAAAGTCCAACCAAAGTACACAGGCAGAAGAGGACGCCACCAGATGAATGAGATAAATCCTTTCAAGAGGCGTGGCAGCTGAGCACTTCGCTTCAAACATTTCAGTGCTATCACGATCTTCTCTTGTCTTTACTCCTTGTTTTTAGCTCATACCAAAAGGGAATAAGAACATTGTCAAAAAACAGGCCCAGGCGGAATGGTAACTGCGATAGCTGAAAGCAGTGTCATTAGACAAGCGAGTACAAACAGTTTCCTCCCTTTTGAAATGTGATGAAATAAATAAAATAAAATAAAAAAGCGTTCTGTCAGGTTTCAGCCACATTCAAAGACAGCACAGTGGCAACAAAAGCCAATAGTATGTGTCTGCAGCCGGATGCTGCACAAATACGACCCTACATTTCCGGCAAGTTGAGACCACTTTCTAAAGAGAGCGCCACTTACCAGAGCCTGCACGAATACAGTCCCACCGCAATTTACGTTTTAAACTGGGTTAGGGTTACGGTTAGGATTAGGGTTTGGGTTAGGGTTGCATGTATATTTTGAGTGAAATCACCAATTTAAAACGTAAATTGCAGTGGGGCCGTATTCGTGAGGGGCGTGTTCGTGCAGGCTCCGGTAAGTGGCGCTCTCTTTAAGTGGTCTAAACTTGCCGGAAGTGTAGGTTCGTATTCGTGCGGGTCGTACTCGTGCAGCATCCGGCTGCAGCCATACCCTTCTCACAAAAAGATCTGAAGCACGGAGTAAAGAGGATGAAACTAGACTGGGTAGGGTCCATGTGGCTCACTACAGTGGAGCGTATGATCGTGTTAGGAGTAGAATAGAAGAGAATGGCCTCTATCAATGTACAGAAAAGTGGTTTGAAGGCGTCACTGAGCCGTCCTCCCCTGTGCACTACATAACACCACAACAAATAAAAAAAGAAAGAACTGTACTGTAGACATGGCTGAAAACAGAAATGTTTGGAACTTGTGCTTATTGTCCTTACTTGACCTCTCTCATTGCTCTGAGTTCAGAAGTCTTGTTGCTCCTGGATTAAAACCCTTTCTGCAGCGGTTTGTCCTGGATCTGGAACTTCTGTGTCTATCTGACCAGATTAAGTCAGAAGATCCGTTTTAGCTTTTCAGTTCAGCGTAATAATAACATTTGTTAGCAGAGGCCAAGGGGAAATGGGAGTCTGTCTCTGCAGGAGGATCCAGATCCAGCTGTGGGCTTCTGGGAGGATCCAGATCCAGCTGTGGGCTTCTGGGAGGATCCAGATCCAGCTGTGGGCTTCTGGGAGGATCCAGATCCAGCTGTGGGCTTCTGGGAGGATCCAGATCCAGCTGTGGGCTCCTGTTTCACTCGGAGCTCAGACACTCCTTCCAGCTGGGGTGTTTCCGGGCTGCTTCCTGCTGGATCACTTCCTGGAGCAGAGGCTAAACCTGAGCACCATGATGAGTGTCCTGAAAACTCTCCTCCCATCCAGCTCTGTGTGTCCTCTTCAGTGAAACGCAGCAGCCCGGGCCGTCTCCATGGAAACTTCACCCTCGCCCTTCGATCAACCCAGCAGGAGCCGAGCAGCGTGTGTGTGTGTGTGTGTGTGTGTGTGTGTGTGTGTGTGTGTGTGTGTGTGTGCATATCATCTCCTTTTACAGAAAAAAAAACTAGAAGAATTAATTGAATCAATCAAAAAAAGAAAGAGTTCCTGGAAGCAGACCAGTCAGCTGTATTAATGAACATCTCCTGCAGTGAAAGCCTGAGCCGGCCTCGTCCACCATAGGGCCTATGAGCATGAAGGGGTTATTGCGTGCACACATGAATATTGAGGCATTCAGTGGCTTTTCTCTTTGATTTTATTCAAATGCTTTCTGTTGTCCTTTGCCTTGGTGAATCTTTCATTGCTGTGGTTGCTCTGACTCGTGGAGAGGGACACCGCCTGTCTCCACCGTCTCTCCCAGACGGAAGTCCGGTAATGAGACGTAGATGTGTCCGTCGGTCCAGCCTCATCCTGGTCTCAAACACATCGGTTCTGATTGGATGTTGAGCTGGCAGGGGTCGCTGGGAGGCAGCGTCTTGCTGAAGGACACAGTGACACACACACAGCTGTTGACAGATGTGCTGTCTCTTGCAGGAAACTAATGGCTGTCCTTCCCGTCCTGAATACCCGGGTGTGCGGCTGGCCCATTCCTCTGAGTGCAGCCATGGCTCTGATCAGCCCAGCAGTGGAAACTGGAAACAAGTGCTGTTTCACACATTGCTGATTAAGATGTGTGTGTTCTCTCCTGCTTCAGAACAACACACAGCACTTCACACAGCAGTGACTACAGTAACCCTGACCATTCGCTGATGTGTGAAGCTCCACGGCCGTCCAGCTGGTAGCACGGTGGTGTTAGGGTCACTGAAGGCCCTCTTCCCGCCGCACTCACCGAAACGTCCACTCCCACTATTAAACACTAATCGGTCACGCACAACGATTCTGGAGCAGCAGATCCACGTGAGAGGACGAAAGAGACGATGCCACAAGCAGCTCGAATCTGAATAAATGGATTTAAAAACCCAGAAAATCCACCTTAGACCTCCTTCTCTCTTTATATGAGGCATCAACAGGACCACTGATGGGGGCAGACCGCTGACGATCTGATCTGAAAAGTAATCTGATTCTAGTGAAGGGGATCCACTCGGGTGTTTACAGTCCTCAGTCCCGTCATCAGGAGGACTCATGGCCCATGTGAACAGGGCTGCTGCTGGAAGCAACACCAGGTGGACTTCCTGACTCCCACGCTGCTGACCCTGACCCCTCAACATGTCCGTGCAGCGTAGCGATGCTGCCGTGGCGTCCGGCGTCGAAGCTGGCGGCCCACGGTTTATGTCGCTGCTGCTCCATGAGGAGGACCCAGTCCTCTCAGCACCGGGTCGATCCAGGCCTGGCAGGCTGCTGGGACCACTGCAGGACCTGCTGCTGTCTGAGCCCAGCTGCTCCGGTCCATCCGGGCGGTGAACAGCTGACGAGGTGCGTCTGGAGGTCGCATGCTTAAAAAAATGTCTCTCGCTGTCTGAAGGCAACATCTGAGATGCATGAGGCCTGGTTCAGAGAGGATGTGACAAGGTTCCACTCTGCAGGTCTGAATACACACCAGCAGGCCGGCAGGTGGAAACACCAAGGCTGAAACACACCAGCGGGGTCAGAAGGTCAAACACACCCTCTAGTGGCTGGACAGGGCCGATCAGGCCAGAGCAGCAGTCCAGAGGTGAAGAACTCAGTTGAACCAGATGTTTGGTATAAAACCTTCCAGTTGGTCGGAGCAGTGTGTATCTTCGTGGAGCTCTTTGTGTTCAGACTGGTGGTTTGATTCCGGGCAGTGAAGCATTGTGGGAAAGCTGGAGTAGTTCAGAGTGTTTAATACTGCAGTAAAAACCACTTCTCATTTTTACAGAATGCCTGAAGATCGGCTCTGTGAGGCCGAAGCAGAGATCCAGCATGCTCGCTCTGAACTGACAGACTCTTTTATGAACTGCTAAATTTAGCTTCAAGGGAAGTTTTAAATAGACACATCCTGGGGAAGAACTGTGCATTTCAAGCAGCCGAGTGGCTCACTTTCATATTGTTTGAGTCCATGTTTGCCAAAGACGGCGTGTAGGTATTTACAGAGAACACCACTTTGGAACTCATATTGGTGAGACACATTAAAATGATGGACAGTGAAACAGCTATCCATGGAGAAGCTCCAGGCAGGTAGTAGAGAATCACCTGCTGACCTGACGTCCACTTTAAACACCACAGAAATACTTCCATCTGTTCCTGGACTCCTGCTGCTATTAATGACATTTTTAATGCTACATTCCTTTAGACTGCTTGAGATGAGATGATACCTGCAGATTTTACAAGACGTGTATTTGAAGTGTCATTTCTGGTGAAGCCACTGTGAGAGTGTGGTGGATTTCATCCAGAGGTAACACAGGAGGAGGACAGGCCTGCTGCACGCCCTACAACAAACCGCAGCTGTGAATCCTGGGTAACGGTCATCTCCATGTCAGAGCCAGAAACCAGCATGGCCTCGGTGACAGTCGCTGCTGCCTCTAGAGGTCAGAGGTCGGAGGACATCGTCCACAGCCTCGTCTTCTTCACTTCAGTTCAGAGGCGTGACGGGAGACGTGAGCGTTTCTCCAGCTGATGACGGTCTGCAGACACTCAGAGGGGATGCTGGGAGCAGAGCAGCCAGTGACAACATTTAGCCCTTCATTGGTTGAAATATTTTTCCCATGGTGCACACTGAGCATATGTCCCAGCAATATGAAGCGGTCTTCACAGCATGGCCAGTCAGTGGCTGGAGTTAGTGACTCGCTGCCTCTCAGGGAGGTTTTCCTGCCCCCCCTCTGTTGTCAGGATATCTGATGGAGTCAGGTCAGTGTATCTGTACTGCAGCATTGTCTCTTCAAGTGGGCGCCACATGGGGCCGCCCCATGGGAATCTCAAGTTGCGGGGCCGATTAATGCATTCATTCATTCATTCATTCATTCTGGCGGTTAAAGTACAGCTTTAGATCTTTCTAACGAGCCCCCGATTGTCTCTGCATGCACAGTGCAAACTGTGAAACGCCTCAGTCAGCCCCAGGGAACGTCTGCAACAGTGTGTGAGGATAGAAGCTGATTGGGAGCGCTCACAAACAAAGAAGAAATAAATAATAAAGAAAACTGCTCTGCAGCCAGGAATCCAACCCCAGCCTCTCACACGGCAGGCAAAGAAAGAGGGATGGGGAAATAAAACGGTAGACCTTTTTAAAGCTGTAGTGTCAAAGTTAAATAAGAAAGAAAAAAGTGAAAACACAGGGACCAGAGGTTGCTCACTTCCTGTAGATGAACACGTCAACTGCTCCTCCTGTCCAATCAGAACCCTTCACAACCAGAATTAAATAAAGGAGAACACACACCTTTCCCATGTACACGTGAAGGAGAATACTTTAATTCTGAATCACTTAATCCAGAATAAACTGATTCTGATTAAATAACACCATGTGAACAAGGCCACTGTAACTCCTCCCCATCCTGTAGTTCCCTGTAACTCCTCCCTCTGCATGCTTTAGTTCCCTGTAACTCCTCCCCATCCTGTAGTTCCCTGTAACTCCTCCCTCTACATCCTTTAGTTCCCTGTAACTCCTCCCCCATCCAGTAGTTCCCTGTAACTCCTCCCTCTACATCCTGTAGTTCCCTGTAACTCCTCCCTCTGCATTCTGTAGTTCCCTGTAACTCCTCCCGATCCTGTAGTTCCCTGTAACTCCTCCCTCTGCATTCTGTAGTTCCCTGTAACTCCTCCCTCTGCATCCAGTAGTTCCCTGTAACTCCTCCCTCTGCATCCTGTAGTTCCCTGTAACTCCTCCCTCTGCATTCTGTAGTTCCCTGTAACTCCTCCCTCTGCATCCAGTAGTTCCCTGTAACTCCTCCCTCTGCATCCTGTAGTTCCCTGTAACTCCTCCCTCTGCATCCAGTAGTTCCCTGTAACTCCTCCCTCTGCATCCTGTAGTTCCCTGTAACTCCTCCCTCTGCATCCTGTAGTTCCCTGTAACTCCTCCCTCTGCATCCTGTAGTTCCCTGTAACTCCTCCCGATCCTGTAGTTCCCTGTAACTCCTCCCTCTGCATTCTGTAGTTCCCTGTAACTCCTCCCTCTGCATCCAGTAGTTCCCTGTAACTCCTCCCTCTGCATCCAGTAGTTCCCTGTAACTCCTCCCTCTGCATCCTGTAGTTCCCTGTAACTCCTCCCTCTGCATCCAGTAGTTCCCTGTAACTCCTCCCTCTGCATCTTGTAGTTCCCTGTAACTCCTCCCTCTGCATCCTGTAGTTCCCTGTAACTCCTCCCTCTGCATCCTGTAGTTCCCTGTAACTCCTCCCTCTGCATCCTGTAGTTCCCTGTAACGCCTCCCTCTGCATCCTGTAGTTCCCTGTAACTCCTCCCTCTGCATCCTGTAGTTCCCTGTAACTCCTCCCTCTGCATCCAGTAGTTCCCTGTAACTCCTCCCTCTGCATCCAGTAGTTCCCTGTAACTCCTCCCTCTGCATCCTGTAGTTCCCTGTAACTCCTCCCTCTGCATCCTGTAGTTCCCTGTAACGCCTCCCTCTGCATCCTGTAGTTCCCTGTAACTCCTCCCCATCCTGTAGTTCCCTGTAACTCCTCCCCATCCTGTAGTTCCCTGTAACTCCTCCCCCATCCAGTAGTTCCCTGTAACTCCTCCCTCTACATCCAGTAGTTCCCTGTAACTCCTTCCCATCCTGTAGTTCCCTGTAACTCCTCCCACATCCTGTAGTTCCCTGTAACTCCTCCCTCTGCATCCAGTAGTTCCCTGTAACTCCTCCCTCTACATCCTGTAGTTCCCTGTAACTCCTCCCTCTACATCCTGTAGTTCCCTGTAACTCCTCCCTCTACATCCTGTAGTTCCCTGTAACTCCTCCCTCTACATCCTGTAGTTCCCTGTAACTCCTCCCTCTGCATCCTGTAGTTCCCTGTAACTCCTCCCACATCCTGTAGTTCCCTGTAACTCCTCCCTCTGCATCCAGTAGTTCCCTGTAACTCCTCCCTCTACATCCTGTAGTTCCCTGTAACTCCTCCCTCTGCATCCTGTAGTTCCCTGTAACGCCTCCCTCTGCATCCTGTAGTTCCCTGTAACTCCTCCCTCTGCATCCTGTAGTTCCCTGTAACTCCTCCCTCTGCATCCAGTAGTTCCCTGTAACTCCTCCCTCTGCATCCAGTAGTTCCCTGTAACTCCTCCCTCTGCATCCTGTAGTTCCCTGTAACTCCTCCCTCTGCATCCTGTAGTTCCCTGTAACGCCTCCCTCTGCATCCTGTAGTTCCCTGTAACTCCTCCCCATCCTGTAGTTCCCTGTAACTCCTCCCCATCCTGTAGTTCCCTGTAACTCCTCCCCCATCCAGTAGTTCCCTGTAACTCCTCCCTCTACATCCAGTAGTTCCCTGTAACTCCTTCCCATCCTGTAGTTCCCTGTAACTCCTCCCACATCCTGTAGTTCCCTGTAACTCCTCCCTCTGCATCCAGTAGTTCCCTGTAACTCCTCCCTCTACATCCTGTAGTTCCCTGTAACTCCTCCCTCTACATCCTGTAGTTCCCTGTAACTCCTCCCTCTACATCCTGTAGTTCCCTGTAACTCCTCCCTCTACATCCTGTAGTTCCCTGTAACTCCTCCCTCTACATCCTGTAGTTCCCTGTAACTCCTCCCTCTGCATTCTGTAGTTCCCTGTAACTCCTCCCTCTGCATCCTGTAGTTCCCTGTAACTCCTCCCTCTGCATCCAGTAGTTCCCTGTAACTCCTCCCTCTGCATCCTGTAGTTCCCTGTAACTCCTCCCTCTGCATCCAGTAGTTCCCTGTAACTCCTCCCTCTGCATCCAGTAGTTCCCTGTAACTCCTCCCTCTGCATCCTGTAGTTCCCTGTAACGCCTCCCTCTGCATCCTGTAGTTCCCTGTAACTCCTCCCTCTGCATCCTGTAGTTCCCTGTAACTCCTCCCTCTGCATCCAGTAGTTCCCTGTAACTCCTCCCTCTGCATCCAGTAGTTCCCTGTAACTCCTCCCTCTGCATCCTGTAGTTCCCTGTAACTCCTCCCTCTGCATCCTGTAGTTCCCTGTAACGCCTCCCTCTGCATCCTGTAGTTCCCTGTAACTCCTCCCCATCCTGTAGTTCCCTGTAACTCCTCCCCATCCTGTAGTTCCCTGTAACTCCTCCCCCATCCAGTAGTTCCCTGTAACTCCTCCCTCTACATCCAGTAGTTCCCTGTAACTCCTTCCCATCCTGTAGTTCCCTGTAACTCCTCCCACATCCTGTAGTTCCCTGTAACTCCTCCCTCTGCATCCAGTAGTTCCCTGTAACTCCTCCCTCTACATCCTGTAGTTCCCTGTAACTCCTCCCTCTACATCCTGTAGTTCCCTGTAACTCCTCCCTCTACATCCTGTAGTTCCCTGTAACTCCTCCCTCTACATCCTGTAGTTCCCTGTAACTCCTCCCTCTACATCCTGTAGTTCCCTGTAACTCCTCCCTCTGCATTCTGTAGTTCCCTGTAACTCCTCCCTCTGCATCCTGTAGTTCCCTGTAACTCCTCCCTCTGCATCCAGTAGTTCCCTGTAACTCCTCCCTCTGCATCCTGTAGTTCCCTGTAACTCCTCCCTCTGCATCCAGTAGTTCCCTGTAACTCCTCTCTCTGCATCCTGTAGTTCCCTGTAACTCCTCCCTCTACATCCTGTAGTTCCCTGTAACTCCTCTCTCTGCATCCAGTAGTTCCCTGTAACGCCTCCCTCTGCATCCTGTAGTTCCCTGTAACGCCTCTCTCTGCATCCTGTAGTTCCCTGTGACAGCTATGACAGTTGACAGGAAAACCAGTCAATCTGAAACACGGGTCTGGAAGCTGGCCGCTGGACTCTGTAGTGTTGAAATGTCCAGCAGAGCTGATTCCACCGCAGACACTCGCTGTGCAGATGTTCCAGTCCACACTCTGCTGTCCTCCTGTTTGACAGCGAAATCAGTCCAAGAGCAGAGAGACAGACAGAGAGGCAGCCTGTTTACAGCCTGTCGTATAAAGTGAAGTTAGTCTGTTGTTGGATGTTTTGGGTTTCTTGAAGCATGTTTCCTAAAAGATGAATTCTGATTTCCAACCGGCTGATTTTTCCACTTCAAGCTTGATACTGATCCAGAACGTCAGACTAAACCGTCCCTGGTCTTACCAGCATGCTATCTCGCTGATGCAGGTTCTGACAACAACAACGCACAGGGAGAACATGTAGTCTTCACGCAGGAAGCAGTGATCCCAGCGAGGGCCGGGTGCTGACCGACTGTGTGTCGCTGTGAAGCCCTGTGCTGCACGGCGTCCTGAAACACCCACATCAGAAGATTATGCAAAGCTTGGAGGGAGAAGCCATTAAAGCTCAGCCTCATGCGGAGCAGCTTCAGCCGGGCGGACCAGACGTCTGGAGCGGCACAGGAAACAAAGGCCGGCCTCCTATTAACGGACTCAGTCTGTCCGCCTCTGTAATGTCACCGAGCAGTGAAGCAATAAAGCCCCAGCCCCGAGCGCCACTTATTACTATTAATAATTCACATGACTGCATTAAGCAGGCTGACACCCCCAGCTTCACTGTGTGTGTGTGTGTGTGTGTGTGTGTGTGTGTGTGTGTGTGTGTGTGTGTAGCCTGTTGCTGCCTGTGAAGACTGCAGAAGGAGCAGGAGGCATTAAATATACATGCTGAGCCCAGTGGACGAGCGAGGACAGGAGGGCTTCTCAGGACCTGCACCTGATGTGTGCTCGCAGTACACACTGCTGTGTGTGTGTCACCTGAAGAGTCCTGCACCAACAGGACGCCATGCAGCCTGGCACTCGGTGTTTTCTAAGTACTCGGATACTGTGTATTGTAAATACTTTCCATGTCTGATCATTTCCATCCTAACGGTGTGTTTCCACTGGACACGTTCTACGCGACTGCATTTGCAGGACAAATGACACGGCGCAGCGCTAGACACCCGAGTTTTATCGCTGGTGTGTGAATTCATCCACACGACGCGTCACGCTGGAACAAATACGCAACACAGAACATCCTGCAGAAACATCACAGCTCCTCATCACCGTCTCCTGGACAGCAGCAGTGAGCAGGACTCTTCTGTTTGTCCCACAGTCCTGTGTGCACCCGGCTGTCTGTGTGTGTGTGTGTGTGTGTGTGTGTGTGTGTGTGTGTGTGTGTTCCATTGCTAAAACCTCTGATAAAGCGGTCCATACGGTGTTTCAAATGAACTGGTTTCCTTGTTACCTGGTGACTGACTTCCTTTAGCACTTCCTGCTGCTGCTGCTAGTAGCAGCAGATGTTGAAATCAGACTCATAAAAGTTCGGACACGGCTTTTTGTCTGGATGTTAACATCTACCAGCAACAAGGGACGTGAAAGAAACCCAGGTGCCAAATAATAGGGAAACCAGTTAATCCAAAACCCCGGCTTCTCTCCAGGTTCTACACACTCCTCCTCCACTAGTTAGCTGCTGCGTTCAGGTGACTGGAGCTGCTGCGGAAAACTGAAAATCGGTCATTTACATGAAATCAGCGGTGACGGCTGGACTCAGGAGACACTCAGGAGACACTCAGGAGACACTCAGGAGACATGTGAAGGAAGCGTGGACAATTTGCATAAAGGAACAGCTCTCAGACAGCTGTGAACCGGCTCTCTTGTTCACTTAAAAGAACCGTTCAAATGAACGACTCGGTCATTATAATAATAACTGTGCAAATCGTCGCATTGCAGCCGGCATCAGCTCCAGGATTTGCACAGTTATAATTATAATGCAGGCGACTGGTTTGATCAAACGCCGCCTGGCCACATGATGTGGTCACATGACCAGACAGCCGCTCGCACTGCGCGCTCGTAGCTAAGCTACTTGTTTCAAACAGAAAGTCAAACATGAAGCTCCAGGTCCATTCTCCACCTCTAACCTGTCAGTCACCATCACACAGTTTGTCCTCCAGTCCCCGCCTGCTGCGTGAGGAGAAGCGGCGCAGCCGGCGATTCCCAGAATGCCTTGGGGACCGGTCACATGACCAGACAGCCGCTAAGCGCTGCGCTCGTAGCTAAGCTACTCGGTTCAAACAAATCGTCAAAAAACTGCAAATCGACGCGCCGCAGCCGCATCGTGATTACAAAAAAGAGGCTTTTGGCCGAGTTGGTGAGCAGCTTACAGTCAAGTCGGCACCGACCACCTCGGCCACTTGAGAACCCCCCCCCGCGAGGCCGACTTGGCTTGATGCCGACTGGACTGTATCCCGGGGGCGGTGCCGAGTTGGGCAGGGCCGACCAGGATTGGTGACGACCGGACTGTAATCCCTCGACCCCAGCCCCCGACCAACTCGGTCCCAAGTAACTGGTCCAGTGGAACAGAGCACATTTAGAGCAGCCGCACGTTGTTTTTATTTTTTTAATCCTCGTGAACGTCTGTGTGCGTCTCTGCAATCAGCGGATGGTGCGTTCAGGAGCGTCGGAATGTTAATTACTACTGAAAATAACCAGGGTTACACGTGAAGGATTTGTGTGAGGTGGAGAAAAAAAAAAATAGCTGTGGCAAAAAGTGTGTCGGGGGGGGGGCACGTCCCCCACTAAACTGACGCCTATGTGCAGATGGTTTTAATGAGACAGATGTTGCAACTGAGGCTTTACTTTACTTTACATGTTCAAACTTAGTATGAATCAAAATAAAGTACAATATCCACAACAACCAGCAAGTGTAACGGCGACGTCGACCCCTGTTTCAGAGGGTCAGTTGTCGACGTGTGGAGATGAGCAACTAGTGAGTATCAAAATGGCGTGTGTGTTGTCTTCTCATTTCAGAGGGCCCCATTCCTGCCTTTGCCTTGGGCCCCAAATTTGTTAATCGGCCACTGGCCACGGCATCGCTCACCGTCTGCCGCCCGCTGCTCAAGATTGAGCGACAATCGCATCATTACATTGACTTTGTATGTAATCTAGTCGCAAGAAAAATTTGCGTCTGGTGGAAACACACCGTAACGCTTTGAAATGAGACCCAAACAAGCTGAGCTGAGTATTCATGGAGCTGAGAGGCATCTCTTGTGCATCTCATTTTCAGACTTTAGGATGCTGTGGTAGTTTGATTCCCTGTTCCGCAGCTTCTGTATTTGATTTAGAAAATGTAGACGAGCTGTGAGATCCTGGATTTCCTTCACTCTTCTTCAGCTTCACCTACTCTCAGCTCATCCTCCTGTCAGGTTAAATCCCTGCGGCGTCGGGAAAACTGAGCTGAAGTCATTTCCAGCTGACATTACAGTCTGAGTGACGATCAATAAGTCGTCTCTGGCTGTGCCGCTCTACTCGCTTCACCTGAGGAGCAGAAGAAGAGCCACCTTCTCTCTACGCGTGTGTGTGTGTGTGTGTGTGTGTGTGTGTGTGTGTGTGTGTGTGTGTGTGTGTGTGTGTGTGTGTTCTCTCACGCAGGTCCTGCTGATCACAGAGCCTAGTGGTCCTGCAGCGAACGCTGTGGAACCTCCAGACCAGCAGGGGGAGCAGTCCGTGGGGGGTGGGGGTCACTGCTGATGCTTTTCGCTGTGCCATGTCTTGAAAGTTTTCCGCCGTCCTCACCACTCAGAGAGACAGCTGGTCAGAGTTCTCTGTGAGTGAGGAGGGCTCATGTGCTGCTGTGCCCTGTTCTCCAGCGACACTGGGTCCACCGACCAGGTGAGCCGGTCTGTGATATGCCCCCCCAGGAACCTGGTGCTGCTGACCTCCTGATGAGAAGTGGGGCGTGGCGGGGTCCCAGTTTGTCCACCAGATGCTGGATGATGGTACTGAACGCTGAACTAAAGTCCAGGCTGTTCTTCTCACCCGGGTGTCCAAGACTCAGGTGGACAGCGGAGGAGACGGCGTCCTCAGTGGAGCGGTTTGGCCAGTAGGTGGAGCTGGAGAGAGACTGGAGACATTTGCTAATTTCTCACACCGATTCAGAACGATGAGCCGGGAGCCACCAGTGTAGAGATCTGAGGTGTGTTTGGCACAGGGAGGGTTCTGGTCTGGAAACATGACGGTACCGAGGCAGTCCTTGGTCCAATGAGGTGTGAAAAATGTCCATTAGAACAGCAGCCAGCTGGTCTGCACATTCCCTGAGACCCTGTCCAGGTATGTTATCGGGCCAGGGGCTTTCCGGGTGTTGACCTTCGTCAGAGTCTTCTTCACACCAGCTGGATCAAGATGGAGTGCCTTTCCATCCTGGTGGGGGACAGCCCTCTTCGCTGGAGTGCTGTTGAGTGCCCCAAACAGGTATTTAGGTCATTTAGGAAGTCCATGTCAGCTTTACCTGCAGGAGGGGGGCTATCTGGAGGGGTTTGGGATGACCTCTCCACTTTTCCCTGGCGTTGGTGGAGTCATGGTAAAGGTCCTGCATCTTTTGACTGTGACCCTTTGATAGTCTCATAGAGTTCAAGTTGGCTCTTGCCGTCCTCAGCGCCTCCTTGTCATCAGACTTGACGGCTGAGTTCTGTGATCTTAGCAAGGTCCATACTTCAGATTCAGAATCAGAAAGAGGTACAAGGACTTCACTGCAGGAACGACAGAGGCGAGCTCCCTGGACAGGAAGACAGGTCAAAAGCCCTGATCTGAGACATACCTGGCATGCTAACACCAGTTGCTGTTGGTGTAAATATACTAACCGCCCCTCTGGATTTACCCCTGAGCGCGCAGCTCCTGTCGGCACAAGATGTAGCTAGCTCCTCGATGCTAACAGTGCTGTCTGTTCAGCCATGTCTCTGTCAGAACAGTTGACGTTAGTTCCAGCTGCAGAGGATTTAACTCGTTTGTTGTCCAGGGAGCGAACACTGGAGCGAAAGCTGGCTGGAGGTGGGTTTGTGAAGGGATTAGCTATTAGCTTAGCTGTTCGACTTCCCCGACGGCCGTGCTCCCGCCTCCGGTCACGCTGTGTTGTTAGGAGAGACTGCTGCTCCGTAAACAATCTGGAGCATTTACTGACCAAAGTGGCCGGATGATCGTGACTCCAGCAGAGGCTGGCGACCGTAGACTCCCTTAGTGCGATTGTTGTCAATTTTTGCCGTAGTAAACGGAGCAGTTAGTCCAGATGTGCCGTGAGGGCACCGCCATTTGGATCAAACATCCCTTCTGAAGGACCAGCATGCATTTGGGTGATTGTTGTGAAGCTCCTGTGTACAGCCGATCCTCCCAATCCTCCCTCTGCACTACACAGTCTCATATTCTCATCTAGTGAATATCTGTTCAACTCAATTTTATCCGGTTGATAAATTAGTATTTAAATATTTGACATCATTTGTCTTTATAAATATACTTCAGGGCATTTACTGAACTAAATGCCAGCTGTCACACTGACATCATTATCACATGAGATTAGCTCTCATTCCCATGCTGCAGCTGAAGCCCTGAACTGCAGAGTGGATCTCTCCGGGGCCAGACCGGTGTTTCAGATGAACTGCTTTCCCTGTTCCTTTCCTTGTGTGGTTTCATGATGGTTGGTTGTCATGTGGAAGTGCAGCAGCTGGGATTCCTGTACAGACTGAAAGCAGCATGTGTGTTAAAATGAGAAATAAAGGCGCTCCTAACAGCACACTTCTACTGCTGGGTGTAGAGCTTCATAGACAAGCTCTATACTCAATGTATATCCAACCACAGAAATGGAACAGTCCAGGTCCGGGTCCGGGTCCGGGTCCGGGTTTGGGTTAGGGTCCAGGTCCAGGTCCAGGTCCAAGTCCAGAACTGTAAGAAAACCGAGGAGACCGCAGCTGACAGAGGAGGACTCTGGGTAAAGGTTTACGTTATTGGTTGCACTTCAAAAAAATACTGAATTTCATTTGTGGAAAGAAGTTCATGCTAAAGATCATGCTGAGGCTCATTATAAAACATTATAGAAAAAAAAAAACTAAAACATTTTAAAAAGTAGCTGTAATGTTTTGTTTGTGCTACCAGTAGGGGTGTCTTCAGATAGTCGACCATTCGATGATTCGTTGGAAGGGGCCTGATTCGAAGGCCAATCACACAGTCGAAGCATCACAAAATGTGGTTAATAAACGAGGACCGTTCCATTCCAGCTGTATGGGGGTGCTGAATGACTGATTTTACATAGAAT
The DNA here is from genome assembly GCF_902148845.1 of Salarias fasciatus. Lineage (NCBI taxonomy): Eukaryota > Metazoa > Chordata > Actinopteri > Blenniiformes > Blenniidae > Salarias > Salarias fasciatus. Next base: position 30,034,762 of record NC_043759.1, on the reverse strand, counting down.
TGCTTGTTTTTACCAAATAAACATATAAAGTAGGGTATCATTATTACGCTGAACTGAAGAGCTAAAACGGATCTTCTGACTTAATCTGGTCAGTTGGTGGACAGAAGTCCCAGATCCAGGACAAACACTGGAGAAAGGGTTTTTATAAGCCTATATGATATACATGTTAGCCTATCAAATACACTGTGGAAACATTTACTAAACTTGTAGTTTTATTCAATATTCTATCTATTGAGTGTTTGTGAATGAACCACCATGGTGAGTGGCACAGTCCCATTTTGCAGAGCTCCATCACAGAGCAGCGTCTCGGTGGTGATTTGGCTGAACTTTAAAAGGCTCACAATGTCGGAGAAAAAACTTCAGAGCAAGTCAAAGATGATCCAAAATAAGTCAAATGCAAGTTGTGTCAGCAGCTCCTTTCTTATCACTGCACAACTAGCATGGCTTAAACAGGTCAGTAGCCAGATAATTGGGTGTATGAAAGATGTTTCCGTCACTCACTTCTCAGTTTTAATGCTGACTTTTATTTTGTTTAATTGTAATATTTTAGGTTATTATTATATTATTATTTTTATTCATCCAAAAGGCTAATTCTATTTAATTTAGTGTTTGTTTTTGCATGGATGTTGCGCTGCGAAACGGACCGACACAGTGAAATTAAGCCTTTCATTTAATTTGAGCAGATAATGTGAGAAATTGTTTAGCCAAAAAATGTGAGCTTATCTGCAGAGATTATAGATATAAATAAATTTAGCCCGCCTTAGCCCGATTGTTAGAAGAGGGTTTGGTTCTGGTCATTTGAACTATACTTCATTTGTTTGATGTTTGGAGTTACCGACACTTTGTTCCAGTCTGTGTTTCAGTGTGGAGGAAAAAAATAAGTGTTGTTTTACCTGCCTGCTGTTTTTTTATTTTTTTTTATTACATAAATTCTGCCGTAGCCTACATTCAAATGATTCTAAAAAAAAAAAAAAAAGATGACAGATTCGACTGTCAGTCAACGATGAACAGGATCAGACGAATCAGATTCGACTATTTAATTCTTAGTCGGGGACACCTCTAGCTACCAGTCATATTTGGTCATTTTGTGTTTCTTAAAAGTAGAAAATCTCGTCTCGTCTCATGATCATGAATCCATTATTGTGTCTCATCTCGTCTGGTGAGCTGAGTGTCTCCTCACACCCCTTGTGTCCAGGGGTGTCCAGGGGTGTCCAGGGGTGTCCAGGCATGTGGATTTTGACGTCATGTCTGGAGGACTGCTTGCTGTGCTCTAAGTGCTGCCAAGTGTCTTGAAGCAAAGCCTGAAATTAGATTGCAGCAGCTCAGTGCCTCTAAAAATGCGTCTATAATCACGTTTTAAAAGCATGAAATCAGCCCGGAACCGGTTCTCCGCGCCGTCCGTCTGGATGAATCAGTTGAAAGTGAGCTCCTGTTCGGAGCTGAGCAGCGATCTGCTGGACGGCGGCTCCTGAGCGGTGGCCGGACTCCAGAGCTGGTCCGGCTCCGGGAACCGTGGGACCGCAGAGGCTGACATTAGTAGCCCAGCATGACAGATTACTGCCTAAAAGCACATGATCCCGGAAATAGAGCGAGCCGGAGCAGCAGACGGTGTGAGGCAGTGTGGAGAAGGTCGGCGTCAGCGGCGGGACGGTGGAGGATCCACAGGATCAGGCCAAAGCCTCTCTGCTGCAGCGTCAGCATTCAGAGCGTTTACTGTTTAGAACACTCAAGAACTTTCAACTCAGATGAGTCCAAAACCTGCCTAATATGCACATATTTCATGATTCACATGACGAGGTTTTATCACCTCTCACAGATGAAACAGAAATCATTTTAAAGTTGAAGTTTTTTTAGCTGTTTGCAAGAAAAGGTTGGTAAACAGCGAAGAACTCAGCAGAGAAGATAATCTGACAGCCTGTTAGAGAACCTCAGAGTTAACTCCGAGGTTCTCCAACAGGCTGAAATCCTTCTGGGTCCGACTGCAAGAGCCAAAATGACTTGACTTTCCTGTTCCAGGTTCAGAGAGCCTGTTCCTGGGGCCCCTGAGGCTCCTGAGGCTCCTGAGGTTCCTGAGGTTCCTGAGTTTCCTGAGGTTCCTGAGGTTGCTGAGGTTCCAGAAGCTCCTGAGGATCCTAAGGCTCCTGTGGTTCCTGAGCCCCCTGAAGTTTCTGAAACTCCTGAGGTTCCTGGGGCCCCTGAGGCTCCAGGCTATAGCTGAGCCTGTGGTTAAAGCAGTGAGGAAGACTCCAGCTGATGAGGCCGTTCTCCACTGAGTGCAGCGTTCAGCAGAGAGCTGAGGTGTTTCCTCTGCTGGATCTTCACAATGGCAGCACGGCGGCGAGCAGCACGGCGGCGGCGGCGAGCAGCACGGCGGCGAGCAGCACGGCGGCGAGCAGCATGGTGGGAGTGAACCCCGGAGACGCAGACACCAGAAACCCATGGCTACTGGCTGGCTCGCTGCTGGCCGACGAGCTAGGCAGCTCCGGCGCTCAAACCTGCACGGTGGACATTAGCAGCGAGTCCTGAAACAAAAGCTGGCAAAATGATTACTGACCTGATGGAGCACATCAGGCTGTCAGAGGAGCTCAGGGAGAAAGATGCTCTGCTGGTGAACACCATGGCGGTGGCTCATGAGCAATCCCTGGTGGTTGCGTCCCTTTCAGCTGCCGTCGATCCAGCACCCTGGACTCCCTCCTGCTCCACGCCAAACCACCGGCGCTCAGGGCTAGCAGTGGAAGTGCTTGGCAGACAAAAGCTCAAGCCCACTGCAGTTCCGCCTCCACTCCCCATCTTGAACCGCTTCCTGGTTCTGACACAGCACGGCCACGACAGCGAGGCCAGTGGTGAAGACTGGCGTCCAGCATCCAGGTCCACTGCTGTGGTCTCTGCTGCTCCTGCGTCCACAGGTGTGTCCGCCGCTCCCTGCTTCCATGATCCGGCGGCCACGGATTCCGTGGTTCTCTCTCTGCTGCCAGACACAGCGATGGTCCCCGTCCACCGTTGTCCCGGACCCGGACCATTCCTCCGCGGTTATCAAGGAGGACTGAGCTTCTCCAGACTGCTCAGCCTCAACATCTGGCTCCAGCACTTCTGCTCCGCTCACAGCTTTTTCTTCATGGAACATGAACATGGAACTGCTGAATGTGTGCTCTCTGTTAAGCACATCTTTTATCATGAATGATTTATTTTAGAAAATAATTTAGACAGTCTGCTTTTAACTGCCACATGGCAGCACTGATGCACCTGTTCTCACTGAGGCTTCCCCACCAAGTTGGAACTTTTTATCTATTAATTAACCATGTCTGAGGAAACACTGGAGAGTTTGGAGCCAGTTGATGAAGGACTCTGGGTCCAGTTTTCTCCCAAGTAAAACCAACAACCTGCCTTTTAGATCCCATTCCCATACAACTCTAATTACCTCCGCCAGGAGGTTATGTAATCACGTCCGTCTGTTGGTTTGTTTGTTGGTTGGTTGGTTGGTTGGTTGGTTGGTCGGTTTGTTAGCAACATTACGGAAAAAGTAATGGACAGATTGCAATGAAACTTTGTGGAAAGGAGGGTCCTGGGCTAACTTAGAATTGATTAAATTTTGGTGAAGATCCGGATCACTGTCTGGATCCAGGAGTTTTTTAAAGGATTCTTTATCATTGAGAGGTAGGGAGTCTTTCACATGGTTGGGCAGCCCGCCGACAGGGGGCGACAAACGCCTGGTTCACAGGATGCTCCGCTTCCGACGCAGAAGTGGGAAGCGCCACGCACCAACTTTCAGATCGCCGCCCCTGTTAACCGATCTGACGGTTCATACAGGAGGCGTAGCGGCTCGCGCTGTGGACCGCCAGTTGTAAAGCTGGACAGAGCAGATCGCTCCACACAGGAAGTCAGGAACGGAAAATACGAGAGAATCCGGTCCATTTTCAAATTAAAATGAAGTAAAAGAACAAATTATGAAATTATGTTGCTTTTCGGTTTAACTTTTCAGATAAACACACACACACACACACACACACACACACACACACACAGGGAGAGAGGGCACAAAGGCGAGAGAGAGAGGCACAGCACGCTGCAGCGCTCCGCTCTGATCACACCCCGATCACAATGTGGTTTTATTATATGTGGTGTTCTTCTGGTTGTTGGTGACTGATTTGAGCTGTGGTGGAGGTCTGCCTCTCTGAGGGCCACATTCTAGTTTTAAAGTTTAATATTTTAAGCAAAACCAGCAGTGGTAGAAGCGTTTCAGCAGAGCTTAGGAGAGGACGATCTGGTAAAGTGCCTCTTTTCATAGGAAACAGTTGGAGAACACTAGAGAACAGTGGAGAACGGGTCTGAGGCAGAGGAATGGACTGACGTTCCGCTGAAGGAGGTGTGGACAGCGTCTCCTGCTCCAGCCTTTAACTCGCTGAAGCTGGTTGGATCAGAGTTCTCTGCTGGGCCGTTCTCAGAGTCCTGCTCCGGAGCAGATCTTGGTTTCAGGTCGTCTTCTGCCTCGGTCTGTCGCAGAACTCTGAAAGCGAACAGCGTCAAACCATAAATAAACCCGCAACACCAAATCTGCAGGGAACCTGTTCACTCTCTCAAGGCCGGTGGGGAACGTCGAGGCCAACGGCGGGGAACCCTCTGTAATCCTGACGAGGCGTAGTCAGATGGACGATCGCCGTCCCTGATCAGCTGATCAGCTGTGACTGCACCAGGGTTCCATCCTTCTGACTTTTGGGTTTTCAGCAGGTGTCAGAAAAGTTCCCACAGGGAGAACCGGCTCACAGCGACCAGGCCCATCGCAACAAAGCCGGCAATCCAAGAAGCTGGCCGGGGCCCCCGAGCTGGCCAAGGGCCTCCAGACAACCACTGCTTGTGAAGCAAATGCAACGCCCCTTAAATTCTGTGATGGTCAATGCGGGGAAGTGCAAACGACAGGAGCCATGCAGCCATCCACTGTTTCCTGCTGCAGTGAAGTAATGGAGCAGGAAGCCAGAAAAGAAAGAGGCAGGTGTGGAGCCAGTGTCACGTTGCAGAGGGGGAGGGGACTTGCCATGGGCCCTCAAAGCCAACTGGCCATTTCACTTGTTAACAGTTCACAGTACTGATCTGATCTGGGTCTCAGCTGTATGCCGTCGCCAAAAATGAACGACTGGACCCAATGAACAACTTTAGCTTCGAAAATAAATTCACAGTCTCACACTCTGAACCATCAAAATATGAAATTAAATCATAGATCAACAATGATACATGATCAGCTTCGTAAACAACCAGACATTACGTAAAAACAAAGTGAATCCAACATTAGGCACTACAGTGACACAGCTGATCAACTAGTAGCAATAATAATGGGAAACGGGGAGAGAAGGGCAAAACAGAGAGGTTGTGGATTAAAATTAGCTGTGCAGCACAATTGTCGATATTTGAGCACCATGGACAGCGCCATGGATTTATCATTAAACAGCAACCTGCTGATAATCCAACACCACAGCCGACAGGCGATTTCAGCACCCCGGACAGCGCCATGGACTTTACCAATAACTTGATTAAACCTGGAACAGATAAAGGTTGAAAAGCAAAGCAGACTAAACCAACGGAAGCGAAGGGTAGAAGGTGAATAAGATGAGGTGATGGATGCCATGCAGTCTAACAGCCTGAATAATGAAGTCACAGACAATCAACCCAGAGAAAACAGAAAGCCTGTTGCTAATGCAGCAGTTGTTCATGTTCTCATGTAAAACCTGTGTGGAAACAACATTTAAGGAAAAGTACTGTCGGTATCGCTCTAGAAAACACAAGCACACATTCACTGATGAGTTGTGTGTGTTTGCAGCTGCTCTCTCCTCAGTGTACACACCGCCACAGCAGGACTGAAGTGGAGCGAGGAGAAGGAGAGGCTGGGCCGTTCTGATGGATGACAGCAGCAGGAGGCCGATTTCTCCACTTTGGCACATCGGAGGATTTCACTCCCAGCTCCTCAATCAGACTGCATTTGTGCTGACAGGTGATAATTTAAAGGCAGTGGAACAGCTGGTTTCAGAGGCGCATGCATGCGTGCGCACGTGTGTTATCTGAAAGCTGAACGTGCACGGCGGTGCGATGGAGCTTGTCACATTTCCTTTCAGCTCAGGGCGCTCATGCAGATGCAGAGCAGCGGAGGCTTTCCACGGCTCGGAGATGTTCCCGCTCTCTTTTCAACGTCTCGTTTCCTCCAGAAAACCCAAAACTTTCTGCAACTTCAAACCAACAAGCTTTTTCTTTTCTAACATTTCCTGACAGCAATTTCACTTCAATCACTTGCCCGGAAGCTGCCGTCAAACTGGCAAAAGTCTGTTAAACAGCAGCTTTCTGTCTTTAGTCCTGAAAACTGGGACTCCAGCAGCCCTTCTGCTCACTGTGAAACAACACACACATTTTATCATATCCCCATATCACTAACTAGAACATTCTAACTTGATTTCCAATGTTTTTACTTGATCATCAACTCTTAAATCTGCTGTGTTTTGGTTTTTTAATTCCTTAAAAAACAAATACGCGCTTTTATCATAGGACAAAAAAATCCAAAGTACTTCATACATCCCAAAGTGAAGTTGAGCTTTTCGCCTTTCTTAGTTAACCTGGAAAAATCATGCCACACTTTACAGCAGCGGTGTCAAACATGTGGCCTGTGGACCTAAACCAGGTACACCAATGGACTGAGATGGCCAGGTTTGAAGAAGACAAACAAGACAATGATGGATTTATGAGTCAAAACTACAAACCAGAGGCTGACAGAGGCTTCGGAAGTCAAAAATATGTCTCTCACTGAATCCTCAGTCCTTATACAAAATAATATAATGTTGTTAAGTTAATAACGCAGTGAATCCTGAAGCAGAACTGAATCAAAGAGACGGATCAACATAAAGCACTGCAACACGGAGACGATTTAGCTTCAGAATGAAAAGAGGGCTGTGATGGACTTCTGATCAACCTGTCCTCACCTGTCCAGGTCCACCTGCCCTCACCTATCCAGGTCCACCTGTCCTCACCTGTCCAGGTCCACCTGTCCTCACCTGTCCAGGTCCACCTGTCCTCACCTGTCCAGGTCCACCTGTCCTCACCTGTCCAGGTCCACCTGCCCTCACCTGTCCAGGTCCACCTGCCCTCACCTGTCGTCTTTCATACTTAACTGGGATTGGTTCCAGAAACTTGCAACCTGCAGGATTAAGCAGACCAGGATGGATGGATGGCTGACAGATGAATGGATGGGTGTATGAATGGATGGATGATGTATGTATGGATGGGCGATTGGATGGAAGGATGTTGGATGTATGGGTGGACGGACAGATGGATGGATGGAAGGATGATGGATGTATGGATGGGTGGCTGGATGGATGGATGATGGATGTATGGTTAACAGATAGATGGATGTATGAATGGATGGATGATGTATGAATGGATGAGTGGCTGGATGTATGGATGATGGATGTATGGATGGGTGGTTGGATGGAAGATGATGGACAGATGGATAGAAGAGTGATGGATGGATGGGTGGTTGGATGGAAGGATGTATGGATGATTTATGATGGATGTATGGATGTATGGGTAGACAGACAGATGGATGGACGGATGGATGAATGGCTGGATGGATGGATGGGTGGATGGATGGCTGGATGGATGGATGGATGGTGGATGGATGGTTGGATGTATGGATGATGGATGTATAGATGGGTGATTGTATGGAAGGATGTATGGATGATGGATGGATGATGGATGTGTGGGTGGACAGACAGATGGATGGATGATGGGTGTGTGGGTGGACAGACAGATGGATGATGGATGTGTGGGTGGACAGACAGATGGATGGATGATGGGTGTGTGGGTGGACAGACAGATGGATGGATGATGGATGTGTGGGTGGACAGACAGATGGATGGATGATGGATGTGTGGGTGGACAGACAGATGGATGGATGATGGGTGTGTGGGTGGACAGACAGATGGATGGATGATGGATGTGTGGGTGGACAGACAGATGGATGGATGATGGGTGTGTGGGTGGACAGACAGATGGATGGATGATGGGTGTGTGGGTGGACAGACAGACAGATGGATGATGGGTGTGTGGGTGGACAGACAGATGGATGGATGATGGGTGTGTGGGTGGACAGACAGATGGATGGATGATGGGTGTGTGGGTGGACAGACAGATGGATGGATGATGGATGTGTGGGTGGACAGACAGATGGATGGATGATGGGTGTGTGGGTGGACAGACAGACAGATGGATGATGGGTGTGTGGGTGGACAGACAGACAGATGGATGATGGGTGTTTTATCCATAGAGAAGGAAGCTTGAATGGAATCAGAACAGAGTGATAAGCGTGACGCTAAACCCTGGAACTGAGCACATGCTGATGATCCAGCACTGTTAACTTACAATCAGTGAGTTTGGGGAGACGTGGACCAGGTCTACAGAAACCCCAAAGCCTGAGAGTGATACAAAGAGTGATCTGAGAGAGGCAGACGTTCCTTTTGGTCTAAAGAAGGTAAACTGAACTGGGTGGTGAGCTTTAGCTGCAGCCATCGGTGTGTGAGGCGGGAGCAGAAACCAGGACAGGGTGTCCAGCGGCGGCGTCCCCTTCAGTCAGCGTCATCCCCCCCCCCAGTCCCCAATGCTCCAGTCAGCAGCCCCCCGCCCCACTCTGCCTCTGATTGGCTCGTGTTTGCTACACAGACTGATCTGATTGGCTGAAGCATTTATGGTGCAGGATGCGGGCTGAGGAGACGATCAGGAGCTGAACTTCAAAACAAAATAAACTGAAGGTAGAAAGATGGAGGAATTTTCCCTAAACACTCGTCTTACATTGCAACTAAAAGGTGTTCTCCAGGGAGAACACTCCACTGAGTCTGCAAAATATACTCATTCCTTTTTCATTCAAATCACTGAAATATAACTTTCTTATAGCTATCACTGGATGGAGATTTTTGTTGCTGCATAAAGTGGAATAAACATGTTGAGATGTGACAGGAATCCACGGAGTTTCGTCGGTGTCCACTGTTTTTCTACTGTATTGTTTGTGCAGCTGCTGGTTTTGGTTTGCGGGGATAGCTGGAGGTTGTGACTCCACCTCATCACCATTCCTGGTATGAAAGCAGCTTGATCTTATCACAGTCCAGAGAAGTAACACCAAAATCCAGCCTCGTGTTTTTATACATGAGCAAAACCTTCAGTTCAGCAACACAAAATAAGATTGAATCATTCAGAGAGTAAACACAAACATAAAAAACAATAAACACTAAATGATCGAATGTGTGGACGGTGGTGAAACCTACACTCAGAGAAAACTTCCTAAAGCTTTGTATTCTATGAGACCAACGATAAATCCAGTGGTGTGTGACGAGTGTGATGTTTCAGTGGAGAGCGGAGCCTCGTCTTCCAACTGCTCCCGCGCACAAAACAACCTTTGAATATTATAGGGCCCACAAAGTTTTAATAAGAGCGCGAGGCAGCGGCTGGGCTTGATTTGTGGCTTTCGATGTGTGTTTGCGTTGTTTACACATGGCAGCAGTCTTAATTTGGTGATATTTCAGAGCAGACCTGTCACTTCATTTCAGAATCAGCCTATAAAGCAGCGGCGGTGCCGACACATGAGAAGAGATACGAGCTCGGGATTAAACATGGGGGGGAGGGGGCCCGCAGCGGATTTATTGCTCCTGCACCCAGCCCACGCTGCATGTGGGCCCACACCATGTTCCAGGAGCAGAAGGAACATCTGGGCTCTGGGACTCCAGATGTGCAGATGGGAGCAGGCGTCAGCCTGAAGGTCTGTTCATACTGCAGGAGAGGAACCAACGTCTTCTGACGGGGTTCCACCGCTCAGCTCTGTCCATCAGGACACATTTCCCCACCTGGCTCCCTGTCTAGCCCCGTCCTAAATCCTCTCAGACCTTCCAGCAGTCTTTATTTTTTTATGTTTCAGAAGAAAAGCTGTCAATACTGAAGAAAGTGTTGATGGACCTTTAACAGGGCTGAGCTCTGATACCGTATGTTTCTGTGAGCAGGCAGGAGGCTGCCCCTCTCCATCTAGTTATAGCTCCAGGAGGAGGTGGAGCTGATGGAGCAGCTCCTCTCACAGACAACCAGGGATGATCAGGAACAATATGAAGTTCATCTGTGTTTTTATCATGACTCAATGTTTTGACTCTCCCGTCAGCTGCACTGTGGAACATAATGCCAAGCAGAAGCTGGTCCTAGTGTACAGGATGTGTCGGTGTGTTTTCATTCTTCACTCCCAGACTAATGGGCCTGATGAGATTCACTCAGGCTGCAGCTCTGAGCACTTCCTGTCCTTCCTGCACATTTCTGCAAAGCACACTCAGTAATTCACACTAAACGTGAACACAGGTGAAACAGAAGCACCGCAAGCGTCATCACTGGAGTGGCCTTCCAGGTACTGTTGGAGCAAAGCATTATGGGATGGATTCACTCATTTTGGTGTAAATAATCCTGCTCAACACTGTGATGACTTTCCTCTGTGTTCATACAAACAGCACAGTCCCATCCTAGAATCTGAGAGGATTCAGCGAAGCGAGGCACGTCTCTCAGAGATCGTGGCTGTTTGAGGTTCACTCACTGACTGTTTCAAACCTTCCCTGTCTCCTCATTAGCACTGGTCAATACAGCCAAAAACTGTTTGGTCACGTTATCTGGACAATCAGTTGGTTGGGAGGGAATCTGTGGCCCAGAGTCCTGAGTCTCACAGATCAGATGTAGAACCTGCTTCGTGAGCCGGACCCCTGGTCCATCGAGTCCACTGACAAGGGTCCGTGCTCGGGCCAATTTTATTTCTGTTATATATGCTTCCTTTAGGGAACATAATTAGAAGTCACGATATCAATTTTCATTGCTATGCAGATGACACACAACTGTATTTATCTATGAAACCTGATCAAACTAATCAAATAGACAGACTCAGTGACTGTATCAGAGAAATTAAAACCTGGATGACTACGAACTATCTCCGTCTGAATCCTGGCAAAACAGAGGTCATTATACTAGGCCCCCATAAACTGAGAGAGTGTCTATCCAAACAGATTGTTACCTTAGATAACGTCAGTGTATCCTCCTCCTCTACTGTCAGGAACCTCGGGGTCTTATTTGATCAGGATATCTCCTTTAAAGCACACATCAACCTGGCTTGTAAAACAGCATATTTCTTATTAAAATAAGAAACATTCTACCTAGAAGCGATGCAGAAAAACTCATCCATGCATTTGTTTCTGCGAGATTGGACTACTGCAACTCCCTTCTTGCAGCCTGCCCAAAAAGTGTATTAAAAAACTTTCAGTTGGTTCAAAATGCGGCCGCCAGATTATTAACTGGAACTAGAAGACGTGAACACATTACTCCCGTTCTAAAATCTCTTCACTGGCTTCCTGTCGAGTTTAGAGTTAGATTTAAAATCCTTCTCCTCACTTACAAAATCCTAAATGGGATGGCTCCAACCTATCTCCAAGATGCTTTAACGCCTTATCAACCAATCAGAGCACTTCGCTCTCAAAATGCAGGGTTACTGGTGACTCCTAGAGTCTCTAAATGGACACTAGGTGGAAGAGCCTTTAGCTATCAGGCACCATTTTTATGGAACCAGCTTCCAAGTGGTGTCAAAGAGGCAGACACAGTCTCCACATTTAAGGTTAGGCTCAAGACGTTTCTCTTCGATGCAGCCTATGATCAGGTCAGCTAGGGACTCTAAACTAAACTAAACTAAACTAAACTAAACCAAACTAAACTAAACTAAACTAAACTAAACCAAATTACACTAAACAAAATTAAACTAAACCAAACTAAATTAAACTAAACTAAACTATACTAACTAAATACTAGTTTAAACAGTTAAGTATCCACAAAGCTGCCCCAGGAGCTAGAATGCTGTGGGAAGTACGGTGCACTGAGCCCTGTCCTCTAATGTCTGAATGTTATTCCCTTTAGTCCGTTCATTGCTTTTCACCTGTTGTCCCCCCCCTTCGAGGGGGAGTCTTCTCCAGTTTCAGTTGCTGACTCCACTATTACGAAGGCCTATGAACAAGCTCCGTCCGGACCGGGAGGACACTCCTGTCGGTCCTGCCCGTGGACTGGCTTCGGTTCTACTGCTGGGATCCGTGGTTCTTGTGCTGGACCGTCCAACGAACTGTCCTCAACATTGTCCTAGGCTTTACTTCTTATTGTCTCATGCTAGCTGTTGCCAAAGCTGTCCGTCCCTGGGAGTGGGATCCCTCCATACTGTGGTTCTCCCCAAGATCTCTTCTTTTCCCACTGGGTTTTTGGAGTTTTTTCTTGCCGGATGTGAGGGTCGAAGGTGGTGGTTGCTTCGTTCTGTCTCGTTACTGTAAATATTGACATATTACCATTATGCTTATTCACTGTTTTTACTTTTACCGACCAATGTAACATCTTGAAGCCCTCTGAGGCAACTGTTGTTGTGATACTGGGCTGTACAAAAATAAATTGATTGATTGATTGATTGACTGACATCCCAGGGTAAGCGCTGTGCTGACGGTCTGATGGACTCACTCAGTCCATGATTTGTCCTCCTTGTTGGAGAGGAGTTCGTTGACCCTCAGCAGGTCATGTGAAGCGTGACCCCTGGTCAGCAGGGACAGAAGAGATGAGTACCTACCCTCTACTCCTCATGACGGCCTGAGTGCTGTTTGGCACCTGGTCGCTTCTTTTTCCAAGTCCCTTCACCAACATCTAGGACACAAGAAGAAAGAGAGCCTGTCAGCAAACTGCTGCTCTTCAGATTCTAATCCTTCACACCGTGAAAACATGCCGGACCCGCAGTGGACAGACTCGTCCAGCAGGGACGCCGTGACGGACCCACAGTGGACAGACTCGTCCAGCAGGGACGCCGTGACGGACCCGCAGTGGACAGTTTCGTCCAGCAGGGACGCCGCACGCTCACCAAACCGTAACCAAGCAAAGGTTCAATCTCTCCAACTCCACCGGCTCATTCAAAAGCAGCTGAGTGTTTGCTTACTTAAAGCTAGGGTTGGTGATTTGAATGAGATACATTTTTTTAAATACTGGTTAAAATGATCTTTATGACCCGATGGGAAACAATTCATAGCGTGTTCTTAAAGTAGTTTGGAAAATATCTGCTATCTACAGCAGGAGGAAAACGGGAAAAATAGCAACCAATCGTCTGGACACCTTTTTTTAAACCAATCAAATCCCTTCGCCGTTCGACCTGCCCCCTGCGCGTACATGTCAATGGCGTGCACTGACCCTGGTTCAGTGCGCGCGTAGAAGGACGGAGCGTCGTTGCAGAATGGCGGAGAAGAATGTTTGGGGCTTTACTTACCGGTGAGTGCGCCATAACTTGGCGTAGTGCAAATAAAGAAAAACGAAGAAACGAAGTGCTGAGGACAGGTTACGCCAGGAACGCACTGGACGCGGAAGTGCTGCGCGCACGGAACGTCTCTGCGTCTCCGCTCCCAACGGAGCTCCTCCAATGGGGTGGGAGCTGGGCGGAGCCTTGGGAGATGCTACATTCGTGCTACATGCTAGTTTTCCAAGATCGCCAACCCTAGCTTTAACTAACATTATTTTAATGATCAGTGCGGAATATTGTAAACAAAGCAACTGTCACAGAGCAAGGTTGCTGGAGCGTAGAAATTAAAAGAGAACGTGTGTGATTGAAAAATGTCCATTGGGCTTCTTGGAAACACATCCACCAGCAGCAGCTTCCATCCGTCATCTGGTTCCTCCAGCACAGACACAAAGACAGAGACATGCAGCTGAAGCTGGGAAGACCACACAACATCTACTGCACTGACCCCAGACCACCATGGCAGTCATCCATCCAGTCCCAGGAAGAACATGAAAACTCCACTGGTCCTGACCCTGAAACTGAACCAGGGCTACAGCTGCTGTGAAGAGAGAGCATCAAGCTCCAACACAGCTGGTGTGTGATGAGCCGAGTTTCCTCTGAGACCACCGTGCAGAGAGAAGCCCCCCAAGCAGAGGCTCACACACCGGCCTGCTGTATTTATGTCCCGACCAACTGAGAAGGACAAACAGCGACGCCGTGATCGTGATGTGAGACAGCAGCATCTGTCCCAGCGGTCTGCAGGCGGCCTGCAGGGATCAGATGGAGCGAGGAGTCCCTAACGCCCCGAGTGAGCCCTGGAGCCCGGAGCCAGAGGAGTGAGTTCATTACTTTAACTGCAATTAATCACAGAGAGCGACACCACTGCTGAACCTGTTACCAGTCACCAGTGAACGTGTTTCTGGGTAGCAGACAGTCAGCAGCCATGTCTGTCCTCTGAATGGTTCAGAGGAGTTTCAGAGAGCAGAGACTGGAAAACCAGAGCTGCCACTCGCTTCCACCAGGCCCGTCCAGGAGCTGCTAGCTGCTAACGCCGCTAGCAGCAGCCGCTGGTTCCATGATGGACATGATGGGCAGAGACACTTCAGATTACGGCCATCCTTCCTCTTCTGCTTCCCTTACTGGTGTAAATGAGCAGCAGCAGCACCGGGAAACAGGAAGAGGAAGTTCTGGAGCAGGACTGGCTGCCATTGGCTGCTGAGGGTTTCAGTGGGCAGGGCCAGAGGACGGGCTGGAGGACGGGCTGGAGGACGGGCTGGGGGACGGGCTGGAGGACGGGCTGGAGGACGGGCTGGAGGACGGGCTGGAGGACGGGCTGGAGGACGGGCTGGAGGACAGGCTGGGGGACGGGCTGGAGGACGGGCTGGGAGACAGGCTGGGGGACGGGCTGGAGGACGGGCTGGAGGACAGGCTGGAGGACGGGCTGGAGGACGGGCTGGAGGACGGGCTGGGAGACGGGCTGGGGGACAGGCTGGGGACAGGCTGGGGGATGGGCTGGAGGACGGGCTGGAGGACGGGCTGGGAGACAGGCTGGGGGACGGGCTGGAGGACAGGCTGGGGGACGGGCTGGAGGACGGGCTGGGAGACAGGCTGGGGGATGGGCTGGGGGACGGGCTGGGGGACGGGCTGGAGGATGGGCTGGAGGACGGGCTGGGAGACGGGCTGGGAGACGGGCTGGGGGACGGGCTGGGGGACAGGCTGAGGGACGGGCTGAGGGACGGGTTGGGGGACGGGCTGGGGGACGGGCTGGAGGACAGGCTGGGGGACGGGCTGAGGGACGGGCTGGAGGACGGGCTGGAGGACGGGCTGGGGGACGGGTTGGAGGACGGGCTGGGGGACGGGCTGAGGGACGGGCTGAGGGACGGGCTGGGGGACGGGCTGAGGGACGGGCTGAGGGACGGGTTGGGGGACGGGCTGGGGGACGGGCTGGAGGACAGGCTGGAGGACAGGCTGGGGGACGGGCTGAGGGACGGGCTGGAGGACGGGCTGGAGGACGGGCTGGGGGACGGGTTGGAGGACGGGCTGGGGGACGGGCTGAGGGACGGGCTGGAGGAAGGGCTGAGGGAGGGGCTGAGGGACGGGCTGAGGGACGGGCTGAGGGACGGGCTGGGGGACGGACTGAGGGACCTTTTGCATAAGTTTCAAACTTGTAAACCCAGGATTTGGTGCAGTGCTGAAGTGAACCACTAGGTGGCAGTGGAAACTCCTGGTGTGAGAGCTGAGGAGACGATGGCATGAGAAGAAGACGGAATGAAAGACCATGATCAGACACTCAGGCTCCATCAGTGGACAGTCACAGAGCTTCTGCTGGGGACATGGTGGACAGAAGACCGTGGAGACAGCGATCAGGACGAGCTGCCGCTGCTCTGGACACCAGGGACACTGCGTCTCCAGCTCTGACGGCTAGCCAAAAACAGAGGAGGTTCAGAGACAGACAGATACAGATAGAGAAATGTTCAGAGATTCAGAGAGGAGGTTTTCTCTCTGACTGCTGGTTCTCAAACACTCCATGTTGCACTTTAATAAAAAGCCAATCATTCCTGTCCTCACATGAAAATCCGAGAGCAAAGACGCAGTGCTCTGCTGCATGACTTTATTTCACTGAACTACCTTTAGCGTTTCCACCCTGCTGCTCCAGCAGAGTGGGAAGCAGCGCGTTACACACACACATTGCATGACTCTTCCAGAAAAAGTAGAATCCAGAGTGCTGCTGTTTGGTTATTTTCCATCGTGTGGATGTTGGAGACTCTGGAACTTCTCACACTGGAACAACAAAGCACCACTGATCAGGGCCTGAATGGTGCCAAGGCCACTGATGTGGAAACACTGGGATGTATAAAAGTGAACTCAACAGGAGAACGTGACACCAGAACATCAACTCTGATCCTTCAACATCAACATTTTGTTGGAGGAAGCTGACGGTGATGGTGAGGTGGAGAAATGAAGCCAGATTCATGTCATCACATGTCAGACTGACTGGTCCAGGTACTCATCAGGACCCAGCCTGCAGGGTTCTAGATGTGCTCCTTTTGGCCCAATTCTGAATTAGCAGGATGGTACAGAGTGAAGAACTGCACTGATTGATTATTCATGCTGACAAGCTGTGGATCAATCAGTTGGTCCAGGACAGAGAGTCAGAACCAGGACTCTTCCAGGACAGAGTCAGAACGAGGACTCTTCCAGGACAGAGTCAGAACCAGGACTCTTCCAGGACAGTCAGTCAGAACCAGGACTCTTCCAGGACAGAGTCAGAACCAGGACTCTTCCAGGACAGAGTCAGAACCAGGACTCCTCCAGGACAGAGTCAGAACCAGGACTCTTCCAGGACAGTCAGTCAGAACCAGGACTCTTCCAGGACAGAGTCAGAACCAGGACTCTTCCAGGACAGAGTCAGAACCAGGACTCCTCCAGGACAGAGTCAGAACCAGGACTCCTTCAGGACAGAGTCAGAACCAGGACTCTTCCAGGACAGTCAGTCAGAACTGACTGACTGTTTCTGGTCAGTGGGATTCTGCGCAGCCTGAGCGTCTGACGTCACTCCGGTGAGTGTTTTCCGTGTTGGTGAAGCTTGCTGAAGCCTGCGAGCGACTGAAGTGCTTGCTGTCTCTCTCTTGCTATTACTGTTAATTCACGAAGCAATCAAAAATCGGGGTTATTTACGCCCCCGGGGTTACTTCGCCCCCGATTGACCAAGCGATCTCTCGTGAATTACATTTCTTCTCCGCCGTTAGCGCCACCGGCGTGCTAACTAGCTTAGCGTGCTAACTAGCTTGGTCCGCCGGGACCGCTATGGCGTCCTCCCCTCTGTCTTCTTTTCTTTCCTGCTCAGTGTGCCGTATGTTGAGTCAGAACCCTGCCTCCCTTGACGATAGGGGTATTTGCGTAAAGTGCAGTGTATTGACAGCGCTGGAGGCCAGGGTAACCGAGTTAGAGGAGCGGCTGCGCAGATGTGAGGGGCAGGGCAGCGCTAGCTACAGCGAGGTAGCGGCAGGGCTCGCAGCCCGTTCCCGCAGTGAGAGGAGTGTTAGCAAGCCTAGCCCCGCAGCGTGTCCCGAGCAGCCGGGACAAGACCAGGACCGGTTTGTGACAGTCCGGAGGAAGGCTAGTGCTAAGCACCGCCACGTAGCACTCCAAGAACCACTTCACGTCTGCAATAGGTTCTCTCCCCTCAGCGACGACACGCCGGCTGAACTGGACACGCTGGTGATTGGCAGCTCTATAGTTAGAGACGTGAAGCTGCCAGCGGTGAAGGTTAGGTGTTACCCGGGGGCCAGAGTGGGGGACATCGAGGGGAACCTTAGGCTTTTAAAACAGGAAGGTAGGAGATTCCGTCAAGTCGTGATTCACGCAGGCGGTAATGATGCCCGGCGGAGACAATCAGAGGTGCTCAAATTACAAGTAGCCTCGGTGTGTGAATTGGCTAAGTCGATGTCTGATGCCGTAATATTCTCTGGTCCCCTGCCCAATTTGGTCAATGATGAAATGTATAGCCGACTTTCATCATTCAATCGCTGGTTGTCTAGATGGAGTGAGGAAAACGGAGTTATTTTTCTAAACAACTGGTGCACCTTCTGGGGAAAGCCTGGGCTCATCCGCAGGGACGGCATCCACCCAACTTTGGATGGTGCAGCCCTTTTAGCTCACAATATGGCTGATCGGCTTCGTACTCTAAATTGACAATCCAGCTATGAGCCCCGGGCGCAGAGCAGTCGTGTAGAACACTCCTCTGTTGATCTTGTTGATCCCGTCACTAATCCTGCTCCCGGATTTTTACAAGTCAAGCATGGAGGTTTACCTAGGCTAACAGAGACCGAGTCTGTCCAAAGTGCTCAAAGTATTAAAAAAAAGTCAATGGGTAAAAAGCTTAACACCTGTACGAGACAGAATAACTTTTCCAGTAGGAAATACATAAAATGTGGTCTACTAAACATTAGAGCAATCTCCACTAAATCTCTGTTAGTTAATGACCTTATCGGTGACAATAACATTGATCTCCTTGCTCTAACAGAAACTTGGCTCCAGCAAGATGATTATGTGAGGCTCAATGAATGTACCCCTCCAACCTATGTTAATTTCCAAACAGCTAGATCAACAGGTGGAGGTGGAGGTGTGGCAGTGATTTCCCACTCCAGTCTTCTTCTTAAACCCAAAACTAATGTTAAATTCAACTCTTTTGAAAGCTTAATACTAACGCTTACTTGTCCAACTTGGAAGAATCAAAAAGCTGTGCTATTAATTATTGTGTATCGACCTCCTGGTCCTTACTCTGACTTTTTAACTGAGTTCTCAGAGTTTTTAAGCAATATAGTATTGACTCATAACAAGATCCTTATAATAGGTGACTTTAACATCCATGTGGATGATTCTGGTGATAGTTTAAGTAATGCGTTTATTGCAGTATTAGATAGTATCGGTTTCACTCAAAATGTTGATGAATCCACTCATAGTCACAAGCACACCCTGGATCTGGTCTTAACATATGGGATAGAAGTCAGGGACCTAAATGTTCTCCCTCAGAACCCCATACTCTCAGACCATTTTTTGATTACTTTTCAGGTTTTGATTGAAGACTACTCTGCTCAAAAAGATAAAATTCAGTTGATACGGACATTATCTGAAAAATCTGTGGCTCGGTACAAAGAATTGATCCAGCCTGCATTTGCTGCATTATCTTGTGAACTCACAGAAATGAGCTTATTGACCAGTGGTGATAATAGTGATCAGTTTGTTGACAGTGCTATGCACTCACTAAAATCTGCCCTTGACGTAGTGGCCCCGTTGCAGCTGAAAACCAATCGACCCAGGCGCGTTGCTCCATGGTTTAATTCTGAAACCCGTGTTCTCAAACAAAAAACTCGGCAATTAGAAAGACCGTGGCGTAAATCTAAATCAGAACAATCTCTGAAGGCTTGGAAACGTAGCTTGTTAAGCTATAAACAAATTCTTTTTAAAGCCAAGACATTATATTACTCTTGTTTAATAGAAATAAACAGAAATAACCCTCGGTTTCTATTCAACACTGTAGCCAGACTGACAAACAGTCATACTGTAGTGGAACCAATAATCCCGGAATCTTTAAACTGCCATGACTTTCTTAAATTCTTTAATGATAAAATCATAACCATTAGAGGTAAAATCAGTGAAGCGCTTTCCTCAGATCAAGCTCAGGGAATCCAGCCACTGCCTCCACCTGAAATACCTGAAATACTAGATAGTTTCTCATTAGTAAATGGGGCTGAGATTACTTCGATTGTAATGTCTTCTAAAACCTCGACCTGTCTCCTAGATCCAATTCCAACTAAGCTTTTCAAAGATATTCTTCCAGTTATCTTAAATACGATCATAACTATAATAAATACGTCTCTCGAAATTGGCTATGTGCCACAGTCATTTAAATTCGCAGTAATCAAACCACTGCTGAAAAAACCTAATCTCGATCCTGATATTCTAGCTAACTACAGACCGATATCAAATCTGCCTTTTATTTCAAAAGCTCTTGAAAAAGTTGTGGTTAAACAGCTTTACCGCCACCTACAGGACAATAGTTTATTTGAGAAATTTCAGTCAGGATATAGAGCTTATCACAGCACTGAGACTGCGTTAGTTAAAGTCACTAATGACTTGCTATTGGCGGCTGACGCAGGTCTAGTCTCAATCCTGGTTCTCCTAGACCTCAGTGCAGCTTTTGATACAATCGACCACAATATTCTCCTGCAGAGGTTAGAATGTGAGGTCGGCATCAGAGGAAAAGCCCTCTGCTGGTTCAAATCCTATTTATCTAATAGGTACCAATTTGTTCACGTTAACCAACAGTCCTCACCGTGCTCCCAGGTCAGTTATGGGGTTCCTCAAGGGTCCGTGCTCGGGCCAATTTTATTTCTGTTATATATGCTTCCTTTAGGGAACATAATTAGAAGTCACGATATCAATTTTCATTGCTATGCAGATGACACACAACTGTATTTATCTATGAAACCTGATCAAACTAATCAAATAGACAGACTCAGTGACTGTATCAGAGAAATTAAATCCTGGATGACTACGAACTATCTCCGTCTGAATCCTGGCAAAACAGAGGTCATTATACTAGGCCCCCATAAACTGAGAGAGTGTCTATCCAAACAGATTGTTACCTTAGATAACGTCAGTGTATCCTCCTCCTCTACTGTGAGGAACCTCGGGGTCTTATTTGATCAGGATATCTCCTTTAAAGCACACATCAACCTGGCTTGTAAAACAGCATATTTCCACTTGCGCAACATAGCTAAAATAAGAAACATTTTACCTAGAAGCGATGCAGAAAAACTCATCCATGCATTTGTTTCTACTAGATTGGACTACTGCAACTCCCTTCTCGCAGCCTGCCCAAAAAGTGTATTAAAAAACTTTCAGTTGGTTCAAAATGCGGCCGCCAGATTATTAACTGGAACTAGAAGACGTGAACACATTACTCCCGTTCTAAAATCTCTTCACTGGCTTCCAGTCGAGTTTAGAGTTAGATTTAAAATCCTTCTCCTCACTTACAAAATCCTAAATGGGATGGCTCCAACCTATCTCCAAGATGCTTTAACGCCTTATCAACCAATCAGAGCACTTCGCTCTCAAAATGCAGGGTTACTGGTGACTCCTAGAGTCTCTAAATGGACACTAGGTGGAAGAGCCTTTAGCTATCAGGCACCATTTTATGGAACCAGCTTCCAAGTGGTGTCAAAGAGGCAGACACAGTCTCCACATTTAAGGTTAGGCTCAAGACGTTTCTCTTCGATGCAGCCTATGATTAGGTCAGCTAGGGACTCTAAACTAAACTAAACTAAAACAAACCAAACCAAACTACAGTAAACCAAACTAAACTAAACTAAACTAAACTAAACTGAATTAAACTAAACCAAACCAAATTAAACTAAACTAAACTATACTAACTAAATACTAGTTTAAACATTTAAGTATCCACAAAGCTGCCCCAGGAGCTAGAATGCTGTGGGAAGTACGGTGCACTGAGCCCTGTCCTCTAATGTCTGAATGTTATTCCCTTTAGTCCGTTCATTGCTTTTCACCTGCTGTCCCCCCCTTCGAGGGGGAGTCTTCTCCAGTTTCAGTTGCTGACTCCACTATTACGAGGGCCTACGAACAAGCTCCGTCCGGACCGGGAGGACACCCCTGTCGGTCCTGCCCGTGGACTGGCTTCGGTTCTACTGCTGGGATCCGTGGTTCTTGTGCTGGACCGTCCAATGGACTGTCCTCAACGTTGTCCTAGGCTTTACTTCTTATTGTCTCATGCTAGCTGTTGCCAAAGCTGTCCGTCCCTGGGAGAGGGATCCCTCCATACTGTGGTTCTCCCCAAGATTTCTTCTTTTCCCACTGGGATTTGGAGTTTTTTCTTGCCGGATGTGAGGGTCGAAGGCGGTGGTTGCTTCGTTCTGTCTCGTTACTGTAAATATTGACATATTACCATTATGCTTATTCACTGTTTTTACTTTTACCGACCAATGTAACATCTTGAAGCCCTCTGAGGCAACTGTTGTTGTGATACTGGGCTATACAAAAATAAATTGATTGATTGATTGATTGAGAACCAGGACTCTTCTAAGACAGTGTCCGTCAGGACCTGGATTCTTCGAGCACAGAGTCAGTCAGGACTTGGAATCTTCAAGGACACGGTCATTTGGGACCCGGACTCCTCCAAGATGGACCAGGACTGAAGGACAGTGTTGGTGGGGACATGGACTCTTTCAGGACATCGGGAGTTATTTGGGATCCAGACTCCTCTGGGAGGGACCTGGATCGGGTCTTGTGTCTCTGGTTTGTCCATGTGTTTGGAGATTCAGCTCCGTCAGTGTGTCACCTGCTTCCTTGGATTAGTTGACTTGGAATGTGATTGGATCACCCAAAGAAACCCGTTTCTGCCTCTGGATTGGTTCCAGTCTGCCTGATCTCACAGAGACGAACCAGGATTTGTCAAGGTTCATCTGCAAGACGGAGGAAGTTAGGAACCTGCCCACTCCCAGCCTCACGGGTTTACTGTTAGCTGGCCCTCCCAGCCCTCTGGCTCCCGGTCAGTGTCTGGGCCAAGCGCCGGTCCACCAGGCTCCGGTCCCGGCTCCGGTCCCGGCTCCGGTCCCGGCTCCGGTCCAGGCTCCGGTCCCGGCACCGGTCCCGGCTCCGGTCCAGGCTCCGGTCCAGGCTCCGGTCCAGGCTCCGGTCCGGCTCCGGTCCAGGCTCCGGTCCAGGCTCCGGTCCAGGCTCTGGTCCGGCTCCGGTCCAGGCTCCGGTCCAGGCTCCGGTCCCGGCTCCGGTCCGGCTCCGGTCCAGGCTCCGGTCCAGGCTCCGGTCCGGCTCCGGTCCAGGCTCCGGTCCAGGCTCCGGTCCGGCTCCGGTCCAGGCTCCGGTCCAGGCTCCGGTCCGGCTCCGGTCCAGGCTCCGGTCCAGGCTCCGGTCCAGGCTTTGGCTGACCAGCCTCCGTCATCAGCAGCAGCCTCCGTTGCTTTTACTTTTTAATTCAAACAGGAAATGTGGAGCTTTTCAAAAGGATCACTATACTGCAGTTGTTCCTCCTTGTTTTTGTTTTAGCCTGATCAGTCAGTGTCAGAGTTGTACACTACTACTTTACTGAGTTCTTCATTTGATTAATACCTTGATTTGCGTGTTTGGTTGCGCTCCCAGACCCCTCAGTACAGCTGCCGTTAAATCGCTGTGTGTGAAAGCGTTGGTGTGAGGTTCCTCCTCCCTGCCACAGCTCCATAAAGAAGACATGCTCACTTTACAAAGCAGAGGTCATACTGAAGCTCGTGCCTGCTGGTAGTGCTATTAGTGAGATTAGTTTGACAAACATCTTCCAGCTGAACAATGGCCTCTTATTCCGGAGCGCTGTGTAAGGGACGCCTCTGCTCTGATTGGATCGCGCTTTATGAGAGAAGGCTCCTACTTTGTGAAGATATGAAACTTTATGACATGCAATCACATCGAGTGGAGCAAATTCCACCCTGTGAAGGTGATTCACACAATCACTGCTGCACAGCTGAAACAGAGAATAAGTTATAAATGATTTACTTCCTGCTATAGATCCTGGAGAACTATACTATACCCTCCTCCTCTAATTAGTGAGCAGTTCAAAGGGCTCCCCCTCCTGGCTATGAACCACCAGTAGACCTCAGGGTCTTAATCTGTGGTCGGGCTGGACCGCCATGATCCCAGTGTCTGCAGAGCCACAGCGCACCTCCTCACTGCAACGGTCCAGTCGCCTCAACAACATCTGTTTGAGAGCGTCACGGAGCAGGATGGTTCCTGCCTGAGCATCGCAGGAGCTGGCTCAGCCACGAGAGCCCCCCAATACTGACAAAAACTGGAGTCTCAGGTTCTCTTCAACACACAGAAGCTGCCCAGGTGAGATGCCCCCCCAAGAAAAAGGTCTCAATGCTGCTTGATTCAAACGCTTTTCTTCTTAGATTGGAAGAACAGATCATGGCCGACCTGCCACCAGAACGCTTGTGAGTGTTCCCAACCTCCATATGTCGGGGTAGATGCTGTTGGTCCCTGGCCAGTTGTCTCCAGAGGTGGACAGGCTGAATGTCAACGTGCTATGCTCTTCGGGAGCCGTCCACATTGAAGTCACTGCTTCTTTGGACACTTCCAGCTGCACTAACGCACTGAGGCGGTTCTTCAAAATACCGGGACAAGCTAAACAAATACGATGGGACTGTGGGACAGATTTTGTGGGACAGATTGTGTGGAGGCAGCTAAGGCGCTGAGTCAAAAGGAACCGGATGTGTCAGCACAGAAGTCTGACACATGTTAGAAGCCATCTTGCTCAGGGACAACATTTAACTCACGATGTGTTGTGTGCTCTAATGATGGAGGGGGCGGCGATCATCAATGCCGGACCTCTGGTCCCAGTCTCAGACGACCCGATCACCAACTATACTGTCCTCTGCAATGAATCTCACTCAGGAAGAGGGAACTTCTGCACTCCAAGGACAATTCACAAACAAAGATCTCTACAGCAACAGTGGAGACAGGTAACAGACGAGTTCTGGCCTCGAAGAAGATGGACAGAAAAAAAAAGATGTGAAAGAAGGAGATATTGTGCTCTTGAGAGACTGTCAGAATGCACGCAACAATCGACCAATGGCGAAGATTACTGCTGTCTGTCCCGGGAGAGATGGTAGAGTCAGGGAAGTCCAGCTCCAGACGTCAGAGTGAGGGACCTGAAGGACTTTTAAGAGGCCTATTTCAGAAAAGTATTCTTCTTTTGAAAATGGACTAATTAAAATGTTTAGCTGAATTAAGCCGACACTGAGGAACTTTTCAACCTTAATAAAACATTTTAATATCTGTTGTGATGATACATCGACTTCCAGCAGCTGAATGACCCTCTGTCAGCCTGAGGGCATCAGTGTTGCTTCACTTGGACTGAGCAGCTGTGAGGAGGGTGGTAGGAACCCTGCTCACTGAAAAGCTCCAGATGTGCGGACTGCTTTACGGCATGCGTCACATCATGATAGAACATTGTTTAGCCACCATTAGATTCATGACCTCGTCGCTATCCGTCCTTCACACAGCCGCTGGAAACAAATGCAGGCGAGTTCAGTCCGACAGCACGCCACCGGGAGCAGCATTTTACCACGCCACGCGCTAGGCCTCATGGGAACTGTAGTATTCCTTCAGGCAAAACACTACCGCTTTGTCCACTGGCGCCGCCAAAATCAACGAAAACTGAAAGTTCCTTAGTGTCGCTTTAAATAAGTGACCTTATAAGGTCAGGCGGGGAGCTTTCTGCCTTTCAGACTCTTCTTTAGTTCATTTTATGATGTACTCTTATTGTGAAATTCATACTTTTATTTTGGACAGTCACAACAGCAGCAGTAATTGGAAGCGCTAAAAATGTCTCACGTTGTCAAGTAAACTTTAGCTCAAGGAGCGTATTATTTATCTTCACTTCTGCTGAAGCACACGGTAGCAGGTGTAGCCTGCTGCAGGTCAGACATACAGCAGCCTGCATGTCTTCTGTAGTTTCAGTACAGTTTTGTGCTTGTTTCACAGTTTCACTCTGTCCTCAGGTCAACTGAAGACCGTGTAATAAATCCACTAATGTCTACGAGGACACGTCTGCTGCTTGGGAGTCAGAGTTGAGCTGTCCAGCTGTCTCCAGAGCAGCGAGGACAGTGTTGAGACTGAAAGCTGCTGTACTGGTGAACAGTCTGCTGTGGGAGTTCACTTTGTAAAGTCGTCCGGTGTTTGGACGGCCTGTGTTAATGCGTCCACGGTGCCCTGCCGCGCTCCTAGTTGTGTTTGTTAATTAGTTTGGTTGTCTTGTGTGAACCCACAGCAGTCAGATAATTAACAATGACAAACAGCGTTGGTGTCCAGCTGCTCTTCTCCCGCCTCCACAGCTGTGGGAATCTGCTCTTTAATCAGGCCACAGAAGCCAAACCACAGCAGCTAATGCAGGAATTCATATGAGGAGCTGGCACCGGGCCAAGACGGCTGCTGGGGGAGCGGGAGCCAGAGGTTGGGATGGGATGAAAAAGTGCAGCGTCACCACATGGGTCCACTTTAGACCTCTGGCGTCAGGTTCCTCGGGATGTGCTGACCCAGCCGGAGGAAACGTGTCCTTGTGTGGCGGATCGGACGTATTAATAGAGGGAGACCTGCTGGGTTCATCAGAGCCGGAGCCCGGCCTCTCGGTGGCGGTCAGGACAGCGACAACAGCGAGCTGCAAAACTGAGTGTCTGATATACTGTACCTGTTATCACTGACTGAAATGTGGAGCGACAGCGTACACAGAGAAAACACTCCCTTTGTTTCATCACGGTCCTCTGAACTCTGTGATGCTGTGGAGAAAAGGTCCCAGCTGTTTTCAGTCAGAAGGGTTTTCACAGCTTCCAGAAGCTGAAAGGAGAGTTCAGCAGCTGTTAACAGCTGGCTCCTCACTGTGAGCATCAGTGTTACTGACAGAGTGTGTGAGTCGGGATTATCAGGGAAACGAGTGCTGTATGGTTCCACTCACTTTCCAGAAGCTCAGGCTGAGCAGCTGAATCATCTGCACTGGATTTAATGACGTCAACTCATTATTCCTCATTTTTCTTTTCACTTCATCACATGAAGCCATGTCTCCAGCCTGTGCAGTGACATTTCTCTATAGAGCTGCAAACCTGCTGCTGCTTGAATGAACTGTGTGAATACAGTTCATTCAAGCAGCAGCTCGCCATATGAAGAGACGAGCAGCTCGCCATGTGAATACCGAACACCAGACGCCTGATGTTCACCATGTCACTACCTGTGATCATCCCCAGAAACGGCAGGCTTAGCCTGGACGCTGTGGCTCCTACATCAGCATCAGACCCCCCCAATCTAAATACTGACTGTTTATCGCTTTCATCAGCCACACGCAAAGTCGTCAGACCACGAGTCGCACTCAGTGGCTCTAATGTGCCAGTGACACAGCTAGCATAAACTGCAATAACCGTGAGAAACTAGCAGCTTTTACAGTATTAATTCCCTCTTCACATAATCGGATCGGACTCCGAGGTGCCTGGCCATGTTTTGATCGGGCTGCCATGTCAGTAGCGCAGATTGTCCTGGGAGGCAGAGTGACAGTGAATCTTGGAAACGGCGCTCCTCAGAACATTATTTGCTATAAATTACTGTGGGGGATCTCTGCTCAAGGTCAGCTATAAAAGTGACAGCCTCGGCGTGACGCCCAGGTGCCCAGCAGCGCCTCCTGCTGCCCGTCCAGAGCAGCAGCCCGAGGCCTTACAGCGGAGTCAGGAGAAGATGGACGGTCGTATGGAGAAGACTCATCACCGGAGACAGCTTCGGCCCAGGCTCTGAAGGTGGAGCTTCACCGGTCTGCTCTTGAGACGCTGTGAGACGCCATGCTGTCCAGAACAGAGGGCGGGCTGTCGGCTCAGACTGACATCTGTCTCTGTTCTTTTTAGTCGGAGGAATGCCCGGAGTGACGCTTTTTACACACTCTGCTGTGAAGTGAGCGCTTCAGAAATACAAACCAACCCAATTCCAATCTAGCAGAAAAATAAAAGCACCATCTATGAAATCAGTGAGGAAGACTCTCATCCTGAGGAGAAGCAAAGAAATGTGAAGAAGAAGGAAAACAGGCGCTGAATGGAGGTCTGGGACACCGGAGAGATTCAGTCCAACCGTCTCACACACTCCTCCAGCTGGGCAATATGGCCCAAGACCCGTATCTTCAGATGACGATGTAAACCCAGCCTGGGCAATATACCGAACATTTACCACGATAACCTCATCATTTCACCCATGTCAGAATATTCAGTGTTTAAAACAATGAAAATACAGTCAGTTCTGTCTGTGTCGGTGGGCGGTGTTCACGTCCCTGTAAGACGTGGCTCCGCCCACTCCTGCTTAAAATCACAGTGACTGTCCGAGTGGACAGACCTGTCCCCCCTGGGATCCCTGGACACTTAGCATGGCCACGTGCCAGTTTAGCTGCTACCGGCTACAAGTTAACAGGCTAACAGCCTGCAGGGTGTCCTGGGCCGAAAACTCCTGATCAGCTGATTGATCAGCTGATTGTTGCTGCAGAAGCTCCTCTGCTGTTGTATTCAATAAGGCCAGATTTGTTTGTTTACATTGCTGCATGTCCAGACACTGTGTCCGAATGTCCACACTGTCCCCTAACCCCTCAGTCACTGCATAGTGGACTTCATAGAGCCCTGAATCCATTGGGATTCAGACTTGCAGCTCCCTACTTTTTCCATCAGCGCTGATCATGTGACCCCCAGCCGGTACCATGGTAACCATGGTAACCAGACGTTTTGTAATATATTTTTTAATGTGCTCTTATTCTGCATTTTAGTTTCCTGTCATCTTTCTAATCATTGAACAATAGATAAAAATATATTATGAAATTATTCCCGGCTCGCGCTGCGGCTCTTCCACTATTTTGCTGGAGATTCACAATGCACCATGGGTAATATTGAGACGTCTAGGGACCATCGATGCTCACTACTTTTCAAGATGCATTGTGGGAAATTTCTAGTGCCCTTCTTTTTTGCTATCTGGACATTCGGACAGTCCTACAGATGGCGTCTTCACTACGTAGTGTCCTATAGAGGACACAGTGTGGACATTCGGACACAGCCTGAGTCTGTGCTCCAGGTCTTCCTCTGTGGTTTGGTGTTTCTGTGATAGAGTGACAGCGCCATCTAAAGGCCTGGCAGGTCATTACATGGTTTTGAGTCCCTGTCATGATGAAGATGTAGATATTTCCTGAAGCGATGCTGTGTGGACAGGGTCTGGGAGCAGGTCTGGTATGGTCCGGGTCTGGTCAGGGTCTGGTCAGGGTCTGGTATGGTCAGGGTCTGGTCAGGGTCTGGTCAGGGTCTGGTCAGGGTCTGGTATGGTCAGGGTATGGTCAGGGTCTGGGAGCAGGTCTGGTATGGTCCGGGTCTGGTCAGGGTCTGGTCAGGGTCTGGTCAGGGTCTGGTATGGTCAGGGTATGGTCAGGGTCTGGTCAGGGTCTGGTCAGGGTCTGGTCAGGGTCTGGTCAGGGTCTGGTATGGTCAGGGTATGGTCAGGGTCTGGGAGCAGGTCTGGTATGGTCCGGGTCTGGTCAGGGTCTGGTCAGGGTCTGGTCTGGTCAGGGTCTAGGAGGAGGTCTGGTCTGGTCAGGGTCTGGTCTGGTCAGGGTCTAGGAGGAGGTCTGGTCTGGTCAGGGTCTAGGAGGAGGTCTGGTCTGGTCAGGGTCTGGTCTGGTCAGGGTCTAGGAGGAGGTCTGGTCTGGTCAGGGTCTGGTCTGGTCAGGGTCTAGGAGGAGGTCTGGTCTGGTCAGGGTCTGGTCTGGTCTGGTCAGGGTCTAGGAGGAGGTCAGGGTTAAGGTTCACTGGATGTCTTTAAGTTCTGTCCCCATTCTGCTGGCTCTACTCTCTGCATAGTGCCAGAGTCCTGGGAGAAGGATTCCTCTCTGTGAACAGAGACTTGTCAAAAATCAGATCATGGTGTCTCAAGTGACCAGATACAGTTGTGTCCCAAAAAGGTGTAATTACAACAAAAGTGATGGGAAAAGCAGGTGAAGACAGTTTCCCTGAGAAGGCTGACTGAAGGAGGTCAGATTCCCACTACAGCCTCATGGAGAGCAGGTGTGTGTTGCGGGATCTCAGCGGACCGCCCACCATCACCACACTGCTTCATACAGGTCAAGGCAGGCCAGTCATGTGACTGCCAGGCTGATTGGTGAAGATATTCAGACGCGAAAAGTTCTGATCAGCACAATAAAAGCTGATCTGAAGCCACTTCCTTTCCGAACATCAGTAGCAGGAATGAGCTGAAGCTTGGCTCAGAGGCAACATGTTCTGCCGAGGAATCACACCCAGTGTTTTCCTGAAGCACCTTTTCCATGAAGATACTTAGAAGTCCATCGATCCACACCCGGATGACCCCCGGCCCCAGACAGACTGTTCCCTGTGTGCTGTCCAGAGAGACGGTGGACGCAGAGCTGCAGAAGCCGGTCGGCTGCAGCTTCTGGCTGTGGAGGAACTCCAGACAGCTGGAGTTCTCCGGGTGAGCTGTTGTGACAGCAGCTCAGTGAAGCATGAGGAAGTCATTAATCAGAGATGCTTGGCTGTGTTGACGAACACCGAATCTGCCAGAGGCCAACAGCACTTCAGCAGACCTGCAGCGACTGAAGCCAAATGAGTGAACTTCACTCCCAGCTGTCTGCACACTCCTCACACTCTCTACACACGCCTCACACTTGTGTGTGTCTCTGCACGCAGCACAGCAGCACCTCACATGTGGAGTCATTAACTTCCACAGAGATAAATGAGCTCTTCCTGCCCCTCTGCTAAAAGGACACGTGGAGTTGAACCAGCAACTTTCAGAGTGACAGACAAGCACTCTGCCACTTGAGCCACAGTCCAGACCCCAGCGGCACCCCCAACCCCTGGGCCGAGGACTGGATGAACAAAAAAAGTCTCAAAAACAAATCATTCAGTGTGGAAACAAAAAGAAACTGCAGTGTTGCAGAGCTCAGAGAGCTGCTGGCAGCAGGAGCTTCTGGACTCACTTCGATCCCGTCCTCAGGTGATGCAGCTCCGATACGCAGCGACATGTTGGAAGCTACTGCAGCCAAGACGTTCAGGTGTGAGGAATGAGCTGATGATTGTGGATGATTCATCCCGACTCGGTCAGAGGTTCTCAGAAACAGAACGCATTATCTGACAAATCCACCGCATGCTCCTCTGCCAATCAGTCTTTCTAACAATGCAGCAGTAAAAGCTTCACCACACACTGAGAAAGGACTAAAACACACTTCTTCTTGTCTGCATAACACTCTTCTGACGACTGAGATAAGCGAAGAATCATCACATTAATTGTCTTAAACCCTAAAACCCATTATTGTGAGAAAAGCTGATGAGCAGACTCACTGTGTCAGTGTGAGAGGCTGAATCAGCACCACGGACAGCAGCTGGACTCAGCTACAGTGAGGATTGGTCACAAGATTCCTGACTGGAGAGGAAAACTCTATCTGATCAGAGACATATGGCAGCTGCATGATCTGCCTGGGGGGGCAGCAGGGGGCCGGCAGAGTTGGGGAGACGCAGACGCCAAAAGTAAATGTCACTTTTACAGAGAAGTTGAACCTAAAACAAAGAGTCGCTCTGACAACACAAACTCTGAGCTGGTGTTAAAATCAGTGAAAGTTCCTGAACGAGCCTCAGTGGTCCTGAGCTGTAACATGAGTCAGCCTCATTATTGGTAACATCAGGGTTAAATTAACGAACTATTTGTTCGTCCAGGCAACGCTGTTCACCGACACCCTGATCGTCCTCCAGGCAGAGTTTTTCTGGCTCCTTTATTCCAGTTGTTATTCTTCCACAGAGCTCCTCCTGATGTTTCTCCACCTCAGACCTGACAGGATCCATTTCCCACTCAGAAAAGTTTGGCCAAGGTTTCTTTTCTTCGTGTTTGACCTCAGTGGGCGGGGCCTCTGAACTATGAATAATTCAGGGAGTAACATGGTAGTGACAATCAAATTCAGCTGCTGCATCTATCAACGCCCGATCATTCGGACGCTGAGCTCGGCAAGGCAGGAAAGTTTGGAATTTCATGAGGGCCCATCGAACGGTGAGGCCACCGCTCAGATTTATACCCGTTTCAAGGAAAGATTGATGAATGACGGCCAACATGCTGAATGAACGGTCCAGTGAAACATGGGAGTCTACCAAACACCCCAGAGAGGCGATGTGGACCAAACCCATCTTCACAGACAGAGTGGAAACATTTCAGCAGATGGAACCAAACTGATGACCAGTCCGACCGTCCAGCAGCGATGCAGCGATGAAGCTCTGCCTCAAACACACACATCCACATTCTGCTGGGAGACCCCAGCCACACACACCGGCTGTTCCCGCCAAACAAGCTTCTGCAAACTACAGCAAAGATGGTCTGAATGTTAACAGGGAGACCGCTTTCAGGGAAATAAGATCAACAGAAACCGTCACAAACAGAGAGCCAGACAGCTCAAGATGCTCAGAAACAATAAGAGGAGTCAGGAAGAGGAGGGAACTGCAGTTCAGTGGCAGCGAGAGGATCCAAATTCAGCTGAAAGACGTCTGAAGGAAGACGAATCAGCTTCCTCTGTCGTCCAGCTGGACCAAACCACGAACCTCCAACACATCGTGACCACTGTGAGGTGTGGTCAGAATCCAGCCTCCAGAGGAGAGGCGTCCAGTCCAGGGGTCCAGACCTAGAGCTCCACGGTCCTGCAGGTTTTAAAAGCCCAGTATCGAGTCCTCATTCTAATCAGGCTGCAGCCGGGAGTCCTGAAAACCTGCAGGACACGGGACCTTCAGGACCGGACCGGGTTCAGAGACCCCCACCACAGTCAACCTTGTAGACTTCAATGTGAGAATGAAAAAACCTGACATCCACTTTATTATAATAACACATTTTAAAACATCAAACTGACCACAAGAACACCAAAGTCACAATTTTAGCATAAAAACCACGTTAATGATTCACTTTCCAAATGAATCTTGGCTGCAAACACGTGTGTGCCATTACCTGAGAACACCAAGAACAAACCGTCACCGTCATCCCATCAAGCATGTAGTTACGTTTGAAAGGACACACGCACTTTTCTTCCTTTCATATTTGTACACTGATGCCAGAAATCAAGGCAACTGGAAACTTTTACCAAAAGCAAAGGGCAAAAGAAAAAGCAGCATAACATATAACAACATGGAGTTTTGAAGGGAATCAGATTCCAGGTCAGTGAGGGAAATCATCCACAGGCTGAATTACTTCTAAAGATTCTTAGAAACCAAACTTCCTGTTTCATAACCATCTAATCAGAAAGCTGCTGACTGCTCACTCTCCTCGGTGTCGGGACGGAGTCACTGCTGCTGGGCGGAAAACTTTCTGTGACGAAAACTACAACTTCATTTGGGAAATCAGGGCGAGTTCTGTTTGAGGGGCTGAGATATCCACGGCTGTCACATTCAGCTCAGTGAATTCATGTAGATGGCTTTAAAAAGCCTCATCCAGAAAGACCGAGCTGTGCTGGGTCTGGAGGTCTGGAGGGCCGAATGTCTGGATCTGGATGTTCGTCTGATGAGAGCTGAATGAATGAATGGTCCTGCAGCACACAGCTCCACCCTGGCCCTCCGGACACCCCACAGCTCCTCCATCCCCTCCATCATCTCCACTGTGCTGCTGAGGTCCAGAATGATGAGAGACCCTGACGAGTCCTCAGCTGGATGGAGGACTTCCTGACCTCCGTCCAGCATTTGGCCAGACGCTGGGAGGCTGCTGCTTCCTGCTTTCAGCTTCCTGCTCACATCAAGCTGACCCTCCATCACAGACTCTGCTTCCACAAGGACAAAACCACCCGAGCACATCCATCTGCTGACGGAGCGACGCCACTGCAAGGCCCATTCACCCCTCACACGGAAAACATCTTGAAAACTGATTCCTGGCTGATTCCCACACTCTGTCCAGCTCGGTGTTCATAAGGAAGCTCATGTTGTCAGCAGTTCTTCGCCAGCGGAGCAAATGTTCTCTGTGTGAGAGTGACTGAACAGAACACAAGAGAATTCAGGCAGTTTGTGCTTCTCTATCGTTACGATTCGGCACCTCCTCAACAGCAGGAACTTCTCCCACCATTTACTCCACCATCATCTGCATACAGGGAGAACGCCCCTTCACACAGGTGGGCCTACGCCACGAAGAGACAAAGGAGCTAAAATCTTCTCTGTGTGCCTCCATGTCTGACTGAACTACAAACAAACATGCAAACCACAACATCATGTTAACTACGTTTCAGTACAATCAGATAAAACCCATGTTTCAGTAATAAAATATAACCACAGGTTCCATATCATAGTGCTGAGCCCCAAAACACTCGAACACACATCCAAATGGGGGATCGAACCAGCAATACTGGGAGTGGCAAACGAGCAGATGAGGAAAAAAACAGGATACACTGAATCAGTCCTTCCAGAAAAAAAACATGAAGCGATCGCATAATTCAACACATAATGAGCCAAACTTTACATATTCATACGGGGCCTGCATTTTTAAAAGAGGCTCTTTTGCCTCATAAATCGTTGAAACTCTCAGAATATTCAGGGTTTGCATGATTTCTTAATCCCCACATTTTCCTTACAAAAACCTACAAACACAGAAACATGGAAAATGTGTTTACGCGGGAGCAGCCATTTTCCCCTGTCGTCTTGGGAACCTAAAGCAACGTTAAGCGATGTGAACGTCATCGAAAAGCAGAAGACCGTCAAGAAGGAACGATGAACCCAGAAATAAACACAAAGAAAAAAGAGCCTCTTTCAGAAGGATAATTTCACACTGGAATCCATCTGTGGATGATGAAATGCCTGGCTCCGCCCAACTCCAACAATTAAAGGTCTGGCTCCGCCCTCATTATTTCATCATCTCCAACAAAGTAAAAGGATTCTCCAAAATCCTACAGAGATTTTATCCTGTAAAGATTTCAATCAGACACTGATGTATTCTGCACCTTTTGTGAACATTCTGCTGAAACAGGAAGTCTTTTATTTTGGCTCTGCCCTCAGATTATTTAATATACTATATTGGTTTGTTTGGCCCACACCAGAGTGACAACTAAAATTCAGTGGAGCACCTTTAAATCTTTACAGATATGTAGATGATATTTCTGAAACTGACTTCTCTTATTGGTCCTGACATTTGTGCAAATAAATCTTTTTTTTTTTTTAAAAAGAAGTCATGATGAAGTCCATCAACATAAATTAGCACTAAAGACGACCAAAGCGTTGCCTCACAGTGAGAGATTCACTGTGTGGATTGGAAGCACTTGTTTTAACAGCAGATGTCTGTTTAGGCAAACGGGAAGCACACATTTTATTTAGCTGTTTATTAATTTTTTACAGAAATCGTAGCATATTCTTTTAGTAAAACTCAATTCTGGAATAAAGCAAGATGAAAAGTTCATTACTCCAGACCTTCTGTCCTGTAGTCTGCTTGTTTGTCATAGGAAGTCGTTAGAAACAAGTCTTCACATTGAGGAAGCTTCCTGGAGAGAACAGGGCCAGTGGATTTAATTTTTTTTTTATTCCTCAAACCAATGTTCTTGCAAGTTCATGAAATTTCATCATATAAAATAGTAAAAATATCCTGCAGATTCCATCACATTACTGAAAACGATTCAACAATCACCACAACAACAAAAAACCCCTTTCTTAAAGGGCTGACTGAGATGTTTGTATATTGAATACCATGAGTGTATTCATAGGATAGCGTGACTTTTACAAACAAAGCAGATAAAGACGACAACTGAGCAACGTCCAACTGCTTTTATCTAACATGAGTATTAATGAACACAGCGACTGACTGACAGAAAGCACCTGAACCGTGTAGTTCCTGTCCACCCACCTGGAAAACACAGCATGTCTTCATTCGTGTAAACTGTGTCCGCCATGAGGACAGGGCCATGTCTGCACCACACACCGTTATATGAACGCCGGTGACGTTTCAGAGGCTGCTGGTTGGATTCCCGGTCACATGAAGACATGTGAGACGTACGGCTGTGGCCGGTCGGTGGTAATGAGCCGCCGGTGCGAAGGCGCTCCCACATGCGTCTCTTCAGCTCTTAATGGTTGTTCGGCACAGTGACTCAGAGGAATTTAACTGCTTTTTGAAAAGCTCTGAGTGGTGACCTGAATACACCCAGCCTGTGCTTAAATTCTTATCTTTGGTATATTTAGTTGCAAATTAAAACTCAGGTGTGCTGAAAGAGCAGAAAGCTCGGGCTCCTCGCTGTACTCTGTAAGGTGAGAAGAAAGTGAAAAGGGACGAGTCAGCAGAGCAGAGCTGAGGATCAGAGCTGCTGCACATTATAATTGCAGCCATAGAGATTTCACCCAATCTAACAGAAAACTGCAGCGTCCCCACGAGGTCCAGGTGCTCGGCTCAGTGTTCTCCCCACCTGCAAGGTTCCCATGTTCCTGCACATGCCGTCCTCCTCCGTGTCCCTGCTGCGTCTCAGAGCAGGTCCAAACATCCAGGTCACGTCCCACAGGACCGCCGGAGCCCGAGTGAAACATCCAGCCTCCCTCCCCGGCTCCCCGAAGAGCCCGACGCGCCGCTGGATGACTTTTATGCCAGTTGTTCAAAACAACATTAGATTGGATCACTCTGATCCAGATTACCAAATCCAGATTAGCAGTGCGCTAAATGGAACATATCACAATGTGGGCCAGTAGCAATGTGGAGAACAACAGGGAGAACCATGAGCTCACTTTGGGAGGTTTGATTCTGAGACAGTAAGAGAAACATCACCTTGATTGATCACGCCTTTAATGATCACCGACTGAGCCTCAACCAATCACCAACAGAAACACTGGATATTGTGAAAAAGAAACAAAAAATCCCACATGTCCAATAGTTAGCAGAGTAGGAACGTTCAGGGTTCTCCAGCAGGTTCCACCCTGCTGTAGGAGGCAGCGACGTTCTCCCTGCTCTGCTGGATGTGTTCCTCTGCAGGAGGATCAGAGCTTCTCTTCTTTCATGTTCTCCTTTAAGGAGTCGTTCAGAGGCGTCATTATTCCTGTCCTGTCCACTTGCTGTGGACGCCTGAATTCAGTCCCTTCTTAAATGAAAGTCGCTCAGACAATCCACATGTTCTCCATCCCCCATCGGGGGTCCAAAGGAATACAATGACCTCTGACATTAAGCTGATGGAAGTCTAAAAAGATCACTTATCTCTTCATTCTCCCCGACACTTAGACAGTTCAAGCAAAGCCCACTGAGCACGTGCAGTCTACCCAAAACGACAACACAGCCACACACACACACACACACACACACACACACACACACACACACACACACACACACACACACACACACACACACACACACCAGCTCCAGCCGCTCACTCTCTCACTGACTGCTGGGAAAAATGAAAAAGAGGTGGACTAGGGAGGCTGGGACTCGCAATTAATTACTGTAAATGATTATGCTGCCACTTGTTCTGTAGTACTTTATCTCCCCATCAGTTTCCAGATCCCATTCATCTGCTCAGCTGACAGACAACAATGAAGCATTCAAACTTAAAATCTGCACTCAACATTCATCCTCCGCTTGCATGAAATCACGCTAGAATAGGCTGTTGATAACGGCGTTTGGCTCCTGTCCGCAACTCCAACTGCATCCACTGAGTTACAGAAGGTCTGTCCGCAGGGCATCGCGCTTCAAAGCAGGACTCTTCATTAACACTGGGCAACGGCCATCGATCGGCACGAGAGAAAGAATACTGGACAACAAGGCCGGGCTGGAGACGAAGGGCTCCGTAACACCGGGAGGTCAGAACTCTCAGGGAACAGATGGAAGGAGGTGTCCCCACCCACACCGAGACTACTGGTCCTCCGTCCACACACCGGCTGCTCCACGTGTGGAGGGTTCCTCCTGAACCGGGATCCGATCGCTCTGCAGACCTGACACAACATAACACCCACTGACACAACGTAACGTAACACCCACAGACACAACACAACGTAACACCCACAGACACAATATAAAACCGACTGACACAACGTAACACCCACTGACACAACACAACATAACACCCACTGACAAAATGTAACACCCACTGATGTAACGTAACACCCACTGACACAACATAACGTAACACCCACTGACACAACGTAACACCCTGTAACAATTCACCTATTATTTCCAAGGCGATCTTGCCACTACGCATAAAGAGGTCATTGGCGGAAGACACCAATCAGCAGGGTGATTAACAAGCAGACAAAAACCTTAAGATTGGAACATAAAGCAGCATTTATTCTAACAAAAACCCCTCCCAACAGGAAACAAGCAACCCGACGCTCGGGCGCTCCTCCTTATAAATTAAACGGAAAACACAGCACATTGCGGGAAGTCCAGAAATGAAAACATAGGGCTCACAAAGTCCTGTCTTTTATGGCCCAAAGTTTCCCAAAGTTCGAGGCTCACGTCCCTGCGCGGGGACCAACTGAGTGACCGGCGGCCGTTAATTACTCACGCCGGTACAATCCTCAGTCCGCTGGTCTCCACAGCTCCTCCTCTCCAGCCCGGTAGCTCCGTGGAAAAAAATAGTCGGTTTAATCCAGTAGATCCCCAAAAACACACCAGATTATAATCCACACTGGTGCCGATCCACCCTGGCAAACGCTCCCTGGCCTCGCTCCTCCGGCAGGTGAGTTCCAGGACGGCGTGTGACGTCACTCCCCCAAAAGCAGGTGCGCCGCTTCACCTTAAATAACCAAGCCCCGTCCCGGTACCAACGTCCAGATACTTACGACTGACACAGTTTCCCAACACAAACCCGTGCCCCAGAAAAAACACCCACAGTGACCCAAGTTTTACATATTAGAACGACAGCACAGGACACATTTTATCACTCCTGCTGGGTGAAACATGTAGGGACCTCCGTGGTCGTTACAACCCACTGACACAACATAACACCCACTGACACACCATAACACCCACGAACAATACATAACACCAACTGACACAACATAACGTAACACCCACTGACACAACATAACGTAACACCCACTGACACAACATAACGTAACACCCACTGACACAACATAACGTAACACCCACTGACACAACATAACGTAACACAACCTGTAACAATCTAACCAATCTTCTTCTCTGTTTTTCGTTGTGGGACTTTGATTCACGTTCCTCCTTGTTTTTACCACTTCATCAGATATGCTAATTCCTTATTTTTTCTTTTCTCTTCAGCCATGGTAATGCAGTGTTTAAAATTTTTAAATTGATTTTGTTTTTTTGTTTTTTTTATGAAACACCATAAATATCGAGGGACAATACAAAACCTTAGTTTACTTTCTGAGTTCATTGTAAATCTTAAAAGCGTGGCATGAATAGCCAAACACCGAAACAACCTTTTAAAAAGTAAATTGAGGACACAGAGGCTCCTGAATCCTGACTTTAAGGACTCTGGACATGACCTCTGCTTTGTAGATGACAGCTGAACAGTAAACATGTCCTGACATTTCTTTTCAAAACCTGTTAAAGTTACTTTTTTTAAATGAAACATCTGAGAGAATCAGAGCATGGCTGGTCTTAAAGGCTGCTTCCACCTGAATTACACATGGTTAAATGAGACGTTTTCATTTGAAGCAGCTTGTAAAAGTGTGAGCAGGTAATTCAGGGGTTTAAGATGGACAACTCTGGGCTCCCTTCCAGTCATTTACACTTCTGCCTGCAAGACACTTCTGCAACTTCTCTAAACTTGTCACAGACTCTACATTAACATCCCAAACAGCATTTGCGACTCGCACAAGGAGTGGGACAGCGGCAGACAGTCTGCCAGAATCTCAAGCTCATCATTTCTGTCCTCAGGCATCCAAGTCTTTGAATCTTTCAGAACGTGTGGAGTGAGACTTGTGAGCACTCCATCCACAGCCCTGCAGGGATGCCATGCCCTGCCAACTACACCGGTTGCCATAGTAACTCTGACAGCACCTCCCATTAAAAGGCTCTAATTGATAGGAAGAGATAGCTGCAGAGGATGAAGCATCGCGCCCCGATCGGAGGCTCTGCATGCTGCCAGCGAGACAATGAGCTGCGAGAGCGTCCACAGCCAAGCGCCAGACGTACGGCAGCCCTGCTGGGACAAATCCTCCCTGTCTGTCTGCAAATACCCACTCTTCAGGTCATGAGGGAAGCTGAAGAACTGAGTCTGAAGCAACATGAGCTTGAGCTACAGGAGAAAGGAAACGCCGCCGCCGCTTCGTGTGTCTGTCTGCAGACAACATGAGCCCCAAGACAACACGGCGGTCCGACACACCAAGAGCATGGCGGGGATTCGTCTGCTGACGTCTATATACGAGCAATAACAGCCAAACCGGCAGGAATCTGACGACAAATATGGGTCATGATGAAAGCCTTCAAAATAAAACGAAGTTCAGGCATTTCAAACCAGAACCGCTGAACGTGAAGCAGCGCTGAGCAAACAGAGAGCAGGCTCTGCATTACTGCTTCTCAGTTAGTTCAGAAGTTCTACTCAATCTCAATATGAAAATACTGCTTTAATAAAGCGTCCAGACACTGGCCCAGTTTACATGGGTGATTTATCAGTCCGATTGAAAACAAAAGTGTTAAACGCATCTGTATACATATACATATACATATACATATACATATACATATACATATACATATATGCATACATACATATATATACGGCAGACAAAGCGATCCACGATGAATCCTGGTTCTCCAGGGTCCTGGGTAACGTGGAATATAAGGCGTCCTGTGACATGAGGACAGAGTCTCTGGCTGAACTTCCAGGTCTTCTCTGCAGCAGCAGTCCTCAGAGAGTTTCATCTGATCAATAATGTCCCATCGTCTCCATGAGACGCTGCTCAGAGAGCTCCTCCCCCGCCGGAGTCCCGCCCCGCCCGGCGCCTCGTCCCAGTGTAAAGCACCGCTCCACCTGCCGATGTTTCAGATTAACTGGTGTCTGTGTTAACTTGTGACCAACAGATGTTGAAAACCGACTGAAACTTGTGGTGGTTCTAGTGACGCCGGTTTTCTACAGTTACAGTAAATTTATCAGTTTAGAGTATTTAGTGAGTCTGATTTTAACATCTGCTGTTTCAGCAAGTGTTCACACAGAACTCCATCACACATTACCATGGGAACCAGTTCATCCAGAACACCGGGCAGCGGTCCGCTGGTAGTCTACCACCGAGCTCTTTCAACAACTGTGTTCTGGCTCCTTATGAGCCACCCCAGACATGCCTGCATGAGGTTATTTATTATTTTTAATTATATGTTCAAGTTTTGATGGTGCGCTTTTATTTTGAAATAAACCGGAAGTGTCGCGACTCGCTACTTCCTGTCCAACGGAGTGAGGAAAAATGGATCTTTTTTGTCGTCTTCTGCATATCTTGGGGCCAGCACAGCCTGTGAGTTGCTGAAACATAATGTACAGACCTGCACTGATTGTAACTTTAGGTTCTGGAATGTTTGATATAGGTAGTGCCTCCTTAAATGTGTTTATTTGCTGTGTTAGCATATACGCCAATTAGCGCTAGCTAGCGGCTAATGCTAGCATGTTTGTTTATTGTAAGCTAGCTCTGATGCTATTTCTGTTTTTGTGTTACAGTTTTACCATTTGTTCTTCAACTATTAAAGGCCACTAAAGAAGCGGTGGTGTGGTTTTTGAACAGTGGTTATCACCTGCCTAGCAACGGGGTGCGAGGGCAGGACAGTAAAAAGGCTAAGCTAAACGGCTAACCAAGAGGTACAGCAGCTCCCTGGTCCTCAGTCCAGATGCAACCATGCAGCCAGCGGAGGGGGAGCGCCTGGAGGTACGGTCTGCCTGCTCCAGCTCATCATCCAGATCCCGCAGCTCACTCACCAAAGCAGCAGTCGAAGCACGTGCAAAGGCTGAAGCAGCTCGTGCCAGAGCTGAGTTTGCACGAAGGGAGATACAAATCAGGATGAAACAAGCAGAGCCAAGTGCCACATTGGAAGTGCTGAAAGAAGAAAAGGAAGCAGAGACTGCACTCGCCGAAGCCAGCGTGTTTGAAGCAGCAATAGCAGAAGAGGTAAATGGGGAAACGCCAACACATGCATCAGAGAAACAATATGGGGAGTCACGACAAAGTCACGACAACACACAACCTAAACTGACCTCTCACACGCTAAGCTAGCTTCCAGCTTCAACCTCTTCGCAGAGACTACAAAGCTTCCTCAAATACTCATCAACCCATTCTGATGAAGACTTACCTGACCTTACCTTACCTGTCTTTACACCCATACAACAATGCACCACAAACCCAGTCGCTGGTTCAGCCGCCTCAGATACAAGTCAACAGGACATCAAGGATGAGACCAGAAGCTCTCCTCCACCAGCAGCCACCATCCAAGAGCAACGTGACTACAAATATGTGAGTACCACACCCAAGCCAATGAGCTCCCTTTCCCCTCACAGTCCGCCCTTCCAGCCAAAGCAATGTGACAGTGGGAACAGTGACTTTGCTGGTCTTGCTAAATTTCTGGCCAAAAGAGATTTAGTCACAGATGGCCTAACAAAGTTTACAGACAGGGCAGAGGACTACTGGGCATGGAGACCCTCTTTCTATAATGCTATAGAAGGATTAAACTTAAAGTCAAGTGAAGAATTGGATCTACTCACCCGGTGGCTTGGAGAACAATCATCCAGACATGGCAAACGCATTCGCTCTGTCCATCTCAACAATCCAGCAGAGGGCCTGCGTCACGTTTGGACACGGCTAGAAGAATGTTATGGTACGCCAGAGGTTATTGAGAAGTCTCTCCTCGACAGAATCAAACGCTTTCCCAGAATTTCAAATAAAGAGCCTCAAAAACTCAGAGAGCTTGGTGGCCTGCTTTCCGAAGTTGATGCAGCTAAATGTGACGGCTCTCTACCTGGGCTGGTCTATTTGGATACCTCATGTGGCATTGCCCCTATTGTCGAAAAGTTGCCAACGAATCTTCAAGACAAGTGGATGTCAGAGGGGACACAATTCAAGCAAAGACACAAAGTGAGTTTCCCTCCATTTTCATTCTTCTGTAACTTCATTGAAGAACAAGCAAGAATGAAAAATGACCCCAGTTTCAAGTCAGCTGTTTCAGCTCCCACGTCTACTCCAGTGACGCATGACAACCACCACGCAAGGTTCGTGAAGTCCCGACCGCCTGTTGTCGTCCACAAAACAGAGGTAAACAAATCTCACAAGACAAGCTCATTCAACACAAATGAGTTCACTAACAAGCAGTGTCCCATTCACCTGAAACCACACTCTCTGAAGAACTGCAGAGGTTTTAGAGGAAAGACACTGGATGAGCGTAAATCATACCTCAGAGAACACAACATTTGCTTCAGATGCTGTGATTCCTCCACTCACCAAGCTAGAGATTGTAAAGCAGAAATTTCATGTTCAGAGTGCAACAGCAAAAAACATATTTCTGCTCTGCATGCAGGTCCAGCTCCATGGACACAAAACAAAAAAGCTCAAGACACTACTCCAGATCAGGGCGGGGAGCATACAGAGGGGTATGGTGGGGAGAGCAGTCCAGGCAGTACAGAGACCAGCTCAGCGTGCACTCAAGTATGTGGCGTCATAAGTGGGGGGCGCTCCTGCTCTAAAATATGCCAGACCTTTGTCTATCCACAGGGGCATCCAGACAGGAAAGTCAAGGTTTATGCTATCATAGATGACCAGAGCAATAGGTCATTAGCCAAGTCGAGCCTTTTTGACACCTTTGACATTCCAATGGGCAACCAAGCGCCATACACGCTGAAGACATGTACCGGGGTTTCCATGACACAGGGCCGCATAGCTGAGAACCTCATTATACAGTCTGTTGATGGGCAGTTTTGCTCTCCCTGCCCTCCCTGCTCGAGTGTGATTCACTCCCAGACAACAAGTCTGAAATCCCAACACCAGAGGTCGCTCTCGCCCATCCTCACCTCAAACATCTGGCTGGTCAGCTTCCACCTCTTGACCCCGAGATCGAAATTATGTTGCTGTTAGGCCGTGACATAATACAAGTACACAAGGTGTTTGAACAGGTTAACGGACCAGTTAATGCCCCGTTTGCTCAGAAACTTGCACTTGGGTGGGTGATTGTAGGGGATGTATGCCTTGGGGGAGCTCACAAACCAGCCATTGTGGGCTCATCCAGAACAAGTGTTCTAGAGAACGGGCGTCCAAGTCTCCTACCACCCTGCCAGAACAGTTTCCATGTCAAAGAGCAGCCCCAGTCACATGACAAGCCCTGGGACATGTAAGGTAAGGTAAGGTACCCAGTGAATGTACAACGAAATTTTGTTCTCTGCATTTAACCCATCCATCGATGCCACTGAAGCATTCCGTATGGAGCAGTGGGCAGCTGCGGGGAGCGCCCGGGGACCCATCTCCAGATGTGGAGTCAGGTTAATGGTCAGAATCACCTGACTGGAGGATTGCATGTTATCGGTTGACGGGGGAAACCGGAGATCCCGGAGGAAACCCATCCAGACACGGGGAGGAACATGCAAACTCCACACAGAAAGGCTCGCACGGTCCGGGGATTGAACCTGGGACCTTCTTGCTGTGAGGCAAGAGCGCTAACCACTCAGCCACCGTGCTGCCTTGTCAAATAGGGATAGGGGATGTCAAATAGGGGATAACATATTTCAGCAGACAGAAAGGGATGAAAAGCTTGCTCCATCCTTTGAGGACCAAGCCTTTCTGCGGATTATGGAAAGAGAGTTTTACCAAGATGACACAAATAGCTGGATAGCTCCACTTCCTTTCCGCACACCAAGAACCCGCCTCCCTAACAACCAAAGCCTAGCACTCAGCCGCTTAAACTCACTGCGCCGCACATTAAAGAAACGTCCCGAAATGGAGAGTCATTTTATGGACTTTATGCAGGGGTTGTTTGACAAAGATCATGCTGAGCCAGCTCCAGCTCTTGGGGAAGACGAAGAATGCTGGTATCTGCCCTTCTTCGGTGTCTATCACCCGCAGAAGCCGGGTAACATCAGGGTGGTGTTTGATTCGAGCGCTCAGTTTCAGGGGGTGTCTTTAAACAACGTGCTGCTCACAGGTCCAAATATGAACAACAGCCTGGTTGGGGTGCTCCTCCGTTTCCAAGAAGAGGCGGTTGCCGTTACAGCGGACATTCAACAAATGTTCCACTGCTTTCAAATGCGAGAAGATCACCGGAACTTCCTGCGGTTCCTTTGGTACTGCAACTATGACCCAAAGGAGCCAATTGTCGAGTACAGAATGAAAGTGCATGTGTTCGGCAATAGC
This sequence comes from Salarias fasciatus, assembly GCF_902148845.1. Classification (NCBI taxonomy): domain Eukaryota; kingdom Metazoa; phylum Chordata; class Actinopteri; order Blenniiformes; family Blenniidae; genus Salarias; species Salarias fasciatus. The sequence goes on along the minus strand of NC_043759.1, from coordinate 29,990,086 downwards.
CCATCTCCAGCTGTTGCAATTTTTGGTCTGAAAAGACACACAGTACTCTCCTGAGTCCAAGAAGTTGGTTCAAAAACATTTCTATGTCGACGATGGATTGAAGTCTGTCCCTACTGAGTCCAAGGCGGTGGAGCTTCTCAAAGACACACAGGAACTGCTTGCTACCTCCAACTTGAGGCTCCATAAAATAGCCTCAAACAGCCCGAACGTCATGAAAGCGTTTCCCAGTGAGGATTTAGCAAGCGGGCTCAAGGATATCGACTTCAACACTGAGTTCCCTCCTGTGCAGAGAAGTTTAGGAGTATGCTGGGACATCGAAAAGGACAGTTTCACATTCAGAGTCTCCAAAACTGAAAAGCCTTACACAAAAAGGGGTGTTCTCTCTACTATCAACAGTCTTTTTGACCCACTGGGGTTTGCAGTGCCAGTCAGCATCCAGGGGAGGGCACTGTAATGGGAACTGACCAAAGAGACTTGTGGGTGGGATGAGACTCTTCCAGAGGGCATGTTCAAAGAATGGGAGGAATGGAAACATGCTCTCAAACAACTCGAGCAAACTCGCGTCCCAAGACCGTACTGCTCTTTCTCTTTCATGACTGCCGAACACAAGGAAATCTGTATGTTCTGTGATACATCGACCCGAGCAATTGCAGCTGTGGCTTACTTAAAGGCAACAAACACAGATGGTGAGACAGAGCTTGCATTTGTATTCGGAAAAGCGAAACTCACCCCCAAGCCCGAGCTTACCATCCCCGACTTGAGCTTTGTGCAGCAGTGTTAGCAGTGGAAGTTGGGGAGCTGATCAGAGACGAAATGGACATTCAGATCAATCACATTCGTTTCTTCTCAGACAGCCGAGTTGTTCTTGGCTACATTTACAACGGCTCAAGGAGATTTCACGTTTTCGTGAACAACCGTGTGCAACGCATCCGACAAATGACGGACCCAACTCAGTGGAGTTATGTACCCTCAGAGCGCAACCCAGCTGACCACGGATCCAGATCTTTACCTGCTGACAGACTGTCATCCAGCACATGGTTGAAGGGGCCCGAGTTTCTCTTAACATCCACAGAGAGCAACTCACCTGTTACGTTTCTGCTTCAAAACCCTGACACAGACATTGAGGTTCGTCCTTTGCTCACTGCTGCCATTCAAGCATCAAGTTCAAAGACTCCAAACTTTCAATCTTTCTCCAGCTGGAAGTCACTTACCAGAGCCTTTGCCCGCGTGATACACATTGCACGCACTTTCAAGCTAAAGAAATCAGACAGACAATGTAAGGGATGGCATATGTGTCACGAGCTCACCACCTCAGACTTCGAGCAAACAACAGAAGCCATCATAAAAGCAGTCCAGCGAGAAAGCTTCTCGGAAGACCTGAAACGGATAGAGAAAGGAAAAGACATTTCAAAGGCAAGCTCCCTCATAAAGCTCTCTCCTTACCTCGACAAGTCAGGCCTCCTGAGGGTTGGAGGACGCCTCCTCCACTCTGACCTTGAAACTGCAGGGAAACACCCGTTGATACTGCCACACAAACACCATATAACCAACCTGTTGATCCACCATTACCATGAAAAGGTTAGACACCAGGGGCGTCACCTTACAGAGGGTGCTTTAAGGTCAGCAGGTTACTGGGTTTTGGGAGGAAAACGCCAGGTCAGCAGTTTCATTCACTTATGCGTGGTTTGCCGCAAGCAAAGAGGAGTGACGCAGTCTCAGAAAATGGCAGACCTTCCTAAAGAACGCCTTAGTACTGAGCCACCATTCTCTTATGTTGGCGTTGATGTGTTCGGGCCATGGTCAGTTACCTCTCGTCGTACTCGGGGTGGGCTTGCTGATAGCAAACGCTGGGCAGTAATGTTCACTTGCATGAGCACAAGGGCAGTTCACCTAGAGGTCATAGAGGGTATGGACACATCTAGCTTTATCAATGCCCTCCGCAGGTTCTTTTCAGTCCGGGGACCTCCAAAACAGTTGAGATCAGATTGCGGGACTAATTTCACAGGGGTTTGTAGAGAGCTGGGCTTTGAGAAAAGGATTCCTGATGACCCAAACATGAAGTCATTCCTAAATGACAGTGGATGCTCTTGGATCTTCAATCCTCCACACTCATCACACATGGACAAACTGGCTCCAGGGTTTGTTCTCTCAGGGCTTTTTATTAAAAAGTGTTTCTCAGCCACCGTCCAGTTCTTCTGCTTGTTTTTGACTTTACTGCTTCCTGTTTCCTGCTTCCTGCTTCCTGTCACATACATACGAGGGAACGCAGGGCAGAACCAATAATCCCTGTTTAATCCACTTCACTGTCAAGCACCATAAATATGAAACACGGAGTGGATTATCAATCAGCGTACACCACCGTTCACAAGCAGATCTGAAATACAATCCGTTCCGAGTGAAGCGGATCCCCTCAGTGTTTATATGAACCGTCTCCAGTCCGCTTCCCCTCCAGTCTGATCATACAGGGCCCATGGAAACGTGGCCACTGAGAGCTAACGGTCTGGTCAATGGTGAAGCTTCATGTGAAAATATTCAAAACCTTTTTCCTCTAAACAGAGAGGAAACTGTGGGGACCGTCACACGAGTATGTGGAGGAAGAGATGAAGACTAGTTAGAGTGTTTACTGGTAAAACCAGCCACATGGCCACATGTGGCGCTGTGACTCACAGAAATACACCAAAAACAGAGAAGAAGACGCAGAGATGCACTTCAGCTGCAAACAAACAACACATGAAGATCCTGTCTCATTCTAGCAAACTGCGCCATCAGCTGACCGGCAGATTTTATTATTTGAACAGATCGTTTGAATGTGGAGCTCTGTCCATGACCATCACAGGATTCACAATCCCACCCACTGATTCTCAGCTGAACTTAGGCTGTGGAGCCCAGGAGCCTCACCAGTGTCAGAGGGAACATGACCTCAGTGTAAAGTTGAGGTCAGTTTAAAGAACCATTATGTAACCTGTGAACGCCGCGCTCTGGAATACACTCAGCGTTTCAATTTCCATCCAGGCACAGCTGTTTGAAGAGCACTAACGGAGGAGAGACCCTGGGAAACTCAGCATTTTCAGCATGACTGACCCTCGTGGGAGCTTCAAACCGCCCACCAACAGCCGAGGAACCGCGGACCAGAAACCATCTTCATGGCTGGATGGGACCAAGCCAGGCCTGAAACAGAGCGGCTTCGCCCCGGAGACAGCGAGCACAACCCCGGAAGGATGGGAGGGGAGGAAACGCCATAACTGCCATCAGTATTTATGTGTTTGGAAGTCAATTACACAGCCAGCACAGCCGCGGCGATAAATATGGATTCATGCAGAACACCAGCGCCACTTCAATCACAAGTCTTTAAAATGCAGCCTCTGCAGAGACGCATGACAGCTCATTGTTCCAGCAGCCTGCACACACACACACACACACACACACACACACACACACACACACACACACACACACACACACACACACACACACACACACACACCTGAGCACAAAACTGAATCACCTCCTTTAACACACATCTAAGGCTGCACTCTTCCCTGGAAGAGGTAGAGCTGAAAGAAAAGTGTCCCAGTGTGAACGCAGCATGCTGCAGGAGCCAGCTCAGTGAGGATCCAGCATCGGGTGGAGCCAGGAGGAGGGTGGAGTGGATGGATGCATGGATGGATGCATGGATGGATGGATGGATGGATGGATGACTCTCAACAAGGCAATTTGAGAGACTTGGCTTTGGTCAAGGTGGTCAGCACTCACCGTGTGTGTGTGTGTGTGTGTGTGTGTGTGTGTGTGTGTGTGTGTGTGTGTGTGTGTGTGTGTGTGTGTGTGTGTGTGTGTGCCTGAAAGCAGTTTGAAATTCAAAGTGTTTTGTTTTTGCTGATGCTGTAGATGCAGGAGCAGATCACAGATGAGTGTAAAACACACAGAGAACCTAGCATCTTCCATGAAGCACAACAGGCATCACAGACAGACTATGAGCAGAGCGCAGATGAAATGGGTGAGAAATGCATGACTTCACTTAACCTTTCCAGTGACTGTTTTGGCGATCACAGGCTGGGGTAGAGAACCTGGACTGAAATAAGCCAGCAGCAACTGGTCCTGGTTCAGCATGTTACTACTCCTTCATGTTTTCTGCAGGTATCACTGCTAACCGTGATAATGGCTGCTTGTTATTTAAGAGCATCGTCTGGTTACAAACAGTGTTCAATTCAATTCAGCGTTATTCATTTAGCGTCATGTACAGCAGTTACTTTTGAGGCACGTTAACAGAGAAAACCAACGTTTACAGCGTCATTACACATTTATGATGGTTTCAGACCAAGCAATGCAGAAAGAACCTGAACCCAACCCCTTAGACCCATCGCACCTATCAGAGCCTTCAAACCCTGGCCCCAAAGGCCGTGGCCCCAAAGAGCCTGGCCCCAAAGACCCTGGCCCCAAACAACCTAGCTCCAGAGATTCTGACTACAAAGACCCTGGCCTCAAAGACCCAGGTTCCAAAGAGCCATGGCCTGGGTATAGCCGGTCCTTCAGTTCCAGAAGCCCCAGAATAAGTTTGAATGGGTATCTTAGTTTTCTTGTTGGCAGCTTCTACAATATGAGAGACAATGTGAGTGTCTTCGGAGGAGCGGTCTCATCAGGAGACCAGGAGGACTCAGGGTTCCTCCACACTCCAAAAACCTCCACATGAGGTTGAGGGTCAGGGTTGAAGGACTGTCTGTGCTGTGAAGGGCCTGTCTCACTGCACCGTCTTCACACATAGTCAGCTGGCTATCTCATGTGAAAACTGAATGAAGAAGTCAGGCAGTGAACAAGAGAAGGAGATCAGCTGATGGAATGCGTCCTGCAGCAGGTGACTGTGAGAACGAAGCCGTCTGGCTCATGGACGTGTGTTTTGATATTGCTTTGGAAGGCACAGCAACACGCCGTCCTCCAGATGCTACAGAAACACAGACCTCCACAAATCATGGGCGCAGGATAACAGAGCGCCTCGATGGGATCCGAGAGGAGGGGGGCCAGGCGGACCAGGAGCCAGGCGGTCTGAATAATGATCACGGCCACCTTCGTCATACATCACCGTCCGCAGGAGGAAGACTTGGATAAGGGTGTCAGCGCAGAGGGCTGACAAATTTCTGCAGCATCCTCAGCTGCCCCCCCCCCCCCCCCCCCGGTCTGCTGTAATTGCCTGCTAAGACAGAAATGAATCCATGTTGCGGCGACCCAAACACGTCTGTCTGAACTGGACGTAGCAGGCGGAGCCTGGTGGAGGTGGCGTGATGACACAGCAGGCCTCCGAGCCGCCGGCGCCCGGCAGCCAAGGTCAGGCTGGTCCGGGAGGCGGCTCCTGTCTGGATGCCGGACGCATTCAATCAGGGCTTCCGCCACAGACGGACGTGAGAGAAATAAGATAAGCATCTGGTGGGGAGGGGAGGGGCGGGACCGATGCACCAAAGTGGCTGCTGGGAAAATCTGACAGACTCCCGCTGACCCGGTTCCGGCCGGGCCCGGCTGGATCCTCCGGCCACTTCATGTGTTAGTCTCAGAAGGTCACGGAGAAGGTTTACCGTCCCCGGCTCGGCGCCCTGCAGTCACGAAGATGACTCCGCTATTCGCAGCTCAAATCACAACTCCAGGAAGCTTCCATGATCCCCAACTCAAGCTGCGAGAGACACGGCGCCGTCCTGAGGGGGCAAGGAGTCGCCTCCGCTGGCAGGATGGCAGAACCAGGACCACCAGCCCAGAGAGAACCAGGACCACTGACCCAGAGAGAACCAGAACCAGGACCACCAACCCAGAGAGAACCAGGACCACCATCCCAGAGAGAACCAGGACCACCATCCCAGAGAGAACCAGGACCACTGACCCAGAGAGAACCAGGACCACCAACCCAGAGAGAACCAGGACCACCAACCCAGAGAGAACCAGGACCACCATCCCAGAGAGAACCAGGACCACCAGCCCAGAGAGAACCAGGACCACCAACCCAGAGAGAACCAGAACCAGGACCACCAGCCCAGAGAGAACCAGGACCACCAACCCAGAGAGAACCAGAACCAGGACCACCAACCCAGAGAGAACCAGAACCAGGACCACCAACCCAGAGAGAACCAGAACCAGGACCACCAACCCAGAGAGAACCAGGACCACCATCCCAGAGAGAACCAGGACCACCAGCCCAGAGAGAACCAGGACCACCAACCCAGAGAGAACCAGAACCACCGACCCAGAGAGAACCAGGACCACCAACCCAGAGAGAACCAGGACCACCATCCCAGAGAGAACCAGGACCACCAGCCCAGAGAGAACCAGGACCACCAGCCCAGAGAGAACCAGGACCACCAACCCAGAGAGAACCAGAACCACCGACCCAGAGAGAACCAGGACCACCAACCCAGAGAGAACCAGAACCAGGACCACCAACCCAGAGAGAACCAGAACCAGGACCACCAACCCAGAGAGAACCAGGACCACCATCCCAGAGAGAACCAGGACCACCAGCCCAGAGAGAACCAGGACCACCAACCCAGAGAGAACCAGAACCACCGACCCAGAGAGAACCAGGACCACCAACCCAGAGAGAACCAGGACCACCATCCCAGAGAGAACCAGGACCACCAGCCCAGAGAGAACCAGGACCACTGACCCAGAGAGAACCAGAACCAGGACCACTGCCCCAGAGAGAACCAGGACCACCGACCCAGAGAGAACCAGGACCACCGACCCAGAGGGAACCAGGACCACCAACCCAGAGAGAACCAGGACCACCAACCCAGAGAGAACCAGAACCACCGACCCAGAGAGAACCAGGACCACCAACCCAGAGAGAACCAGGACCACCATCCCAGAGAGAACCAGGACCACCAGCCCAGAGAGAACCAGGACCACTGACCCAGAGAGAACCAGAACCAGGACCACCAACCCAGAGAGAACCAGGACCACCGACCCAGAGAGAACCAGGACCACTGACCCAGAGAGAACCAGAACCAGGACCACTGCCCCAGAGAGAACCAGGACCACCGACCCAGAGAGAACCAGGACCACTGACCCAGAGAGAACCAGGACCACTGACCCAGAGAGAACCAGAACCAGGACCACTGCCCCAGAGAGAACCAGGACCACCGACCCAGAGAGAACCAGGACCACTGACCCAGAGAGAACCAGAACCAGGACCACCGACCCAGAGAGAACCAGGACCACCAGCCCAGAGACAACCAGGACCACTGACCCAGAGAGAACCAGAACCAGGACCACTGCCCCAGAGAGAACCAGGACCACCAGCCCAGAGAGAACCAGGACCACCAACCCAGAGAGAACCAGAACCACCGACCCAGAGAGAACCAGGACCACCAACCCAGAGAGAACCAGGACCACCATCCCAGAGAGAACCAGGACCACCAACCCAGAGAGAACCAGGACCACCATCCCAGAGAGAACCAGGACCACCAGCCCAGAGAGAACCAGGACCACTGACCCAGAGAGAACCAGAACCAGGACCACTGCCCCAGAGAGAACCAGGACCACCGACCCAGAGAGAACCAGGACCACTGACCCAGAGAGAACCAGAACCAGGACCACCGACCCAGAGAGAACCAGGACCACCAGCCCAGAGACAACCAGGACCACTGACCCAGAGAGAACCAGAACCAGGACCACTGCCCCAGAGAGAACCAGGACCACCGACCCAGAGAGAACCAGGACCACCGACCCAGAGGGAACCAGGACCACCAACCCAGAGAGAACCAGGACCACCAACCCAGAGAACCAGGACCACCAGCCCAGAGAGAACCAGGACCACCAGCCCAGAGGGAACCAGGACCACCAACCCAGAGAGAACCAGAACCAGGACCACCAACCCAGAGAGAACCAGAACCAGGACCACCAGCCCAGAGAGAACCAGGACCACCAGCCCAGAGAGAACCAGGACCACCAACCCAGAGAGAACCAGAACCAGGACCACCAGCCCAGAGAGAACCAGGACCACCAGCCCAGAGAGAACCAGGACCACCGACCCAGAGGGAACCAGGACCAGCCATCCCCCCGCCGGCCCTGGGTTGGGGACAGCACCAGCAGCAGTCCTGGGTGACAAACCCAAACTTTACCGATATGGAAACTTCGGACGATGACCGGCCGCCATGTCGGCCACGGCGGTGTGTTTGGGGTTTAGAGAAATGAAAATGCAGTGTCTGTGGCGTGTCGCAGGCGGAGGTCATGTCCCGCTGAGACGCTGCTCTAGGTGTGCTGAGACTCCACCCATCCAGTCTGTGAGAAGAGGGGAAAAGACAGTATGGACGACAATGGAGGACAATTTAAAAGCTGAGGAGGAGGAAGAGCAGCAGCTTGTTCTCAGAAGAAATGCCTCTCCAACCGTCTGGCAACATCTTGAGTTCAGAGACGACGTGGATCAAGAGCTGTGCCTAAAGACAGGACAAGGAGACACGTCCAGCTCCTCCATGGCCTGCAGGACAACCAGGTTACAGAGGAGCAGCAAATTACAGAGCTCAAAGCTCAAAACGATCAGAAGGCGCAGCAGGAAGTGCTGCTAGGCAGCGGTCAGTGAGGGAAGCATATTCCACTCCTCAGAAATCCCCGAGGCAACAGGCCACCATCGCAGGACATGGCTGCCGTTTCTCCAGCGGAGCACAAAGGCCTCAAACGCCTCGTGGGTGTGTCTCTGAGTGGTTCATGTGTGAACATTAAAATTTTAAGTCATGTATTGTCACATAGTAGAACTAAAGCAGAAAAGTTATGGCTGCAAAATTACATTTTGGTTAAATGATTTTTTATATGCTGATTTTGTATTGCTGTAAAGCACTTTGAGTTCCTGTTTTTATACATATGAAAAGTGTCTTATCAATAGAGTCTGAAGGAGTGATTTCAGTTTCATGGTAAACCGTGGTGACGTTTCTGACGCTTCAAGCTTCATCAAAGCCCTGTTTGATCCTCACACTGTGGTCCTGATGAGGAGTTCAGGACGTCTGGTCACGTTTACCCCACGAAGCAGTTCAGCCTTGCTCTGGGTTGTTTAAGGACGCACACGGAAAGTTATTGCTAATGACGGCCGGGATCATTCTGATCGTTCCATCCCTCCTGTTGCTCATTTGAAAATCCTCAGTGAAACACCAATTATGAGTGAAAACAGACTGAAACAGGTTCAAAATACGAACATCCACATTCAGAAACTATCTGAACTGAACTCGCCATGTTTTCCACAGGAGGCTTTTAAACCTGACCTCATTTCACCGCCGCTGAGCGAGAGGTGCAGCTGTTGGTGGGAGAACAGCCATCATCTTCAACACTCCAGACTCAGAAAGCCCGGGGAGTCTGAGGGTTTGGGAGAATCTCCAGAAGCTGCTCTGCTCGTGTCAGATTCTACCTCAGGAGGACCAGAGAAGAAGAAGCAGAGCGGCGGTGGCCTGAGGAGTCGGGGACTCCCGGTTCAGTCATTCAGTGACTGGGACCAGGTCAGCGGTCAGGATCTAGTTCCAGATCAGCGATCCAGATCAAGCATGAGAGCAACGGGGCAGAGGAGCGCCGGCAGCTCGTCCTGCTAAAGCCACAGCATCGGCAGACGTTCACCTGTTTCCAGGTGATGAATCTCAGAGCACCGAGCGCCGCTTCTCAGACCTGGATCTCCTCTGAAGGTCCAGCTTCAGCCCACAAAGCGGAACCAGGTCCGGGTCTAGCCATCCACACATCATCCTCCCAGTCTTCCTCCTCCTCTCATCATCATCATCATCGTCACCTCATTCCCAGGCCTGTTTGATCACATGCAGGCTGTTGGGATGGAGCTGGACATGGAGTGAAGACAACCTCTGCACTGAACGTCTTGTTGCCAGCGCGTGTCTTGCTATTGTCTCCGTCAGCTTCCTGTCCACGCCACCGTCAGCTGAAGGCTCAGCGCTCCTCTCTGCCCTCCTCTTCATCCTCACTGCTGCCACGGAGCTGAGAGCTCCGAGCTGCTGACAACAGCCCAATCAGAGAGTTACTGAGGACAAGAGGGACCTGGAGCCCGGGACAGGCTGGACACATGGGGACGACCTGGAGGACAGGGACACACTGGCACTTCATCCACCAGCAGCTTCACGGAAATCACAAAAAAAAAACAACCAAACTCAAAATATTTCACGACTTTTAAAGTAGGTTGTTTTTTAAAAAAATAAAAATGAATAAAAAGAAGCGCCATCCACAGCTGGTTTCTATAAACTGACAATTATATTAAGGACGGGGTAAAAGGTTCCCTGGGAGAAAGCAGGAAGACTGAAGTCAAGACAGCTGAGTTCAGCGGCACTTCAGCAGCGGGAAATGTGAGAGAGCGCATCTACCTGAGAGGCTCCTCTCCCCGGGACGCAGCGGCTCCTCTCCCCGGGAGGCAGCGGCTCCTCTCACCGGGAGGCAGCGGCTCCTCTCCCCGGGACGCAGCGGCTCCTCTCCCCGGGAGGCAGCGGCTCCTCTCACCGGGAGGCAGCGGCTCCTCTCCCCGGGACGCAGCGGCTCCTCTCCCCGGGAGGCAGCGGCTCCTCTCACCGGGACGCAGCGGCTCCTCTCACCGGGAGGCAGCGGCTCCTCTCCCCGGGACGCAGCGGCTCCTCTCCCCGGGAGGCAGCGGCTCCTCTCACCGGGAGGCAGCGGCTCCTCTCCCCGGGAGGCAGCGGCTCCTCTCCCCGGGAGGCAGCGGCTCCTCTCCCCGGGACGCAGCGGCTCCTCTCCCCGGGACGCAGCGGCTCCTCTCCCCGGGAGGCAGCGGCTCCTCTCCCCGGGACGCAGCGCTCCTCTCCCCGGGACGCAGCGGCTCCTCTCCCCGGGACGCAGCGGCTCCTCTCCCCGGGACGCAGCGGCTCCTCTCACCGGGAGGCAGCGGCTCCTCTCCCCGGGACGCAGCGGCTCCTCTCCCCGGGACGCAGCGGCTCCTCTCACCGGGACGCAGCGGCTCCTCTCACCGGGACGCAGCGGCTCCTCTCACCGGGACGCAGCGGCTCCTCTCCCCGGGACGCAGCGGCTCCTCTCACCGGGACGCAGCGGCTCCTCTCACCGGGACGCAGCTCTCCTCTCCCCGGGACGCAGCTCTCCTCTCCCCGGGACGCAGCGCTCCTCTTACCGGGAGGCAGCGCTCCTCTCCCCGGGACGCAGCGCTCCTCTCCCCGGGAGGCAGCGCTCCTCTCCCCGGGACGCCCGGCAGCTCTCCTCACGGCTCCCTCAGCAGCCCGCAGCGCGTCACCTTCTCTTCCGGAGCATGGTGCGTCCGAGCGGGGCAGACATGGAGCAGCGACCCGCTCAGCTGGTTCCTGGTAGACTGAACCCGCAGAGCCGGCTGGAGGACTGGAGGACTGGAGGACTGGAGGGCGGGGGAGGAGGAGGAGGAGGAGGAGGAGGAGTTGATCATCCTGTTTTGTCATTTGAAGCTTCCATTGTGACCATGGTTCTGAACCCAGACCTCAGCCAGCTGGTCCCACTGGGTCATGGATCAACCCTTCACTCATCCTGTCATCATCCCGTCTCCCTCCACTGAGCAGTCTTCTCCTCATTCATTCTGATTATTTCAATCAACTGGAATCCTACACAGATGACATTCAGGACTGATCTAAATGTTAATTTTTAATTTTGTGTTTATTAGAATTTCTCCCAATATAAAAATGCATCAGCTGGACCGATCCAGAAAAAATAAATGAAAACTCTCCCTGAGATTTCAGAAAGATCATTTAAGATAGAGAGAATAAATTAAACAACTAATGTTAACAATTGATAGACAATTAGAAAAGCCACAAGCTCTTTCCAGACACTGACTGAATGTTTCAGATGAAGTCAACAGAGCAGAACATCCTCAGAGAAACTCTTCATTCTGAGTGAAAACAAAGTCAATAAAAAGAAATCAATTAATGTCATCTCTCTAAATGAAATGTTGAGACAAAGCCTGGACGACGACTTTTCAAAAGAAGAGCAGCAAAAACCTTTTGAAGTGAATATATGAAAGGTTTAGAGCCGATTTTATCATTATTTACAGAAATCCCACTCAAACAGCAGGAAAACCGTTCCTGAGGAATTCTGGGAAGAAATGAAGAAGCTTCTCCTCTGAGTCTGGTTCTGCAGGAGGTCTCTCTGGTTCTGGTTCTGCAGGAAGGCCCTCTGGTTCTGGTTCTGCAGGAGGTCTCTCTGGTTCTGGTTCTGCAGGAAGGCTCTCTGGTTCTGGTTCTGCAGGAGGTCTCTCTGGTTCTGGTTCTGCAGGAAGGCCCTCTGGTTCTGGTTCTGCAGGAGGTCTCTCTGGTTCTGGTTCTGCAGGAAGGCTCTCTGGTTCTGGTTCTTCAGGAGGTCTCTCTGGTTCTGGTTCTGCAGGAGGTCTCTCTGGTTCTGGTTCTGCAGGAGGTCTCTCTGGTTCTGGTTCTGCAGGAGGTCTCTCTGGTTCTGGTTCTGCAGGAGTTCCTGTCTGCTGCTGGCTCATGTGGAATTCTTGGTTTTTCTCTGACGTTGTCCAGAGTTTCCCACCTGTGTCCAGCACGCTTGTTGGCCTTTCTGTGTGGAGTTTGCATGTTCTCCCTGAGCTCTGGCCTGCTCCTCTGAAGCGCCTGCAGCTGTGAGTGAGTGTGAGTTGTCCCTGATGTCCAGCCTGCTGTGATTGGCTGAGACTGAGACTCGGCCGGCCCGTTTTCCAGTCCAACAGCCTGGGTCCAGTGAGACGGCAGGCTGGGAGACGTCTGAGCCTGCAGCTCCAGAAAGCAGCCGGAGCTTCAGCCGGGACCCGTCCTGAGCCGGGACCCGTCCTGAGCCGGGACCCGTCCAGAGAGCAGGGACCCGTCCAGAGAGCCGGGACCCGTCCTGAGCAGGGACCCGTCCTGAGCAGGGACCCGTCCAGAGCCGGGACCCGTCCTGAGCAGGGACCCGTCCAGAGAGCAGGGACCCGTCCAGAGAGCAGGGACCCGTCCAGAGCCGGGACCCGTCCTGAGCAGGGACCCGTCCAGAGAGCCGGGACCCGTCCTGAGCAGGGACCCGTCCAGAGCCGGGACCCGTCCAGAGAGCCGGGACCCGTCCTGAGCAGGGACCCGTCCAGAGAGCAGGGACCCGTCCAGAGAGCCGGGACCCGTCCAGAGCCGGGACCCGTCCAGAGCCGGGACCCGTCCAGAGAGCCGGGACCCGTCCAGAGCCGGGACCCGTCCTGAGCCGGGACCCGTCCAGAGAGCAGGGACCCGTCCAGAGCCGGGTCCCGTCCAGAGAGCAGGGACCCATCCAGAGCAGGGACCCGTCCAGAGAGCAGGGACCCGTCCAGAGCCGGTACCCGTCCAGAGAGCAGGGACCCGTCCAGAGCCGGGACCCGTCCTGAGCCGGGACCCGTCCAGAGCAGGGACCCGTCCTGAGCAGGGACCCGTCCTGAGCAGGGACCCGTCCAGAGCAGGGACCCGTCCTGAGCAGGGACCCGTCCAGAGCAGGGACCCGTCCTGAGCAGGGACCCGTTAAGAGCCGGGACCCGTCCAGAGCAGGGACCCGTCCAGAGCCGGGACCCGTCCAGGGCCGGGACACAGCAGGCCGGCTGCCTGGGCCGCAGCGTCCTGCTGCCTCTCCCTCACTGAGTGGGGACGAGGCCACCGCTCGTCTGCTGTGAGTTGGACGGACGTCCTCCGTACCAACTCTGAATTGTTGGGGCCGCCCTCTGCAGATGGAAGCCGTCGTGTGGAGGACGACTCGGCGGCCTCGTCCCGGTGCCGGGGGGCGCCGGGCGGACGGCCGGCCACGCTGCAGAGGCGCGTTACGTAACTCCCAGCTTTGGGTCTGGCTCAGTTTACTGCAGTGACGGAACTTTTTCCTCCCCTCCCTGTTCAGATCAGCCTGCGTTACGCCTTCACAGAGAGGGATGAGAATCATAAATTATTCACCTGATCCAGCCTTTATGTGCGATCGCTGAGCTGACAGCGGCTGCTGGCACATCTAAAACACGCCGTTCAGCTCTTTAATAGACACAGTGTGTGTTTGTGCTACTGTGTGAAGCATCGCATTAAGCCACACTGAGTCAAACACTATTATGGAAATGACTAAAGTTGGACAAGAATGTGCAAAAAACCCATAAACCAAAACATTGTCATAAATATTGGAGAGACGTGGCACGGCGACTTTAATGTGCTGCAATTAGCATAGTGGCCATTAGCGATATGAGAGAAGCTTTACTGATGCAGGGATCATGATGAGAGCCATCCGTCACCGTGATCACTCCTGTCGCTTTAAACCGAGCCGTTGACACTATGAATACACGCCATTACGGAATACTGCTGCGCCGTATATCTCCGCCTCAGGGCCCGTCCTCACTGCGTCCTCCATCACTCGCCTTCCAACGCTCACTCCGTCAAGGTTGAACCGAGAACCGACTGACACCGACACCGCCACTCCAGCGCCGAGCGCTGGCTGCTGTCACAGGGCCTGTGTGTGTGTGTGTGTGTGTGTGTGTGTGTGTGTGTGTGTGTGTTTGGGCTAATCCTCTCATTTTATTAATGGAGCACTTTTCATACTGCATGCATTACGTGTTTTACATGTTAAAACACAGCAAAAGGACACAGCACACAGTCCAGAGCGTGTGGCGGTAATGTTTTATCCAATGGGAGCGTGAGAGGTTTCAGACGACTCCAGGCGTCTCCCACTGGACGGGACACTGATGTGCTGGAGTTCGTTCATCAGCTGAAACAAGAATCGTCGGTTGCTGTCCAGAGACAGTTCACCTGAGCTTCACTGAAGCTGCCGTTCCATCCAGCGCCGGGTTCCCTGCTCTGCTGCAGGGTCCGGAGGAGGTGGGCGGAGCCAATACCAGGCTCAGTCTGTCTGCTGGCTTCCAGAGTGTTGACTCAGTGTTTCAGTGCTGTCACTTCAGCTGCTCCTAGATGGAAAAAGGTCAAAACTAATCAAATAAATCTAAACTGCTCAGGGGGAAACTAAAAACATGGCATCACTTTAGTATTCATTCAGAATTCAGTGAGAGTCCACATGGAGCCTGTGTCGCTGCAGCGCGACAGGTCGTTAGCCGGAGGACCGGTGATTGGTTACATGTGTTGTACAGGTTGTTCTGTGGCGTGCACGGCCAGCTGTGTTGTACAGGTTGTTCTGTGGCGTGCACGGCCAGCTGTGTTGTACAGGTTGTTCTGTGGCGTGCACGGCCAGCTGATCTCCCTCGGGTGGAGGGACGAGGCTCAGCTGGAGAGCAGGGCTTCTGACTCAAGGTGCTCCATTAACGCTCAACGAAGAGGAGGAGGCTCCTCCCTCACTCTGAGAGGTTCTACTGAGAGAGGGCGAGTTCAAGAGCCTCTCACTCTGAGATCACACACACACACACACACACACACACACACACACACACACACACACCTCCATGTGGATGGATGGCCCTCTCAGGGTCATACACGGCGTTGCCTCAGTATAAACGCTGCCACCCTTCATGTCAAGTGGATTTCTTCATCTTGAGAGTGTTTGAGACCAGGAGAGGAACGGAGGTCCTGCAGGCCTCAGGGACGGGACAGGACGGGATGGGACGGGACGGGACGGGACCCCCCCCCCCCAGCTTCAGAGCCAGTCTGCTGGAAGATGGCTGCTTCCACTGTTTAGTGATTTCATGTTCTCCAGCTTGGGGCTGAGCTAGAAGCTAAACCAGTCATGCTAACAGTGTGGACATTACCCATGAGCACTATGGGCATCCCGTCACTGAGGCCGACTCTCACGATGTCCGTCAGCCCACAGCCGTCCTCCTGCTCTCCACCCGACCAGGAAGGTTCCTGGTCCTGGAGCAGTGGTCTGCAGAGCCTCTCTGCCTGGTCTCTCCAGAGCCCCGGTCCACTCTGGGGAGCTGGTCCGGCCCTGAAGAGGGTCCTGGTGTGGGGTCTGACCTCAGAGCCAATGATCCCCCTTCTACAGTGGGCCGAATACCCAGAGACACTGCAGCTACTGAGTCCTCCAGCACACCTCCTCCTCCTCCTCCACTTCCACCTCCACCTCCTCCTCCTCCTCCTCCTCCTCCTCCTCCTCCTCCTCCACCTCCTCCTCCTCCTCCTCCTCCTCCTCCTCCACTTCCACCTCCTCCTCCACCTCCTCCTCCTCCTCCACTTCCACCTCCTCCTCCTCCTCCTCCTCCTCCTCCTCCTCCACCACCTCCTCCACTTCCACCTCCTCCTCCACCTCCTCCTCCTCCACCTCCTCCACCTCCACCTCCTCCTCCTCCTCCTCCTCCTCCCCCTGTATTGTTCTTCCTGTTTTTACACCATGCTGTCAGTCTCCAATAGAAACAAACTCCTTAAAATCACTCACCCAGCATCTACAATACTCTGTCACACCCTGTGCCCCTGCACCCATGGGGGGACGCTCGGGTCCTCCTGTTTTGTGTTGGTCTGCCGTCATGTTCTCCTGCCTGGTCACCTGCCAGCTCCTCTTGTTCTCCTGTCTGGTCTCTGTCTCGTTAACCTGTCCTGCCCCCAATCTCCTGGTGTGTCTTGTGGGTTCGTTGTGGGTTGTCCGTGTGTTCTGTGTCCCCGCCTGCACCTCAGCTCAGCTTGCGTTCCTGTTCCCTGGATCCCTGCAAATAAACCTCCTCAACTCTGCCGGACTGCCTGCACTTGGGTCCTTCCATCCTGCACCCGTGACACACTCTGCTCTCCCACACCAAACATCTCAGAACTGAATGACAGAGCAACAGCCCGCATCGCCAAATCAATCGTTTCAGACACAGATCACCCTCTTCACAACTTCTTCCAGCTCCTCCCCTCCGGGCGCAGATATCGGACTCGTAAATGTAGACGGCCCATTTTAACAAGAGTTTTGTTCCATCGGCTACTGCTGTACTGAACAAGGTACCTCGCTGACTTACTGCCAATCTATGTTAACTGCTGTTTGTTGTTCTTTGTTGTATATTCTCTGTTTTTGTAATTGTCTTATTGTCTTACTTGTGGTGTGTGTGATTGTGTCCATAACATCTTGAACTGACATGAAGGCTGTGGAAACAAATTTCCCTTCACAGGTGTTGGGGACGCATTAATGGAAATATTAATGTGAGAGATCCAGCTAAGACAACCCGAAGTCACGTTGTCTGTGAAGTACTGTGTCTTCAGGGAGTAGGCACAAACCCCACCATGGCCGCATGGCGGGGGCAAAGAGGTGTCGCTGCTCCCAGCAGGATGCCACCGCCATCCTGTTTCGCAAACCTCAGACACAGCAGACTTCAAACCTCTTCTCAGACAAAGAGGTGCCTTCTCCCAGCAGGGGCCATCACCAGGTCTGCCTTCATAGACAAGATGGCTGCCCCTCCGTTCCCATGTGCTCAGAACAAAGAAACCCTCATGTCATGGCCGCTCATCTCTCCTCGCACGGCAAGAAAACCAGATAAGGGTGCAATACCACCATCCCAACTCATGAGGGCGCTTGTGAGACTCCTCCCCAGAGCAGAGGAGGGAGGACCCAGATCACCATCTCATTGGCCAAGCAGACCCTGGGAGCGGGAGCTCCACCCGCCAGTCAAACAATGTCACCAGAGCGCCATCTTTAGTTCAACTTAAGTTTCTGTCTAGGTAGGACGTGCGCAGCGCGTCTCTCCCACGGACTAGACCCGGTACCGAACTGACCCGCTGGTCGGGACTTTTGGGACCATCCTTCCTTCACCGGTGAACCCCCTTTTTCCCAGCAGAGCAGAACGGCAGGGACTCCCCCGGAGCGGACCGAAGACACCAGCCGGACCGCACCACTACAGCTCCAGAGCCACGGCTCAGAGCTCCTCCGTTCTCCCCCCGCAGCCGACCAAGAACCAACTGAGGGCCCGGACCGGAGAACCAGACACCTCTTTTCCTCCACGTGGACCCCTCCAAGAGCCCGAGGTTCTGTTGGACGCAACAGAACCCGCAAGATCACAGCGACAGCTTTGGTCTCCCCACCGAACACCTCATCAGCCACAGGAGACACAGAGCAGCTGAGAGCTGCTGAATCCTCCACCACACAGAGGTGAGCCTTGGGCAGGCTTAGGCTTAGATAGTGGTGATAATAATTCATGCTTGTGTTTTTATTGTGAACCAGGACTGAAGCCGTTCATGATATATGCACTGTTGATTCCTTTCTTCATCTCTCTCTCTTTCTCCTTGTGCGCTCCCGTGCGCACGCTCACGAGCACGCGCTTCCTCCTCACAGATCAGACCACAAGATGCCGGCTAGCCCTGCATCTGTGGTGTGAGGTAGGAAGACAGGCTCATCTTTCTCCGCCTTTCCTTTTTACTAACCCGAGAGTAGTAAGTTGAACCAGCGCGGTAGACCTCGAGTCCAGAGCACGCACGCACACGCGCTGCTCGCCCGCCCGCTTGTTCCCCCCCTCGCTGTCGTCTCGCTCTTTCTCTCTCTCTCTCTCTCTCTCTCTCTCTCTCTCTCTCTCTCTCTCTCTCTCTCTCTCACTCTCACACTCACACTCACACACAACTTGCAAGTTTTGGATGTTCTGTTTTGTTGATCATGTGTTAATTAGTAATAGACATTGTTAATAAACGCTCATTAACTGAACTGAACGATTCATTGTGTTTTGTGACAAATGTCCTGGTTGTATCAGCCTGCGCTCGATCTCACACCTTCTCTGATAATTTAACGGTGTTTATCCAAAGATTAACTACCAGCTTAAATTATCTTTCCATCTTTGAGACTGAAAATTGGTAATGAATGTTCCTCTGACGAGGTGGTGCCCCGGAATTATCAATTAAATAACCCACAGGTTTATTTAATGCATAATTCACAACTTCCCTCAGCTCATTTTCTGTAATTTACCCATTTCCAGTAATTGGTAATTTGTGGCATTATTGATTAATTAATAACACCTTGTTAATCAATAAGTTAATGGTTAAATCACTCTGTGGTCTACTCCATTCCCAAATAGCTGATTATTTAACATTATTAACGAATAAATAACCATTTATTCTGATTAATAATAATTGATGTTGGGTTAAATTACTTGGTGCTTCACTTTAAACAGTTTATTATGCCGTAATTGATTGTTATTGGTGATCCATGGTGAATGACCTGCAATTATTAATTGGTAAATCAAAATTTACCCAAATTAATAAGTAACTAAATTACCTAAAGTAATCCATTACTTCCAGTAATCAATACTTTAGTAATTTATTCCCAATTACCACTCGTAAACCCCAACACAGGATAATAAAGACCTATCTATCTATCTATCTATCTATCTATCTATCTATGTATCTATCTTGACCCCCGGTGGAGTTGTCCAGTGTTCAGCTGCGGTGTTGGACCACCACCTTCCATCCCAGGCGTTGATGTCCTTCCGGGACTATCAACACATTTCCACTGCGCGATTCGGTTGGTAACAGGACAGGTTCCACCAGTCCACCTCATTCTCCACACCACATGTCCTCTGGCAGCAGCCCCTCATCGCTCTTTGCTAGCTCCATCTGTCTCCTACACTTCTTTCCCCCGATGCACACTGGATGCGGTCCGGCTGCAGAACGGCTGCGGTCTGGACACCGGAGCTAATCCGTAGTCATTAAAATCAATGCTGTGATGCACACCGGCCGTGGTCCGGCTGCGGTCCGGCTCCGGTCCGGCTCTGCGGAGCTCCGGTCTCTTTCCGCAAAGACCCTTTTTTTCCAGACGTCACAGCCCTACTGCGTCAATTCAGACAGAAGCAAGTCGGGTGCCGGAAGGAAACGCGAGACGTGTTCCAAAATAAGTCACTTCAAAATAACATCTGTGTCGTGTTTTTGCCTTAATATTCTATTTTTTTACTTCTTCTGGTAGAATACAGAACAAACAACATCATGTAGTCATTCTACGCTTTAGAAGAATGAACGCTTTTGTACTTCGTCACTGCTATAAAGTCAAATGACTCCAAAATGGCTCAAAACAGCTCTGTGACCGGAGCAGCTCCGTGTTGCCAGATTGGGCGGGTTCTTTTTGCGCGGGTTTCAAGCTTCTTTTTTGAACACGTCGGACATGTCGATGAAATGATTATGTGTTCATGACGTGTTTGTTATTATAAAAATTGGGCTGCTTTCTATTGAGTAAAACGGGTTTCAAATTGTTTAAGGGGGATAACGACAGATCTGGCAACCGTCTTCAGCGGACTGCGGAGACACCGCAGGCGGTGTGAATCACAGTGCTGTGGTGTACCGGACCGGAGCCGGACCGGAGCCGGACCGGAGCCGTTCCAGAGCCGGACCGCATCCAGTGTGCATCGGGGGTTTCTCCACTGATCTCCACCTACTCTCCACCCACAGTGAGACCCCAGTAGCAGGGACCTCCCTGTCTCCTCAGTAATCCCAGTAATGGTCACAAACAGAAACAGCTCCAGGTCCAACAATAACTCTGACCTTAAAAACCTCACAGACATACCTGAGCGGCGGCCCAGCAGTTCATACCATCAGCTCGTGGTGCCTGGATGTGAGGTGGTCTCTAGAGTCTGAGCTGACGGTGAAAGGTCCCGTCCTACAGCGGTCGTCGTCGTGGCTGTCTGTCCCACCAAATGCTAACATGAGCTGCATGATGTGCTCAAATCTGTCATGTGAACTGCAACCAGTGAGACGTGCGAACAGCGAGGACCAGAATGAGTTTCAAACCAACAGAGTGAGGACATTTTTGCCTGTCCTCACTTTTTGACAGACCATGTGACCTTTTTGAGAGTTAAGACTTGACTTTTGCGTCAGGGTCACAATCATGTTTAGTCAAAGGCGTCAGTTTGTTTTGAAAAGTGTGTGTGTGGGGGGGGGGGGGGCAACTAGTGGCAAAAGTAACTTTGGAGCAGAGTGTGTGTGTGTGTGTGTGTGTGTGTGTGTGTGTGTGTGTGTAAAAAACAAAGACTGACAAAATATGCATTCACTCACCAAAGCTGAGGACTCCTCACTTTAAAGCAGAACTATGCAACTGTTGCTCTTCCCCCCCCCCCCCCCCCCCCCCCCCCCCCCCCCCGATCTTCTTTTGGATAAACTTTTCAATGACTTTCATTCATTTAGATTTCCAATTGTTAGCTTTAGCTTTAGCAGCGGTGAACTGTTGGCTCCCTCAGTCTGTCAATCACTAATCAAGACCCGTCCACATTGACAGCAGCCAATCAGCTTTCAGTCTGGACATGACGCTGCAGTCTGAGCCCCACTTGGCAAAAAAATTGCTCGGTCTCATTGAAGCAGCAGATATTTCAGATAATCTTCAAGAACCTAAATCACAGTTTGCCTGCAGTCCTTTCTGGGGACTCCAGGTGGCGCTGTGCTCCACCTGCCCCTCATGACGGCCCACTGCTTTAGAGAGGTGCTGGAGATGACGACTAGAACTGATTTTGTAAATGCCGACCCCGTCTTTCAGGTGGCCGTATGCCGCTGTATGATCAATGAGGGCCATTGTTTCGTTCTGTCTGCTTTCATGGCTTCTCATGTGACCAACGTCCCAAAATAAAGGTGGCCAGCAGAATTTCAATGTTGATTCATTCAATCAATATCAGAGAAGCCTTGAAGGCCTCCTCACTGGCAGTGGTGGGATTTGAACCCACGCCTCCTGAGAGACTGGATGGACCGCTCAGCCACACTACCTGACTGACCCAGACATCAGTGTTCATACAGCTGGCCATGACTGCAGAATCAACAAGCGCTTCTCTTTCCTGGAGCAGGGACCAGGAAGTGTGTGATCGAGCAGTGGTGTGTGTCCAGAAACCCAGCAGCAGAGGAGGGTTCCGTCCATCAGCTCTGGGTTCTGCTGCTCCAACCTGCTGATGAGGAAGAGGTCTGAGAGAAGCAGCAGTTCGTGGAATAAGTGGGTTTTTTCCACCATGGTCAGTCCACTGGGTTCTCCCTGCCACATCTCATTGGTCCCGTTCGTCTCCTCTTGTCTGCTCAGGCTTCTGAGCATCAAACCATGAGTTTCTGCTCTTCCTCACCTCTCACCATCTCATCTTCACACATTCTCAATGCTTTCTTTGAGCCTCTGCTTCGTTTGATTTGTTGGCGTTGTTCGTTGACTACCCAAAATGCATTGTGCTCCACGTCACATCCTCTCAGTAAGTATACTGGAAAATCCACTGGCAAATGAGCCGAGGCCCATGGTTTCAAGGGGACCAGTGGACACTGGCTTGATCTGGACGGGGTTTCGGGGGAGCATTAAGACGTGACCAAACCAAGAGGATTTCCCCAGAAAGTCCCTGAAGTGAGTCTGGCTCAAACAGTCCTGCTGTGAAAGCAGAGAAACAGTGTGTGTTGTCCCTCTAATGGACGGAGGACGTGTCCTGCCTTGACCCAGAGTCAGCCTGGCTCATGTCCAGCAAAGACACAACTCTGGCCCCTTTTCGACCAAACTGCTTCCAGGGCCAAATCGGGGCCAGCCCCAACTTTGAACCAGTCTTTTGTGTTCGCACCAACCGCGGCCCGGCTCTGGCTCCCAAAAACCCCGGCGTTTGCAGCACCGCTTCTGAGCTGGGCCAGCTCAGCCCCAGATCAGGGTCTGGCCACGTGTCGACCACCCCCCACCCCGGGGGCGGAGCTACGTCTCCGGCAAAACATGCAGTCGCCATTTTTTTTATCAGAAAGCGGAGCAGCATTTAATTTAGTTTCATTTAGCCAAGAAATGGATTTTCAGAATAAGCGGTGGTCTGAGGAGGAGACCAGGGCCTGCTGGTGCTGTGGTCTGCAGCAGAAGTTCAGGAGAACCTTGGCGGAGCAGCACCGGAGCGCTGCAGCTCATCAGCCTCGTTAAGCTCACTGGTACCATTCAGCAGTTCACCGGTACCGTCCTGCA
Source organism: Salarias fasciatus (assembly GCF_902148845.1). Taxonomy (NCBI): domain Eukaryota; kingdom Metazoa; phylum Chordata; class Actinopteri; order Blenniiformes; family Blenniidae; genus Salarias; species Salarias fasciatus. Next base: position 29,967,367 of record NC_043759.1, on the reverse strand, counting down.
GCAGACCGGTCCTCCTGCAGCAGACCGGTCCTCCTGCAGCTGACCGGTACTGTCCTGCAGCTGACCGGTACTGTCCTGCAGCTGACCGGTACTGTCCTGCAGCTGACCTGTACTGTCCTGCAGCTGACCGGTCCTCCTGCAGCTGACCGGTCCTCCTGCAGCTGACCGGTACCGTCCTGCAGCTGACCGGTACCGTCCTGCAGCTGACCGGTCCTCCTGCAGCTGACCGGTACCGTCCTGCAGCTGACCGGTACCATCCTGCAGCTGACCGGTCCTCCTGCAGCTGACCGGTACCGTCCTGCAGCTGACCGGTACCGTCCTGCAGCTGACCGGTCCTCCTGCAGCTGACCGGTACCGTCCTGCAGCTGACCGGTCCTCCTGCAGCTGACCGGTACCGTCCTGCAGCTGACCGGTACCGTCCTGCAGCTGACCGGTCCTCCTGCAGCTGACCGGTACCATCCTGCAGCTGACCGGTACCGTCCTGCAGCTGACCGGTCCTCCTGCAGCTGACCGGTACCATCCTGCAGCTGACCGGTACCATCCTGCAGCTGACCGGTACCATCCTGCAGCTGACCGGTCCTCCTGCAGCTGACCGGTACCGTCCTGCAGCTGACCGGTACCGTCCTGCAGCTGACCGGTCCTCCTGCAGCTGACCGTCCTGCAGGACGTCTGGATCGATGTCTTCCCAGACCAGACCAGACCCGACCCGATAAGATTTGTTTACAGTAAAAACTCATGACCACACAGCACAACATTTATTGGTTTGCTGATGAATGTATAGAATATTTATTATTATTAAAAGCTGTTGTTGTTTCTGTGTTTTTATTCAGCAGAACGAAGCGCGGTTGGAACGGCGGTCCGATGGAGCATTAGGACCTGCAACACCTGGAGCAGGTGTGGCACTATGATATAGTTTAGTTCATGAAAATAATTGCCCCCCATTTTTTTATAGTTAAGGTCACTTTTCTGTTGATGGACGACTGTTAAAGGGGCTGTATCACGGTTTTCTATCTAGTCCAAACCCTAGAAATGGCATTAACATGGTAATAGTTTATTTTTGGCGCTAAGGAAAAGTCATTTTGTGTGAAATAAAAGATTTTCTGGGGCTAATTCTGAAACCCGGAAGAGAAAACGCTCTGTTTCACTGAAAATCCCGCCTCTCCCCCTGTGGACTTTGACTGACAGCTACTTCAACCAATCAGCGCTTCAAAACAAATATGTCAAGCCTTAGCTTCTCTAAGGGTTAGCTTTAGCTCTTTAGCTCTAGCTTCTCTACACGCAAAGACACGCGAAAATGTCTTTTCCTGTTAGAAACTCACCAAGCGCAGACCCTTCAGACCCTTCAGACCCTCCAGACCCTTCAGACCCTTCAGACCCTCCAGACCCTTCAGACCCTTCAGACCCTCCAGACCCTTCAGACCCTTCAGACCCTCCAGACCCTTCAGACCCTTCAGACCCTCCAGACCCTTCAGACCCTTCAGACCCTCCAGACCCTTCAGACTCTTGCTCTTGCTTGACTGTTGCTTTCAGACGATGGTTAAAGTTTATCTCCGTAATCAGAGATACAAAAAGCTGCAACGCTGATTGTCGAGAGCCTTTAGGGGCTAGTTATGTACTTACCAAAGACACCCCAAAGCGTTTTTTTCCTTTGTGCCTGCTGTGCACTCAGCCCTCCTAAGGCAGTGCTGTATGGGTTTGGCCAGCAGGGGGCGCTCGGTATCTCGTGCATCTGCAGCTGGTTGAAGAAATCACTTGGGTAAAGTTAGAAAGATATTCACAGACTTGGACTTTGCAGATCAATAACTCGTGAATAAAACAACCTACTTACACACCAGACCCCTCTTTCTAATCAGTGTCACAACAACTGTGAGCTACAACCTCGTTTTCCTCCGAACGAGCCTCATCCAAGCTACGCAGTTTCAATTGTTCTCAATAAGCTGCAGGTGACGGCTCGGCAGCTTAGGGACCATTGGCAAATTACCATATCGGAAGAGAATGTGAAACAAAATTCAATAACTTCTCCAAACTGACAAATGAAGTCTTCAAAATCACAACGAACATGAAGGACCATGTGTAGTTCATACTACATGTCATATTTTTAAAAGTTAAGAATAAAAATACTGTGAATGTTGTATTGTTGAAAATACAGCCAATGCCATCAAAGTTATGAGACCTACCAACAAAATGAGAACAAAACATGAAAGGTGATCTCCTTTACTTTACACTAAAGCTGCTACTTAAACAAAAACAATTTGATTTGATTTATTTAATTGAGTTGATTAATGTATAAGGACAATAATAGCTGTTGTAATCTGTTGTTTACTGTAGTGCCACAAAACTTGGCCTGATGATCAAAAATCTCTAATATTTGATACAACAGCATAGAATTTAGAAAAAAAAAGTTTCACTGTATTTTATATGATTTTTCCTAATATAGACGAATATTAATTAACTGGTTAGGACTCTTTAAACTTTAATAACTCAAATTTTGTTGGTTGTATTGACACCAAAGTCACCCTGGAGATCAAGCATCTTTTTCACTCTGTACTACAGCAAAGATTTCAGATAAATAGGTTTCACTTTAGTTTATATGATTTTTCTAACGTGGACGAATATTAATTAACTGGTTAGGACTCTTTAAACTTTAATAACTTAAAGGTGCATTAAGGAGTTTTACAACCTTAAAAATACTTATTTTCCACCATAAATATGTTACACATTTTTAATGATGTGTCCAATGTGCCCTGACATATTCATTACCAGAACCTCTAACAGCGCTAAATTGTCACTTGAAAGTCACAGTGCCGGTCCGGAACCAGGATTTTTTTGGGGAGAATTTGAAAAGAATGACATAATGCACGCTCTGGCTGGTTAGGTTTCATCATGTCCGCCATTCCTTCGCCAGATGCTTACTGAGCAACAACTGAGCAGGATCTTCCAGAAAGTCAGAACAGACTGGCTTCTAGCACTGCAGCTCCACACAGACTCCACCAGGGAGAAGAAACTTACATCTTACTTGAGCGCTTCTAAACGAGCGAGGAAGGAGTCCCCCTCTTCCGTGCACTCGAGCCACAGGGACGAGTTTTTCACTAAGCTGCATTACGCCCAAGGCCTGCAGGGGGCGCTGTTTCGCATAAAACGTGCAAACTCCTTAAGGCACCTTTAAATTTTGTTAGCTGTACTGACACCAAAGTCACCCTGGAGATCAGTCGTAAACTCGAGCTCTTGACACGCCATATATGTATTTCTGTTTATATATATATATATATATTAGGGCTGTAAAATGATTAAAATTTTAATCAGATTAATCACAGCTTACAAATTAATTAATCATGATTAATCACAAATAATCGCAATTTCCAACTATTTCTGAAATACACCCTTTTCTCTTGTATTGCATTAACAAAAAAACGACAGGACATGATTATATATATTGAACACGTGATGTGTTTTATATTTAAGGCTCCAAATAAAATAAATATTTAAAAAACTAAAACACTGTGTGTGCAGCGCTCCTCTGCAGTCCCTCTACAGTTGGCTTTTGGCAGGAGTTACATTATCAGGTCTGTAACAAAAGTACCACAAGAAAAGTAAAACTAAGAGATACCAGACTTTATTCTTGCACAATTAAACAGGTCATTCTTAGCCAGTGTTCCTTTTAGTGTGGAAAACAGAAAACTGCTTCAACATTTTTTTAATCAAACCAGTAGAATCCATGAGGCCAGCCGGCTGATCTCCCTCCATATTGCTTTCTTCTTCTGTTTTGATAAATGAGTTGACGCCAGGCCTCCTCTGCCTCCTGTCTGCTGCCCGTCCAGCTTCACATGTCCATGTGGGTGTGTGCTGCGCGTTGGTCCGTGTGACGTAAAAATCATCATGAATTCCTGTCTGCTGGGGTCCGCGGACGTCCGCGCAGCAGCCAGATTGTAGTGTGGGAGAAAGCGTGCTCCACAGCTGACACATGTGAAGCATGGACGAGCGAGGCTGAGGTGAGGCTTCTTCTTCTTCTTCTGTTGCTGGCAGCTTGCAGGCAGCTTGCATTCCACGCGGGTGCACTACCGCCACCCGCTGGTAGAGGTGAGGCTTGTCATGATGCGCATGCGTTAAACTGCGTTAAAAATTTTAATGTAATTAATTACATAAATTAATTAACGCAATTAACGCATTATTTTTGACAGCCCTAATATGTATATATATATATATATATATATATATATATATATATATATATATATATATATATATATATATACATATACATGTATGTATATATATATATATAGAGAGAGAGAGAGAGAGAGAGAGCGAGAGACAGAGATTTGAAATTTATATATACATATATATGTGTGTGTGTGTGTGTGTGTGTGTGTGTTCCACAATGCTCAGGATCTTTCAAAAAAATTTCTAATGACTGTCTTACTGCGTACAACCTCAGCAGCAGTGGCACGCTGGAGGGCGTCCATCAGGAGGGCATGATGGTGTGAATATCTGACAGAAAATGAAAAGTATGAGCAGATTTTAGCTCTGATTTTCAATCAGCTGATAAACAGTGTATTTTAGTTTACTTGTTTTCAATAAATTACTTTTTTGAAGTATTTTTTTGTCACACTCTCCCTTCTTGCTTTTTCACTTTGTCGCACTATTTAAAACCTCATTTAAGTCCAAAACACATATTCTTGCAATTTATCAACTGGTGTTAAGATTTTTATCAGGACTGTATATAAGACACACTTTATTAATCCCTTGCGGGAAATTCAATTCTTTACACTCTGTTGTTGAACATCCTTTTACATACACACAGATTTAAAGTATACATGCACATGCACATGCACGTCCTATGATCATGCACTAATGGAGAGGTATCAGAGTGATGGCTTGCTGCCTCCTGAAGAAGCGCTTCTGAGCAGTTTTGGGGTTCAATGCCTTGCTCAAGGGCACTTCCACAGTGCTCAGGAAAGCTGATGGCACCTCTCCAGCTACCAAACCAACTTTCCGTCGGGATTCGAACTAGCTCCTCTCCTGTCCCCAGACCAAGTCCTGCCGCCCCGGGTAAATATGAGTAAAGTAAATTTGGACGGTGAAACTTTAACATGTTTATCTTTACATGTGCATACAGTACTTCTGCTCCTAAAAGTCATAATGGAGCTCATCACAGGCAAGCGAGAGATAAAAAAAGAAAAGATTGTTTCTGTGTGGATGACATCACTTCCAGGGGAGGGGCTCATTATATTCAACCACCTCTGCGGTGAAACAAGATGGTGGGTAAGATGACATCGCATTTTCAGGTTACAGATGTTGGTGTTCTATAAATAGAAAAAGTGGTTGATAGCTTGTAATTTTGATATATTTTGTTCAAGGGTGTAATGGTGGTTCATAATTTTGAAAAATCACATCCATGTGAGTCCAACTTTTTTTAAAAAATGGCATTTTGCGACTGTGTGCTATTGGCCAACATTGAAATCTTTCTAAAGGTGGAAGTAATTTTTATTCATCCCTCATACATTTTCTATCTAGCTAGCTCAATATATAAATAAATGTACTTATATTGCATAAGTCAAGCTACAGTGAGAATTGACTGTGATGCTTTGCTAGGCTATGCTAGCTAGCCTTTTCCCCGCCACCTCACACGTTTAGCATAATCTCTGAATTTATACAAACAAAAAAGTAAAACTATGATAGAACATTCATTTATTTTGTAGTTGAAAAGTTAGACTTTTACTTTGAAGTCTTTTACGTTATTATGTTGCACACTCAGAGTGCAAGTGACATTATTTATATAAATGCTGACTGGCTTAATGCTACTTCAGATGGCAAAAACAGCATAACGGGAACCTGAAAGGAAAGGAAAGGTTAGTCAAATTAAAGAAATGGAAAGAAGGGAAAGAAGAAGAGGCCAGGTCATAACAGTGAAGGACATAGATAAATGGAGTGAGGAAAGAATGAAGGGTTTTGTTTGGTGAAACCCAGACTTTTGTCCCGTTCCCGTTGGAATTTGATATAGGTATTTCACTCTGTTTTTAATTTTTCCAATTATAAGAAATGAATTGTTGGGCGAGAGACGTGGTACACCCTGAACCGGTCGCCAGTTGATTGCAGGGCTACATAAGAGATGTGATTAGATAATACTAATTCATATTCAGTAGCTGTAGAAGCCCATAATGTAATCAATTTGGCCTTTTTTGAAATGTAATAGGTCCATAATGTAATAACTGACCAATAACATAATAAAAGTCCTGAACCTGTAACGTAATAACTTTTGACCAATAACGCAATAACTTATTACGTTATTGGCCGGTTATTACGTTATGGGCCTGATGCAAAAAAAACCTTTGAAAATGTAATAACTGAGCCGATGACGTAATAACCAGCCAAGAGTGTAATGCATTTGCCCTTTTTGATAAAATCAAGGACATCTTTTGGAAGAAGTAAGGACCATTATTAGTTGGTGTTTATTTTTCAATAAACAAACCCAAGAAAAAAAATGAAAAGAAAAGAAAAGAAAGAAAAAATTATTACCGTATTGGCCCGAATATAAGACGACTCCGATTATAACACGACCCCTATTTTTCAAAGATCATTTTGAGAAAGAAAAAAAAAACGCTGAAGACAATATGGTCACTCATAAAACAACTTTTTATTATACAATTATTATAAACTCAGAACTGAGAACATTTCACGAGATATAAAATGAAAAATATTACTACAGTATTGAATAAAAAATATATTTCTCAAAACAAGAAACAATAAGCAACAAATAAGAACCTCAAGGGGTCAAAACTGCATAAATGATGTAAATAACTGTCCAGGTCCTTCAGCTGAATCAGGCTCTGGTGGTGGACATTCCGTCTGTCCGTCTTTCAGAGACGTCTTCACTCTCCCTTCTATCAGTCTCTCTGAAGCGTCTCTCAGGACCACGGAAAGCTTTTCTCATAGCGTTAGCATCTGTAGTGTTTTTTCTGTGCTCTCCAATAAGAACGAGGCTCTGCTCCACCAGACCTCCTGGCGGCTTGGCAGTAGTTTGATGACTCTGCTGCGTTGATCACCATCAGTTTAAAGTTGGTATCATAACTTCTCCTCTGTTGTTGCTCAGTTGTCCAGCGTTCAGCCCCTTTGTTCCAGATGATCCGCCATTTTTCATCAGATCATTTGATCTCATTTCATCGCTCCACTCGCTCTCTGCTCAGTGATACTTTGGCTCCATCTAGCGGCGCGGATGGGTATTGACCATCTACCGTAAGTCCGCGATTATAACACCACCCCACTTTTGAGGATGCAGTTTCTGGAAAGAAACTTTGTCTTATATTCGGGCCAATACGGTAAATGGCACAGTCAAGACAATTTAATTACAGCAGAGTCTTGTTTTTTAAGAAAACACGTGAAAAAAGTCCATATTTTGTTGGCTTTGTCCTGGATGTTATGCACTTTAGAAATGAATGTCTCATAGGAAGCAGTTTTAGTCATGAGTTTTATCCAGTCCGCAATTTTTGGTCAATGAGGCTCTTCCAGATCTGTAGAATTAATCTGAGTGCCACGACAAATGAAGCCACCACAAAACCAAACATTTCCTTCGTAAATGCAGGTGGCATGACAGTCTTATCTCCCAGCAGGCACTGCTGCGGCACTGCTGGGATAGTTTTTGATAACCTCTAACCAAAATGGAAAAACAGAGTCTGTTCCCCATTTCCAACATGTACTGCTCTGTACCAGCCCCATTTTAAATAGCTTTGACAGTGTAAAATAATAGCGATGAATAGTTTTATAATGACTACATTTGCTCCGAGCATCTCTAGTTGCCCAGCCAAAATGTGAAATTATGTTGCTCCACACCTCTTCACCAATTTCAATATGTAAATCTTTTTGCCAGGTAACTCTTAGACCATCACATACGAGGGGGTACCCAAAAGAAACCGGAATTTGGTCAGAAAACAACAATAATAATAATGAGTTTGGACTTCTGGCCATCAGATGTGCTGCAGGTAAGCCTCGTGCACATCTGTGAGAAATCTGAGCTCCCAGAGTGACACTGACGCCTGTCAGGCGCTATTTATAGCAACAGAGTGCAGCGGCGGTCTGCGATTTTTTCCAAAATGGCGACATTGACTGTGAAGCCAGAGCAGCGCAAACATTAAATTCTGCTTTTTGCTGGAAAAACAGCAGCAGAAACACTCAGCTTGTTGCAGCAAGCCTACAAGGATGCTGCTCTGGGGAAGACTCAGGTCCATGAGTGGTCCGGGGGGTTTGAGAAGGGCCAGATGTCGGCGCGTCAGGTCCGCTCAGCGTGAAAACAATGCTGAGCTGCTTCTCGGCTGTCCAGGGTCTCGTCCACAGCGAGTCCGTCCCTCCAGGTCAGACTGTAAACCAGGACTACTACAGGAAGTCCTCAGACGCTCCGTGAGGATGTGAGGAGGAAGCAGAGCGTCGTGGCGGAGTGGAGCCGGTTGATCCACCACCACAGAGCGCCAGCGGACACGGCGCTGCGCCTCACGCAGTTTCTGGAGAAGAATGAGATGAATCTCCTCTCCCATCCGCCTGATTCTCCAGATGAAGCCTCCAGTGTTACGGTCTGTACTGAGGCTCAGACGCAAGCAAGACGGAGGCGGGTCTGAAGGATGCAAGAACAGTTTATTCTGGGGGGTCAGGAAGCGGCGAGTCCAGGCGGCTGCTCTGAATGGGCTCTGTCCGAATCGTCGGTGGCGAGCTTCAGTATTGGCGTCCTGGCTCTGCGTGCTGAGACAGTCCAGGGCAGGTGGGCAGCTGGACAGGCAGAGTGCTGCTGGGCGCTGCGGCAGGCCGATCGGGACTCCAACTGCAAACAAGAATAACTAAGTTAGCTTGGGTAGTTACTAAGCTGAATGTGCTAACACACGCCACACACGGGCGTGGATGTTACGATCCAGCGCTGACTCTCAGCCTGGGCGTCGCTTAAATAGTGCCAGCGCCCCAAGCAGCTGAAAGTCATCCCGCTGACGAGCTGAACCCACGCTGCAGCAAGCCTCCTCTCCAGCTCCACCCACCTGAAAAACAAAAACAAGAGCCTGCACAGCGCCACTCGGAGGCCGCTGCCGTGCGGGTCCTGACATCCAGGGACTTTTTCTTGTTCCCCAGGTTGAAGAAGCAGCTGAAGGGACAGCGGTTTGCAGATGTGGAGGAGGGGACAGAAAAGTCGCAGCCGGCCCTGAATGGCACAATTACACACGGGTCTGACGACACATTGGTGAAGTGGGAGACACGGCTGGAGCGCTGCATTAATGCGGATGGAGATTATTTTGAAGGCGACGGTGATGTTTTATTTTGAAATGTCAGAAATAAAAAGTTACAATCACATTCCGGGAACTTTTGGGTACGCCCTCGTATTGTGCCTTTATTACTCAACAGATTTTTATAAAACATTGATGCCGACTGCAAATGACCTGGCTTATTCAACCATTACTGCAATATTGTCTGTAACTGATTTAAGCTAAAAGCCGAGCTCAAGTATTTCCAAAAGTCTCCCTTGTCAGCCAAATTGAATGTTTCTTTTAACAGACTAAATGACATAAAGTTACTATCTCCATACAGATGACCTGTTTTATGCACCCCTGGTTCAAGCCATTTACGACACAAAAAAGGAGACTTTCCAATGCGCACTGAAGGATTATTCCAGACCGAAGAGTAAATTTGTTTTTATGGAGAGATTCCTAACATTTTATGGGCTTTTGCCCAAGTGGCAGGAGAAGAGGTTGGAAACATCAGTTTGATGTCGGCATAGCTTATGACTTCTGCCAGTTAATTTTGTAGCCTGATAGTTTTGAAAAATGTTCAATCATGGATAAAACCTTAGGAACTGAAGAGGAAGGATCTCTAATCAGAAGCAAAATATCATCAGCATACAGAAACATCTTGTGCTCTTCCGAAGTGTGTATTAATTCTGTTAATTCTGATTGGGGCTGCTAAAGGCTCAAGGAATAATATGAATGACAGGGGGCTTAATGGATCGCACTGCTTTGTCCCGGGCTTCAGGCTGAAAAATGGTGATACCAGTCCGTTTGTTAAAACTGCCGCCCTCGGGTCAGATTAGATAACACCCACCCATCGGATTAAGCCCGAAGTTGGTGTGTGTGTTCTTCTGTTTTTTTTTTTTTGTTTGCTTTTTACTGTAAAGGGCTGCTGGACGCAGCAGTGGTCTTTAAAAGCTTTTTGCCAAAGACAAGTTAAGGCCCCGACATCCTCCACAAGAACAAGAACACAGCTCGGCAGGATGACGTCGTCAAGCTGCCGAAGAAAGTTCGGCTGCCTGCTGACATTTCATCCTCCAGCCGAAGCGAGAACTCAAAGGCCACGCCCCTCTGAGGCCACGCCCCCCTCAGTGCTGGCTCCGCTTCTCCAGCAACTTTTTCCAGCAACTCTACATGGCTGATAGTGTAACAACGGCGTTTTTATGGAAGAATTGGTGAAGGATTACTTATTGAAGCTTGTCTTCCATGAGCAGATGAAGAAAAGAGGACTCCAGTCTCCTGGTTCAACACAATTCACCACTTCACCGTCCTCATTCAGGTATTGTTGATCAATACCTGATCTGTACATAAAATCAATAGAAATAAGCCCATTTTGTTCTGCAAACGCTGTAAAAGTTTAATGATTTATTTTTGGCTGGAGGCAAGGCAGGTTGTTGGATGGTAAACAGATCAGAGCTGCAGGTTTTATTGTGAGAGCTTCATCAGCTTCTCTATTATGTTTTCAGTTTCTCTATTATATTAAATATTTCTATAATATATACGTATATGTATATGTGTGTGTGTGTGTATATATATATATATATGTATATATGTATGTATGTATATATATATATATATATATATATACATATACATATATATATATATATATATATATATATATATATATATATATATATATATATGTGTGTATATATGTATATGTGTACATATATACATATATATGTATTATTTTTTTACATCATTTTATTTATACATCATTATAAAAATAATTCGAAATATATTTCAATTTCTACATGATTTTTTGCTCCTGCTTTGACCATCAAATTATCAGGTATTAAGACACCTTGTGTTTTATTGATCCGTCTCTAGATCCAGGCTCACGCTGAAGAAAAAGCTCTTTAACCAACCCTGTCTCAGAAGAAAAGAATCAATTCAGCACCATCATTTGGTCAGATTTGCTCCAAATAAGCTGAGATTTGTGGGATGTGTTCACACCTCTGCCAGAAAGTCATATGTAGAATTTGGAAGCCCCACTTCCTTCCTGAAGCTACTTCCTGTTTGGGAGGAGCTTATGAAAAAAGCCCAACAGGTCACGATTTATAGCTCCCAGAGGCCTCGCAGTTCAAGTTTTAGGTCTGTATCTGCAGTAGAGGTCAAATAAGAGCAATAGAGCAACAGAGGTCAAAGGTCATAACAGGCTTCATGTCTCAGCGAGGCCTCAGAGGGTTTAATGACCTTGTGGGGCACCTCTAAAGGACTGTCTGACAATAATCCAGCTCTCACAGCATGAAGAAAGACAGAAACAGGCCTTGTAGTGTGTATTTTACACTGAAGTTGGAGAGAAGGCCTCTGCAGCTCCGTCTGCTGGATCTAGTGCAGCACATCTGTGTTGAGAGGTTCTCCTTCATGCTGAAGTACACCACCATGCTGCACATCAGTGGTGTGAAGGGGGCTAGAGCTTGCACTAATTATTCTTACAGAATACTCAAATATGCATGAATGAAGAGAAAAATCAACCAAAATAAGTTTTCGTGAGCTAATCACACACTGACCCTGTTATCAGCTCAGAAAAGTCCATTTTTCAGGATGGAGCTGCTTCTCCTCTGCACACGCGCATGACGCTGGTGTTGTGCTGCTTTTAGATCAACTTTTATCGTCAGGTGCCACCAAAGGTATGAATAAAGTTCTGTCTTAAAGAAACGAGTTGATTTTTCACCCTTTTTGTCTTTGTTGTCGTTACGCCAATACTTCATAATCTACTGGAATACTATTAAAACAGTTAAAAACGTTTGATCTTAAAGGTGCTGTAGGCAGGATTCGGCATCTCCGCCATCTTGCTTGGGTTTACCTAAGCAAGATGGCGATTTGACCCATCTAAGATGGTGATTTGAAACCCAGCACAGCCAATCCTGTCCTGTTTTCTCTGACATCACGCCCTTACGCAACTTAAGCCCCTCCCACAAGAACATGCGTCGAACGCCCCACGACCAATCACAGTTAGAGCCTCAGGGGCTCTTCTGATTGGTCAAAGATACCTGGAGCTGTGAGATTCCTTTTCAGCTCAGAACAGAGACAGATGGAAACACTGCGCCCTCGCGGTAGAGCTGTTATGCTACACTCCTAAAGGATTATCAATGGATACTCTAACATTTAATCCAAAGAAAACACAGAAAAATTAGCATTGACTAGCAAAATCCTGCCTACAGCACCTTTAACACAGGAAGGCAGCACCCCTGACATGGATGGGATTTTAGGGTTAGGGGACAGCCAAGTGATCCAGGAAGAGGATCCTTCTGAAAGATGAAATGCCAGCACAATAATTGGCAGATCCTCTTTCACCCATAAATTTAAGCAGGTTCTGGTGAATGTTCAAACAGAAGTTGCGCAAGATGATGTCTGAACACATCTGTCAGCAAATCCTTATTACTGCCCTGGCATTGTGGACATGCTTTTTGAAAACTATCTGGGCATTTTCCCTCTTTGGAGTGGTGTGTTGCTGGGTAGTTTAAGAAGATATGCATCAGACAACACTGATCCTACCCTCAAACCCCAAAAGTCAAGAGACACAAACTGCCATGTGGAGAGATGGTTTGGCATTGTCAAAAACTCCATTCTAAAAAGGCAGAGATGGCTAACACATTCATCAGAAAAATGTATGTCTCTCTACAGGGAAGGTTCAGAGAGCACATACTGTGCCACAACCGCACTGAAGAGCTACTCCTCAAACATGGCCTCTCTAAAGACATTACACAGTCACAGGAAGGCTGGTCATGGAGAGACGGAGACAAACCAAGCACTAAAAGCTCAAAATATTTCTCTACTCCATCAACCATACCAGTCCCAAAAAAAGGGAAACCAACTCAAGACAAGAGCAAAGTTCAGAAGACAAAGGACCTGAAAAGCAAAAGTCATACAACCACAAGTGAGGAGAAAAAGCTGAAAAATGAGGTATCCACAACTTTTTATAGCTTTATTTTTGAGGTTTTTACATTACACAACATATGGACATAAACACAGATACATATTAACATACTGTACATATTGAACTAGTAAAGACAATAAAAACTTGGAACCCACCCATTATCCTTCAAACTCAACCTACACTCCACCTATTTTTATAATAATGTATTGAGTATTGTAAACTCATATTAGTACTTCCATGTTATCCTAATGTTGTTTATTGACTTCACAGGTTGCATCCCTTTGGTCCTCCAAACCAACTTAAGTAGTTGTGGCTGTTGTAAAAAATGATGAACAGGGGATGAGAATCAACCTTAGACACCGGGAATTTCAGAGTTTAAGACTTCATGGACTTCTGGTTGGAGAGGTTAGCTCATCTTTTCATCATCAAAAAATACTCTTAGAATGTTATTTCTTTCTGCATGTTTTGATGGCTGCTTGAGTTTTGATCATTTTACTACGTGACGTGGATTATGTGATACCCTCTATTTCTCCATAAGGTAATTGAGAGTTACATTCAAGTTGTTCTCAATATGATGGATACTGCTGGTCGATTTTACCATCTAAATCACTACAGCATGGCACACGAGAACAGGTGGCCAGACAAGGATTAAAAACGGTGAGTATCACACTAAATCTCTTGTCTTTTATTTGCATTTAATTGGAGTAAATACTTAATGGTTTGAACATGTTTTGCTGAAAAATAGAAAATATTCCTTTCAATTTGAGAGACCATATACTGTAATGGATTTTGTGTAAACTGTGCATTTAGTTTCAACATATTACGAAAGTAATAACAGCATGTGTGCTTCTGTATTAAGGTCAAATTTGACAACTATGAACATCAATAATGTCCACTGGAAGTTTGTGGTGAGTATACAAGAAATCCTAGAACAGTGTGTTCCTTCATATTTCTGTATACATTACAGAAAAAAGTAATTCTACTTCGTAAGTGCTTAGCCCGCCTACGGGCTTCGCTAGCGGCACTCCTTTTGCTCTTAGCCAATCCACTGAGACAACGAAAAGCTCTATGCACCAATCCCCGACGTGCGATGGCGCAGCGCCACGCCCCCGAGGGTATATTACCCAAGAGGACACTTCTGCAAACTCTTCTTCTTCCTCAGCATCACTTGACACACTAAGAAGCCACAAGTTTCTTCGGATCAAGATTCATCGGATCAAGACGGATGGACCGGCCGTGACCAGTCGCCATCGGGCGTCGGGCCTATCACCCTGCTCATCGAGCAAGACCATCACTAGCGCTGCTTTGTCTGCCTCGGCTGACGGCATCGCTGCCAGCGGCCTTCCTGCCTGCCTGCCTCGCTCTGCCGCTCCAGGTAGCCCAGTGGCGAGCGGCCTTTATGGGCGCCGTCTCACCGGCTCCCATGCAGCGGCAGCAGCAGCAGCGGCGGCGTCCCCGCGTCTAAGAAGCCCACGCAACGCGACGGCGCCTTCTCCACCTTCTCCAGACCACCGTGAGACAGGTTAGTTTGCCCGACTCATGATGTGTTGTTGCAGTACTCCTGCCTGAGCCCCGCGAGCCCGTGGAGCACCTCGCGGGGCTCTTCACCTCCGCCGCTCAACGCCCGGCCTCGCGCCTTCGCCGTAGCCTCCGAGTCGGCGCAGCGTGGCTTAGCACTCGGGCTAGCGACCCAGTCACGGACTCGGTCCCGGACTGCGGTGCTGTGTCCCGCCGTGCCACCGGTCCAGGCCTGCGTGCGGCGTGTCTGGGACGCCCCGCTCACCGCCAACAGGACGGTGAGGGGCTACCGTCAGCACGGCTGTTGTGATACATCGCTAAGGAGCAGCTAGCCTCCCCTCTCCCGCGCTTGTATGACTAATGCCTTGGTTCCACCTCCCATACTCTACTCTACTCGACTTGGCTCTACCCCGCTTGTGGGCGGTTCCATCCACCCGCTTTACCGCAACCCGGGTAAGTTTTCCGGCCCTGACCCGGCCACCGGCCGAGTCGAGCTGAGTTGGGCTGGAAAGGTGACGTCAAACACAGACTGGTCGCTGATTGGTCAGTGATTTTGACCAATCACCAACCAGCTGTGGCTGAAGTGAAACCTAAACACAGCCATGATTAATGCGCTTGATACGGAGGAGAAACGGAGGAGCTTGGACGGTAAATAAACTAAATAATAGCAATTAAAACAATTTCAGCAAAGCGGACAGTAACTCCATGGTTCAGGAGCTCATTTGTTCAGTGGGGGATGAAAAGATCCAGCGGGAGCTGACGGTGCCGCCAGAAGTTTTCAAGACCTCCCGAGTCGGTGGCGGACCACGGATCACACTGGACCTCAGCCCAAAGCTGAGAAAAACTGAAACAACAAGGACCAGAACTGAAAGCGCGGGGCTGGACACGGTTCCAACAGATGGACGCGATCTACGGTCACCGACTCGTAAACATCGGAAGGGACGCGGCCGCGGCTAGGCTGCGGCGCTGCTGGAGCCACCGATGGAGGATGATGGTGAGATTTTACTGAACAGAGTTTGTTGTAAGGTAGAAAAATATGTTATCTGGATTGAGAGTTTGTGTCAGAATGTATTTAGACGCTGCTACTCTCTGGAGTTTGCAGTCATTGTCCTCGGAGTAACGTAATCACACGCAGAAAGCCAGCAGTAAAGCTGCTGATGGCAAATGTAACGCCTGATATTTAATAAAACCACCGGACGAAGTTTCAGCTTCTCAAGCACTTTTAATGTAAGCATATGCATGTCCTGAATCTGATTTTTGTCCTCCACGTAGTGAAATGAAATGTTTTTCCCTTCAGTATTATGTAAAAAAGGACTTGAGATAGCGTACGAGTGGCCTGAGTCGGACAGGGTTTCTGCTGTTTTCTGTTTTTTTCTCTTCAACTTGAAAACAAAGCTTTGCACTATTATTTAGCTGTCGCCCTTTAAGTCAAAACGAAAGTATGCATTGTTGTCTTTCCAAAAATGTACCTGTTGTCCGGTTGTTTTGCAAAATATTTTTTGTAGCCGAGATAAAAGCTCACAAACTTTGCCCATTTCGCTCAGGTGTGGCTTGGCAGAGTCGGACAGGCTGCGTTCGAAAACAGAAGCTCACCTTTTCACGTCTTCTGTTTATATCCTGGGATGTTTGCTTTAGTCTGTTGTTATATTCCATAAACACAGCCCCAACATTGCCAGATCCGGTCCAGGGCCGAATCAGAGCCGGTGTCATGACAAATAAGTTCCGATTTTAATTTTAGTTCTGGAGCTGATCCAGAGCCGGTCCAGGGCCGAATCAGAACCTCAGAGCCTCTTGCAGCCAGGTCCAGCCCATTAGCACTTTGTCCTGCAGACTGTTTGTATGCAAAGCTCAATATAAATACAGTTTGATTGATTGAATTAGGTCAGTAATTAACTATGAGTGACTTAATTATGTTCCTGATTAATGAGGGCAGCTAAAGATGTACATAGAAATGAGACAACTTGGACAAGCAAGACAAATTATTTTTAATTAACACAATAATTTTAAACAAGAGTATTAATAAAACGATTTTTAAAAAGTATGATGGCAAGCTAAAATTGATAAATTAATTAAGAAAATAATTAATTAAGAAATAATTAAGTATTAATAAATAATAATAAAAGTATTTACAAATATGGTTTAATAAAAAAAAAACTATTTACAAATAATTAAAAACTAAACACCTATATATTAATTATACACCAATAACCAAAATACTGCTCCAGGCCCTCCTCCCAGGAAACACAAAGTGTGTGAAACCACTTGGAGCAGTTGTCCCACTGGACCCAGGACACCTCTCCTTCATCAGCTGGTGGACCAGGTTGTCTACACCGGCCACACCGCCACACCTTTGGCTCCATGGCTTGTTTTTAGTGGTGTGACCTGCAAAGGACAAATATGTATATGTTGTAAATACAAGGGACAATATCAGCTTGTGATAACCAATGTTATATTGTTCCGTTTGTTTTTAGCGGCTGGAGGTGTCGTGGATCCAGTGGACGGAGAGAAGGGGCCGGAGCTCAGTTGAAGACCTGCAGTAAATATCAAAACATTGTAAATGGTCCCATTATAAGACAGTTTTAACATGTAAAACTGTTGCAATATAAATATAATTTTACCCAGTTTAATAATAGTACTTACGTGAGCGGGGAGAGGAAGCTCATTCATTCATTCATTCATTTTCTACCGCTTCTCCCTTTCAGGGTGGCGGGTGGCTGGAGCCGATCCCAGCTGTGGGCGGAGGCGGGGTCACCCTGGACAGGTCGCCAGTCTGTGGCAGGGGGAGGAATAGGGGTGAGCCGAATACTCCTTTTAAACCAGTACTCGTTACGGATAATGCATTTTTTTTTTAATCCGAGTACAGCCCGAGCATTGTCTGTCATTATTCGTCCTCGTGCTGATGGGAGATCCTCACTGGTCCTTCATTCTGCTCCGTGCTGGACTGAGACGACAGGATCCTTGTCAGAGAACCTGTCAGTGCTGCTAAATTAAAAACTAGGTTTTTCATTTCGTTGTAGCTGCATTGTGCCTGAGAAGATCCTTTTAAAGTCGAAATGTCGGGCGACTGTGCACGCTCGGGGGGGGGGGGGTTTCCGGGGGGTTTAAGTTTCGTTTCCCCTCGCAGTTTTGTTTTTCCTTTTTTCTCTTATTTTTCATATTAATCTGGGCTTGTGCTCCAGCGGGAGGCTGGGATCTGTGGGGGAGAGATGAGAACTGGACCAGGTCCACTACAATCAGGCTGCAGCCGGACAGGACCAGGAAGCTCAGCAGGGGGGATGAGAGGGAGGCAGTCCCAAACCAGGAAGGCCTGCTCCTTTCCTTGGACTACAGCTGGAGTCCAGACAACAATTATAGAGAAGCCGTTATGTAAATTCATTCATATCATGTTCTGCCTCAATAAAAATACTTGTTCTGTAAATAGTTCTTTTACTATTGTGACAAAAAAATATTCAAATCTTTATTCTGAGGCTGTTGTGTGAATGACTAATCATTTATAGAACTTTAAAATGTTCATGTTCTGACTAAAATAAGAAAAGCTTGTACATTGTTTCATTGAAACGGTTCTGTAAATAGTTTTCAAATAAAGAACAAATAAAGCAACTTCTGAGCAATCCATATCAATTTCAGACTTAAACCCACACTGAGGAACTTTTCAACCTTAAAACATTTTAATATCTTTTGTGATGATACATCGACTTCCAGCAGCTGAATGATCCTCTGTCAGCCTGAGGGCGTCAGTGTTGCTTCACTTGGACTGAGCAGCTGTGAGGAGGGTGGTAGGAACCCTGCTCACTGAAAAGCTCCAGATGTGCGGACTGCTTTACGGCATGAGTCACATCATGATATAACATTGTTCAGCCACCATTAGATTCATGACCTCGTCGCTATCCGTCCTTCACACAGCCGCTGGAAACAAATGTAGGGAGTTCAGTCCAACAGCACGCCACCGGGAGCAGCATGTTACCACGCCACGCGCTAGGCCTCATGGGAACTGTAGTATTCCTTCAGGCAAAACTCTACCGCTTTGTCCACTGGCGCCGCCAAAATCAACCAAAACTGAAAGTTCCTTAGTGTCGCTTTAAAATAGTGTGCTGATTTCTGCCCCACCCCATTTCCGGTTAAACCATGCCCACTTCCGGTTTAGGCCACGCCCCCTCCGAGTACAGCTATGGATACAGATCATTTGGATGGGTAAACAGATACAGATAGCGGCGTGCTGGCTCATCCCTGCTCTGGTGAGAGGCGGGGCTGACGGGCTCCTCAGCAGGGCGTCGCTGTGATTTATGGGTGTCAGACACATTAATGAGTTGCTGCTCTGGTGGGTTTGGAGTTCCAGACCCCCCCCAGCTCCGCTCAGTGGCTTTAATAACATGCATGAACGGACCAGCTTCTTTTTAAGAAAGACATTTGTTGCAGCCATTTTTCCCTCACCCTCCTTCTTTCTGCTATTAGCAAGCAATCAGTGGTGGATCGCCTTTTTAATGCCTTCTCCAGGATCCTGCTGAAAGTCAGACACACTTCCTGGACTTCCCCCGAGCCGCCCCTCCTTCCCGCACAACTGGCTTCAAATAATAAAGACAATGTTCGCTGAGTAATGATTTCTCATTTTCTCCTCCGTACCGTTATTAGTGCGATCAGTGCGGCAGTGAGAATTAATTCTGGTTTCACTTGGAGGGACATTAGACTGATTAATTCCAGCGAGGACAGGAGGAAGCCGGAGCAGCGCTGCTCGATGAGCGGGGAAATCGACCTGCTGTCGGGCTGTGAGAATAAACAAGGCTTCTCCTCTAGCAGGGACAGAGCGCCGTTGGGCAGGAAACCGGGCCCTCTGCGGCCTTCATCTGAATAAAAAGCCCCGGGGAACGAATTCTCTCCATCCATCGGCCACCGTTTCAGAACGCAGCACTCCGTGAGCAGAAAATCCATTTAGAGGCGGATAAAACTCTCAGATCTGTGTTTCTGTTAATCGGTGTGGACACTGAACTCATGGACAGCCCAGGTCTGGACAGAGCCATGAGAGCAGTCAGCCACATCATTATGAACAGCTGCCCGGACCCTGAGAGGACCCTGTCTGCTCCCAGACCAGCTGTGATCCCTGGACCAGCGGACCCATGGTGCCATGTGGTCCTGGGAGTCCTGCTGGAGGGGCCGGGTCCTGAAGTCATTACTTGACTTCCAGATTGTGGTGAAAAGCAGACTCCAGTAGAGGAGCACAGGTCAGAGCTCCATGTTTTCCATCAGGAGGCGGAGCCTCACGACTGTGAAGACTCAGAGTTAAAGCGATACTTCAACATTTTGGCAAATTGGCCCATTTAGGGCAGTTCCCTCGTCATTTAGAACAGCATACTTACTGTTTTTGTGAGGGCGAGCTGTTGTTTATTCAGCGGTGCGTCTGAGGAGAGCTTCACGGCGGACATAATGGAAGTGGACGGTATTTTTGTTCCCCCTCGTCAAACTCATCAAATACACAATCCAACAACCCCAAAACACTTTGGTGGACACGTTATAATCCACACATTCACTACGCTGTGGAACACCAACAAATAATATTGTAGCGTTACGACACTGAAGCAAATACTGGGAACTACTTTTTCTTTTGAGATCACTACGCCCAGACGCCATGTTTAGTAAGTAGTTCCGTCTCAGCAATCTTCACATAAACAACTCAGTCTGGTCATTTTGCATTGATATTTCACAGCGTAGTGAACATGGCAGACAGTCACACTGCTGAGCCTCTCCTGGGCCTTCGTGGAGCAGAGCCTCGTCTTCAGACGCTGCAGAGCCTGAGGCTCGTCTCTTCTCGAGACGACACTGGACCACCAGCAAGAGCCAGACCAGGGTCTCCACTGGGACCACCAGCACCAGGGTCTGACCAGGGTCTCCACTGGGACCACCAGCAAGAGCCAGACCAGGGTCTCCACTGGGACCACCAGCACCAGGGTCTGACCAGGGTCTCCACTGGGACCACCAGCACCAGGGTCTGACCAGGGTCTCCACTGGGACCACCAGCACCAGGGTCTGACCAGGGTCTCCACTGGGACCACCAGCACCAGGGTCTCCTGATTATTACCTCCGCCAGGAGGTTATGCAATCACGTCGGTTTGTTGGTTGGTTGGTTGGTTTGTTAGCAACATTACGGAAAAAGTTCTGGACAGATTGCAGTGAACCTTTGTGGAAAGGTGGGTCTTGGGCAAACTTAGAATCCATTAAATTTTGGTGATGATCCGGATCACTGTCTGGATCCAGGAATTTTTTAAAGGATTCTTTATCATTGAGAGATAGGGAGTCTGTCACATGGTTGGGCAGGCCCGCTGACAGGGGGGACAAACGCCTGGTTCACAGGACGCGCCGCTTCTGATGCCGAAGTAGGAAGCGCCGCGCACCGACTGTCAGATCGGCGCCCTGTTAACCTCTCTGACGGTTCATACAGGAGGCGTAGCGGCTCGCGCCGTGGACCGCCAGCTGTACAGCTGGACAGAGCAGATTGCTCCACACAGGAAGTCGGGAACGGAAAATACGAGAGAATCCAGTCAATTTTCAAATTAAAATGAAGTAAAATAACATAAATAATGTTGCGTTTTGGTTTTCCTTTTCAGATAAACACACACACACACACACAGGGAGAGAGGGTGAGAGAGAGAGGCGCCGCACGCTGCAGCGCTCAGCTCCGATCACTCCCCGATCACAGTGTTGTGTGATTATATCTGGTGTTCTTCTGGTTGTTGGTGACTGGTTTGAGCTGTGGAGGAGGTCTGCCTCTCTGAGGGCCACATTCTAGTTTCTGTTGATCTCTGCTCCTGGACAAGTAAAATAATGGAAACCCTCCTGAGACTGATGGTTCTCTGTGTCTGACACGCCCTGGATGTTCAGTAATGTTTGTTCTTGTGTCGATGGTGCAGTTAGTATTTTAATGGGCTCCCGGACTGCTAATAATATTAGCATGACTAGCAAAAACAGTGGATGTAAACGACCCCAAACGACGCATGATTGGAGCGCAGGACAAAAATTCGAGCCCGAGCAGATGAGCGCGAGCGGTGCATGATGGATTCTCGTGGTGTGTGTGAACAAATACTGCCAGAATTCAGCTTGCCGGCAAGGTTAAGCTGACAGCCGATTTCTGCTAATCCGTCCGCCAAGCATTTGTCATTGGTTAAGCTGGGTTTTTCAAAAATTAGCATCGTGTTCGTCAGTACGTCCTTAAAGGGGCTGTATCATGCAAAACTCACTTTTTGTATGTTTTAACCTTGTTATATAGTTACGTTCTCACCTAAAACTCCCCAAAGCGTTTTTTTCCTTCCTGCCTGTGTGTTTGAGCTTTCCTGGTGTTTGTGCTGCTCAGAGAGGCAGCCCCTCCCACCGTGAAAACGCTCTGTTTCCCACGTTGACGTCACACGGTGAAGATGGCTCCCCTGAGCCCCCCTCCCAGGCCCTCGGCAATCAGCGTTGCTGCTTTTTTCTAACTCCGATTACGGAGATAAACTTTAACCATCGTCTGAAAGCAACAGTCAAGCAAGAGCAAGAGTCTGAAGAGTCTGAAGGGTCTGAAGGGTCTGGAGGGTCTGAAGAGTCTGAAGGGTCTGAAGGGTCTGAAGGGTCTGGAGGGTCTGAAGGGTCTGAAGGGTCTGAAGAGTCTGAAGGGTCTGGAGGGTCTGGAGGGTCTGAAGGGTCTGAAGGGTCTGAAGAGTCTGAAGGGTCTGAAGAGTCTGGAGGGTCTGAAGGGTCTGAAGAGTCTGAAGGGTCTGGAGGGTCTGGAGGGTCTGAAGGGTCTGAAGGGTCTGAAGAGTCTGAAGGGTCTGAAGAGTCTGGAGGGTCTGGAGGGTCTGAAGGGTCTGAAGAGTCTGAAGGGTCTGGAGGGTCTGGAGGGTCTGAAGGGTCTGAAGGGTCTGAAGGGTCTGGAGGGTCTGGAGGGTCTGAAGGGTCTGGAGGGTCTGAAGAGTCTGAAGGGTCTGAAGGGTCTGGAGGGTCTGGAGGGTCTGGAGGGTCTGAAGAGTCTGAAGGGTCTGAAGGGTCTGAAGGGTCTGGAGGGTCTGGAGGGTCTGGAGGGTCTGAAGGGTCTGGAGGGTCTGAAGAGTCTGAAGGGTCTGAAGGGTCTGAAGGGTCTGGAGGGTCTGAAGGGTCTGAAGAGTCTGAAGGGTCTGGAGGGTCTGGAGGGTCTGAAGGGTCTGAAGAGTCTGAAGGGTCTGGAGGGTCTGGAGGGTCTGAAGGGTCTGGAGGGTCTGAAGGGTCTGAAGAGTCTGAAGGGTCTGAAGAGTCTGAAGGGTCTGAAGGGTCTGAAGGGTCTGCGCTTGGTGAGTTTCTCACAGGAAAAGACGTTTTCGCGTGTTTTTGTGTGTAGAGAAGCTAAAGCTAAAGAGCTAAAGCTAGCTAGTGTATTTGTTTTGAAGCTCCGACTGGTTGAAGTAGCTGTCAGTCAAAGTCCACAGGGGGAGAGGCGGGATTTCAGTGAAACGGAGCGTTTTCTCTTCCGGGTTTCAGAATTAGTCCCAGAAAATCTTTTATTTCACATAAAATGACTTTTCCTTAGCGCCAAAAATAAACTATTACCATGTTAATGCCATTTCTAGGGTTTGGACAAGCTAAAAAAGCAGGATCCAGCTCCTTTAATGCGCAGATTTTCGCTACATAAACGACAAAAATAACTCGACATCTTGTCACGAATCTCACTTTCTATCCACTGTGGGCTGATTGTTGATACTCACTTGCCGGGTGCATGCTGTCGACGTCATTTTCTTCTTTGCGGTGATTGGCTAAAACCAAACATGGTTAGGCGGCGCACTTTGTCCTTCTGTCCAATGAACGCAGAGTTCTACAGCAAGTCCCTCCTTCCCCGAATGTATTTGCCGAGTGAAATCCCAGACTGACATGTGAAGCAATTTGTTGCTCATGTCACTCTGGCTTTTGTCAGGTTATTAGCAGTTGCAGTTTCCTGGTTTCCTGTGGCAGACAGAGAAGACCGTGTCCAACAGTTTTGACAACATCCAAAACCTGCAGACTTTCGTTAAATCATCCAATACAACCCAGAACCAGCGTCCAGCTGACTGACAGCGCCGCTGCCCGCCTGGCCGTCCTCCCTCTGCTGCAGTGAACTGCTGGCCTCCACCGCTGGCCTGAACCCTCACACCGGCAGAGCTGAAGCGGCGACGCCTGGAGCCATTTAAACTTGCTGACTCGCATTATTTTTACTGGAGTGTCATGAAAGGCTGCGATAAATCAGAAATAAATAAAGAAACACATCTGTCATGTTCATTTAATGGCATACTGGACACCGTTAGTGTTGGACGTGGGTGTCGTAACATGGATTGATATCGCCGGAACACGCTCAGGCCGACTGATGGGCTTCCTTCCAGTCCAGGCTCCACATCGGCGCTCAAAGGGTCAAATGAAGGCGGGGTCTGCAGGCGCTTGCTGTTTCCAGTGCCAGCTGAACACAGTACCAAGGATAGAACACAGCAGCAAGTGTGGAGGAAGTCTGAGTGTTAAACTGCTGATTACTAAGGATCGACCAATTATTGGAATGGCCGATAATATCGGCCGATATTTTTTTGCATTGTTTTTCACCAAAAGCCGATAAAATAAATGTATTTAAAAGCGTGCTCTTTGGATCATATATACAGCCGTCTCTCTCTCTGCCTGAAGTCACTCCTCTGGGCTGTGGAACAGAGCCCCGCCCACAGCTACATTTTCACGCCAAAATGTTCATTTTTACTGCAAATGAATATCGGTTCGACATATCGGTTATCGGCTTCCTTCAGTACCAATAATCGGCATCGGCCCTAAAAAAGCCATATCGGTCGATCCTAACTGATTACTACTAACTGGTAATCTGGAAATCCATCTTCCAGCATCCATCCATCTATCATCCATCATCCATCATCCATCATCCATCATCCATCATCCATCTCCAGTACAGCCTACCTCCTGCTCAGGGTGGAGGAGATGGAGACAATCCCAGTGAGTACACACACACAGACACACCACACACACACACACACACACACACACACACACACACACACAGAGTTAACCTCATATGCATGTTTCTGACCACTGAAAGCAGGAGGATGGTTCATTTAGGTTTGAGAAGACTTCAGCCAATCAGCTGCTCGGTTCTGGCCTCCGTCTCTGAGAGGACGGTCTGGGCTGAAGCTAAACAACCTGGAGCAGCTCTGCCATCAGGGATGGAGAGGCACATTTTAATAAAACTCGTATGAGTTTCTGTAAACCATCTGGAGTTTGTGTCTGGCAACGCAATCACTGAAACCAGTGCAGCTCAGTGCCTCGGCGACCTAGTTACCAACAGGGGCCGATTTGATCCAACCCCTCCCAGAACCCGGAGAGGGGCCAAAATGGTCCAGTGTTTTTGAATACACAAGTCGTCCTCCAGCCAGCCACCTTTCATTTGTAAATGCAGCCGCTATGCAATGCATCATGCAGGAATGTGGCCCAAACAGAGGGGGAAGTGTAGCACACGCCAACGTTCAGCTGATGCTTCTGAAACTCTCTTCATGTGGTAGTTTGTATCAGTTCGACACAAATTACCATTTTCAGAAGAGAAAACTTTGTTGTGAATGTAAAGTATCAGAGAATTGGGGAGTTTGCACAGTTTATTAGTGTGTGTATTTCATGGTTAGAAAAATAAAATATATTTCTTACAGTGCATCTGTCCTGTGTATGAAAACATTATTTGTTATAACATAGTACGTACAGTGCCTTGAAAAAGTATTCACCTCCTTGGAATTCATTGCCCTTTTTCTTAAATTTCATACCACAGGCCACACAGCTACTGTGAGTAGTGGAAGCTGCAGTGGGGGGTTTGACCCGACCCCGTCCTGCCAAGCACCTGGCTAGAAGGCAGTAGGCAGCACTGTTAAGGTCCTTGGTATGACCTGGCCGGGTCGTGAACCCACAACCTCCCGCTTGTGAGACAGATGCTCTACCACAACAACACAACTGTCAAGTGAAATGAAAGTAATACAATAGTTTAAACATTTTTTTTTAGAAATAAAAAACTGAAAAGTGGGAGGTGCAATATTATTCACCCCCTTTTTCTCATTGTGAGATATTTGTGTTGTAGCATGCAGTTTATCCACCTCAACTGCAGAGGGCGTTACTGGTGTGTGTGTGTGGGTTGAGTTACATTGCTGTTTACTTCTGCAAATAAACTCTTCAGTGTGAAACTACTCCTGAACGTGGTCTGACGTCTGTTTCTCCACTCAGCATATTGATGCAGTAATTCTGTGTAGCAAGAGACACGACACTCATAGTGGTTCAGAAGTTGTCTGATGGTTTCCCCAATGATCAAATGTTGAGCTAATGACTAAATAGAGTCTATCTGAGTGCAATCCAGTCTCAGAACAGATGTAGCTGGTCTGTCATGGTCCCAATGGTCTGTCAGAGAAACAAATGCAAAACTCCACTCTTCTCTGTGCCACAAAAATCAGTCCTTCTGCTGAGGGGAGGTCTGAGGTGGCCTTTTCATCAGGCTACCTCCTGCACTGAAGTGCCTTCCTCCCCCTCACACTCTGGCCCCCAAACCCCCACCACAAAAAAAAAAAAAAAAAAAAAAAAAAAAAAATCCATTGTTTGGAGAAAGAATCTTCCTCCCTGGCTCTCCCCCCCAATAGGTATGCATGAGCCCACAACCTGGCAGGTATCGGCTGCGTTTACAAAAGAAAAGCAGGCCAGCGATCGGCCGCTGAGCTGTGCACTGAAAACCAGGGGAAAAGGGGAAGAGTTTCATAGGTAGGAAAGAAGAACCTGGGATTACAAAAAATTCATTGAGTTTGGAAAGAATCTTCCTTCCTGGCCGATTTGCCAATTTTATATATTTATGTTTGCAGTATGAAATTTAACAAAAGGTCAAAAAATTCAAGGGGGATGAATACTTTTGCAAGGCACTGAATGTGCTTGTAGAAAATATAACACTGAATCAGCGTCTAATGTAAAACTGAAGTAAGAGGTCGACGCCGTTTGTTTTTCATTTCTTCCTGTGATTTATTGATGATGCCCAGAATTCAGTCTGCCTGGCTGATCCGGGCAGCTCCCGACGAATCTTATTCATTGTGCCATGGATGGTGGTCTTCCGTCAGAGGAGTTGTTTGGCGAGAGCCAGAGACGTGAAGAAATTATCTGTTGTTACCGTTCTGCCTTTGTCCAGAAACGGCTCCATCAGCTTTATCACCACATCTTCTCCCACTCTCACTGCCGTGGCATGGCTGGGGTCTTTCCCAACACAGGGGGTCATGTTGCACACAGATTTAGTCTTCAGGTCACATTCCACCCAGAACTTTATCCCAACCTGGTCTGGTTTTGTTGCAATGTATTGCAAGAAACAGCAGTGAGACTTTGTTGGGAACAGCTGTCTGTCTGTGGTGATGTGCCTGCCTGGACTGTAGGAACAAATGCAGTTTGCAACAAAGAAACTCCAAACATTAGAGATTGTGGGAAACCTGTCAGTCTCAACTGGGTCCCAGTCAAACCCTGGAGTTACATCACAATTTGTGATGGGTAAAAAAGTTAATTGTGTTTGGAAAGAATCTTCTCTGCCAAACTCAGGAGGAAATCTCAAAGTAGTCCCTGGCTCTGTTCAAGCCCCCCCTCCCCCTCAGAGGGGCACTCAGCATGAACCAACTAGCTGGAAGGTAGCGGCTGCATTTACAGATGAAAGGTGGCTGGCTGTAGGACAGCGACTTGTGTATTCAAAAGCACTGGACCATCTTGGCCCCTCTGGGTTTCATAGGTAGGCCAGAAAATCCTGGTATTCCTAGTGTTGACCTGGCAGAAGACCTGGGGACGCAGCGAGCAGGGGGGACAGAGGACAGTGTGGACAGGAATCCCTCCATGCCTCCGTTTCTTGGTCACTTGCTCACTGTGATACCAAGCAATTCACAGATAATGATCTACAGGCGAATTAAGGACAGAAATTAATTCCAGGCTGGAGTTGCTGTGGCGCTCCTGCTGCCATGTCTGGTGCATCACGTTCCAGGCCAGCAGGCCCCGTCACTTCCCTCTCAGGAGTTACTGGCGTCTAACAATATTAGAGAGAAATACGACTTGGGGAAATTGGCGGAGCGTGACAGTGGAGGCTTCCTTCACCGTGGCCTTGTATACCAAGCAGCCAGACCGCCCCTCCCTGACCCGACCAAACCCTCTCCCCGTCCCCCAAACCCATTTATGCTTCAGAGCAACAGCGTCACGCTGGAAGACGACCTCCTGGTAGCCTGGAGTGTGATTGGCTGGTCAGAGAAGCCGTCTGCAGCAGTGGCAGGACCGAAACAGCCGCTGCCCCGGGTCCAGCCAGGTCCTCCGACTTCACCTCCCCCCGTCAGGTAGAGGAAGAATGGTGCAAAAATATGCAGTGACTCAAGTGTCTTCTTCCTCTTGACGTTCCTGTCCCTCAGTGGAAGGAAGAACGGCGGAGGAAGGAGGTGACGTGCTCTCCTCTCAAGGTGACTGTATGGGATGTTAGACGTTCCCACAACATGATTAAAGTGTTAACACACACACACACACACACACACACACACCGCTCACGTGAGCGGATCAGTTCCACTCAGCATGTCCCTCCAGCTCAGTCCAGTCAGACCCTTCCCATAATCCACGCCTGGATTTGCATCTTAATTAGCAAACAGGCCTGGATGTGTAATTACTAACAGGGTGAGAGGTCAGCTCAGGCAACGCTGACGGTGTGACAGCCAGCGAGCACACACACACACACACACACACACACACACACACACACACACACCAGTGTTGTTTCTGGCAGCCTGTTGTGATTTACTTTTAGTCTTAGTCTTTTGGAAGAAATGCTCATTAGTTTTAGTCACATTTTAGTCATTTCTACACTTGATAGTTTTAGTCTCGTTTCAGTCGACGAAAACCAAACGGGTTTCAGTCCAGTTTTAGTCATAAAAAAAGGCGTACAGTTTTTGCCTGTTGCTTGAACACATTTTGCAAAACTTGGCTCGTTGTGTCAAAACTCTACACACAAGCAAATGAGACACAACTCTGGGAAATAAACCATTCACATCTCTGTCAGACTGAAACTCTGCTATCAAAACCTGACAATCCTCTGTCAAAATGTCACTGATGACAAAATGATCCCACATTTCAGATCGGCAGCAACACACCAGTCTACTTTATGTAAAACACTGCCGTCTTTTGTTTTCACTCTTTTTATTCAGTTCCACAGAAGGCACGTTTTCACAACAACCAAAAAATAAAATACTCAATCCAAAATCATTACATTGCAGTAGAGCATTTTACAGTCCAGTCAATTCAGTTAAAGCAAAAATAAAACAAAAAATATACTGTCAACACAGAAAAGCACAGTTGTGTGTGGGCTTACAGTTTTTTTCGATTGCTGAAACACAAAAAGCAAAAATTTGGCACAATTTTCACAATTGCACCCATTCTGTCCTGTAAATGTGAAGGACTGTAACAGTCAGCTGTACTTATTCATGTGGAAGTTCTTTCACCCTGACACTGTTCCTCTCAGACGGGAGCCTGTACAGTCGCTTCATGGTCGTGTTGTGCTTTACCCAGATGCGTCCGAGAGCGGAAACGCTTCTTCGATCTGTGTTGTTGAATACGTGCCGATCTGCAGGAATGTGTTGCTGTAGCTGGTGGAGACACACTGCATTGTTTGCTCTGACTGGTTCACTATGGACAGGTCCTGCTGTTGGGTGGACAGGCGCTGGCGCCCCCCCAGGAGGTCTTCTAGCCATTCTGGAGAAAAATGTAACCACAAATAGTTACTGTTTGCTTGGTTTTTACAGTACTGTGTATACTGTCCTGAACTGTATTTACCATGCACAGTACTGAAACATCTCCACACGTTATCACGGAATGTTTCACAAAGCAACCACTTTAGTTTGAAAGAGAGCGTTAGCCACCCTGCAGTGCAGCACGTGACACGGTAACGTGATACGGTACAGTACTGTAAATACTCTAGTTACAGTCTGAGTAGAGAGTAGAAGACATACCTGTTGTCCAGTCGGAATGTCCTGATTATGGATGAAAGTGTGAAACGGCTCAGATCAGGCTGGACTCTCTGCCAGCTTCCCTCACAGTCAGACCATGTCTAGGACCTGGTCCACCAACGTTGCTCTCATGTCATTAGAAGTAATGTCCCTCGCTCGGCCTCTTGGACCACGTCCTCCTCTCTCTCTCTGTCCTCCTCTTCCTCTGCCTCTCGCTCTCCCTGCCTCCATGCTTGCAAGGTTCTCCAAATGGCTTAACGGAGGCCTTTTTGTAGCGGCTGATTGGTGTTCAGTTTTGCAAGTCAGTGTTTTCAGGCACACGCCTCAGTGTTTTCACTTAGGAGATGTGAGTTGTATTTGGAATAGATGTGCTTTCCCAGTGGTACCTTGAGATTTTGTTTTTGAACTAAGTGTCTTACATATGAAATAGTGTGTGCAGGAGCAAGTGTGTTGCAGAAAGGAGCAAGTGTGTTGCAGAATTGCAACTAAAGTACAAAGCAGCGCTTTGTTTAGGGTGTGGTTACACTTTGTTTAAGGTGCAGGAACAACAACTTCAAGTTATGTTACTTTGGTTTAAGCATGAGTCTACAGTGTTCAAGCAATGGGTAAAAACTGTAAAAGGAAAAAGACAAAGGAAATTGTAAACAAAACAAACATAATAAAATATACTTAAATGGCACAAAACCAACAGAACACATTGATGCCTTTGAATATCAAATAATAAACTGGACTAGTTTGATACTTTGCAAACTCAGTGCAGTGCTGGTATGAGCTCTGCAGACAGATGAGAGGACTAAAGGAGTTTTGCTGATACTTTCAAGCTGTTTTTATAATGTCCGGACTGATATAAAGGCTGAGATCTTTTATTAAAACTGGTCTGTTCTGTTTCTGTGTTACTGATTTGAACTGGTCAGAGTAACTGCCTGTTATTCTTTTGGAGGAGCGATAAAACCAATGTTAAGATGGTTTTTAGGAAAATACGACCATTAAAACAACTGAAATAAACAAAATTAATTCCTTGGGCACTTGATGGTTTGAAACACTTTAAAGTCTTCAAAAGTGAAATGACAAACAGAACTTGAGTTTGATAAACTTTGTAAGTATTCCTTACCTGAATTTTCTCTATACACATTTTAAACAAAAGTGAAAATACATTTCTTCAAAATAAGATAACACCTGAATTATTTTTCAAAGAAAAAAAAGAAGAAGTAAAGATTTATTAGGTACTTGGGGAAAAAAATCTTCACTAATCAATGGTGGGCTCCTGTTGCAGTTTCACAGTCAGAACTAGGGTTGCACCGATACCATTTTTTGGTCGCCGATACCAATCCCGATACCTGGCTGTGTAGCATCGGCCGATACCGATACCCTGCCGATACCACGCTTCTTCTAATTGTCAGGAACTGTCAGTCCTCTGCCTCGGCCACCAGGTGGGGGCAGTGTTGTTGTTTTTCCTCCTCCTCCTCGTTTCTGTTCTCCCCATTTACTACATACGTATTTTTTGGGCCACAAGACGCACCGGAATATGATGATGTAGCATCCAGCAGCATGAAGGGAAGATGAGTTGGATTCTTAATGCTGGTTTATTAAGCTTCACAACTTACTGTGGTTGGAACCACAGCAAAACTCCAGCGAAACATCCATCCATCCTTCCATCCATCCATCCATCTATCCATCCATCCATCTATCCATTCATCCATCCATCCATCCATCCATCTATCCATTCATCCATCCATCCATCCATCCATCCATCCATCCACCGCCTCCGGACCGGGTCTCAAAACAACAGTCTTAAGAAAAAACAGCTGAGAGGCGGCTCTCTCTCCGTTTTTTCAACACACACACATGCTGGCTTCCTGGCCCCGCCCCCTGCTCCCTCCCAGCCACTCACGCCACAGCGGTGCATTCAGGTTACTTGAAAACATAGGAACTCACAGAACTCAATATACAGGTTAAAAAATAAGAACTACATCAAAGATGCTACAAAAGTAAGTCCGTAATGAAATAATAAGGTGAATTAAGCGACGCCATCGTGGGCTCCTCCTCCTTTGTTGTTTTTCAGCAGCTTGTGTTCCAGTGGCTGCACTACGGCCTCTTGATGCTACCATCGACCGGGACACGCCACACTGCAGCCTCCTGACTGCCGCGGCTGCGCGGTTCATACAGAAAGCAGCGCAGAGGATGTGTAACGATGCTGATTCATTAAAAAAAGCAACGTATTTACTGCGGACAGCAGAGCAGAACGACACACTTTATGTAGAATGTGGCAGTCAGCCTGGACCTGGACCTCCAGTCAGCTCCTATTAGCCGCCTCAGCCGCTCGCCGCTCCGCCGGACCTGCTCCTGGAGCCCGGCGGCTTTCCTCACTTCACCGGGGAACTCAGTTAAACTCCAGACTCAGTCTGCTCCTGCTGGAGACCAGCTTCATCTCACAAAGACTCATGATACTAATACAACTCCTGTTCTGCTCTTCAGACTCAGATCCAGGCTCTGTAACCAGACCTGATCCTCACTGGGATGTAAAATCATTGCTACCATTCGCTGAAAACAGATCACACAGTGTGAATGTTGAAGAATGAATTCACACGGCGGTGCGTTCAAGTGCAATATGAAAGTCGGTAACTGGCATCGGCGTGTTCTTTGGGAGTACTCGCCGATACCGATACCAGCGTTTTAGTGCGGTATCGGGGCCACTGCCGATACCAGTATCGGTATCGGTGCAACCCTAGACAGAACAAGCAGTCAAACAGTGGATCAGATCCTCCGTCTCCACTACCAGGCATTCCGTTTTATTTTCTGCTGGATTCTGATTAAAGTTCATCCATAAATCACTGTGTCTTTTCCTCATGCCGAGCCCCGAGTTGCTGCCACGCCCTCTAGTGGCCGGTGCTGCAGCGCAGGCTGCTCAAACAGGAAGCAGCTCGTGAATTTCTGATATTTTCAGAGTAAAGCAGCCG
Organism: Salarias fasciatus; assembly: GCF_902148845.1. Taxonomy (NCBI): domain Eukaryota; kingdom Metazoa; phylum Chordata; class Actinopteri; order Blenniiformes; family Blenniidae; genus Salarias; species Salarias fasciatus. The sequence goes on along the minus strand of NC_043759.1, from coordinate 29,934,771 downwards.
ATCTGCGTGAACAAGCTGGGGAATCACATTTGTTTTAATTTATTTTGAAAGTCAAATACTGACATCTTAGTCTCGTCTCGTTAACGAAAACAACAGAGCCGTCTCGTCACATTTCCATCTTTAAAGACATATTTTTAGCTCGTCGCGTCTCGTTTTAGTCACGGAAAAAAGGGCACTGACGAAACATTTTCGTTGTCGTCATCGTTAATGAAAACAACACTGACACACACACACACACACACACACACACACACACAGATGGAGCTCTGAGCTGAGCGGCGCTTCGTTGGACTGAATGTGATCTTTAACGTTTCCTTCTGCCACACGTCCAGAAGTGACTGCAGTCCCAGACGGCTGGTCTGACGTGTCTGTGGTGCAGCGTTTCCCAGACAGGACCAGTCACACCGCTCACAGGGAGCATGGAGAGGATCTCAACAACAGTTCATCTTATGATGATTGTTGAACCGAACTCGGTGTGTAAATAAACACTAAACAGCTCATCCACTGTTCATCATATTCTTCATTTTTTAGATGGATATCTCAATAAGAAACAGTCTTTATGCCGTTTAATAACACACACTAAGCTTACACATTCAGTCCCGATATGTGTCTGAACTAGTGGGTTATGGTTAGCAGGTTAGCGTTAGCAGGTCAGTGGGTTTAGCGTGTGGGTCAGGGTTAGTATTGTTCGGGTTAGAAGGATAATGGGTTTGAGTTAGTGGTTTAGGGTTATGGGTTAGTCAGTTGGTTAGGTTTAGGGGGTTAGTTGGGTTAGGATTAGAGGGATACTGGGTTTGGGTTAGTGCTTTAGAGGTATGGCTGCTTGGTTAGGTGTAGGAGGTTAGTAGGGTTAGTGAGGCTCTATAACCTAAAAGCTTTATTCATCGTTGATAGTATCAGCATCATGAACTTCATCACTGACCGGTTTTTTGAGGTTCCGGGTTGTGAACAGTAATCCTGGTAATTTAATGGAAACTGATGAAGCGCTCTGCTCAGCTACAGCTTCTCTTTGCAAGCTAACCAATGCTAACCTGTCCTCCAGCCTCTTCTCTGAGTGACTCAGTACAGGAAGAAGACCAGACATCCTGGGATTGGTCCACTCCAGTCCTGGCTTTGGCAGGACCAACATGCTCCGACTCTCATTCGGCTGATTCTCAAAGGTTCTCGTGACAGAAATGAATCTAAAATATAAGACGTGTTCCTGCATCGACGACAGAGAGCAGCTCCCTTCGAGGTTCCACCGGCTCGTGGTACCAGGAGGTTTGGTCAAGGACACAGACGGCGTTCTGCCTGTTATGACGGAGGCGCCGAGCGGCGGTGATCTCTGGATGAGTGCTGGAGAATCCACTTAAGGCTCAGCCAATCTCATCCTTCTGCATATCGCTGAAACATCACTTAACACTTCACCTCAGCACTCCAGCTCCAGCAGAGTGATAAAAGTGACACATATTACCTTCTAAAGCAAATGGGAGCAGGAAGTGGCCCATAAATCCCAGCAAGCACCGCACTCTCCGGAAACATGCTGAGGACTTCTCCAACTCAGGTCTAAATATTATGACTGGCAGAGGGTGTGTGTGTGTGTGTGTGTGTGTGTGTGTGTGTGTGTGTGTGTGTGTGTGTGTGTGTGTGTGTGTGTGTGTGTGTGTTAGGGTTGGGCGGTAATAAGGTATATCGGCGGTGTCTTTCAAAAGCAACGGTATCGGTTTCAATACCGTCGTGGAAAAAAAATGCAACGCACTTATATAGAAGATAAGGATTAAACACAAAATATAATTTATTCAATGCCTAAAAATGATTCTTTGTCCAGCAGCACTTATATGTGGTTGAATTCTCAGTTTTACTTCCACAGGAGTTTAATTTTGGAGACTTTTGATTAAGTTTATGAACATGACGTCGTCACGTGAGGAGAGAGAGAGTGAGAGAGAGAGAGAGACAGAGAGAGAGAGCAGGAGAAAGATGGCGAGTCACGCACCGAGTGCCCTGGTCCCAAAGCAGACCAGGACTGCAGCGGACCGGCAGTATTTCAGGTTCTGAGCTAACGAGAAGAGAGAGCGGTGTGCTGACAAGGCAGTTTGTAAATTGTGCAATACGAAGGTGATTGAATTTAATTGATATGTGCGAGGCGCATTCTGCGCAAAAGCTGCTCTGGATGGTCAGGTTAGTTTAATTGTTTCTTGTATTTGCACTTGCTGATAAAAGTTGTTAATATTGTGCACATCATGTTTCATTATTAGTGTTTGGTCTTCAGTTTCTGAACGGTGTAGGGACCAGCCAGCAGTTTGGTGACGCTGTCTGAGCCTTGAGTTATAATTTTTTTAATTGGTCACCGTATACCAGGGTAAAATGTGGAGACGGTATGATGGTATCAAAATTTGGAAACCGCCCAACCCTAATGTGTGTGTGTGTGTGTGTGTGTGTGTGTGTGTGTGTGTACATGTGCACAGCACTGCAGCCAGCTAACCATTTCACATGACTGATCACGTAGCGTTGTGTTTTAACAGCAGGATATTCAGTGGAACCCATGAACAGCTGACTGAAGGCAGCGTGAAGACGTCACACTGTCCTGACTGAAGCTCGGACCTCCAGCCAGCGCTCAGTTCTCTGAGCAAAAGTTTGATTTCAGCAGTAAATGTGATGTGTGGTGATTCCCTCAACGTGCTCTGCAGTGTTCAGACCTGAGCAAGAAGTTAAGACAACAACGTCTTGTGGTCCTGGTTCTCATCGGGTTCTGCTGGCCGTCCGCTGCCTCTGTTCCCCCGACTCCCCACGGCCTCCAGGAGCCCCCTGACCTCCGGGTCACACCAGCCAGCTGTGGGTGGACTGTCCTACAGAGTCCAGGCTGAAGACAGTGGGTGGACTGTCCACGGAGTCTGGCTCCACCGCTAGCAGCAGCTAGCAGCAGCTAGCACACAGCTAGCAGCAGCTAGCAGGAGCTAGCACACAGCTACCAGCAGCTAGCAGCAGCTAGCAGGAGCTAGCACCACCTAGCAGCAGCTAGCACCAGCTAGCAGCAGCTAGCACACAGATAGCAGCAGCTAGCAGCAACTAGCAGGAGCTAGCAGAAGCTAGCACACAGCTAGCAGGAGCTAGCAGCAGCTAGCACACAGCTAGCAGCAGCTAGCACACAGCTAGCAGCAGCTAGCAGCAGCTAGCACACAGCGGCTGGGCTCTGTTCCTGTGTTTGTTCAGCTGACCACAGGGAAACTGTCTGAGGTGAATTAGGAACAGCAGCACAGGGTTTTTGTGTAACTTGCTGTGTTCTGTGATTCTTATTACAACAATATTTATTGCAGCTTGTTTTGTTTTGTTGCTGGAATTCTAATCACTTCTTCATGAATTGCATTACATTTGCAGTAGTTGCATTACTACTATTACATTACTAGTGTCACCTTTGTTTGAGATGTTAGTCTGGTGCTGCTGAGTTGTTGACCACTGCCAAACGATAAATCTGTGGTCTTCAGTCTTTCATAAAGCCGAAACATTACAGAAACTTCCGTACCTCGCCGATCTCAGCGTTTGAGTGATCGGGTGTTGATAAATGCGGCGGCTGAATTTGATCGTCATTAACATGTTACGCCCTGAAATATTCATGGTTCTGAAGCCCCGCCTGTAATATGTTTGAAGTAGTTCCAGAGGCGTTCTGGGAGCGAAAAAGATGTTTATTTCCAAGCAGGCATCCACAAAAACATGAATCAGCATCGGCCGTCACTAAACACACAACAGGCTTCCGTAGCTCCGGCTTACAGCATAGACCTATAGATATAGAACTCTAGATACAGGTCTATAGAGACGTGCGCTCCTCTCAACTGCGTCAAAGGGTAAATTCAAACAGCACATACATCTGCATATATGACATCTCCCTCCTTTTTGAAGTGTTATTTATACTTCCTAAATAAGCACTAATGGAAGAATCTACACTTTTAAGCTACACCAAATGCAATGTAATATTGCACAATTAGCTTATTTTAGCTGGTAAAACTTCACAAATAAATCACTTAACAAAATTTGAGTGAACATACAAATATATTTCTTTTGTCTCTTTTTTTTCTACACACACCTTCCCCCTTTTTTTTTTTTCTTTTTTTTTTTCCGTGTGTGTTGAACCCCCAAAGGCCATCAGATAGACATGATTGTGTACAGGTCCATCCTGTGGACCGGCTTGCAGACGCGCCCAGACCTGGTCACGGTCTGACTGGGTGCAGGTGTCGCAGAAGTCACACTCTGGTTGACAGGAACAGTATCAGCCACGGATACAGAAGGATGTGACTGTGCTGCTCCGTTGTCCTCGGATGTTGACAAGGTGGGGCGTTGAAATGGCGCAGGCTGAAGATGGCGGCGGTTACGTCTCAGCTCTGTGCCTTGCGATGTTGTGATGATGATGGATCTTGGCGTTGTACTCTCGCGCTGAACCGTCGCTGGCAGTGACCATGACTTCTCGTGATCCAGCTTGGAAAGTACAGCATCTCCTGGCTGCAAGACAGGCAGTGCCCTCGCTCCGTGGCGACGATTGAAGTAGTAGGCGTGCTTGATCTTTTCTTTGCTGTCTTTGTTCTTGACCACAGCCCTGTTTGGCCACTTTGGAAGAAGAGTTTTCTCCAAAACAGGAAGCGTAGTGCGAATCTTCCTCCCCATTAACAGTTCCGCAGGACTGTAACCTGTGCTGGAGCAAGGTGTGGATCTGTAGCACATTAAAGCCATTAGTGGATCATCTTGCTTCAGAATTTTCTTCGCGGTCTGCACCGCTCGCTCCGCATGGCCGTTTCCCTGTGGGTGATGGGGACTGGATGTGCAGTGCTTGAAGTCAAATCGTTTTGCGAAATCCTTGAACTCTGCACTCGAGAACTGCGGCCCATTATCACTAACGACCTCATCCGGGATGCCATAGCGTGCAAAGACCCCTTTGATCTTCTGGATGACTTTACTGCTGGTCGTGGAGGGAAGATCCAGGATTTTGAGGAACCTGGAATAGTAGTCTGAAAGAACCAGGTAAGTGTGTTGGTTATGCCCACAGAGATCCATTGTGACTCTCTTCCAGGGACGCTCAGGCAGTGGTGTAGGGATGAGTGGTTCTCTTTGCTGGGTTCTCCTCGTTTCACAGCATGACTCACAGGACATCACCAGATTGTTCATCTCTGTGGTGATCCCAGGCCACCACACTGAAGACTGTGCTCGCTCCCTACACTTTACAAGTCCCTGGTGACTTTCATGGATTCTGTGTAAAATCTCCGCTCTCAGTGATTTTGGAACTACTATCCTGCTCCTTTCAGGATGAGTCCACTGTATTCAGACAGTTCTGCTCTGAGCTGGAAATATGCCCTGGCGTCAGCAGGCACACTCTGGGAGTGATCTGGCCGTCCATTCTTAATCAGCTGCTTCACTGACAGCATTTCTGCGTCTTGAGCTGTTGCTTGTCTGATTTCATCCATTTTGCTTGTGGACGCTGGAATCGCGCTTACCACACTATCCACGTAACGGGCGACTTCGCTGTCTGTTTCACTCACATTGGGAGAGCTGGTCAGAGGGCTTCGGGACAGCGTGTCTGCCACCAGCAGGGTCTTCCCCGGAGCGTACTCAGCCACTGCATTGAATGTCATGAGCCTCATGAGAGGACGCTGAGACGCTGACACCGGATGGGGACATTGTCCAGGCTGCGGCTGTTGATGAGAGGCACAAGTGGTTTATGGTCAGTCACTAGTTTGAACTGCTTCAGGCCAACGAGGTTTCGATCAAATCTCTCGCATGCCCACACACCAGCGAGCTGCTCCTTCTCTATTTGAGCATAGCGGGTTTCTGCCTCAGTGAGCCGCCTGGAACAATACGCTACAGGTTTCCATTGTTCACCATGTAGCTGCAGCAGCACACCGCCCGACCCATAGCTGCTTGCATCAGCCGACACTGCAGTGGGTTTTGTGACATCATAGAACGCGAGCACTGGTGCAGTTGTGAGCAGTTGTTTTATGCGATCAAATGCAGCTTGTTGTGCGTCACCCCACGTCCACATGTTCTTCTGTCTCAGGAGTTCATACAGCGGCTCTCCCACAGTTGCGAGGTTGGGGACATATTTACCGTTTACCATCCCCAAAACTCTCTTCAGATCATGCACATCTGTGGGTGCTGCAAGCTGCTGGATGGTTTCCACTTTATCTGGGTCTGGCCGAACTCCCCACTGGTCAATGAGATGTCCGAGAAACCGCAGCTCTTTCTGCTTGAACAGGCACTTCTCACGGTTGAGTTTCAGGCCAGCAGTCTCAATGCGCTGCATCACTTTTCCAGCCGGCTGTCATGCTCTGCTTCAGTAGCGCCGTGCACGAGAATGTCATCCATGAAGACTTCCACTCCTTCCAAACCTTGGAGCGTTTCAATCATCTTCCTTTGGAAAATTTCGGGTGCGCTTGTGATTCCGAACGGCAGTCTCTTGAATTGGAATCTGCCAAACGGCGTAATGGAAGTAGCCAGCTTACAGCTATCAGGGTGGAGAGGAATCTGGAAAAATCCACGAGCTGCTTCCAGGGAGGTGAAGAGTGTGGCACCACTGAGCTTTGCAGTAATCTCGTCAGTCATAGGTAAGATGTAGTGTTCCCTCTTGACGGCTTCATTCAGTCTCTTGAAATCTACACAGATGCCTGCTTTTCCTGTCGCTTTCTTCAGCACAGGAACCATTGGTGCGCACCACTCTGTCGGTTGTGTGACCTTCTCGATGACGCCGTTTCGCTCCATCCTCTCTAACTCCTCCTTTACTTTGGGCAGCATTGGAAGAGGAACACAACGTGCTGCATACACGGCATATGGTTGGGCATCACTTTTCAGTTGTATCTTAACAGGGTCTGTGTCCAACGTCCCATCATCGCCGTATGCACCTGTGCTTGTCTGTGCAACTTTCCGCACTGTTTCGTCCACTCTTCGGACCAGATTAATTGCACAGATGTCTCTCGACCAAGAAGGTTGTTCACAGTTGGTCCGCTGACAATGTAGGCTGTGAGGGGTAGAGTTCTGCTTTTGTGTGCGACAGTACTCTCAATGCGTCCAATGCACTTTAGCTTGCCTCCAGGCCCCACTAGTGGAATGTGTGCAGGCTCTAGTGGTGCGTTTGGAGTGAGCGAATGGTAGGTCGCCTCGCTGATGACGGTCACATCAGCACCAGTGTCAATCTTGAAATCCACTGGTGTGGATCCCACTAGCAACTCAACAACCCATTGTTCTGCTGTTGGCTCTGCTTTTGTTACAGCGCCCAGGAAATATGGCTGTGACTGCTGCTGCTCTGGTGGTTCTGCGACCACTTCTCTCACTGGCTTGTTGCTTCTGCACACTGAGCCCCAATGTCCAACTTTTGCACGTTTGTTGCACGTTGACTTTTTAGCTGGACAGGTTTCATTTTCATTGTGCTTCTTTTTTCCACATCGTCCACATTGACCTTGCCACTTATTTCCTCCTTTTGACTTCAGGGAACAATTGGTGTGTCTGCCTTGCTTCTGTGCTACCTCTTGGACTGAGCCTGACGCCCCGGCTGCTCCGCCTTGAATGCTGATCTGAGCCATCACTTCTTCAGCCTGCCCGACTGTCTCAATAGTCAGCGCTAATGTGAGGTCTTTGGTCAGCTGCAATTTGCGAGAGACATCTTTATCCAGCACCCCCACAACAATGCAATCGCGGATATTTTCTTCCCTGCTTGCACCAAATTCACAATGCTCAGAGAGGTCATACAATGCCCTGATGAAGGTTTCTGCCTTCTCACCAGGCCTCTGTACACGTTGATGAAAACACGCACGTTCGTGTATCACATTTCTTCTTGGAACAAAATACTCATATTTGCCCAAAACCACATCAAAGTCATCTTGCTGTGCAGCAGAAGTGAAGACAAAGGAGCGGAAAAATATTTTCAGACTCATTTCCCATTGAGTAGATTATACAACTCACTTGGACGGCGCCATCTTCTTTGTCCAGCTTCGTAGCTGTTCTGTACCGCATGAAGCGCTGACGCCATTCCGGCCACTCACTTGGCTTGTCAAATGAAAAGTTCGAAGGTGGGTTAAACTTCGCCATCTTGACTCCTCACTTTGCAGGTAGAGCCAGCGTTTTTACTTCTGACACCATGTAATATGTTTGAAGTAGTTCCAGATGCGTTCTGGGAGCGAAAAAGATGTTTATTTCCAAGCAGGCATCCACAAAAACATGAATCAGCATCGGCCGTCACAAACACACAACAGGCTTCCGTAGCTCCGGCTTACAGCATAGACCTATAGATATAGAACTCTAGATACAGGTCTATAGAGACATGCGCTCCTCTCAACTGCATCAAAGGGTAAATTCAAACAGCACATACATCTGCATATATGACACTGCCCACCGAGGTCAACCACTGAAAAGGAGCGATTTTGGCAAAATAAGAAACTTTCCGGAGCTGGAAATGGATCCTGTCAGGTCTGAGGTGGAGGTCAATCAGGAGGAGCTCTTTGGAAGAATAAAAACTGGAATTCAAAGAAAAAACACTGTCTGGAGGATGATCACGGCGGCGGTGAACAGCGTCGCCTGGACGAACGACACCAGCTGAGGTCTGAACAGATTATCGGTCCGTTAATTCAACCCTGATATTGCAAACAATGAGATTGAGGACTTGCGGCCTCTGGCTGCTGATTGTGGGGAGTAACTGAGTACTTCAGGCTCCGGTCAGAGCAGGGAGACAGAACGAGAAGGAACTCGTACTGCAGGTCTGCATTCATGGCTGACGAATGAAAACAGATCCAAGTGTAACCAATATTGCGAAGTCGTAATAAGGCACAGGTGGGTGTCAATCAATCAGATCAATTGGGCTACTATCAGAGCGATTCTAGGTCTTTAAGAGCCAGTGATTAGATATCAAATACGACACACACAACAATTTGATTGAGTGCAAACGTATTATTTGAAACCACAAGAACAATTAACATGAACACAGCAAGCAGAAGAATATATGGAAAATAATAAATCAAAATAATAAAAGCCGGCAAAAAGAAAACCCAGTTCCCAAGCAGTCTTTGTTCCGTTGGGGCCCTTTCAAAATCAAGTTCTTCAGTTTGTATTCCACTGTGTCAGTGCTCCAGTGTATCAGCGTCTGTGAGTCAGTGTTCAGTTCAATCCTACCACTATCCGTGAAGGAGAAGAATCTGTGATCAACGTGCGCGTTCTCTTTGAGTTCGTTCTGGCTCGCCACCCAGTTCACACCGGGAAATCCAAAATCCTGGGCTGTGCAGCCCCACTGCTCCCCGCAGGCGAAGCTCCAGCCCCTGGCGGAGTGTGGTTCCGGTCCTGGTCAGAAGCTCTACTCGCACGCTGAGTGATGAACACCCATCACTCAAATCCAACAGGAAACAATCCACACAAAAACCCTGACCTATGAACAGGCCAGAAAAGATCAATCAGAATTACTTTCATGCATTCTTTATACGAAATCACATCTATTCTGAAAGCATGGTGAAGTCAAAAGCTCAAAACTAATCCATTTTCATAGAAAATAAACAGAAAGCATGATATAAAGCCACCAAATTGATAAAAAACACAATGAATGTAAAATAATTGGCAACCTGAGGTTACAAAACCAAATGTGTGCTTCATTGCTCCACATTTCACAAAACATTTAGCTCTTTCATCACATAAAGAAAATAAAAAGGCATCAAATATCTTCACCATGAAAAACAACCATTTTACAATCAATTTCCGTCAATACAATCATCCAATCTTTCCATCTCACTCACCGCTGAGTCAGTTTCTGTTCTCCTGGCCCGAATCACATGGCCACATGTTCAGCTCGAACATTTGATCCACCGCACGGTTCTAGTGGAAATTAACGCCAGATATAGTAATTAGATATCACCAATAAGGTCAATGATCAACGGATGGCAGTTTAAAATGGTTATTTTTAATCTTACCCCGAAGATGAACATGGATTAATTTCCCTCTGGAACCATTGAGGCGCTTCTCTGCTGTCTGCCGTCTCTGCCGCGAAGCAGGAAGTGACGGCCGACCATGTGACCAGCGGAGCTCGTGATTGGCTCACAGCTGCCGGGTGTAAATCCTGAATCTAATCTTTTTTTTCTTTTTTAAATAAATAAAATGTTATTCTTTAATCAGCGGGGTGTTTTTAAATGAAAATACTTTTTTTAAACTGCTTTTTATTTATTTAAAATAAATATTTAATTAAATCAGTTCTGTTTAGCCAATCTGGGTTACACAAGCATAGCTGAGCAGAGCAGTTTCTGGAATATTAAAGGTGCATTAAGGAGTTTGCACGTTTTATGCGAAACAGCATAAAAAGGCCTTGGGCGTAATGCAGCTTAGTGAAAAACTCCTGCCTGTGGCTCCCGTGCACGGAAGAGGGGGACTCCGTCTTCGCTCGTTTAGAAGCGCCCAAGTAAGATTTCAGTGTCTTCTCCCTGGTGGAGTCTGTGTGGAGCTGTGGCAGTGCTAGAAGCCAGTCTGTTCTGACTTTCTGGAAGATCCTGCTCAGTTGTTGCTCACTAAGCATCTGGCGGAGTAATGGCGGACAAAACGAAACTCAAGGAGCCGGAGCGTGCATTACGTCATTCCTTTCAAATTCTCCCCCAAAAAATGCTGGCGCCGGACCGGCACTGTGACTTTCAAGTGACAATCTAGCGCTGTTAGAGGTTCTGGTGATGAATATGTCAGGGCACATTGTACACAGCATTAAAAATGTGTAACATATTTATGGTGGAAAATAAGTATTTTTAAGGTTGTAAAACTCCTTAATGCACCTTTAACAGAAACAAGAACAAACACAGAGCAAGAAATGAAAACAACCCGGACCCAACCTGAACCCATCAACATGAAAAGCAGATACAACCTGAGACCAGCAGCCAACGCACCGTTAGCTTAAAGATGCTAACTCACGGTTATGCTAACGACCCAGAACGAACATTTTAGGCAACATAAGACAGTTCAGGAGCCGCACAACACCAGCAGGAGATGCATATGAACACACACACTCATCTAACATCACTTTGAAAGTTACTTACATCTGAACGCGGGAGGAGGAAGAAGGGCGGACTTCTTTTTTTCTTCTTCTTCTTCTTCTTCTTCTGCTTCTTCTTCTTCTTCTCTTTCGTTTATTGGTGGCTGGCCACCATTTTGGGGCATTACCGCCACCACCTGGGCTGGAGTGTCATTGAAGACTGGTCAGATGAAGCTCTGTCTGCATTCGGTAAGGTTTTCATGCGCATACACCTGCGTGCATGCTGCGCACCTAAATACAACTCAGATCCTCGTGAAAATCTCAATAAAGCTCTCTGTATTTCCCTGGAAGAATCTGCCAGCAGCGTCTCTATTGTATCAGTCTTTTTCTCTTTGCTATAGCAGCACTAACTCTCTGCTCTTCATGTTCTCACGCTGCAGCTCAGCTCCACCCTCTCTGACTGATCGCAATACACACATGTTCCAGTGTGACGCTTTCCTGTTTTAGCTAGAGAGTAATTTAAACCAGTGTGGCCAATTCTCATTCTTGACAATATTATTTCTTCTCTGTGGTTTCTACTTCTTACTCTTTTCATTGCAACTTTCTTCTGTATGTTATACAAATGTCGTCCTGTGTCACTGATATCCCAGCATTCCTGCCACAGCTCCAGCACTTTTGCATTGATGAGTGATTTCCTTCTGCTCGACCCAGCGGTACCTGAATGCTCACTATTTCTGATCTCAGTGCTTGTTTTGCCAGAATATCAGCTTCTTCATTACCTTCGACACCAGCATGGGCGGGAACCCATTTACTTTTCTGGCAGATATTTGTAACAGCAAGTGAGATACCTGATACAGCAAGTCCATCCTACAAGACTTTCCTGTTTTTATGCAAGGCAACAAGGCGGCTTGACTGTCTGAGGCAGTAACAGCTCTGTTTAGACCTTCCTTCCAGTTTACCAAGATCCAGCTGAGGGCGAGAGCAGCTGCTCTCAGTTCAGCTGTAGATACAGCAACATGATCAGACAATCTTTTCTTCACACTAACCCCATGAGAGGGGATGTTCACTGCTGCGCCTGGTCTTCCATTGTTTGGATCTTTAGATCTGTCTTATATATGAACAATCACCAAAGGAACCCAGTTTTTTTCTGAACAACAAACCATTCAGGGGTGTGTCTGCTTCCATTTTCCAGAGTCTGTTGTAACGACAGATCTGCCTTCGGAGCGATAAATAACCACGGAGGAACAGGTGCATTTGGAGCAGTGGGACTATACTTCACCTGGGTCGAGCTTTAAAGGGGCTGTATCCTGCTTTTTTAGCTAGTCCAAACCCTAGAAATGGCTCTAATATGGGAATAGTTTATTTTTGGCGCTAAGGAAAAATCATTTTGTGTGAAATAAAAGATTTTCTGGGGCTAATTCTGAAACCCGGAAGAGAAAACGCTCTGTTTCACTGAAATCCCGCCTCTCCCCCTGTGGACTTTGACTGACAGCTACTTCAACCAATCAGAGCTTCCAAACAAATACGCTAGCTAGCTTTAGCTCTTTACCTCTAGCTTCTCCACACGCAAAAACATCTTTTCCTGTGAGAAACTCACCAAGCGCAGACCCTCCAGACCCTTCAGACCCTTCAGACCCTCCAGACCCTCCAGACCCTCCAGACCCTTCAGACCCTCCAGACCCTCTAGACCCTTCAGACCCTTCAGACCCTCCAGACCCTTCAGACCCTTCAGACCCTCCAGACCCTCCAGACCCTTCAGACCCTCCAGACCCTTCAGACCCTTCAGACTCTTGCTTGACTGTTGCTTTCAGATGATGGTCAAAGTTTATCCTCGAAATCGGAGTTAGAAAAAGCAGCAACGCTGATTGCCGAGGGCCTGTGGGGGGGGGGGGCCTCAGGGGAGCCATCTTCACCGTGTGACGTGAACGTGGGAAACAGAGCGTTTTCACGGTGGGAGGGGCTGCCTCTCTGAGCAGCAGAAACAGGAGGAAAGCTTAAACACGCAGGCACGAAGGAAAAAAACGCTTTGGGGTGTTTTAGGTGAGAACATAACTATATAACAAGGTTAAAACATACAAAAAGTGAATTTTGCATGATACAGCCCCTTTAATATCACCGACCCGTCCAAAGCTGAAAGAGCAGTTTCTTGATGCTCCCAGCAGTCTTTCAACACCCCCTCAGCGGGGTGGGAAACTGTGGCCGTCTTCAGGAGAAGAGCGCCCACTCCAACATAAAAGCATACACACAGTCAATCGCAGGTTGAAGAATTCTTACCAAGGAGGCTGACTCACGTTCTACAGCTCAGATCTTTAATGAAGTCTCAGAGTCAGACAGAAGACAGCGGCACCGCGGCCGGTGTCCCCCCACAGCGGGGACCCCCCACCGAGACACACCCAGGCTGAGCCGGCCGAGCCGGCCGAGCCCCGAGCCAGCTGAGGGGTTCGAGAGGACGGCGCTGGTCTGGGACTGGCACAGGCTGGGGGGTTGGTTTGTCCTCAGATTGTGAAATGAGACGCATGGTCCTGCCAAATGCTGCGACGCAGTCTGAGCCTCCATGTCCCCACCGGACAAGCCTGTCAACTCAAGACGGACAGGCCAGTGACCCCGAGGTCACTGCAGTGGAGGGGGTCATGGGCGAGGTCAAATACTCTCCTCCGTCCGGTCCTGAAGATCGAGACACTTCTTCTCTTCTGTAATGTGTCTCCAGTGGCCCGACCGTCCCTCCTGCTCAGACAGCCTGTCCTGGCAGCTGGATGACTGATGGTCCTCCAGTCCGGCGTCGGTGTGAGGACAGCCACCTGGCAGGAGGGACTCATCACCAACAGCTACTGCTTAGCAACACCACTACTGAGATGAATACTGTGATGGTGTTATGCTCAGGTGAAAGACCTACACGATTTGGATGGCATCTTATAATCTGCCAAAATACCGTCTGCAGCAGTGAGTAATGAATATCAAAGCCAACAGCAGCTTCTGTTTATAGCAAATAAATCTTACTTTAATAATCATCTTTGAACAGTCATGTCCTGCATTCAGCACCTGAACTGCCGATATCGCCACCTTTCCATAGGAAAAATAGAAAAATATTTAGGGAACGAGGCCCTGGAGGGCAAGAAACGTAGAAAGAAAAGTAGAAAAATACAAAGCCCAACCAGACAAGGGAAAGTTAAATATCATTTGTATGTAAAATTAGATATAATTACATAACAGAAATATACTGACCGACGCAACTAAATATTAGATATAAATTAAATATAATATAAATATAAATTTAAGAACGCTATAATTAAGTAATAGATATAAGCTGACAGATATAAATTAAATATAATTTACATAAAGATCTAAGACAGATATAATGAAACAAATCACAGATGAAGATATACATCAGCAGATACAAAGATATAATTACGATATACGAAGTGGAGGAAGGCAGACGGAGGTGGACGGAGGTTGATGAGGTGGACGGAGATGGACAGAGACAGATGGAAGTGGATGGAGGTGGACGGAGGTTGATGAGGTGGACGGAGATGGACAGAGACAGATGGAAGTGGATGGAGGTGGACGGAGGTTGATGAGGTGGACGGAGATGGACAGAGACAGATGGAGGTGGATGGAGGTGAACGGAGGTGGACGGAGGTGGACGGAGACAGATGGAGGTGGACGGAGGTTGATGAGGTGGACGGAGATGGACAGAGACAGATGGAGGTGGACGGAGGTGGATGGAGGTGGACGGAGGTGGACGGAGACAGATGGAGGTGGACGGAGGTGGATAGGGGTGGACAGAGGCTGATGGAGGTGGACGGAGACAGATGGAGGTGGACGGAGGCAGATGGAGGTGGACGGAGGTGGACGGAGACAGATGGAGGTGGACGGAGGTGGATAGGGGTGGACAGAGGCTGATGGAGGTGGACGGAGACAGATGGAGGTGGATGGAGGTGGACGGAGACAGATGGAGGTGGACGGAGGTGGACGGAGACAGATGGAGGTGGACGGAGGTGGACGGAGACAGATGGAGGTGGACGGAGGTGGACGGAGACAGATGGAGGTGGATGGAGGTGGACGGAGGTGGACGGAGATAGATGGAGGTGGATGGAGGTGGACGGAGGTGGACGGAGACAGATGGAGGTGGATGGAGGTGGACGGAGGTGGACGGAGACAGATGGAGGTGGATGGAGGTGGACGGAGGTGGATAGAGGTGGACGGAGGCAGATGGAGGTGGATAGAGGTGGACGGAGGCAGATGGAGGTGGATGGAGGTGGACGGAGGTGGATAGAGGTGGACGGAGGCAGATGGAGGTGGATAGAGGTGGACGGAGACAGATGGAGGTGGACGGAGACAGATGGAGGTGGATAGAGGTGGACGGAGACAGACGGAGGTGGACGGAGGCAGATGGAGGTGGATAGAGGTGGACGGAGACAGATGGAGGTGGACGGAGACAGATGGAGGTGGACGGAGGCGGATCCAGGTGTGATCCAGCTGGCTGCTGATGACCCGCCTGTGGAGGAAGTCTTGGACCCCATTGGACCGTCCGTCAGGTTCTTTAGAGAGTCCTGAAGGGTCGCAGGCCGACGAGGCCTCCCGCTCAGGTATATGTCTGTGTGTGGTGGACTTACATCTCATCATTTTTATCACTTCATCCGTCCACTTGACCTTTAGCAGAGTCTCCTAAACTGTTTCTTTGAACAGGTCTTGCATTGAATCCGTGGGATCCCCGAGGAGAGCGCCGGCCCTTTCTGAATGATTAATGCCTGGCTTTGTTCTGCCTGAAAAAGCTTTTCTTACCAGCCCATTCAGTGGAGATCAGCCGGGGGAGAGGCGTGCTCACAGCCCAGAGTCAGATCTGACAAAGAGGAGGCGTCCTCCAGGCCTGATTCATTACTGCAGCGCTGGAATGCAGATTCCCTGTGAGGTTCTCTGATTTACTTCACGGTGGCGGATTGTGAAGGAACAGCATCTCTTTCCACCATGTCTGTTTTTGCACATCGGTGAGAGTAATGATCACAAACTACACGGGATGTTAGACAGACAGATAGATCGATAGACAGTTTTATTTCAGTCATAAAGCATAACAAACAGAAAAGTACATGGCAGGTAAGACAGGTGTGTGTGTGTGGGTGTGTGTATATATATATATATATATATATTTTTTTTTTTTTTTTTTTTTTTTTTTACAAGTGTGTTCTCGCCACCCCGGCGGTATTGTGTCTGTCTCCTTCCAGCTCGGGTCCTCTACCAGAGGGCTGGGAGCTGGAGGGTTCTGCAGGATCTTAGCTGTTCCTAGGATTATGCTCTTCTGAACAGAGCTCTCAGATGTTGTTCCTGGTCTCTGCTGGAGCCATCCTCCCAGCCTGGGGGTTCCTGCTCCCAGTGTCCCGATCACTACTGGTATCACTGTTGCCTTCACGCCCCACACTCTCTCTCTCTCTTCCCTCAGCCCTTGGTGCTTCTCCAGCTTCTCTGCTCCTTCTTCCTGATGTTCCATCACTTGGGATTGCTACATCTATCACCACAGCTGTCTTCTGCTGTTTATCCACCACCACTATGTCAGGTTGATTGGCCATCACCTGCTGGTCAGTCTGGATCTGGAAGTCCCACAGGATCTTGGCTCGATTGTTCTGGACCACCTTTGGAGGTGTCTCCCATCCTGACCCTGGGACCTCCAGTCCATACTCAGTACATATGTTCCTGTACACGATGCCCGCTATCTGGTTGTGCCGTTCCATGGATGCCTTGCCTGCCAGCATCTGACCCCCTGCTGTGATGGTCTGTACTGTCTCTGGGGCTTCTTTGCACAGTCTGCACCTGGGGTCTTGTTTGGTGTGGTAGATCCCGGCCTCTACTGATCTCGTGTTCAGGGCCTGTTCTTGTGCAGCCATGATTAGTGCCTCTGTACTGTCCTTCAGTCCAGCCTTTTCCAGCCTCTGGGATGTTTTTCCACTGTCAGCCACTTCTTCAATGTGTCGGTGGTCCATGCCATGCAGGGCTTTGTCTGTCCATGATAGCTCCTCTGGCTCCTCCTTACTGGGCTTTTAATGTCTGAGGCATTCACCTAGCAGATCATCACTGGGGGCCATCTTCTTGGTATACTCATGGAGGCTCTTGGTTTCCTCCTGGATAGTGGCTCTGACACTCACTAGTCCTCGGCCTCCCTCCTTTCTCTTGGTGTACAGCCTCAGTATGCTGGACTTAGGGTGGAACCCTCCGTGCATTGTAAGGAGCTTTCTTGTCTTGATATCAGTGGCTTGCATTTCTTTCAGTGGCCAGGATATTATGCCAGCAGGGTATCTGATTACTGGTAGGGCGTAGGTGTTTATGGCCTGGATCTTATTTTTGCCATTCAGCTGGTTCTTCAGGACTTGTCTTACTCTCTGTAGGTATTTGGCTGTGGCTGACTTTCCAGCTGCCTCCTCATGGTTACCATTTGCCTGTGGGATCCCCAGGTACTTGTAAGCTGTCCTGCACATCTGTTATGTTCCCTTCAGGTAATTCAACTCCCTCAGTTGTGATCACCTTCCCTCTTCTGGATACCATTCGAATGACATCCCGATGTCATTGCTGTATATCCTGGTGAGGTGAATCAAGGAGTCCATGTCACGCTCATTCTTGGCATACAGTTTGATGTCGTCCATGTAGAGGAGGTGGCTGACAGTTGAGCTCTTGAACCAGTATCCAAAGCCACTCTTGGTAATGATCTGGCTGAGGGGGTTCAGGCCTATAATAACAGTAATAATAATTGGACACTCAAAGACACATTATTCATTCTCTCTGCTGTTGTAGCCACAGCTGCCCTGGGGTAGACTGCCAGTCTGCACCATCAGCCCCTCCCACCACCACCAACCATTCACTCTCACAACTTTCATACCAACTTTCAAGGTTGGTGAAGTGTTTTTCCCAAGGACACAACGACAGTTTTATGCCTGCGGGAGCGGGGATCGAACCGCCAACCTTCCGGTTATGAGACGACCCGCTCTACCATCTGAGCTACTGTCACCGATGCAGAACAGCAGGGGGGACAGGGCATCTCCTTGGTATATGCCGCATTTGATGCTCACCTGTGCCACTGGCTTTGAGTTGGCCTCTAGACTGGTCTTCCACAGCCCCATTGAGTTCTGAATGAAGCTCCTTAGAGTCCTGTTGATGTTGTACAGTTTCCAGCACTCCAGTATCCACGTGTGTGGCACTGAGTCAGAGGCTTTCTTGTAATCAATCCAGGTAGTGCACAGGTTGGTGCTGCGGGCCTTGCAGTCTTGGGCGATTGCCCTGTCAACCAGTAGCTGGTGTTTGGCCCCCCTGGTGTTATTGCCAATCCCTTTTTGTGCTTTACTCATGTACTGATCCATGTGCCTGCTTATCTTGGCCGCTATGATGCCTGATAGGAGTTTCCATGTGGTGCTGAGGCAGGTTCTAGGCCGGTAGTTTGATGGTATTGTTCCCCTCTGGGTGTCCTTCATGATGAGGACTGTCCGACCTTGGGTTAGCCACTCTGGGGGGGTCCCTGATATTAGCAGCTGGTTCATTTGTGCTGCAAGGCGTTCACGGAGTGCAGTTAGCTTCTTAAGCCAGTAGGTGTGGATCTTGTCGGGCCCTGGAGCAGTCCAGCTCTTCATTTTGGCCACTCTTGCCTGTACATCTGCTGTTGTAATTACTACTGGGTCTTGTTCTGGGAGGTTGCTGTGCTCCTGGGTACTTTGAGTCCAACAGAGCAGTAACCGGATTACCATTGACCACGACGGTGAGAGTTTGCAGTTGGCCAAGTGAATTTACCGGGCTACCATCAGGTTTAGTGATACAACTCTGTCCTGAATGTTGAGGCTTTCTCTGGGGGCAGTTTGGCTTGATATGACCCTCCTCATTACACAAGTAACAGATTACTGGCTTTTCTGACTTCTGTTTGGTACTTGCCGGGGCCACTGGGTTCCTAGCTGACATCCTACTGGGCTCAGTGAACTTAGGATCACTCACATAACCAAAACCCTCAGACCTACCTCTTGTTGCTGGTCTTGGCCGGGGCTCTGCTCGGAAGTTCTTCTGACGCCGTGCAGACATGAAGGTCTCTACCAGTTCTGCTGCCCTCAGTCCATCGGCTGGTCCATGTTCCTTCACCCAAACCCGGATCTCCGGTGCTAGGGTGCGAAGAAACTGCTCCGTGATCAGGACCTCGAAGACTTCCGCGACAGACCTTTCTGCCGGCCTAATCCATTTGAAGAACATGTCCTTGAGACGGGTGTACAGCTCCCGGGGAGTCTCCCCAGGCTGGATGTCAGGTTCCCTGAACCTTCTGCGGTACACCTCCTCGTCAATCTCATATTTTTGAAGGATTGCCTCCTTTACATGGACATAGTTCAGTGCAGCGATCATGTCCATAGCCACATAGGCACTGCGGGCCTTCCCAGTCAAATAGGGCACCAACAGCACCGCCCACTCTGCCCTGGGCCAGCGGTACGCCGCTGCCAGCCGCTCGAAGGTGGTGAGGTATTGCTCAACATCATCCCCCTCCTCGAGTTTGGGAATGAGCCCGTGGCGTCCACTCATGGTTCCCACCATCAGAACCGCCTCCGCTGCTGGAGCCGCCGTCGCCGGAGTTGCTGCTGCCGCCGGAGCCACCACCACTGCTGGAGCTGCCGCCACTGCTGGAGCCGCCGTCGCCGGAGTTGCTGCCGCCGTAGGAGCCACCACCACTGCTGGAGCTGCCGCCGCCGCCACTAGAGCGGCCATTGCTGGAGGGATCCCTAATGACCTCCTTCCGGTCTCCACATCTGCTTTGAGCCTGTCCAGCTGGGTCTGGACACTCCTCCAACGCAGCTCCTGCCTGTGGGCCTCCTCCTCCTGGGTACTCAGCGACTTTTCCAGGAGTTGCCTTAAGGCGGTCAGCTCACTCACCCCAGGTGGGCTCTCGGACGGTGGTGGGAGGGTGTCCCGAGCGGCCTCCACCGGCTCCGCACACTCAGGAAAATCCCCCTCCTCTGGTCTGGCCAGCCTTGGGTCCATCATGCCCCACCAGATCTGACCTTGTTCCTCCTCGGGGCCTCGCCTGGCAGCTCGTCCTCTTCTCTTTCCTCTCCCCTCCAGCTTCTCAGGTGGCGTTGCTTATCCCACCACTGCCACCAAATGTGGGGGACCGAGCGGTCACCCCGACTCGGGATCAGCTCACCTGGATCGCGTTGGGAGAGGTTTGGCATAGAAATGAGGTGGAGGTTCACAGGTTCAGTGCAAATTCTTCAGTTTATTTGCAGTCTTTAAGTCCCACACCCTCACAACAGGCTGCTGACAGAGGCTTCTCAAAACTGGCAGCCTCACAGGTCCTCCCCCTCCTTAACAATGGTCCTCCTTAAATAACTCCAGCCCAGACGTAATTATTCAATCCCTGGGCAGGATTAAACCACCATTCTAGGAGGGAGTGTCTGGACCTCTTATTAATGTTTACAAAAAGATTTCTACAAAACCCCCAGTGATATCTTAACACAATGAAAATATTACTTCAGTTATGAACAAAAGATGACCTTCCCCACAAATCAATTCGTCAGAACATAAATATATACAATAAATACCCAACTGTGCTCCCCTCCCATAATGGACTGCTCCTCCCTGCATCAACCAGGTGAAATACAGCTTCACCAGCGGGCACGCGCCACTAGTATCAGCTGGGCAGAGCGAAGGAGGAGGAAGTGTGCGTGGTGAGTAGTGGTGTGGCATTTCTGCTCGTATGTGTCCTCAGGGGGTAGTGGGTACCTCACTACCCGCAGCCCCGCCACTCCTCACTGTCCCTTGAACCTACACACCTGTGAGAGTTGCAGGTCTGGATGAGAAGGGGCTGCTACCTTCTCACAGTGTTTTTATGCATTGGACTGTAATGATGCACATTTGTATACAGTGGGTTTTTTTTTTACTACAAAATAAACATTTATGCTCTGATAATGTGTCATTCTTATTTATGATATAGTGTATAAGATTACATGAATTATAACTACATTAAATCATTTATGATGAGTGAAACTATAATAAAGTTAATATATTGAAATCAAACAAATCCCCCTACATATTTGACCAATGGCGGTAGGGCCAGTGAGGGCAAAACAACCAATCAGATGTAAGAATAAGGCCCAAGGAGTGAGATGCTAATGCCCCCCTGCAAGAAACCGGGGGATTATTCTCCATGACAACTGACCATTGTGGAGCTCAAGAGGTGTGAACATTTCACACCTTTTCAAGGCTGTGTGCGAGCCCTTAAGATGGTACGTATTCAGGCGTACTCAGGCTCCTGCGTTACAGCTGAGATACGCCTGATTACAACTTCATATGCCTGACTACAGGAGGTGTGTGTTGCTGTAATCAGGCCTGAATACAGGTCTTTTCAAGCAGTGATCCATTAAAATAACGTTTTGATGCACAGATGTAAACAAGCACAGTGCTCCGCAGAAGGATATACCAGAGCACAGCAGCTGAGTCTATGGCTTCTACTGGTGTGCTCCGGTATATCCTTCCGCGGAGCACTGCACATGCAATACGCCGTCCCCTGGACCACTGCAAGGAGTATTTTGTCCACTTTTGTCAGTCCGATTGTTTCCTATTGACTTCCAGCAATTGAGCTAAGCTAACTACGATGCTAACAGCTGGTATCCAGCCACTGGACACTGAGACACAAAAAAGGTATTTATGAGCTTGTCTAACTTTGTCAATGATAGGGAAAGGGCGTGGGTCAAAAATCTTCGGAGTATTCCTTTAAAGCTGTGAGCACTTCACTCCATCTGCAGCCTGCTGCCTCCTGTGAGCACAGCGGGGGGTAACCGGAGGCTGAAGAACACCAGGCCTGTTCTCCTGTATCACTGCTGTCAGTCCTTTCCAGACCTTCATCCACATGAAAGAGAGGCAGACCCTTGAGCGTCCTCTGATGGTCCCCTGCGCCGTGTCCTGCCCCGTGTCCCAGAGAGGACATAATGGAATAAAGAGGCCGGCGTCAGAGGGGGGCTTGGCTGATGAATTCCAGGTTTCCGCCTCGTCTCTTCTTCCTCCCAGCAGACGTTTATCGCTGCTATCAACCGATGTGCGACGAGGACGTGACGGTGTGGGCCTGGGCAGAGCAGGCCGGGGACTCCAGGGACGGCCTTGCTCTCAGGTTAATCCACAGTGGACCAGGTCCTGCCATCCCCAGCAGAGGACAGTCCACATACACTCTGTCAGAGGACCCGGGACACTGTTAGCTCCGTCTGCTGAGTCTGCAGAGTGCTGGCTCAGTCTGGCAAACAGCTGGAGACTGAGCAACGATCAGTGCCCCTGTGATGGCAGCAGAGCGGCCTGCAGAGCGGCCAGCACGGCGGCCTGCAGGGCGGCCTGCAGGGCGGCCTGCAGGGCGGCCTGCAGAGCGGCCAGCACGGCGGCCAGCACGGCGGCCTGCAGGGTGGCCTGCAGGGCGGCCTGCACGGCGACCTGCAGAGCGGCCAGCACGGCGGCCTGCAGAGCGGCCAGCACGGCAGCCTGCAGGCAGTGTTAATTTTGTCAACGAAAACTTTAACGAAAACTATTCGTTGACGACGCCAGCGCCTGCAGACCGCTGTGCCTCCCTGATCTGCAGCCAGTCTTCAGATCTGGATCCACCATCAAACAAACACTCCAGTTAACGCCGCTCATTACGTCATACTGAGGAAAAATATACGTTCAAAAACCATTAAGATGATAGAGCATCTTCCTCCTCTGACATCCAGAGGATAGAGCATCTTCCTCCTCCAGTAAGGGCCTTCTGGTGGTCTGCCCTGCACTGACATTTGGCCCTGATAATCCTCCAAAAACACTTTTGAAATGGCCTCACTGTTTGCTGTGTGAGTGTTGAAGATGAGCTACAGCAGTGAAGGTCAGCACTGTCAAACACATGGTCCCCGGGCCAACAGAAGGCCGTCGGAGGATCCAGTCGGGCCGCTGGGTGACTTTACAAAGTGCAGATTTGATTGTGTGTTGAAACAGTTTCTTCCAGCAGCTCCACACACGAGGAAATGTAGGATACTAGCTCCACCCTGTGGCCACGAGGAGGAACTGCACCAGCTGCAGCTCACCCCTCACCTGAGGGCTGTTTCAGGATGAAGAGCAGGAACAGGTCTCTTTTCTTCTTCGTGTCCAGCTGTGGAGGAGCTGCTGCTGGAATCAGGAAGTGGTGAAGGATCCACGGCTCGATTCCCGACACCGACTGGCAGAACTCTGAACTGAGCCAAACCTCCAAACAGCAGAGTGAAAACTCATCCACAGCTGCTCTCATTTACTTCTACAATTCTAATCCAAAGTATTCCAGTAAACATCAGTTCATGGCAACAAGAAAGTTAAAGACAAATAAGAGTAGGGTTCTGACCTTTTATTTGAAGAACAAAGTAAGAGTGAATCTCAAGAGGAAAAGTTTCTTAAACTTGCTTTAGGTGCTCTTTAGCAGACTGTCTGCAGTAAATATTTGCTGGTTGTCTGTTAATAAATGACTTGCTGCATTCCAGGTCGGTTTCATCGAAACAGGAACATCCACACCTTCAGCTGCAGCACGGCCGTGAAGCAGGCTCAAGAGCCCAGCAGAACCCAGGGAGCCTTCAGGACGGGGAGCTTCATGATCCCGATCCAAACGCATCGCCGGTCTTCATCCCACCAAATGAAAAGTCAGACACGTGAAGTCCGAGTCCAACTGGCACTTTTAATCAAGACGAAGCAGCTCATCCATCATCAGACTGTACAGCAGCGAGGATTCGTCTAAACAAACACTGTCATGGTTACAAGGAGCAATCAGCAGGGATCAAACAGAACAGAGTGAAGGGCAGACGGCTAGAACCGTCTGCTTCAGAGAGAGAGAGAGAGAGAGAGAGAGAGCAGTACTTCATGATCTGTGTCACAGCATGGAAACAAGGTGCAGACGTGCACAAATTCTCTTTATTCACATTCAGAGCAGTAATGAAATTAGAATATCTGAATAAAAACCGAGGTTAACGAGCTCCTCCTTCATTCTGGCGGCACTTTCAAACAATGGGCGGAGTCAGCGGCCGACCAGTCTGGGTTAACGGGATGAAAGGACTGAAACCGGGACCCGACTCCCTGAAACTCACCGCAGAGCTCAGGAGGCGTTCAGGCTACCACAGAAAAGTCTGGAAAAACACTTTATTCCGAAACAGGTCTGACCTTAAAAAATAAAAAGTCTTCAATGCAACTCAGACCCTCCAAACACCAGACATTCAGGCATTGAGGATTCTGAGCTTTGTTTGGAGATCACATTAAAAGAGACGGGAGCATTTTGACCTTAATCGAAGAATTCTGATTTATATCTGCAAGAGACAGCATTCGTTTGAAATTGTCTCTAAGCTGAAAAATCTGCTTTAATTTCACTTTAAAAAGTTCTAAAATTAAAATGTAAAAAATCTCAGATTAGGTTTATAAAGCCAAGTCTTTCTCAATAGGATTGATGAGATTTATCAAAAAAAAAAAAATCAGAATTCTTAAATACAAGTGAGACAGTCTTCGACTGAAAAGAAAAAACAAGTCAAGATTTCATTTCTTTTAAGAAATGTTCGAAGTTGTGAGATTCAAACCTAAATTCTCAGATAGAAATCACATGTTTAACAGGCCGCTTGTTCTTCTAAATAAAACTGACTGTCGTCAGAATGATGGAGTTTATCAGTTCAGATTCCAGTCAAGATCCTTCCTGAGGCAGCCACCAGGGGGCGGTCGACATGCCTCGTGTGTGTGTGTGCGTGTGTGTGTGTGTGTGTGTGTGTGTGTGTGTGTGTGTGTGTGTGTGTGTGTGTGTGTGTGTGTGTGTGTGAATTTCTTCATGGCACTCCTCAAGATACGAACTCCACTCAGTGAGCCTGAGACCTGTGGATCTGGGAGCTGCTCTGACCTGGATCCCTGGATCTGGGACCCGGGACCCGGGACCCGGCCCCTGCAGCCCCATAACTCAGGCCGTGGTGTCTCAGGAGAGGAATCCGGTGGAGGAATGTGAGCGATCCTGTTGGTCCAGATCAACAGAGAGGAGAGTCTTCAGCGTGACGTGAGCGAGCGCCGCAGTCAGGAGATCTGGGTCGGCGAGCCAGACCCTTCACCCGGGCCACAGGAGACCCGAAACCCGGCACCTCGGTCCGGGTGCGCGGCGTTCCTCCTAATACGGGCTGGCGTCGTCGTAGGACGACACGTCCAGGTCGAAGAAGTCCTCCAGCTTCCACTGCAGGGTCTCGAAGGTGGGCCGGTCCTGGGCCTGCTCGATCCAGCAGTCCAGCATGATCTGGTACAGCTTCTTGGGGCACTTGGGGGGGCAAGGCATCCGGTAGCCCTGACTCAGGCTCTGGATCGTCTGGAAGTTCGTCATTGCTGCAGACAGAGTTCAGCACACATTTAACCCTCACAGCTCCAACCAGTTCACCTCTAATCCGATCCATTCACCTCTAATCCGATCCGTTCACCTCTAATCCGATCAGTTCACCTCTAATCCGATCCGTTCACCTCTAATCCGATCACCTCTAACCCGATCCGTTCTTTTTGTAAGAATTACTTTATTCCATGAAGTTAAATCACTTTACTTTCTCCTCTTACTGAAATCAGAAACAGTTCTTCTTTCCGTGGGGGTCCAGTTAAATACATTTATTAGGGCTGGATGATAATTTGATAGCAACAGATATAACAAGATATAACGCAGACCACGAGCGCTTCGCTTCGCTAAGCTGCAGTTACGCCCAAGGCCTGCAGGGGCTGTTTTTTCGCATCAAACATGCAAACTCCTTAATCCACCTTAAAAAAAAAAAAAAAACCTTTCTGTTCTCTTTTCCTGCTTTTTTGTTTGTTTGTTTTGTGAACATTTCTGCCTTGCTGTTGCTTTAATAATTTAGTTTGTTTCTTGATTTTATTCTGGAGAACATGCATTCCTTTGTTTTCATCTCCACGTCTCCTTCCTCGATGCGGTGTTATTCTGAAACACTGGACTTGTGGTTCTTCTACTGATGCTTTGGTTTCACTCGGCTATCGTTCATCTGCAGATTAACATCGCTGCGTTCAACTGGTTATCCAACCCCGGCTGACACTCTGGACGCTCGTCTCGCCGCCACACAGTCATTCTTTCTTCAGCGATATTTAATGGAGATGAAGAGCGCGGCCCTCTGAAAGAGCAGGCTGAAACACCCAGAAGTCCTCTCTCTGAAGTGTGGAGCTTCTGGAAAACCTGGTGAGACTGACTCAAATGTTCCTGAGCTGACCTGCTGCCGGTCGTCTTCTGTGAGAACCAGACTAGACCTGGTCCAGGTCTCAGAGTCCACTGTGAAGGAGTGGGCCTCGGACAGTGACTGAGGACTTACTGGGATAAGGCATCTGGCCGAAGGTCAGGATCTCATACAGCAGGATTCCAAAGGACCAGATGTCAGACTTGATGGTGAACTTGTTCTCGTTGATGGCCTCGGGAGCCGTCCACTTCACGGGGAACTTGGTTCCTTCTTTGGCTTCATACACACTGTCACTCTCTTTCTGGAAACACAACCACACATTACCTCACACACAAGGACACACACCCCCATTACCTCACACACAAGGACACACACCCCCATCGACCGCTTTCATCACAGCTCCCAATCTATTCAGCTAGTTACTGCTACAGCTCCGAGCAGCTAGCTGCTAGCTCCGAGCAGCTAGCTGCTAGCTCACTGCTACCAGCTCATTACTAACAGTCAGTAGCTAGCAGGTAGCAGCTCACAGTTAGCTGCTAACCGCTGCTAACTGGGCGCTGCTTTCAGCTGCTGTCTCCTGCAGTGTTTCGAGGAAGAAATTCAAGCTGAACTCACTTCTGTTGTATTTAAATTACAATTTACAAAAGCTGCAAATGTCTGACTTGATGTCTGAGCCACTGGGAGAAGTTTAGGAACAAAGTGACTCTCTGGAGCTTTCTCACACCAAGTGCAGGGCATGGAGGGCTGGTGGGCCAGGAGCAGCAGAGATATGGTTAATGCTTCATTCTGAGTGGACGGTTGAGTTTTTTACCATGAAGACCCTGGCCAGGCCGAAGTCGGCCACCTTGCAGATGTTGTTCTCCCCCACCAGGATGTTCCTGGCTGCCAGGTCTCGGTGGATGTAGTTCTGCAGCTCCAGGTAGGCCATGCCCGAGGCCACCTGGGCGGCCATCTCGATCTGGTCCGAGGTGTGCAGCGTGCTGCCTCGATCCTCTAGAGCGCAGGAGACAAGAGAGGACGTGACCCGGGGACAGGTTTCTATCTGCACATGTCCCCGCTGGTTCAGTTCCATCAGAGTAACTCCGGACAGACACAGGAAGTCTTACTCTGCAGGTACTCCAGCAGGCTGCCGTGCTCCATCAGCTCGGTGACGATGTAGATGGGCTCCTCCATGGTGCAGACGGCGTACAGCTGGATCAGCCTCTTGTGGTGCAGCGTCTTCATGATCTGGGCCTCTCTCAGGAAGTCCTCCCGGTCCATGGTACCTGACCAACCACTGTCTCTTAGTGACTTCCATCACCACTGATTTTACAATCCGACAACAAGTCACTGATGCTCTTTACTAAAACCCAACACATGAGAGGAACCTCGAAACTTTGAGGAAAGAAAGGATTGAAAGGTGATTTCTGAGTTCTAGCTGTTAAAAGACACAAAGGAAAAACAGATCTCTGCTACCGAGCTCCAAACATCACTGTTTTCATACTCAGACACTGTCTGATGGATGGAAGTGGAAGTCTCAGTGTTTTGCCATCAGGCTGCACGTCGCTGCTTTCAGCTGAGCGAAGGGAAACAAGCAGCATGTTGTCAGTGCCTTGGCTCATGAACCGAGAGTTTAACCATCAAAGATCACCTCAGCTCCCATCCTGGGTCACACTGGAGGTTTCCACCACGACACCAAAATTAGCTTTGAACAAAGTCTGGAGGTAAACCAGATGTTGATAAGCTAGATTAGAGAAGCCCAGGTTCATCCTGAAGTCAGCTGGATGAGGAGAGCCAGGCCTCGGCTGTACTTTCCCTCCTGGCTCTGCGCTCTAATGTCAGTTTTCATGATTTGGTCCTGGACCACATAGTGTGTGTAGTGTACCGGCTTTGAGGGTCTTGACTGCGACTGCCGTGGTGCCGTTCCACAGGCCCTCGTAGACTTCGCCAAACTGTCCGGCGCCCAGCTTCTTCAGGAGTTTGATGGACTTACGGTCAATTTCCCACTGGTCCACTGTGTCAAAAGACATGCTGAAAGGCAACGGGACCTCCGTCTGCTCAGAGAGACAAGGGGACAAACAGAAAGGCTATTGGGAGCTCCGCCCCGTCAGGACGAGCCCGGTCGACGTCCCGCCGAGCGGCGCCGCCTCACCTTCTTACAGGGAGACCCCAGCTGGACGCAGAGGCCGTCAGCCTGCCTGGAGTAGTGCTCCACCAGCTCCTTCAGCGTCTTGAAGGCCCGGTTCCTGGACACACAGTACTGGCCACTTTCATTCTTTATCACTTTGTAGTGCTTCACCTTCCCGTTGTCCAGCACTGAAAGAGAAGACCAGGACCAGTTCAGTCCAGTCCGGACGGCATGGCCGGCGCTTTAAACCCGACAAGCTCAGAACTTATCCGTCATTCCACTACCGACGCTACGTTTCTCATTTCAAGCAGCACAAAGGGCCCAAGAGTCATCTCTGGGGGACACCTGGAGCTTTACCAGACCAGGGTCGGCAGGAATCCAAATCAAAACGCAGTTTTCAGAGCAGTGTAGTGAAACAGGTTGAATCTGCGGTCTTTCCTGGGTCCTGGAGGACCTCAAGGCCTCATGCTGGGCCCACTGCTGGGCCCACTGTTGTACTCACTGTCTCCACAGGACGGAACATCTACACCACTGACCAGAAACCGGCTCATTGATTGGTTCAGGCCGAAAGCTGAAGGCCCGCCCCAGCTACCTGCTAGCAGCTAGCAACCATGATATGTCATCTTCTGATGATCAATATGTTCCTGTTCTTCCTCATCTGACCTCTGACCTCCAGACACTTTCAACTCTGTGTGTGTCTGTTTCTTCTGACTTGTTCTGCCAGCGTAATTTCATGTACTACCCAAAATGCATTGCGTTCCATGTCACATCTGCTCAGTACAGCTGCTGGAAAGTCTGTAAGAGAGTCGAGACCCAAAGTTTCAAGGTACCAGAGTTCACCTGTTTGATCCGGATCAGAGTTCAGGGGGGCTTTAATACAAGACCAAAGGAAGAGGACTTTCCCAGAGAGTCCCTGAAGTGGACTCTGGTCTGGATCAAACAGGACTGATGGGAAAGTTCTCTCAGAGAACCGTCAGGAGGTTCAGGGACTTTTAGACCCAAACCACAAAGATCCTCCTGTCATAAGCTAGACCACCTGAAAGAGAAGACTACAGAAGTGAAGGTCCTGGACGTCACGCTGTCCACAGCAGTCTCATGGACCGACTGGAGAAGAAGCAGATGAGTCTGACCCCCTTCATACACTGATTGTCTTCATCTCCACTGAACCTTCTCTGGAGTTTTCTGTTGGATCAGGGACATAAAACCTGCTTTACATACTGTAAACTGTATGACCGGATATGAGACAAACTTTGGTTTGATGTGTAAATAAAACATCTGTATCATCAAGCAACATCTGGAAGGATAAATATTTACCTCACCGGCCAACAAAACACCTGCCTACTTTTCATATACTTATTTACACTTTTAACTTATTACCTTTTGCACTGGAAGGAGAAGCTCTGTAATTTCATTGTACATCTGCAAAGTGACAAAAAAGGCTGTTCTGATTCTGAAGAAACCTGTCAAAGATGCAACAACAGGATGGTTCTTTATTGGTATCAGACCGGTGAGTCCATTGTTCCTCCGCCTGTCACTTTCACTACTGTTTGACAGCTTTAACGACACGGTGCACAGGCAGAATTACTAATACATGACTTAAAACCAGCTGACAGCCGTCAGCGGTGGAGACGGGACAGTCCCGCTGGACGGGGGACAAGGTGGACTACATGCTGGGAAAGCAGAAGCTGGTCCCGGCAGCGCAGTGGGTCTGGATGACTCAGTGTGTGATGATAAACATGGTGCGCCACGGCGAACTGCAGAGCTACGCTCAGGTGGAGTCATGAGCTTCCAGACGCCGACGACGGCGTGCTCGACCACATTCCTTCAGCATGACGCCGGAAACGTCCGAAAACAGCAACACACCACAGTACTTACACACTCAGGGTGCTTTCACACCTACTAGTGCTAGAGTGGTTCGGTTCAGACATAAACGTCGCAGCTGTCAACCAGTTCGGTTCATTCACACCACTTGTTTTTGCAGACGAACTATCCACTGTGACCCTCCTGCCCCTTGGTGGCGCTGTTCACACAATAGTGTGTTTTGGGTGGCGGAAGTGAACCCTGATTGGCCAGCATGTGTGACGTGATGTGCCGTGCGGCTTGCTACGGAAGCCTCCGCCGACCAAAAAGCCTTCTCCACAACAGAGCGGACAGGACCGAGGCCGGTCAACGTTCACACCAGCAGCGGACCGCGCCGAGACCGAACCAGGACCGCACCGAGACCGTACCGAGACCGCCTCCTCCAGGAGGTCTCGGTGCGGTTCTTTGTCCCGGACCAAAACTAACTGGTCCGCTTTCACACCAGCGCAAACGAACCGAACCTGCAGGAGTTGGGGACTCTAGTCCACTTCAAGCGGACCAAATGCTGTAGGTGTGAAAGCAACCAAACACACTTCTATCACCGTCCTTCCTCCCTGGGGAACCAGACCCAGACCAGATCCACCAGGGCCCTGATCAGGGGCTACAGGAGACCCAGACCAGATCCACCAGGGCCCTGATCAGGGGCTACAGGAGACCCAGACCAGATCCACCAGGGCCCCGATGAGGGGCTACAGGAGACCCAGACCAGACTGTCTATACTGTCCTGCAGGTGGGTTCTCCGTGGTTCTGGCGAGACCGCCACCTGGCTGCTGTGACGGTGTACATTTCCCCCTGAGGGACTAATAAAGGACATGAAAGGATTTCAAACAGTAAAACTGCTGCGTTGAACTTTGAGACCAGGGAAATGATCTGGATGGACTCGCTGATGCTGCCTCCGCTTTAATAGAGCAGAAGCAGTAATCAATAACCCCCCCGGCACATGAAATCCCTCGTGACTCATTTTATTAGACCAGGAAAGAGCACGGCTCACTCAGCTAGATTTACATAAACACTGGAGCGTGCTTCCTCAGGACGAAGGTTTCTGAGCCGCACAGCACGGACCACCTGACACCCTTCAACAGAAGAACTGACAGTCCTTTAAAAGACATAAAAGATGAAAAACGGGGGGATGAAAAGCAGCCGATGGGGGCTGGGGTGGAGGACAGCGCCCCCGCCTGGTGGAGCCTACCTGACAGAGCCAGCTCTCCAGCGTGGCTCTCGCTCTTCCGGATGAGGAAGGCCCCGTGCTGGTTCTCCTCGGCCATCAGCAGCCTCTCCGACTCCAGCCGCCGGGTCTCCGAGAAGAACCATCTGGAAATGACACAGGCAGGTGGGGTTCACTCCGGGACCGGGACCCGTCACAACGGCATGTGGACTTGGACCAGGCTGGTCCTCCCCTCAGGCAGCCTCAGACATGTGCTCATCAGTTCATCCATTCATTTATATATCTGATGAAACCACAACACACCACATTCACATTTTCAGGTCCGGGCCTACAAGAGCCTTCCTGGTCCGCCGGGCCCTCCAGGCTGGACCTGAACCTGGATAGGAGGCGGGGCGGATCCACCTCAACCCCTGACCCTGCCGTTCCCACACCGTCTCATCCGAGACTCTGCTGAGCCACACTGCAAAGGCCAGGCTGCTTTTCATCGCCT
Source organism: Salarias fasciatus (assembly GCF_902148845.1). Classification (NCBI taxonomy): domain Eukaryota; kingdom Metazoa; phylum Chordata; class Actinopteri; order Blenniiformes; family Blenniidae; genus Salarias; species Salarias fasciatus. The sequence continues at coordinate 29,903,040 of NC_043759.1, read as the reverse complement.
CAGCTTCAGGAACTTCTCATTTATTACTGCTTTAGTCAGATTCCAGTCCTTCCTGACCGCTGAGGGTTTCCTTCAGGACCGGTCTGGCTGAAGCCTCCGTCGGACGGAGCGGCGTCCCACAGGACGGAGCAGCGTCTCTCAGGACGGAGCAGCGTCTCCCGGGACGGAGCAGCGTCTCTCAGGACGGAGCAGCGTCTCTCAGGACGGAGCAGCGTCTCTCAGGACGGAGCAGCGTCTCCCGGGACTGAGCGGCGTCTCCCGGGACTGAGCGGCGTCCCACAGGACAGAGCAGCGTCTCTCAGGACGGAGCAGCGTCTCTCAGGACGGAGCAGCGTCTCTCAGGACGGAGCAGCGTCTCTCGGGACGGAGCAGTGTCTCTCGGGACGGAGCAGCGTCTCTCGGGACGAAGCAGCGTCTCCCGGGATGGAGCGGCGTCTCTCAGGACGGAGCAGCATCTCCCGGGACTGAGCGGCGTCTCCTGGGACGGAGCAGCGTCTCTCAGGACGGAGCAGCGTCTCCCGGGACTGAGCGGCGTCTCCTGGGACGGAGCGGCGTCTCTGATCGACACAGCTGGAGAAACATGAGGAAGAATCTCCCGTCAGTAAATGTTCTAATGCTCTCCCCGGCTCCGCCCACCAGCCTGCCCAGGTTCTCCACGTGACAGAGGACGTGTGTGTGTGTGTGTGTGTGTGTGTGTGTGTGTGTGTGTGTGTGTGTGTGTGTGTGTGTGTGTGTGTGTGTGTGTTGGCTTCACGTCACTGTGTTGTGAAATAAATTCCTCCTGCTGGTCGATCAGGTTTGAGAATCGGCGAAACTAAGAGACAATCACAGCTTAAAGCCGCGGTGAACAGAGACGCTGGTCGTCCCTGAACATCCCTGGACGTCTGTGGACGTCCACAGTCGTCCCCGATTCTTGCAGACAACACTGGAAACACCTGGTTGTTTCCAGAGCAGACATGTCTCCGGCACACTGGGCCTCTCAGTAGGAGTCCTCAAAGGACAGACGTCTTCAGCAAACAGCTGTAAACGGCTGGGAGACGGGGGCAGCTCCTCTCACAATGCTGCGATGAGAACAGCTTGTTGAAAAACCAGTTTGTGTGGAAGATTTGGGTTTGTGTAGTGAAAATGATTAACCTGGAGAGCAACACTTCCTGCTTCCAGACAATCATTAACTCCTCTGAGAAAAGACTTTAGACACAACAGAGCTGGCCGCCACGTTCACTGCCTGTCGGCCTCCATGATGTCCCAGGAAGTGAGCCGCTCAGCAGAACGCTGCAGGAACCCCCCTGCAGGAACCCCCCTGCAGGAACCCCCCTGCAGGAACCCCCCTGCAGGAACCCCCCTGAGCCCTGCAGCCACTGCTGATATGAGTGGACTTTCAGTGGTTTTCCGGGTTTCTCAGGCGCCGCTACACACTGCTGTGGTGTTTGACTTCATTAATGTAGACACATCCTGGCCGCAGCTGTAAAGCAGCTGGGCCAATCAGACGAGCCCGCTGCTTCTGTTTCGCTTCAGTATTTCAGTCTGAGATCAACTGGTCACCACTGGATAAATCACTTCCCGGTCTGGAGCATGCACTAGTCTCCGCCTCCAGAAACAGAAGCCAGAGTGTGTGTGTGCTCAGGAGTGTGTCCAGCCAGCTGATCAGCCTCCGTATCCAATAACTAATATAATCACAGATAGAAGGTTTTATAGTTACAAAGGTCTGCTTTATGGAGCTTTACTGAAACATCTATAAATAGAGAGTTCCACACTGAGACCTCTTATCTGCCAGATTATTGACTTCACAACAATCAGCATGATTTAAGAGCACAAAATCTGATTGTAGGTGTCAAGATACAAACCCTTCAGAGAGGAGCTGCAGGTTTCAGTTTAATATTTAAATCTTTCTAGATTCCATGAGCACATGTTCACCTCCAGGTAAACAAACAAACAAACAAGCTGAAAAGATAACCGTTTAACCAGGTAAGTATTTTAAAAACACACCCAAACTGGTCTGCAGGGAGGGATCCACTACAGAGGAGCCCTGGTCTGCAGGGATCCACTACAGAGGAGCCCTGGTCTCCAGGGATCCACTACAGAGGAGCCCTGGTCTCCAGGGATCCACTACAGAGGAGCCCTGGTCTCCAGGGATCCACTGCAGAGGAGCCCTGGTCTCCAGGGATCCACTACAGAGGAGCCCTGGTCTCCAGGGATCCACTACAGAGGAGCCCTGGTCTCCAGGGATCCACTACAGAGGAGCCCTGGTCTGCAGGGATCCACTGCAGAGGAGCCCTGGTCTGCAGGGATCCACTGCAGAGGAGCCCTGGTCTGCAGGGATCCACTACAGAGGAGCCCTGGTCTGCAGGGATCCACTACAGAGGAGCCCTGGTCTGCAGGGATCCACTGCAGAGGATTCCTCCTGCTGGTCATCATGCTCTGCAGAAGCCTGATGACGACATGAATGGAATGCGAATCAAGTATGAGGAAGAGGGAAACATCTAAACCCGGTGGGAAGGGGGCCTGAGGACCAGGACCAGGACCAGGACCAGGACCAGGACCAGGACCAGGGCCAGGGCCAGGATCGTCCTATAGAGGCCCTGTGGAGTGGATCACCTCTAAAACATGCTCTCCTTCATTGAACGCCTCACATTTGATTTAAATGTCTTTTCTCCAGAATGAAAATCCCTCCTGGACTTTCTTCAGTTTGCACAGGATCTGCTTGCTTGGATTCCAAAGCACGTCGGTTATCTCCCACTGCCAATGATTACTCCGTTATCTACGTTTCTCCATTTAAACTGATTATTTTTCTACTTCTGTTTCTCTAATTTCATTTGTCAGCCTTATAAACACATCTGTTTTTATACATTCCTAGGCCTCTTGTATTGTTGCTGCTCTTTGTGTAAATACTTATATCATTTATTGCTATTCTATATTTCTTTTCCTATTTTATCTTTCTGTTCGCGCCAGAGGTTTTTCAATTTTTTTTTCTCTTTTAGTTTCGTCGTAAATGTGTGACGATAATAAACGCATTTCAGTCTGTTCTATTCTAAATATGAAACTGGAACCACTGAGATAGAGGAGCCCAGATCCCGGGTCCCGGGTTCCGCGGCCCGGGGCCCGGGGCCGGCGGCCCGGGGCCCGGGGCCCGGGGGTCGGGACAGCAGAGGGACTTACGGCTGGGCGTCCAGGCTCTCCACCGGGGCCACGTAGTTGGCGGGGATGTATCCCTGCTTGGAGGCCGACACGCCGGTCAGGGCCCGGGCCAGCCACCACTCCCCGGGGCTCTTGTCCAGGGCCACCAGCGTGTCCCCGGTGTTGAAGCTCAGGTCCTGGTTGGTCCGGGCCGAGTAGTCGTACTGGGCCACGTAAACCTCCCGGACGGATCCGCCGGGCGGCTGAGGCCGGGGGGCGACGGGAGCCGGGTCCATCACGCTGGGGGGCGTGATGACCACGACCCGGGTGTCGGTCTCGGTCTCGGTCTTCGCCCTCCTCCCTGGGTCCGGCTGAGGCTCCGGCTTCTGGAAGCACCTGCGGAAGTTCTCCCAGCAGGCGGAGAGCCGCTTGCTCAGGTCCATGGTGGCTCCGCTCCGCCGGCCGCTCCGCTCCGCACGGTCTGAGCCGCTCCCGAGGCGCGCTCCCGACAGCACCCCTGTCACGGCGGCACGCGGAGGAGGCGGGGACGGCCCTGCCTCACCTGCCTCACCTGCCTCACCTGCTCAGGAATGAGGAGCGGCCGCTTCCCACAGCGCGGCTCTGGAGCCCCCTGCCGGACAGATGCGGTACTGCTGGAGCTGCTGGACCGCAGGAGGACCGAGGACCGAGGCCCGGTGATGCTGCACGTGCAGCAGGCCTCCTGCCCACAGAAGATGATCACATGACCTCCATTCTGACACGAGCCGGCCCTGAACCTGGTCAGCTCCGGGGTCTGGCCCCGAGCTGAAGGGGGCCCCGACAGACGACGGATATCTGCGACACAACTCGAACCACTTCAGTGTGTGTTTGTTTGTTGTTGTTATGCTTGGTTTTTATCATACTTAAAGCGATACTTCAACATTTTGGCAAATTGGCCCATTTAGCACAA